>NC_084984.1:10163099-11363099 GCF_963691925.1 Scomber scombrus
ATTGTGCTGCATTCGTACTTGCATTCTTGGAGTCAGAAACATTGCTTTTGAACAGTTTTTAACGAGAATAGATTTATAATATGTTAAAATTGGCTGAAAATAAATAAAGTTTCACTACCAAACTCTCACATTTTTTACAAAACAAAATCCCCTTTTTCTTGAATTTTAAGCACCAAATAATTAAGCACATACCAGAAAGTATTATCCTTTTTATTCTTAGATTTGTATTTGTATTATTACACTAAATAAAACTGTCATTCTGCTACTCTTTGTCTCTCCAGTGTACAGCGAGCACAGCAAAGATGTGTATCTACGGCCTCCTTTCATTTGTCATCATTTCTTTTGAAGAGGAAAGCTTACAGGTATGTAGGCAGATTTTGTTTGTTAGATGTTTACTGTTAAATCATGTTCATATCATTTTTCAGATTTGTAACCCGTGTTGGTGTCTTGCTTTGACAGGCTGACGGTGTGGCGACGCAGTGCTCCCATCTGATTGATGCCGCCTGTGAGGTCCTCTCTGCTCCCAGTCTGGCTGAAGTCTTTTGGGAAATGGTGAGGAGAAAGAAAAAAAAAAACAACCCAAGAGTGGAAGCCTCTAATAAGATAATGAGAGTGTGAACTGTAAGTAATGTTTCCTGTTTGTAAAATATTTACTCTAGAAACCCAACATGGGATTGGGAATGATCCTGGACAGTGCAGTCGGGATGTTCCCTCATAAGATCGGACCACTGTTACAGCTTCTAACTGCACTTCTGTCAAACAAGTCGACTGTTAAAAAGGTGAATTTCACTAAAGCACAGACTTACACACTGTATTCTTCTACTTATCTAAATTACTAAGCAATGTATTTTAACTTCTGTGTGACAGGTGTACAATTTTTTGGATAAGATGTCCTTCTACACACAAGTTTACAAACATAAACCCAATGATATCATCGCCAAGGATGATGAGACACTATGGAGGAGACAGACGCCAAAACTTCTCTACCCGCTCGGTTAGTTTTTTGGCCATTACTGTGAGAGTTTAATACACACTTAAGATATAGTGTGTCCATGAATGCTCAAGGGTCTGGTTAATTCATATTTAAACTTTGATAATTGTATTTTGAAGATTTTTTTAATCATTTCATGTCTCTCTTGTGTGACGTACCTCCATCAGGCACGGGGCAGACTAACCTGTGGATGCCTCAAGGAGTGCTGGGCCAGGTGATGATTGGAGGCGAGCAGGGCTACGTGGTGCGCTGGGATTACTCCTACAGCTCCTGGACGCTGTTCACTTGTGAGGTGGAGATGCTGCTCCATGTTGTTTCAACAGCAGGTACAAACCTAATCATTCATTACCTACAAAAACAGACTATACTGTCGCACGCGCGCAATGTTGCCGTCTGACCAGGGGGGAGGGTGCTTGTCAAAAGTAGGCTATAAGACAGCCACGTGTAAACGGTAAACACAACTAGCCTTGACAATAAAACATTACGTCTGATTTTTTTTTTTTTTTGAAGACGTTCGTTAAGGCAGCAGGCGTGTGTTGCTTAGGCGGCTGCCTAAGCTGTAAAGTGCTGTGGGAAACCCTGATGTCAGATGCTTCAAATTGTCACATTTGAGAAGTTACCACCAGCAAATATTTGGCATTTTTCTTTTATTACTAAAACATTTATTCAGTAATCAAAATAGTTTCCCTTGAATTTTTTTCGACTAGTTGTTGCAGCTCTAAAAGGTTTGCTGCAGATGTTTAGCAGTGGATTAATTGATTTGTCTCTGTTCTGCTTTTTCTTGTACTAGACGTCATCGCTCATTGTGTTCGTGTGAAGCCAATCCTGGATCTGGTGCATAAGATCATAAGCACAGACTGGACAGTGTCAGATTGTCTGTTGCCTCTCACTTCACGCATATACATGTTGCTGCAGAGGTGAGTTCACCTTATTCATTCTTAAGTGTATTTATTATTTTGTACTTTATATTTGGATTTGTCTTATAATTTGTATGTTTATTTGTATGTCAGGTTAACCTCTGTCATCAACCCTCCAGTGGATGTGATCGCCTCTTGTGTTAACTGCCTCTCTGTACTGGCCACAAGGATGCCAGGGAAGGTGTGTACGCCAGGTACTTGTAGTGTGAACAGTATTGAATCTTCTTTACACACATCTTCTTATTGTTTTTTGTTTTTCTAACTTTCAGGTGTGGTCCAGTCTGCACCACACAGGTTTCCTCCCCTTCGCCTCCAACCCTTTGACCAGCATGGCTCAGTGTGTGAGGTAAAGTAAAAAGCTCAAACTTTGTGCTCCGCTGTGTTTAATTTGACTGGAAGATATCAAAATTTAGATTTTGAGGGTAAAATAGTTTAAACTTTTTTTTTTTTTTGTAGTGCCGAAGGGATGAAAGCAGGTAACTATGGCAACCTGCTAGTCCAGATTGAGCAGCCGAGGGGGGAGTATGCTGTGACCATCGCCTTCCTCCGTCTCATCACTACCCTGGTTAAGGTAGATGCAAACAAATGTTTTCTTGCAGCTGAACATTTCAGTTTTTCATAAAATTATTTTTTAAATCTTTAAATGTGGTGTCCTGCTGCTGTAATGTGCGTCGTGACTCTCTTTCATCTTCTGCTGTTGATTATTTCAGGGTCAGCTCGGCAGCACTCAGAACAAAGGTCTGGTCCCCTGTGTACTGCTCGTGTTAAAGGAGATGCTGCCCACGTACCACAAGTGGCGTTACAACACATACGGTGTCAGGGAGAGGATGGGTAAGAGCACTTTTCTGACAATGCTGACAAGTTTTTCCTCCAGAAACCAGACTGAAATATTAAAGAAACAATTGAATAAACACTGGCTGCTCTGTGTTGCTGCAGGTTGTCTTATTTTGGAGCTGATCCACGCCATTCTTAATCTGAGCCCAGAGGGAGAGGATCAGGGCAGGTGAGGATACATCTTTTGGGATTACCTGCACCTATTCCTGCAAATTAAAGTTCTAAAAATACGCTACTGGGGATGATAATTGTAAACATAACCACTCTGGCAAACCCTCTGCATCCATTTTGATAATCAATTAATGGTTTTGTTGTTTCTTAAAGCAAAATATACAAAAATGTATTGATTCCAGCCAATTTATTCCTGCTCTTCTTGGTTTGTTTATGATACTGAACTGAATACAGTGTGTGGTCAGATAAAATGATAATTTATTCTGGAAAATAACTAATCGATAATGAAAATGCTCAGTTGCAACCCTGATTCATTTATTGTCAGACATTAGGTTGTTAATTTGCTTGTTAGGTTATTGATTGGCTCTTTTCTTCCTCGATGCAGCACTCCCACCCTGCAGTCTCTGTGCATCTACAGCCTGGCAAACACTGAGGCCGGACAGGCAGTTGTCAATATTATGGGAGTCGGAGTGGACACCATAGACATGGTCCTGGCAGCACAGCCCAGCAGGTGTTCATATCTACTTCTTCTGTTCCACTTTCCATATTTCTGTTATAATTGGACATAATCCTTCCATCATCTTTCTCATATCAAATCAATTTGTTTTCCTATTTTTCCTTCCCCCTATTTGATGCCGTCAAGCTGTGGCTCTGAGGGTCCCGGTCAGATCCTGATCCAGACCGTCAAACTAGCCTTCTCCGTCACCAACAACGTCATCCGCCTAAAGCCGCCGTCTGACGTTGTGTCCCCACTGGAACAGGCACTGACTCAACACGGAGGTCACGGCAGCAACCTCATAGTCGTCCTGGCCAAATACATTTACCACAAACACGATCCGGCGCTGCCTCGACTCGCAATCCAGCTGCTCAAAAGGCTCGCCACAGTAAGAACCGCCAACACACACACACACAGTATATGCAGCTGTACTTGATGGGTTTGTGTCTTATATCGCCAACGCTCATCTTTTTATTTCGTCTCCAGGTGGCTCCCATGTCCGTCTACGCCTGCCTCGGCAACGACGCAGCAGCCATTCGGGACGCCTTCCTCACTCGGCTGCAGAGCAAGACCGAAGACATGAGGATCAAGGTCATGATCCTTGAATTTCTAACCGTTGCCGTGGAAACTCAGCCCGGCCTCATTGAGCTCTTCCTCAACCTAGAAGTCAAAGACAGCAGCGAGGGGTCAAAGGTGAGAGCTGCTGGAATAAATATAGTAATTAAAAGAAGTGTTTGTTTGTAGTTTCAGTGGAGCTTCAAAATGTCTCAATGTGTGCTTTTATTTTTGACTCGTAGGAGTTTCTGCTTGGTGAGTGGAGCTGCCTTCATGTGGTGTTGGACCTGATCGACTCCAAACAGCAGGGGAAGTACTGGTGTCCCCCCCTGCTCCACCGAGCGGCCCTGGCCTTCCTCCTCGCACTCTGGCAGGACCGCAGGGACAGCGCCATCTCTGTCCTACGCACCAAGTAAGCACATTTAATTTCAAGACAATTCAAACCTCGACCCAGGGAAAAAAAGTGCAACTGGATGTTTTGAATGATTGAATGTGGAATCTTATGAAAATATCGCTGCTGTTTTTACAGAGACAGGTTTTGGGAAAATTTGACAACACCTCTCTTTGGAACGCTCACCCCACCATCAGACACCACAGAGGTACTTTACTTTTTACTCTGCTGTAATGACTACACGATTACTTGGATGTTACATGTATTAACTCGACTATTTTTTTCCCACAGCCTTGTGTCTTGGAAACATGCGCATTTGTCATGAAAATCATCGGCCTGGAGATCTACTATGTTGTCAGGTATTTTCCAAACCACATAAATCCACATTTGTCACAGTCATTTAGAAGCGATCACTCAAATTTCCAGAGATTTATGCTGATTGTGTCCGTATGGTTGCAGCGGTTCCTTGGAGCAGTCTCTGAAGGACAGTCTGCAGAAGTTCTCCAACGCGCGGCGGTATGAGTACTGGTCCCAGTATGTCAAATCTCTGGTTTGCCACGTGGCGGAGATGGAGGAGGAAGGAATCTGTTACTTCTCAGAGACCCAGATGTTGATCTCTGCCTGGCGGATGCTGCTGATACTCTCCACTAGTCACGTATGTCACTGTACATCCAGTCATGATTGAAGTGTTTTCAGTTGTGGCCTAAAGATACTCGTGTTTTTAGGAAAGTGACAGTGCAGAACTGTATCAATGAATCTGGTTTATTTTATGTCTTCAGTCAGATGTGATGCAGCTCTCAGAGGACTCGACCAAGCTAAAGCTTTTCATGGATGTGCTGGATGGAACGAAAGCTGCTGTAAGTTGTCTCGACATCATATTTTATTGAAGTTTGTCTTTAATTTCTATTTTTTTACTACTTTTTGTATTTTTCTTTTCTTTTCTAACCATTTCTGTCTCGTTTAGCTGACTACACCCATGTCTGTGCCTTGCCTTCGCCTTGGATCCATGATGGCCACTCTACTACTCATCCTCCTCAAACAGTGGAGAAGGTGTGTGTGTGACAAATTTTATAGATTTATACAAATGTCAGCCAACCACTCTTATCTCCTTTATCCTAAATAAACTTCTGCTACTCTCTTCTTCTTCTGCAGCGTGGTAGCGACAGCTCCTGACATCCTATCCCCGCTCTCTCTGATCCTGGAGTGTGCCCTACAAGCTGACCAGCAGATGATGGAGAGGACCAAAGCCAAAATCTTCTCTGCTCTCATTTCTGTGCTGCAGATTCAGGGACTCAACGGTGAGTTGAGCAACATTTGAAATGCTGCAGAGATCTGAAGTTCAGTCTTTCTTTCTTATTTTTTTGCTGATGGTGAAATTCTGTGTCAACCAGGTGGGGAGATTTCCCAGCTGCCCCAGCTGTTGCTGTCTGTGTGTGAGACGGTGAAAGATGAGGCCCTGGCACTCATAGATAATACTCGTCACATGAGCCAGACGGGAGATGCCGGAGAGGAAGAGGACAGCATGGAGACAGACTCTCCCCGCGGCCCTCAGAAGGACAAAAGAGACGGGGTGAGCTGAGGCATCGATAATGTCCATAGGAGTGTTTGAAGATGCTTTTTGGTTTTTTTTTTTACACTTTAAATGTTTATATATTTAAACTAATTATCTTTATTTTCAAGATTCTTTTTCAGTAATCCAAGATGTCAAATGTGGTATTTAATGGTCTGGCATAGTGTTCAGGAAATGCTTTGGTTATTAATTAATTAGTCTTTTATCAGTACTTCAGGTTAAAGAAGTTAGGATGTTATACATAAACATATATCTCTGCCACAGTTACTGATACTGCTGCTGATTGGAGGAAAACTTTCACCAGCACCATTTATTTTTTACAGTTGTAAGTATGAGTGCAAACAGCCGCAGTGTAAATCTGCTTTAAAATAAATGTTTTGTTTCCCTCCGTGTTATTCAGGTGTGTGTGCTGGCGCTGCACTTGGCGAAGGAGCTGTGTCGCACCGATGAGGACGGCGAGCACTGGGTCTCAGTGATGAGGAAGGTTCCTGTCCTCCCCTCGGTGCTCAGCGCCGTGGAGCTCAGCCTGCGCTCCAAACACAATCTCTACTTCACTGAGGCTGCGCTTCACCTGCTGCTCACACTGGCCCGCACTCCTCAGGTAAACACAGAAATACACTTCTTAGTGTGTAGTTTTTAAATCTGTCCTTTCCATCAGTTTAAGATATCTTCATTTCTCCTGCAGGGGGCAGCAGCTGTGGCTGGAGCTGGAGTCATCCAGACAATCTGCCTCCCTCTGCTGAGCGTGTACGAGGTTTCCTCAAACGGTGCATCACAGGTAATAGAAATTATTAAATTAAATGACAGCAACTCTCTCACATAAAGTTGTTTTTTTTTCTGCCTTTCATGTAACACAGCAGTACTTTTGTGCATTAACATGATGTAATTATAACGTAGCATATCCATGTCCCTGAGCAGAGTTTCTCCCGTAAGTCCCAGGACTCCGCCTGCTGGCCGGGTGTGTACCGCCTCTGCATGTCTCTAATGGAGAGTCTGCTCAAGACTCTGCGCTACAACTTCATCAACGAGGCCCTGGACTTTATCGGGGTGCATCAAGAACGTATACTACAGGTACGACTGGAAGGGCAGGAAGGTTTGCCTCTTGGAGTCTCACAGTAGAAAGATACCGTCAGTAGGGCGATACCACTGAACCTGCAACCAAAGCATTTTATCAGCCCTTTAATCAATTTATTAAATTAATTAGCTGTTAAAGCCACAGAAATAAACTTGCTGTACTTAAACCCATTTTTGTGTATTTCCCAAAGCGTTTTGATTTTTAAAATAAAAGGAGGGGAAAAAAACAACAGATTTATGCAGGTGAAATTCTCACCTGTATTCAGTCACTGTGTTATTGCTTTAAAGCTTAAGACAGATTTAAGCAGGAGTTACGTCAGGATCTTTTATTAACCGTCATGTCTTCCTGTCCTCTCATGCCCAGTGTCTGAACGCAGTGCGAACCGTGCAGAGTCTGGCGTGTTTGGACGAGGCGGACCACACAGTCGGCTTCCTGCTGCAGCTGTCCAGTTTCTGTAAAGAATGGCAGTTTCACCTTCCCAAACTGCTCCGAGACATTCAGGCAAGTCCAGCACAAAGCTGCACATCAGCCAAGATCAGAACAACACGCCTGCTTCATTGTCAGTCAGTTATTTATTAGCATTTTTTTCTCTCTCCTCTCTTTCATCCATGCAGGTGAATCTGTGTTACCTGTGTCAGACCTGCACATATCTGCTCCACAGCAAGAAGATGCTACATCACTACCTCCAGGTCAGAAACCAGCCAATCACATGATTTCATAACGACAGGCACTGCAGCATCATTATCATTATTATTAAAACCAATGTGAGTTTCAGTAACCGCCACCAGAGAATAAACACTTTTTCTGCGTTTTTTCTCAGGCTAAAAACGGTGAGGCGTTGCCCCCCGGTCCCCTACCCAGGACACAGCGCCCCCCACAGACCCCGTCTAAAGAGGCAGCAGGTGGAGGGGAGAGAGAGGAGGCCGAGCAGAAGGCCCTGCTGGCCGTGCAGTGCAGCCTTCTGAAGATCCTCAGCAAAACCCTGGCGACCCTGCAGCACTTCACTCCAGACTGCTGCCAAATACTCCTGGACCAGGTCAGCATGATGATGATGATGATGATAATGATGATTAGCTTCATCATCATAAATTTTAGTACTTGTTATGTAAATAGGAGGGCATAGTTAAAGTTAAAAGAGAAACTGAGATGCTGGTGTGTGTTTCTGCTTCCATCAGTGTATGGACCTTGCTGAGTATCGGACCCTGTTCGTACTCAGCTTCACGACTCCAGCGTTCGACCCTGATGTGGCTCCTTCATTTGGGACCCTGCTGGCCACCATCAACGTGGCCCTGAGCATGCTGAGCGAGGTAAATGTTCAGTGTAGTTACGAATAACTTCAGCTACAGTTAAGACCCCTGACTTACAAAATCTGTATTTTTGTGATGTTTCTGTGTTTAGATGGAAAAGAAAAAAGAGCCGGTCTCCTTGAGCATCGCCTCACTCGCTTCATCAGAGGAGCTCCAAGCGCTGAAGTGAGTAAATCTTTAACACAGAGTCCTGATTGAAATTAAAATGGTCTCCTAAATTATTAGGTTTTTTTTGGGACAATAACTATCTTCTTTTTCCACAGGTCATTGTTGATGTTCACCATGGAGAACTGTTTCTACGTACTGATCTCTCAGGCGGTTCGGTGTCTCAAAGATCCCTCCATCCACCCTCGAGACAAACAGAGGCTCAAACAGGAGCTCAGCTCTGAACTGGTGAGACGTCACAACTCTATCGTGCTTTTTGTGATTTTGTTGTTATTTTTATACTGTTATGTCAGATTTATTCGTTAAATGTGGTTCCAAAACCTGAGGCAAATGTAATAAGAAATTCTGCCTCAAAGTCAAAAGCCTGAGTGCTGTTTGTTACCTTTTACTTTCTTCAGATTTGTCATGCAGCCGTCCCTTCTGTAGCCTTTGTGTTTTTTTAATTTTATTTTAATTTTTTTACTTTAAATCATGCAAAGATGTTCCAGTAGATCCCCATAATAACAAATATAATGGCAAATGTGCATGATGATGTCTTTAAACTATCCTCTGTACGCTTTTGATAGACCTCCAGAATATCATCTAATCTCTTACGTCTCTTCTGTCCGTTCCGCCCCCCTCAGAGCACTCTTCTCTCCAGCCTGTCCCGTCACTTCCGCCGGGGCTCGCCGTCGTCTCCGGCCAGCGGTATCCTCCCCTCCACCCAGTCCAAACCCCCCACGCCGGGCTCCAAGGGAAGCCACGAAGGTCAGGAGCCGTTCATCCAGCTGGTTCAGGCATTTGTCAGACTCGTTCAGAGATAAGAGCGCACAGACTCACAAGACTCAATGTTCTTTTACGAAGCCAGCAATTTTTTGTTTGTTTTTGTACTTCCAGTTTTACCATCAGGGAAAAAAAACCTTTCTGGTGTCATTGTAAAAGTTCAAAGTGACGATAGTAGTTCAATTAGTAAACATTTGTGACCCGGCGTGAGTGTTTATTCTAATAATAATGTGGTGTTTATTAATGATTGGAGCCAGATTTCTTTTTGATAACCTGTTGAACGTTTCATTTTGCCAAAACTGCTGTTATGACAAAAAATTTGACCACAAGTGTTTAAAAAAAAAAAAGAAAAAGGCCAACGAGAAGCCGCCTGGTTTCTGAAGAAATCTTGGTGCTACTTTAACATCAGTCGCTGACTGTGGTTCATCTTTCCGAGGCCTAGTTTTATAGGCCACTTTGACAACATAAAACGACCAGACACGTTTCAAGTGCTACTTAAAGAAAAAAAAGAAATTAAACCTTTCAAATGTAATCTTATTTCATCTACAATGTACTAGAAAAGCTTCCTTTGTAAAACTGCAATATACTTTTTCTAATTCTCTTCATTTTTTCTCTTAACTCTGCTATTTTCTTATCTGTGCTTTATTCTCCATGTACACATACTGAAGCGACTGCCACCATTTGTACTTTAATGTATATGCTAATAAAGGGACTTTTGTACCACAGATTCCTAATTGGATGATTAATTTTGTGCTCCGAGTTGAATAAAACAGTGTGAGACACAATTGTGAACCATTAAACCTTTTCTTTACTGCATTTGCACATAATTCCTGAAACACACCTCGAACCATCCTTTACATAAACTGACAGGTAAAAACAAAATGTCAGTAATAAAATACATTTTCATGTTCTTATATGCATCATATAAAAAAGAATAAAAGGAAAAATATTTAAATTGCAGGAATTACTATTTACAAAAAGGCATTTGACTTTTTTTAAAGAAACTTTTACAACTTCAGTACCTAAAACAAAACAACTTGTAGGCAGGTTTTTGTGCAATTTAAAGTACAAAAAGGCTTCGATATCTGGGGAGTAAGGTGACGGTTTTACAGCAGGACAGGAAGGCGAGATAAGGCCTGACCAACGTTACGTAGCTACATTATCAGAAGCAGTGCAGGTTCAGTAGCTGCAGTGGAAAGAGGCTTCGCTGTTCTCCTCAGAGGATTCGGCAGCGTTTATCTGCTGAGGGTCTGCGGCGTCCCCTACTGGCCATTGACTGGGACTTCCTGTAACAGAAAACATGGTCAGTCTGGAGACACTGATGACACTTCATATCTGTGTTCTCACACATGCAGGGGGGGAAAAAAACAAAACACAGTTGATACTGAACACATGAAACAGCAAAAATTAAAGACATTTTTACAAGCTTTTACAACTGATTCATGCACCTGATGTCTGATTTATAAAAGGAATAATTTGATTTGTGAAGTTTGACACCACTCATCTGATTATTAAAAATGAAGCTACAGCCAGGATGTGCTTTACGTAGCTTCGCAAACAGGCAGGTAAGGTAAGAAAATCTGTGTACCAGCATCTCTGAAGAAACAGGCTGGAGGTTTTCAGGCTATTTACACATTTTTAAAGAACAAAACCATTTTTAAAACCTCTAAGGAAAAAATAACATTGCTGCTTCTTGTATTAAAATTGCTTGACGAACAGTGGTGGAGGAAGTATTTAGATTCTTTACTCTTTAATGTGTTTGACTTTTTTTCTAGCATCTCTAAAGCTCACTAATTAACATGTTTTATCTTGATTATATAATGCATAAGAAAACTAATTTTAAAACAAGTTGTGGGCGTTTCTTTCTCTGCTTTCAGTCTCCTGGTTGCAGCTTCACATTAAACACAGACATGAGTGGTACCATTCTTCTCATTGCACTCTCAGCAATAAAGAGCATTAATAAGCATATTTCCTAAATTCTCTGCTGAGTTTATTTGCTTTATCATGCATCAGAAATGCAGATTTATCCACACTGTCACTCAAAAACACACACACACAAAAGAAACATCCTAATACAATTCATACTGCATCCAAAACTGTTGCCGTATGAATGATGTGATTTATGACGTGACTGTTAAAGAGCAAAAGTGAACTCGATAATCTGTCATCTGTGTGTATATCATGATGAATAGTACACCGGTGTTTGCTTCATGCAGCAGATAATAAAAATAAATCAAAACCAGCTGAGTCTCATGCATCAGATCGCTGTTGAAAACCTGAACCTCAAACTCACTGACCTCCGTCTGGTCCTCCAGACAGGCCTTTCAGCCCAAACAGGGTACAGTAATTTGTCTACCATTATTTCACACGGAGAGGATGAGAAAGGAGAAGAAGAGCGATTCACTGACGGAGAATTTACATTCAACGCAGACGAGAACATTTCTTTGACATTTTATAGCTGTGATGTGTCTTTTTTTTTGGGGGGGGTGGGGGTTAACTCACCTCTAAATTCCCCCTGGCTTTCTTCAGCACTCCGTGGGTGAGAGACACTACAAGAGAAAAATAAAATCGAATCACATACAGGGTCTCAGTCTGCAAGTTACGATTATTTAAGGATCTATTTTTCTGCTAAGCTATTAATCGTTAATTCTATAAAATGACAAAACTGTGAAAAGTGCTCAAGATCTCAATGATATTTGGGTCAATGATGTTTTTTTGTGTCCATGTGGTTTAGTCAAATTTAAAGGGGTGAACATTTTAAAATAAACGTATGAATACGTTGCACACATTCATTTTTTTCGTGGACTCAGCATAAAATTTCTGTTTTAAATCCATTTTGAGAGAATATATTAGAGGATTATCGCAAAAATGTCCAAGTGGTGTAATCATAAAAACTTAGTACAAATTAATTAAACTTGTATAAAAATGCTAAATTCTCAATAAAACACCCTATCAATTAGTTTGGTATGATCTTACATTATAACTTTTTATATTAAATAAAGGTAATGGAATACAATTGTTATAAATATTTAATTTAATTTAATTTAAAATCTGGGAAATCATGTTAATCAGAAACCAATTACCTTTTTTTTTAGTTCACAGTATAAACAGTCAAAGTAAAGTAAGATAATCGTACGTTGGTCGATGATGACCCTCTCCATCCCCTCTTTGAGCTGATTGGTGGTTCGGAGGCGTTTCACGGCTCCACTCAGCATCTTCTCCTGCTGTGACAGTCTGCTCTTCAGTCTGCCTATCTCGTTCTTAAGCAGCTCATCCTGATCGGCGGGATGAAAAGATTTAGGATTTGCATTGCAGGATGCTTTATTAGTTATAAAAACGGTAAGTGTGTGTGTGTGTGTGTGTGTGTGTGTGTGTGTGTACCTGCTGGTTGCTGCCGCTGCCGTCCCCTGCTGCGTTACCAGCTGGTAAAGATACTCTCCACACCAGTTTGAGCAGTCGACCGGCCTCCTCTAACACCTGCTGCATTGTGTTCATGCTGCCGGACAAACCCTTCAGATGCTGCTGTTCTATTACCTGATTAAATGCACACACAGTGACATTTACTATTAAAAATGTGGCTAGCAGACTGAGAATGAAATAAATCCACATTTTAAAAAAACCAAAGCAAATAAAATGATCTGAAGCATGATAAGAAGTACCCTGTTGTCAGAGCCGTGCTGTCTGAACGAGTGCAGACACTCCTGCAGTTGTGAGTCCATGCTGCGCGACAGCTTCCGACCCTCTAAGATCTGCTTGCGGAGGGCACTGTAGTCCTCAATCAGGCCCAAAAAGTGGCGGCCGTTGCGGTTTGCCCACATCCGGTGTCCCGGCACCAGGCGAGAGGGGGCGCTTGTGAGACTTTCACCAGAGCTGCTGCCAACGGAGCCACCATCCACCTCCGAATGAGCTCGACGTTTTTCATCTGGAAAGATTTAGGTGTTTTAAAATATGAACGACATGTAGAATCTGTGTATATCTGTATCATACTGCTGCAATTAAACATTCAATGTATTCTCTAATGAGGCGTCTCACCGTAGAGGATGCTGGTGTGTTCTTTATGAGTCTGAAATGAGTGACTGAAATGAGGATCACAACTTTCCCGAACTGGTGACCTGCCTCCTTCATCTGTGACAAATATTTTTAAAAAAGAGAGTGTTAACATGACCTGGCGGACTCTAGCTTGTCTTTGTTTTAGTGTCACGGGTCGTTTGCGTCTAGTGTTTACCGGGAGAGGACAGCAGGTAGTTGATGTTGATGGTTTCGGAACGGTTTTGTCCTCGGAGCAGCTGCTCCTCCAGTCGCTGTCGCAGTGCAGTGTTGGTCTGGATGCTCCTCTCCAGCTGCAGCCTCAGGTGTCTGATCTCCAACAGCAGCTCGCTCAGGTCCACAGAGCCAGACGATGGGACAGGGACGGGCTCTGGAGTTGTCCCACTGGATTCTGCTTGGGGAGGAAAGGGCAGGAAAAACGTTGTCTTATTTGTGTGGAAAAATACTGACAGGAAATTCAGGTTCAGAAAAAATTTGAGAGCATTTTGAAGTGAAAAGTTTGTGCTGGACTGTTCTGTCCTGTCATTAAAACTATCAAATTAGATTTATCTTCAAATTTGAAAATTAAAGTGAAAGAATGAAATCAGTGATCCTCAGTGTGAGAAAAAGTTTTACCACTCAGATATTTGTTCCACAGCATTTTATAGATGGCTTCATGTGTGATGAAGAATATTCAGGTGCAGGATGTTTGCAGCGCCACTAGATGGCAGCGTGAAGTTTAACGAGCTTGTTTCTAACACACTGCCTAACTAAGCTTCCTTTAGCCAGGAACCACTAAAGCCATGTAGTATTCCCTTGTTAACAGTATTTTCCATCTCACCGATTCACTTCGTATAACTCACACCATCTTTACTTTACCCTCTGAATGTAGTCGTCTTTATCTTTTCAATCTTTTTTCCACTCAGTTTGGACCTTTGAGTCTCTGAAAAGGACTTCTACATTTTTTTGTTCCCCAAAATTGAACCGTATCATATACTGAGAGTCAAAAGTATTACACTGCATTGGATTTTAAAATCAAAATCACAGTGTCAAAGACATCCCAGCAGTAATATCATAAGCAGCTGTATCACAACTATAATTAAAAGAGTCTATGATAGAAATTAGATCAAAGAGCTTCAAAGACTGACTTCTCTGCGTTCGACTGTCTCAAAGTTGCAATGTTCCACATAAATCAATAAATCAGTTATATGAACAGCATACATAAATTGAGCTTTTTCTTTTTAAAAGGAAAACAAGCTTGTCGTACCGTTGTATTTCTGAGCTTCAATCTTGATGTTTTCATAAACTTGCAGCTCCACTCGCAGCGACTGGAGAAGATGCTGGGAGTCGGACAGCTGCTGCTTCTGGAGCTTCACCTCACACTGAAACCTGAAAAAACAAAATCCAACAATCAGAGGGTTTAAAAGATAAAAGAGAGCTATACTATTAAAAACAATGACAGTCGATATATAAACATCTAGGGACGGGCACTGCAAACAAGCTCAGGTTAAATGCTGTAGCATTAATTCATGTTATATACTTATATACTATATATCCATACAAATAAACATTACATCTACTCTTAAACACACTAAACTGTACATGTAGGGCTCATTATAGTCAATCTGTTTATTTAGGGTTTTTTTAATCCTTGAAAAAAAATCAGATTTTAAAAATACAATTTTCATTTTAAACAGTAGTTTAACCAATATTGGTTTTATAACTGGAGGCTTTTTTTTCTTTGCTGTCCTTGATGTCAAATGATCTTGTTTACTACAAACTGGTTTCTATTATTGCAAGAAACACAACTTTTGCATGTGTGACATGAAATCAGAGTGAACTTCAACTTCAACCATTTCAGGTTCTGATCATTTTTGGTACATTTCACAAACACAAATGAAAATGGTCTCACTCAAAAGCTTGTTTTAATCCATTTGTTGTTGAACTGAAACAGTATGGCACCTTAACCGAACATGTGAACATTTTATTTGAACTTTGAAAGGACTGAAAATGAATGGACTTTGGACTCTGGTTTATACAAAAGATTAATTAATTGTTTCTTTCTTTTATATGACAGTTGTGTATTTCTTTGTTGTAAATAAAGAAAGTTTAAAAACTTTAACTTAAATGGGTTAAACTAAACTAATGGCTAAAACTTAACTGTTACAAGTAATAACAGTTCCCACTATTATTCAGTAAAAATCAGTAAAAACAAGGAGCCTTATGTATAGAGTACACACCACCACACACATACTCAAGAGTAAAGGAAAGGGAGAGGACAAGTGATCTGACAGTAAACTAGACTCCAGGTTTCATGTGTCAGCCTCACTCAGCTGTGTCAGTGGGACCTGTGGGGCCGAGAGGTCACATGCCGTCATTATGATATGTGCATTCGTGTGCTCAAGAACGAGCCTTCACATGGTCGACTCTCATGTTTCAGAGTTGTACGAACAGTATGGAATAATGGTGATTGTAATGACTCTTTATAATGGTAATTAGCAGGTCTGTGTGGTTTCGGGTTGCATGGAGGAGAGTCGTAATCACGGGATGTGTTTGTCTGTGTGTGTGTGTGTGTGTGTGTGTGTGTGTGTGTGTGTGTGTGTTCGTACCTGTCCAGCTGCTCCTTGCTGTAGTGCAGTGACTCCTGCAGCTGAGCATTTTCTTGGCTGCTGAGCTCCAGCTGCTCCTGCAGTCTGCAGTTTTCCTGCCTCAGAGCTTCACATTCCTTCCTGCTCTGCTCCAGTTTGGCCGTCCGTCGCGCCAGAGTGTCCCGCAGCTTCTCGTTCTCCTTCTGCTTGTCTGGTGGGATTAAAGATGTTTGAGTTAGTGAGATGTGTGTGTTTAATATCTCTGTTATCCACTGACTGAAAAGGCCTGTCCATGATCCTGATTATAGGTTAAAGGGAGTTTGTGACAAACGTTTTACCTCTGGACCCCATGTTGAGCTGCTCCTTCAGGACTTGGTTTTGTCCCCAGAGGAATCGCACCTCGTTGGCCAGCTGACCCTGCTCTTCGTTGCCATGGATGAAGATGTTGGTAGCTGCTGAACACAGGAACATACACACACTCATCAGTCAGAAAATAACGGCATAAGTTTGTTGGAATAGAGCAAACATTTTCACTTTTTGTGCAGAATGTCACAACTAACTCTTCACATATGTAACACACATCACACATACCTGGGTCTTTGTCCACCTCAGCTAGTCTCCTCTCCAGCTGTTCCCTGAGATGGTCGTTGGTGCGGATACTCTCCTCCAGACGTTGCCGCAAAGCTCGGATCTCCTGTAGATGCTCGGCCAGCAGGTCTGACAGACACACAAGCACAAAGCTAAATTCAAGGGGTACTTTATGGGGATCTAAAATTTTAACTTATATAAAAGATGGGAGAAATAGCCTGAGTTTTAGTGCCTAGCATGGGTCAGGCTAGAAAAACAAAGGATCCTACATTCCCCATAATTCAACCTAATAATGAAGTTAGATCAACCCTGCAGAGTAAATGTCTATAGTTTATAACACAGGCTTTCTGTTGAAATTGCATTCTCCAAACTTTTCTCTGATTTTGGAAAGCTCCCTCCAGAGTCACTGAAGACATAGAGTAGCGCTCTTTGTAACAAGCAAAAATGAGCTTTAAGTGTAACATTGGTGGAGCGCCCCTTTAATAAACAATGCTGTGTTTACTCAAATAATGTTGCTACACCATCAACACACAAAGTACAAATCATAATTTGTCTCACAAAAAGCTGAATAATTGGAGTATTTTGCTTCTTTAAAGTTTTATCTTAAGTGTGTTTTATAACAGAAAGTCTCTAACATGCTAATAAAGTCACCAATGCCCCACATTTACCTGAATTCAAGTTGTGAGGTTGTTCAGACGCATTCTTTTGTGAGCTCATATCTCTATCACGTTTATATCCGTCAGTCTGAGACCCCGACCCCTCCTGGTCGGGGCTATGATCCTGTTCCTGATGTTGGGAGCTGTTCTGGGCCATAATCGAGCGATGCAGGTCAAGCTCTCTGCGCAGGGTGGTGTTGAGCTCCTCGCTGCCCCTCAGCTTCTCCTGCAGTCTCCCGTTCTCCCTCTGCAGGCCCTGCAGTCTGCTGGCAGCCTCCCTGTGACCGGACACATCTTCCTGCTGAGCTCCTCCCACCGTCTGATCGGCCGAGTGTCGCTGGCCTGAATATGCACAGGAAGACAGCGACGGTCAGACACTGTAAATATGTAAATATGGGCATATTCATGACATTTTCTTGTGTAAAAGATATTTCTGTTTCATAAGTCATAATTCAACTTAAAACTAGATGATGCTTCATAAACTTTAGTTAGAGTGGGTAAACTACAATATCCTCAATTACTAAAGCTTCCATGTTAACACGATGATTGTTTTGGTAAAATGTGAGTTTGAGTCACATCCACATGCCTCACTTCTCTCTCTCACAGCCTTCACTGTCTCTTTTCCTCTGAGGGATTTTTCAATTTGAAGATTGAACCGGATAGGTGCCACTGAATAATGCATCTTTAAGTGGAGGTGGACTGAAATCTAATCCTAATCTGCCCTTGGCCAGCATGCTTTGTTTTACGGGACGCCTCACTGCATCAGAATGGATCTGAGTGGAAAATAAGTGCCATTACAGGCTGCGACTACACCGGCCAGGTGCATGGACAAGGACTCAGGTAATCTCAATGACATACCTCTGAGGCAGAAAAAGAGGGGAAAATATGCATATTTAATGGAGCAAACTGAGTTAATCCTACTGTGGATTTAACATGACCAAAGAGTCTAGTACCTGCTATACCTGGCTGGACCATATTCTCTGACACTTAAGACTATAATTGAACTTTGCTTTCGACCGCTTCACAGATTAATTTCAGTTAAGATTATATTTAAGTATTGCATCTAAGTTTTAGCAGTTTTTACACACATATTGTTTGTCTTGACCTAATGTGAGCACTTACTGTGGGCTCGATTGCCACCTTGTGTGGTCGGGCTGCTGTGGCATGAGGATGAGATCCTGTCAAGGTCCAGTAACAGATCAGAGTGAGAGCTGTGGTGGCTGCTGGGACCCTGGCCTCTGAACTGGCTCTGCAAGCTTTGGATGAGACGGTTCTTCTCCTGCAGCTCTTTAGCCAACCTGGGAGGAGGAGGAAGGAGGAGGAAGGAGGAAGGAGGAGAAGGAGGAGAAGGAGGAGAAGGAGGAGAATTAGTCATGTTAATCCAACAGCTGGATTTGATCCTAACACATCATCTCACTTTTGAGAGCAGAATCACACAGAACCATAGAAGGAGAGAGATTAGAGAACAATCCGCCAAAACAAGAGAAACAGCTGAAAATTAAAGAAATCAAGAAAACTAATGTTCTGAACCGGGGGGGCTTGCAACTTTCAGCAGAAACACACAGCTGGAAAGTATGAAAAGAGGAGTCCACAGCAAACGTCATGCTGTCCTTCTGGAACAAACTCCACTCACAGGTCCAACTGCTCCCTGGTGCATTCAGCCAGGGTGAGGTTTTGCTGGACGAGGAGGCTGACGTGCTGTTGCAACAGCTCTCTCTCGCCCTCTAGCTCCAGACGCAGGTTATCTAACTCCTGCTGGATTCTAGCTGGGCTGTCGGGAAGATCTCTCACGCTCTCCTCAAAGGACAGCAGTGACTGTGATGCCTGCTGAAACTCCCCAAAACTGCCCACGTCAATAATAATGTAGGTTAATGTATGTCACCGTGACTTTTACTCTGTCGTTCAAAAGAAAGTCATGTTCCTGCTTTTTTCCCCAAGTTTTGAAAAAAAAAAATTAAATAAATATATATATATATATATATATATATATATATATATATATATATATATAAATAATATATATATATATATATATATATATATATATATATAAATATATAAAAGGCCCAGACACTATAGCTTTACTATTAAATAAATAAATAAATAAAACATGAATTAAAACTGCATCAGATCATTATTTTTCTTGTGGGAAATAAAGATAATTTTACATCCAATCACTATTCAACAATAAATCAGTGTGTTTTTTTTTAGCAAAGCCTCACAGTCTATTTTATTGACGTCCCGATGTCTGAGAGACACCAATGACCCAGTTCGGTTCGCTGTAACCTTAATGTTTTGGTTGACACAAAGGACAAAATTAGGTCAACAGCAGGACGCTATTTAAAATCAACAATACAGCCCCAGGGTCATGAGGCAATTGGCTGGCAGGAGGTGGGGGGGGGACTTTAAAGGGGGTCACGAGACAAACATCAAAACAGCTCAGCTAATGACCCTAAAACCTCAAGCAGTAATGAGCAGTGTAACCTCAAAAGCACAAGACAGGAAGACTATAATACACTACATAAACTTTTATAAACTGCTTAATCAGAATAAACAACAGATGAAGAAAACATGTGGTTACATCTAATATAACAGTAAAGCCCAAAATGAATGAATGAACCAAATACTTTCTTGGGCGCAGCAATTGTGACTTTAGATGAGTTTGAAAATGATGTGAATGACTGCTCAGTAGTTGGTAAAATCATGTTGTTAGCATTGGTTGCACTCAACTTTAATTAAATAAAATATGAATTACTGAAAACAAAGAGAAACCTTTTGTTTGATATGATTCTCTGTAATTCTTTAAGTCAAAAATCTTAAAATATTTAGCAATACTTAGAAAATGTAATTCACAATCCCAGTAACATGCTATATGGGAGGTTGAGGCGTACCTGTGAGACAGTTCCAGAGCCGCCACGTCCTCATTATCCAGATGAGACTCTCCTAGCAGACAGAGGAAAAGATGCTGTCAAGGACCTGTCTGTAAAAATCTGTTATGATTGACTGCTCTTTTGTGTTCATCCCTCCCTGCTGCTGGTGGTTATTGAATCAAGACATTTCTATACAATAAAAAGGTCAATGCTGCTGACTCAAACACAGCTGCTCTTTAAAGTGGTGCTACAGTCAGTCCCTATGGCGCTCTTTATCATTCAAATTGCATGCGTGATTGCTGGAGTCAAGTGTGTTTTGGTACATGATTCGGCTCTGATTAACACCATTCATCAAAAGACGAGGAATGCAAAAACCATCGAGGCGGCAGCAGCAGCAGCTACCTTTGTCCAGCCGTCCTTCCAGCTTGTCCAGGATGCTCAGGCTCTTGTCCAGCTGCTCTTTGACCACATCTCCCATGTAGTGGTCGACTTTACTGGCCTGCAGCAGCTCCTTGAAGACATTGTTCAGCTCCTGCAGCTGCTGACGCTGCAGGGCTCCCAGCCTACGGCTCTCCTTGATCTGCTGCCTCAGTTGTGACAGCTCCCTGGCCTGAGACTGCACCAGGGAGTCCAATCTGTGGAAAAGACAGAATGAGCGCAAAAAGACAGAAGACAGCATGAGTTAAGATTTCCGAAAAAACTGTGCAGCTTACACTCAGTGTATAAAAATAGTATTATATTGATAAATGGAAAAGCATGTTGACCTCGCAGGTGATGTAGAGCGGCTGCGGGTCTGCTGCAGCTGTTCGCTCATTCTTCTGTTCAGCGTCCTCTCTCTCTCCAGCTCCATATTCAGACGGCTGGTTTTATCCTTCATCGCCTGGTTCTCCCCCTCCTTTTTCTCTCTCAGCTGCCCACCTCTGTAGCTCTTATCATGGGTATGGTCCTCTCTATGAGTCCCTTCTTGATCCCTGACAATTGACGGGTCGGAGATGTTGGCAACAAGGTCGCTGGAGAGGGAGTTCCTGCGCAGAAGACTTTGCATTTGGAGAATGAGCTTGGTCTGGCTTTCCAGCTGGACCTTCAGCTCTCTGACTTGCATCTGGAGCTGCAGAGGGTCCCCAGAGACGCCGTAGTCCTCGTACACCTGCAGGCTTTTCAGACTGACCTGAAAACAGACAGCAGCAGCATCAGTGTCCGTTTTGTTTTTGGGGTAGCAACAAATTGTCGCTGAATGGGATTAAACTGAAGGACTAAATTGAATACCTTGGCTGAGCTGAATGCTGGAGAACTGGGGTATGGAGTGCTGGAGGTCGAGTCCAGGTTTTCTGTAGAGGAGAAAGCGGCCTGCTCGTGTTTCAACAGCGAAGGCAGGCTAGAAGCACTGCAGCTGGGTTTCACACCGACTTCTAGATCTGGCAACACACAGGACACAAAATGGTCAAATAAGGAAAAGAAAAAGATTACAAAGTGTAGAAAACAAATGGTGACAGACAGTGCCGTGTGAGGAAAGATCAAATCATTTAAAGTACAGCTTAACTGTAAAATAAGATTATTTTTTTTAAATAAAATATAAAAGTGAAAGGTTATTGAACGCTGGATAGACATTCCCAAACGTCAGAGTGGTAACATGCAAGATTGTGTCAATACAGAATATTGACAGCTCATTCAAATGAGTGAAAAGTGTCAAGAAAAAACCAGAAGAGGCCGTGTGGTTATGAGACCCAGAACAGAAAAAATTGAGACAGTGTTACAGTCGCCTTTGTTCACTCCTCATGCAGAACAAATATAGAGAGAGAATCTATCCAACATTTGAGATTAGTGTCCACTCAGCAGACAGACATGTTGCATGTCTGTCTGTCTAAATGCCGTCTACCTGTGCTACTGCTCTCTTCCCTATCGTTCTCACTCTTGGTCACACTGGTTTCGTAACCGAGGTCCTGCAAATCCACCTGCACGCCTTTGTCATCCTGCTCCAGAGCTGGCATTGGAGGCAATATATGTTGGGTTAGGAAGAAATCATGTAGCGTGTACAGAATCACGTCTCTCTTCTTCATCATCATGTTCCTGATTAATCGGTTTATGTCCAAATCAAAAAACATAATTGTACATACTCGAAACAGCTCAGCGTGAGTAATCTTACCTCTCCGTGCAGTTTCAGGCGATGGTGTCTTGGTAATAATGGATTGAGCAGTGGCCAGTTTCTCCTCCAGGTTTTTACACGCTTTTTTCTTCTCCCTCAGCGCCTTATGGAGAGTCTCCAGCTGGAGTTGAACATTTGGCGGTAATCCTTTGGCATCCAGCGCTGCTGTACGGGCCTTGCTCTCCTCTCTACGGCCTCGGTCCTCTTGCAGGGAAGCCTGGAGTTCGGAGATCCTTTGACAGTGATCGCTGAAGATCTTGTAGAGGAGACACAGATTGTGATGGAGCTCTTGGTGAGGTTTCTCCTTTGCTCGAGCTGAAGCGGCAGACTGATTGCTGCTGGATTTGGTGGTCGTCTGCGTCGGTTCTGTGTGGCTTCGCAGTTCCTCTCTTTCTTGCAGGGCTCTCTGAAGTTGGTCTAAACACGTCTGCAGGTCAGGGTATGTCTGAGATGATCTACCAGAAGCCAAGGAGCTAGTGTTTGTACAGTGTGCAGCCAGAGAGGCGACGGCAGAGTCAGCTGCACTAAGGCAGTTCATTAAAACTTTCGTCATCTCTTCATTTAAACTAACATCATCAGAACTTCCCATCATGCTGTGCTGTCCCTTTGACTCTTTTTCTTCAAGTGATCCTGCCGCTATTTGCGTCGAACATGGACCATTCTGGCCAGCACCACTGTTGCCATGTTGTGCAGCAGCATCTGCGGCCCACAGTTTTTCTTGCAGCTCTGCGTTAATCCTATTCTGCTCCCAAAGTGCCTCCTGCAAAGTGTCTGCATGTTGCTGCAGCTTGTGCATTGAATCTTCAGTGTATCCAAACACGTCTCTCGGGCTATCTGAAGGAGTACTCCCCTGCTGTAGTGCTGTCTCCATCTTCAGACGTAGATCACTGATTTCTGGATTCTTCTCCTGGCTTTCAAAGGAGGAGATGGCTTTCTCTGCCATGTTCAGAAGCTCTATAAGCTGGTTTATGAGATCCTCCTTCTCCTGTAGGGCTTTCTGCAGCTCTATGAACCTGATGTGGAGGGCAGCATCTGAACCACCAGAACCTGGACAAGAATTTGAGTGTGACATAAATCCACCTTGGTTGTCCAGACTGCAGGCCGTCAAGTAAGCAATGGTGGATTCTGCAGCCTGTAAGGCCTCTGCATACTGGCGATTGAACCTCTCCTTTTCCTGGAGTTCAACGTGGAGCTCTTCCCAATCACTGAGCTGCTCACTCAGCTTGTTGATCAACGCCTCTTTCTCCTGGCACTCCTGGTGGAGGAGCTCTAGCTGAGTGAAAAGAGCAGAGTCGGCCGGGGTGTCACTTGGTGTCTCTCTGGCTCTGGAGCCGTTGTCTGACCCTACAGGACTGCTGCTACCATGAGCATATCTGAGGGTGGAGGACGGGGAAGTGCTTTGTTGGAGTGACGCAGGGGAGCTGGTGTCTGCATGCGGCTGCTGCTCAGCCTCGTAGACATCATCCAAATGAAGGTGCTGAAGTGCATCAGTTTGTACATGATCAGAGTCATGCTCCAACTGCAGGTTTTCAGACTGCCTGCTGCTGCTGCTAGCGTCCATTTTCGGCCTCACGGGGACCGGGAGACGAGATCTGACACCAGCCTACAATTGAAACAAGAACAGATATTAAAAACTCATCAAGCAGGACATAATGACGTGCTTCATATAACTCTTCTCATAATACAAAACTTACCCCGTGCTTTGTGACATGCTGCTTTGCACTCTTGCTGTATGACTGGCCTTTAGTTTGCAGACGCTCCGTCCCCTCTTCAGTGCTGACAATTAGCTCCATGGTGACAGGGATCTCCCCATCGGACACCTCGTTATAAATCTTTTCTCCCTTGTCCTTCGACAGCCTGGTGACCTTAGAGTGACCTTCTGCTCCGGCCTGCAGTGTTTCCAAACTCTGTCTCAATTCAGCCTGTCCATCACTGCTGTTCCCTGAAGCATCTGTGCTCTCTTTCTCTTTACACTCAGTAGATGTTTGTTCTTTCAGGAGTCCCCGCAGCTCCACATTTTCTGATTTAAGTCTGAGCAGTTCCTCTCTGCAGGAAGGGAAATTTGATTAGTCTACTGTCCAGGCAGCTCACTCTTATTAGTGCAAGTTATATTGAAAATAAGGAGTATAATGTGGGTTCTACAAAAGAAAAGACCCACCTAAGGTGCAAGACTGATGTGGCCCCACAATCAGTCAGCAGGGATTTAAGTGCCATTACATCTTTCTTCCTCTCCATAGAATCTCTCTCTTCAAGATCCAAACTGTTGTTTCCAGACTGAGCGTGCTCTCTACTCTGGCTGAGACCACTGTCAACACTCTCATCATCAACCAGCTTTACAGGAACCATCTAAAATATAGTTAGAAATACAAATATAGTTAAAATGGCTTAAATGTTCAAATGTTTCAGGTACTAATGCAATAACTGATCATTTATGTCATACCTGTCCCAGTTTCATGTCTGTCTGACTCTCTTTATTCTGACCAGAGTGATTCATCCTGCTACCGTGAGACGAAGTCTGAGCCTCCCGCGTCTTCTCTAGCTGCTAGAGTAATGGGATGGGAGGCGAGTATGACACACATGGCTCGGTAAAAGAAAAACTTAATGAGGGAACAGAATCCATAAAACACTGCACAGCAAGAGCAGAATGGCATGACGTGTCTAATGTGGTATGGCGAAGAGAGACCGTTTCATGGAACACAGAGATAAAAAACAGGGACTGGTTAGGAAAGGTGAAGATAAGAGAAAGAGGATATTTTCTACTACAGGCAAGAAATACACATGTTAGAAAAATAAGACATAAGAGTATCACAAAGTAAAGAGACATTAATAACAGGCTAGACAGAGTAGAAGGTTAAAGGACCAGTGTGTAAGATTTAGTGGCATCTAGCAGTGCAGTTGTAGATGGCAACCAATTGAATACAAAAGGCCCTCTCTAGAGCCAGTGTTTGTTTTGTTTGTTCTGGGCTACTGTAGAAACATGGCAGTGTAAAATGGCAGCCTTTGTGAAAGAGGACCCACTCATTCTAAGGTAACGAAAACGCAAAGATTTTTTATTTTCAGGTGATTGTAAAATAAATAAAACATACTTATGAATATTATTTTCCATTTCTGCCAAGTCTGTTCCGCTAGATGCCACTAAATTAAACATGCTGCACCTTTATGATGTAGGTTCAAAGGTTAGAAAGGAGCTACTAAAGGTGGATGTTAGACAATGACTCAGACATGATTCATTGAATATTTGCTAAATGAAATAATTTTCAAAAGTGTCTTTTGCTGTAAGGTTCAGAAAAGAAACATTGAAGCCACAACTTCCAGATCAATTTTTTCCATTTAATGTTTTGCAGCTGTCTTTTGTAGACTCTAACCTGCTTCCAAGGGCTGCTGCTGGCCAGGTCCTGGTCCTCCTTACTGTAAACTTCACGATCTGACTTCTCCAGCAGTGACAGTCGGTTTTGTAGCTCGTTGTTTAAAGTCTGCAATCTGCTGACACAATCCTGCAGCTCCAGCACCTAATATCCAGAAGGACTAACTTTAATCCATTTGCATGATTGTCTTCCTACTTTAAGTGTTTTGGTGACATACCTCCCAAGTAATTACAGTCATATTTACACAGGTAATTACTTAAGCCTATATATTCAAGAGCAAGGGACAATATTTATTTATTTTTTCTTCACATATGTTTTAGTTTGAAAAGGATTTTACCTTCTGTTTGAGTTGCTCAGCAGACAGTAGAGACAAGCTGTCATCCTGACCCTCTCCCACACAGATACTCATGTAGGAAGTCTGATCTCCAATGAAACTCAAAGTGTCACCTGAAATGTCACATGAAGAGTCAATTAAACATAATCTATGTAACAAAACTCTTGAAAAATACGAATAAGACATCTAGTGTATTTTTGCTGGTCTCACCACCATCAGTGGCTCCACCAACCCCTCCGCCACGGTTCTGGATGGCTCCTAAACGAGCCTGCAGAGAGGCATTCCAGCGCTGGGCATCTTCAAGCTGATGTCTCATACTCTCCAGTTCTTTAGGATCAATTAGGTCCATACCTGAACAAAGACACAGAGAGTTACACACAGTCATGTCTCTAGTGTGACAAGACAGTCCATTCATGCTTCAGTAACGTTGTCATGAAGCTATTGAATGTGTGGGAACATCAACATTTTTTAAATTTAAATGAACAGTGATTTATATGCAGTTTCATTTGTAGTGAAATCTTAGTTAGTTTATGTGAACTGTCAGTAGGATACTATAACAGTTTTTCACATCAATAAAAACATTGGGGTCATATATGCATAGACTAGCAAAAATGCACAGATTTTTACACAGGACTGCATGCATCTTTGGAAAAAAAATGAGACCAATTTCAAATCGAAATTTCATAGTTTATGGGTCTTTTGATGGTTTAAAGAGTGACCAAATCCCTTGTAATCACCCCCAAAAAATCTCATACAGAGAAAGTTAAAAACTGGACAAATATTAAAAAAGGATCTTACTGTATGACCAGACCTAGTTTTTTGAGAAAACATTATTTGCTATTCTGCTCTTTGGGATGCTTATTTGTTACATAATAATTGACCCATAGATTAATTGGGTAAGCTAGTGGTGGAATTTAATTAGTCGAAAGGCTGCAATATGTAAGAAGGAGCTTGGGAAAAAACACATATGGTACGTGTTTGTCTACATACAGCATGCACGCACACGTGCACACATTATATATAAATAATAATGCATATATGATCTAAAACATAAACTGGGGAAATGTAATCAGTGGTACTTGGCTGCATCCATCTACTATTTCCAGTCAATGTGAGTGTCAGCCTGTTACTTACAGCTGATCTATTTATACACCTCTGTAGACTGGGGCGAAGGATGAGCATGCACACTCATGCGAGCGCATACACACATGTGGGCAGACACTGAGGTAATTTGGCTTAGACGACTACCTGAGCGTACAGTGACATTTTCAATCAGTCTCAAGGCTGTGTCCTGATGTTACACTACATCTGAGGCACTGACTGTGCGAATTCATTATTTCATCAGATAATAAAATAAGGATTTCTATTGTTTTTTTTGGGATAGGGATCCATTTAGGGCAAGCTACACTATAGTAAGATACTCTGTGATTCTGCATCTTATACCATCAAACAGTATATTAACCGTTAATATCTTTCTTGAAGTTGTTATGTAATGACATGCTTATGTGATTAAATCTAATTCATGTGACAGATGGTTGGATGAGTTGGATTAATAACCAGAGGGGAGTTAGAGAGGTGATGCAATCAAGAGACAACCAGATGTTTTAATAGGAAAGTCAAAACAAGCAGTCAGCATGTTAGGAGTGAAAGACAAAAAAGACAGGCCAACAGCAGCCTTTATTCATGTTTTTTTTATCTTTAAATAAAAGAGGACAGACAAGTTGAGAAACAGAATGGATGGGTGTGAGACAATTACATTTGAAGGGTGACAGAAAAACCAGTAGAAACTCTGTGAGAATGGACAAAACATGCAGATGAACAGGTGATGATGGAAAGAACAATGAACAGAAGGGGAACAGAGATGATGAGAGGAGGAACCAGGTGAGCATGCTGAATAAAGTGACAGGCAAAGAGAGGATGTGAGCTTGTCAGCAGGAGATATAATTAGAGTACACACACTGGACAAAGAAGACAGGTGTGTTTGTGTATGTGTGTTTCCCCCAATGTCAATGAACCTCGCCACTTCCTCCTGAGATTTAGTGTCTTAACTCTTCTACCAACCTACGTGATAAGCATGATTCCTTTTCTTCATTCAGTTTGCAGTTTTGATATACAACCTAGTGTGTTTTCACTGCACCTTCTCTGAGCTTGGCTCTGTCTAGCTCTCTCTCCAGGTCGTCCCTTAGTTCCTCATTAGTTTTGATGCTGTCCTCCAGCTGCTGCCTGAGGAGCTGCACCGCTGTCAGCTCCAACTGCAGAGCATGGAGACGCTGGGCACTGCAAAACACACATTCATACACAAAGAATATGTTGTATTCATCAAATAAGTTAACCCACTCAAACTAATATTTTCATTTTCAGTTATACATAGCAATGACTGTTTATTTCATTATCGCCTCCCTACCTGTCCTGCTCCTTTACGGTCCTGACCAGACTGGAGTAAAGCTGTTGTTCGGCTCTCAGAGCTTTGTTCAGAGCATTTTGCTCCTGTTGCAAAGCTATAAGGTTGGGCAAAGCCTTAGGGGGGACAAGAAGTGATAGGATGATGGTCTTAATGTCAGAGCATTGAGAGTAATATTTGTTATTTTTTGGTATTTTATCAGGAGAAAAAATTGTTTTAGTTTACTTCTTGTTGGCTATCTCCACCAATCATGGTTCTCTCTCTTTGCGGGAGGCCGGGGAGTGATCGTTCCATGCCGCTGCCGATGAGCTGATCCTGGGTATGATCAGCCCGACTCTCCCCTCTCTGGTCAAGGCGCTGGTGAAGAACCTGCTCAGAGACATAAACAAAACACAAGGTTGCTGGAGAAGAGGCAACATAGTTCAAATGCAATCAGAAGAGTGGCTGTTTGCTCAAAGCTGCAGTGTGTTGCTTTGAGTGATCATAGTTTGACTATGTGAACGGAGGAAACCTTACATTGATAATCTCATCCTTTGTCTTCAGAGTGGCAGTCAGGGACTCAATATTAGCAGCCTGACCTTCATTCCGGCCCTCCAGCTCAGATAACAATGACTGTAGCTCTGCCAAAGAAATCTGGATGTTGGGGGATTACACAAAAAAATAAAACACCTGTTGGAAATAGTGTCAAAATTATACACACAATTAGAAGCTATATATATTATATATATAACTAACAGACCTTCAATTCATTCTCCCTCTTCAGTGCTTTATTCAGTGCTTCAGTTTTCTGTGCTAGCTCCTTCTTCAGGATCACGATTGCTTTCTTGGAGTGAGGAATGTTCTCCAAATTATCCTCACTGTTCCTCCTGGACAGCTCAACTTCAGTGCAGACAAAACAGAATCAAATGTAGGACCGACATGTAATCTAGCTTATAAATATCCAGAGAGAGAGTTTAAAAGTCATAAGGCCTCACACCTTCCCTCTCGTCCAACTTCTCCTGCATGATCTGGATAGTTTGTCTGAGCTCCAGCACACGATCCGGTTCCTCCTTCTGCCTCATCTCTGCCAGAAACTGGTCCCTCTCCTGACCGCGCTGAAGAAGCTTCTGCAAAACAACAAAGATAAAAAGTTAGCACACTTGTACAACTGATACCTTAAACTTTTTTAATAAAAGGTACAGGTAGGTCACAGAGTCATTTGAAGTCAAGAGAGAGGAAAGGAGTTTTTGTTATTCTCCTTGGGAGTTATGATTTCCTCATCTTGTTAGGCCAAGTGCATTTTACAGCTGAGTAACTGTGTTGTCTCCCAGAGGAACTTACATTGATGAGGCTTTCTTTTTCAGCAAGCAGGGCTCTGAGCTCTGCAGTCTCTAAATAACCCTCCTGGGCCGTTGTGGAGCTTTGCTTCCCAGCAGCGGCAAGCTGCTGCTGTCTGTCAGACAGCTGTCGCCTTAGTTCCTGAATCTCCTGAGTACGTTCAGACAGCATGCGGTTGTAGTGCTCTGCAGACTCCTGGGGAGATAAAAGTAATGAGGAGCTGAGTGAGTACATTTTGAGTTAGTGATGTTTGCACACATTGAGAATGTGTGTGTGTGGCTTATTGTAGATCCGTCAGTATAATGAGAATAAGCATTTTGTTTCTGTACATATTCTATAAATTTAGTTAACTGTGAGAATCATTGAAACCACTGAACATTCTTTGTTAATGAAGTACAGACCTTGAGGAGTTGGTCTTTGCTGCTAATTGTAGCCATCAGTCCTTCCACAGCACTCTCATTGTCAGCAACAAGCCTTTCCCTGGCCTTCACAGCCTCAGCCAACATAGCCTCCGTGACCTTTAACCTCTGGCCCATTTGCTCAGCGAGGTCACGTGCATGAGTCTGCGACTGGCTCAGCATGGATTCTGCCATTTCCTACAAACAAAGGTTGAGAGAGACATCAGGATAAAGAGTCGGCATATGTTAATGGGTCGGAACATAATGGTGAGAAACCATAATAAACATGGCTCAGGGTGGGTGAAGGTGACTCTGTTTGTCAACTAACATCCATATCCTTTGTCTTGCCCTCCAGGGAGAGCTGTAACTGGCTGATGATGGCGTCCTTCTCCCTCAGTGACCTGTTCAGGTTATCTTCTACATCTTGCTTGGCTCTCTGCAGGTTCTTCAGTGTGTTTGCAAGATGCTGCAGCTCCACATCCTTCTCCTTGATCAGACTGTCAAAATTCTGAAAGGAGAAAAACAAGTAGGCAGATGCAACAGATTTAAGTCAAACTTCCTAAAGATAATTTCATTACAGACTCCTAATGGCTAAATTTTAAATTATGTAAAAAATGTTACCCCAAATCAAACACGATAGTCACTCACATTAATAGTTTCCTCGTTGTGAGAGAGCAGGTTATTGAGCCTATCGAGGTCTCTTTCCTTCTCTCTTAGAGACAGCTGCAGTTGATGTATCTCATTGTCTTTTTCCTCAATGGCAGCAAACTTCTCATCCAGCGCTTGCTGTGAGAGAGAAAAATGAAGAATGTCAGACTCAAATGATAGTTACCCGCGGTCTGAAGATTACACAGAAGGAATGCTCACCTCCAGAGCTTTCTCCTTTTCTTTCAGCCTTTGTCGCAGCTTGGAAAGCACATTATCGTTTCCTCCCGGGCTTTTGCTTTGCTCAAAGTCTCTGACCATGTTTATGTACTCCTGATGAACACAGAAGAAAACAATGTAAAAAAACAACAAATAAAATTAATTAATTTAATACTACACAATAAGATATCTTTTAACTTCTGGTCTAAAATCTGTCTGTGAATATGTTCAGTGTTGTTGTGTCACCTGCAGCTGCTGCTCTTTATCAGCCAGAGTGGACGTGAGCCGCTGTATGGTGACCTCATGGGACTGCAGTTTTCTTTTGGTTTGGTCTAACAGCTCCTGGTACTGCTGTTCCAGAGCGCTCTCCCTCTCCCCGATCTCACCGCTCTGCTTTTTGAGCTGATTGTTCAGATCCTGAAGGGGATATTACAATGCTGTTATACAAAAGCCAATATTTGAGGGACACATAACAGAAAAGAGGATTTAGAATGCCTGATGGTTTCATTCCAGAGACAATAATAAAGGTCTTACATTCAGGGCCTTGTCTCCCTTTTTCTTCTGCTGTTGCAGGTCCTCCAGTTCCACCTCTAGCTGGTCCTTTGCCTGCTGTGAGTCAGCCAATTCTTGCTCCTTTCTGTCCAGGGCACGCTGTAGCTTTTGAGCTTCAAGCACCTTGGCATGGTGTTCCCCCTGTAGTTTGGCCAGCTCTGTTTGCTTTGCCATTAATAAATTTTGGTGCTCCTCTACTCCCTGAGGGAAATATAAAAGAAATATTTATCTTTACAGAATCTGCAATGTGTATTTGTCAATGAGGTGGAGATAAAAATACTCCTGTCTCTTTCATTAACAGTCTAAAAAAATGCAATACTTGCCTGGTATTTCTGCAACTGGGCTTTATGAGCTGCCTCTCTAGCCTTGGCCAGAGCGTCATCCCTGTCCTCAATCTCATGACACAACTCTGCAATCTGTGTAATACAAAGGGAAGACAGACGGTTTGTTTTTAGAGCAATGCATCATGCAGAATAGTGAGAACGTAGACCGGTGAAGTCTTGTCACAGTTAAAAGCAGCTGTTATGAACCCCACAATAAATACAATTTGTTAATAAATGTATTAACTTACCTCTTTTTCCTTTTCTTTGAGGACTTGAGTGAGCCCCTGGATTGTTTTGTCTCGCTTTATAGCATTTTTCTTCTCAGAGTTGAGTTCATTCTCTTTCTCCTCCAATTTCCCTGACAGGGTCTGTGAACATAAATTAGAAATCTTATAGCACAAAGCAATCTCTCAAATTCAAAACTATTCATCAGAATTAAATCTCATGTACTCCGTGTACCTTGTTCTGACTCTGAGTGTCATCCAGTGTTTGTGTCAGGTTCTCATTAGTGCCTCTTGTCTGGGTGAGCTCTTGAGTCAGTAGCTTATTGACGGACTCCAATCGGCTAACCTCACTCTTCTTCTCAGCGAATCCAGGAAACATACAAACACAAGAAAGGGAAAAAAATTATTAATACCTGCAAGTATGTTCAGTGACAAAGCGGTTATCTGTAACAGCTTTTTACTGGAGCTACAGTAGTTTTCCTGGTTGGGATTACTGAAAAGAGCTACCTCCACTCTAACAGGGGTGTACACATCATCAAACTCCTCTGTAAGGTCATGCAGAGACTTCCATTCTGCCTCTCTGTGTCTGGGCTTGGCTCGGGGATTGACGTCGCCAACACTTAACCTCTTAAGGACTGGGATGCGGCTCCCTGCAGGGACAGACACTTGCTGTCTGGAAATGCAGCGCAGGAGCTGGATCAGGTCAGAGATCACAGAAGGCTGACTTGAGGAGCTCTGCAGCAGTGCTCTGGCCTGGACTTTTCCTCTTTGATCCTCAGTGACACCAAGTCTGGCAGCAAACACCCTGGGCTCTCTAAGTTTTGGTTTGGGTGGAGTGTCTGGAGGGGTTTCTGAGAAGTCTCTATTGAGGGACTGCAGAGATGTGGAGAGACCTTTGAATCCAGATCTAGGCAGGGTGCCCTGACGTTGGACCAGGTCAAGGTACACGCTCTGTGAGCGGTGGCGTGTACCTCGGAAACCAAAGCTCTTCATCAAGCCATCCAGCCCAGCCGCTGATCCCAGCCTGCTGCTCCTGAGGCCCGGGCGCCCCGGGAACGCCCCTTTACTAACAATTATATCCAGACTCACACATCTTCTCATGCGACTCTCCACGTGACTGCTTCCACTGTCCCTGAACCACTGTCCTTCAGAGGCCAGCTGACATATAGCCTCATCATCAGGACTGCCCCCCTCAGGGGACCTGAGTTGAGTCTTGGAACTGGTGCTCTCCTCGTCACTCTTTAGTGGTCTTGGGTTGTGTTTGTTGTAGATGTGGACGATGCACTGCATGAGTTGCTCTTTTTCCGCATGCAGCTTCTGGACCTGATTATTGTGCTCATCCTGCAGCTGGCTGATGTTAATGTCACACTCTACCACCTTCTCCAACTGGAACACACATTTCCCACAGAGGAACTCTCCACGACCGTCACGAGTCACCTCCTGGCCCAGAACATGGGACAAGATGACTTGTAGTTTCCTCTTTGCTAACGAGCTGAAAATCCAGCGACACTGGCTTCCCACCAGGCGAACACCACATATACGACACGGGTCCTTCATGGCGCCTTAGATCTTCAGACTCCAGACTCACCCGCTAACAACAAGTCCAAAAAAGCCTCTCGCTGACACGCAAACTGTCCAGTGACCTAATGGTCCGCAGCCTGCCAGCCATGAAATAGCGATCTATCATTTTCTCTCACTGCGTCAGTGAGAGAAGCACAGAGGAGAATGAATGAGAGAAGAGCACTGTAAGCCTTAAGCCTTTAATAATCCTTGCTCCCGCCTCTATTCCACTCTCCCCCACATTCAATCAGATTAAACCCTCCAGGACTGCTGTAGTGATCTGTGTTATGGCCAATGCCAAACCATCTCTTGAAAACCTCCTCCCGAATGCCCTGATAAGGATATCAGGTATGGAGACCGGCCATGTACAGGTGCCTCTCCAGGAGACTGGTGATGACGGCAGCAGCCAGTCACTCCTGTGGAGTCCGTCCTGCTCGAGTACATCAAACAGGTGTCTTCTGGCAATCACTGCTGTCACATATTCCATTACAGCTCTTTCCGAGAGAGGCCACTGTAAGTCCAATTATGCAGCAAAAGAATCCCTGGTAGACAAGTTTCACCCAAACTTTAAAAATTAAATTCAACTTTATTTAGTTGGATAAAATGAAATAATATAAAGTCTTGTAAAGTAAAACAGCTTTATTTATTTATTTGGGTTTTTTCCCTTTTGGCTTGTTAATAGATATGGTGGCGATAAAGGACACGGAACAGGGAAATATGATTGTTTGCTTTGTTTGTTTGTACATGTGTTTTGAGTTCATGTGACCAAAATAAACTAAACTAAACTATTTATATAGCATCAAATCTTAGCGCCCTTTCACGTAGAGCAGGTCTAGATCAGACTGTTAATTTACAGAGACCCAACTTTGCCCCATGAACAAGCACTTGGTGACAGCAGCAAAGGAAAAATTCCGTTTTAACAGGAAGAAACCTCAAAAAGAACCAAGCATATCTTTCAAAAATCTTTGCAACACAAACAGCACATTCATTTGTTTACCCTCATCCGATGAACACTGAAGGGTTACAATGTGTTTTTCCTTTTAATTAAGAAGGATAGCCATAAATAACTCTCAGACGAACTATCTCCAGACAGCCTGGTAATCCAGTCTTAGCACCGTGACCTGAGTACAGAAGCCAAGGCGTGATGAGGAATCATGGACACTGACCAACTAACTGCTTTCTACTCTGAAAGTCAACAGTGCAGTGCTTTCACCAACAGTATGCTTAATACCTTGATGAGCACTATCAAACTGCATCGTATTTTCTCAATGAGATGGATATTTCTAAATGTTTACAATTATAAGCTGTCCCAGATAGATAAGTATTTAATTTGTTTACACTTAACATTATTTACTTTAATTTTAAAGTGAAATACAGCAGCCTAAAATGTCTATCCTGTTGGAGATGAAAAGTTATTATTTCAAAGCGAATAAAACCGTGAAAATGTTAAAAATTTCAGGCCTACTGTTTTTATTTTCATTTAAAAAGTAATTCCTTTATCTTTAATAATTTCAGTTGTTAGTTTACTCTTGTTTAGATTTATTTATTTATTTGTTATGTTTAAAGAGAGATAAAGAAGTCCTATCCTGTTGTGAAGAAGATAAATATGTTCCCATAATTTGATTGAAATCATCGTTGAAAATCACACAAATATATTTCCTGATTGCCAGATGGTCCGCCAAAACAAATAGTCTAATCTTCGTATTAAACAGCCAAATCTGATTTGACACACAAAATTCAGCCCCTAAACCCACTGAATGTAAAACCATATAGCTGGAAGAGAGAATATTGAGACAACAGAGATCAAAGAATAATTTCCAGTAAAATCCTCCCATGCAGGTTTACTAAACTCTAGTGTAAAGGATTATGGGAAACTGAGCGATAACTCCATAGGTTAAAAACAACAACCAGGCAAAACAAGGACCACCAGCAGTGGAAACAGAAACTAATACAAGGATGCATTTATTCCGCTTATTACTTTATGATGTTTTGAGACTTGGGATAATTCTGACTACTCCAAACTCCCTCCTTTCTTGAGTAGCTCTAATGATGTTAGCTTCCTATCAATGCTAGATGATCCATTATTGCCGCAAGCTTACAACAACAAAACGAGAGTACCATGACTCTTTACTGAGGCGGGGGAACAAAAATAAAACCGCACCAGGAGGCACACAGAGGAGGAAAAGCAAGTCATAAAACATGCCAGAGTACATTTCCTGAAGGTCACCGGAGTCACCGGAGCGACGCGAGGAATCCTCCAAAGCTGCTTTTTGTGGCAACAGCACTTAAAATAGCCTGTTGGTCTATGAGTATGTGAATGACTTAACACATTAATACACACCTAAATGAGTTAGCATTTAGCTTGAGGCAAGACTGTTACTAGAAACACAATAGGAAAGAATGACATGACGATCATTTGAATAAAACGTCTCCCAGAGGGGCAAAACAAAAACAAAAGGTCACAAACACACACACAAGTGGAAGGAAGCCAAAAAAGTCTATGCGGTCAGCCAGAAGTCACGGTCATTGTGCAGTAAGTTCTTTAACGGCAAACCACAGAGGGATTTCATGAGCAAATATCCAAAGAGCAACCAACCTGATGGTCCGGCTGTCTTCTGTCCTTCTCTCTGTGCAGCTCGTCCCTCAGCGCCTGAGAAACAAACAAAAACAGACAGTGGTCAGTCCATAGCTGCATGAAACCAGATTCATTACATACATTTACCTTTATTTGTATCTAGTACAGCATAATGAAGTGAAAAATGAACTGTAATTGCTTTTCATATATCAAGTACACCTTAAACTTTATATTTATTACTTTATTTGGTGGTAGGAAGAAGAGAGCCAGTACATTTAATTCCTATGGATACAATACATACTATTAATATATGGCAAAAAACATTTTGTAACAATGCACTATTGAAATTATTCTATAATTTATCAAAACATTGTAGATAGAAAACTCCTTAATTCCAAGTATTTAGCAAGATATGAACGTCATACCTCCAGTTCTTGATCTTTCTTGGCGATGAGATCTGACAGCTGTTTTACACACTCAGCTGATGATGCATCTGTTTCTTGGTCTCTGTTATTCTTCTGATGGATTGCAGCTTCCTGGTTCTTCAAAGTGATCTTGAGCTGCTCTATAACACTGGTGTGAACAACAAAATATCGTAAGTACTTCTATCTTTATACAGACAGGGTCAAACAGGTTAATATGTATGTATGTTATCCATGCTGATCTGTTGTGTCCTTACTTGTCTTTCTCCTGCAGAGCCTGCTGCAGGTCGTGGACTGGGCTGGGGAGAGGGGTGATGACGTTGGGTAGACCCAGGGATTGGAGCTGCTTCTCAATGTTGATATTCTTAAACTTCTCCTGCTCAGCGATGGCTGCCATCTTCTCGACCTCTTCCTCCGCCGTTCGTAGAGACTGACATGTGGCAAAAAGACCAAATGAGCCATTGTCACTTTTGTTAATTATTGTGACTGTCCAATAATGTCATACTTTCTTCTGTAATACATACAGGATTACTAGGACTTGTATCAGAACTATTTGGACACATATTTCCTCTGCAGATTAGCAAAGATTCACAATGAAAGGTAAACATAGGACTAACGAGTGGTGCTCACTCAAGAAAAAAGCTATTGAAAGTAGAAAAGAAACTGCTGGACTGTGAGACTTTTACATATAAATGAACATCTGTTACCTTCAAGCTCTTGCTAAACGAGTTCACAAATGCTGATTAAGCCTATCACCACCAGAAGAAATCTCTCGGTATTTTACAGCATACAGAATGTTATAATCTGGTGTCTGGTATAACATTCCCGAGCTGGTGGGCTAGTAGTCATGCATTTTATGTTAACCAGCAATGACTTGTTTCCCCACAGATCTGACAGGGAAATTACGTCATGTTCAGCATCTTGACCCATCCCAACGGGTGCTCAGCTCTCAGGCATCTTCGACAGACTGTGAGTATGCATGGCTAAAAGCTGTTGTAACTTTTTACTATGTACTGTTAATATGTGACTTTATTAAGTTTTACTACTTTTTCAGGCAAAACAGCAACCATTTAAATTCCAATCCAAATATGTGGTCAGTTTATCTAAATAACACATATTTGTCATTTTGCTCTGATGTTTTTGGAGCTGCTAGTTGGGTAAGACCAGCCAGTCTGCATATGTCATAGCAGCATGTGTCAACAGTGTTTTTGTCATCACTGCTGGAGGGGTGAAACAAAAGTTGCGCACTGCAGGCTTAATTTGATTATTCAAATATTTAAATCTAAAAAGGTCGGGAACAGATTTCATGATTTTTGAGATCAAGAGAAAACACATTCATGGGAACAAAAGAGAAACTGACTCTCTCTCAGGGACTATAAAAAACAAATATATTATCTGTTGCAAGTAACTTATCATTTGGAAAGTAATTTTTTTAATACCAACTTTAGACTGAAATCATTTATTTTGTCTCACCTGTTCTAGGTCAGCTATCCTCTTACTGAACGCGTCTCGAAGTGCATCCATCTCTCTCTGAGCTTGCTCTCTCACACGTTGGGGTTCTCCTGATTCTCGACCAGCCAGACTCTCCAACGCTTTGCTGAAAAACATCCACAGGGGAGATTAGGTTAGTGCTCATATACAACTGACATATTATATTTGTGTGAATTCTTAAAACACCAAACATTACACAAACTGTGATGTTAGCTGACACTAAGCTTCAATAAGGCAGGACTGTAAATGGCCTGATGCTTACGATGCAGACACGAGTAGCTCCTGTTTCTCTGCAAGGTCCCTCTTCATGGACTCCAGCTCCACTTTCAGCTCAATATTCTATGAACAAACAACATTTAGTCGATTATAGCACAAATGACACATCTGGAGCCATCACAAAATCATTGGCACAAACTACATACATATTTATACACATATGAAAGGTTTATCTTGGAGTAAAAACATAAAAAGTGAACATAAGTGCATTTAAACAAAATATTTTGACACTTCACTACTTTAATTCAATGGGAAAAAAAGAAGATAAAGAAACACAATTAATGTCCGAATGAGACGAGGAAATTCCAATGTGCTTACAACTCTCTCAGAAAAAGCAACAACAATGAAAAGGCAACGAGGCTGCTCTAAGATCATAAAAGTGGGATTGTGGTTGAACAAAACCCAGCTGTTGCCCGGCTGAAGTTGTGATCTCATTTAGTCCTGGGAGGAACTGCTGAATCACATGCAACATTAAGGCACTGAGGGCGAACATAAATGCATGAAAAAAGACTCATTTTGGCATAAAAAAAACTGAATACAACACCGTTTTGAATATGTCCTCGGTGGAGTCGTCACACTTCTGCTGCATGCGCTCCTCCATGAAGTAAATGCGCAGCTTCAGATTGAAGTTCTCTTTCTTCAGAGCTGTGATTTGCTATAGATGAATATATTAAAAAAAAAACTTTTATGCAGGTAGATACTTTGCTGTTCAAGTTCAAGTTCAAGTTAGCAGAGGGCTAACCAGGAGTTGGCCGGCTCGGCCAGAAGAAGTCTCTGATGTGAATTACCGTAATTGGCAGTAATGCAGTAAACATTAACAGAGCAAACAGAAGCTGATCAAAAAACGAGGGCTTCGTACTAAAATATGAGCAAATGTGATTATCAAATAGGGGGAATTAGAAATATAGGCCCCTCTCTAACATAAGCATGTTTCTAATAAAGGCCTGGTACCCTCTGAAGTTAAAGTAAATAAAAGGCCCAGCCACTATTAGAGGAAGTACGGTAATTTTGGTATATTTTTATGTACTTAGTTAACATGTAAACTGGTCCTCAGCAAAAATGTATTGACTTATTTATTCATTGAGGTTTTTTACTTACGTAATTAATGTGAAGTTAATTAAAAAAGTTGATCTACCTTCATAGTGTTCTTGATATTCCAATTTGTAGTTTATTTAATAAAACCCAGACTATACACCCAGTATAAACCACACCATGGCTCAAAAATCGAGGTCTGAACTGAACCGTGGATTTGTAGAAATTGTTACACCCCTAATAACAAACATTTGAATCACTGTGCAGCCTCATATCTATGCATTTCTTTTACTTATGTTAAATGATAAGAAAACAAGGCTAGAACAAATAATTTGGGTCAAAGCATCAAAGCACTTTATCTGCAGGAAGACGGCAGAAAAGACCGTATGTATGGTTATTGTTAAAATGAAGGGAGGCCTTCATGCTTGTACGTGTGTTTTAGTGCGTATGTGTGTGAAGTAGACTGTGCATCATTGTGCTCCGGGCTCCCTACAGCATACATCTAATCAACAGCGTTAATAAGCAAATCACAGTAATGTGTAATTATCCTTAGTTAAACTTTATATTATATATAAAACTGGCTTTAAAAGATCCATGAAACTTTATATCCTGACATTGCAACTTCAGTTTAGGAAACGTCACACCACTTGATACCGATCACTCACATTCTCATAGTCCTTCATGGTGAGAGCTTTGATAGGGGACATCTTGCCAGGGAAGGACGGAGCTGTAAAAACAACAAGAAGAAAACAACACATGTTCACAACTTTAATATAATCTATAGCATTCAAACAAAAAATCTTCCCCCTGCTTACAAGAACAATCCATTCTCTCGGCTTTCGGGGCACTGCTCTACATCAGTTTTTTCAGACAGATAGAGAAAAAGAGAAAGAGAAAGCGGTCGTGATTTTTTTTTTTGCACTGCAGGAGAATCAGAGGTGAGGGAGTTTCTTGGAGAGCTGCCCTGTTTAGACCAGTTGAAAGCAGCACACAGCTGATCATGTAACACGCGTCAACAACACATTTCACAACCCTAACTCCTGATATATGAATCAACAGCTTGACAGGAAGAGCTCCTGTCACACCCTTCACTCGTGCAGTATCGTGCACATGTATCTAGATCTCTACATGCTGTATTCATTACCTATGATTCATTTATTCACTTAATTCCTGGATCTATTAACCGCTACTGAGAAGAATGTACAAGCAAGCGAAATTCACTCAAAAGTTAGCGAGAAAGCAGCAAGAGAAAAATAATGCTTGTTGTTGTGGATGGAAATAAGTAAGGTTGCGATTTGTCCTTTAATTGATTGAAGGAAAGCAGCCAACCAGTAAAGCTGGGTATCAGTACTCGATACCTTTTAAAATACCAAATAGTATTGAAATGTGCCCTGTCAAACGACACCTGCAATCAATCCTTTTTGCACCCAGAGGTAGAAAATATGACTTTTTTTATGGACTTGTTCACAGTTAATCAACGCAAGCGTTCTTCCATAATTAAATATTAATAATTTGAAGATTTTCAAAATGTATTTGTGTAAAAATCTAATCATTTACATGTAGAAAAGTGGTGGCATTTTATACAATTTAATGCTTCTGGTCACATCATGGGTATCGAATGAAGTACTCAGTTGGTATCAGTATCACTTTCAAAAGGTACTTGGATTGGTGCTGGTATCGTCATTTTTTAAACGATACCCAGCCATAGCAACCACTAATAATCATTTCAGTAATTTGTCAAGCATAAAAAGCCAAATATTACAATTTTCTGTCTTTTCTTGTCATTTTATGTATGACACTAAATCAATACATTCAATTTAAGCACTAAGTTAGACAGAATCAGCAAACTGAGGACATAACTGTGGCCTCTGAAAAACTGTGTAAACTAATCAACAGATTAATCAATAATGAAATAAATAATTAGTTGCTGCCCTAGAAATTAGAGGGTTTGATCTAATTTCTATCATTAAAGGATCATAGTGGTCTTTTTCAAAGTGGGCCTATTTTAAGACTCAGCAATCATGATCAACTTTTAAAACGTTCCTCTCTGGCTTCATCAGGATATTCTAAATTAAGTATTTGGTGGAAAAACTATAAAGAGAGTTTCAGCTTTAAAACATTTTGTTATTTTTTTTATATTAAAAGATTTGTTAATGATAATAACTGTAGTTGTTATTTGCCCTGTCCTATCACTGAGCTGACATTGCCAACGTGTTGCCTAGGTGCCTCTGTGTGTATCTGTCCACACAATACACTTGACAGAAAGTCACAGATGCTGACCTATATATCTATAAATCAGTCCCTCTCTGGGCTTTTTGTGTTGGTCTTGCCCTTTGTGTGTGTGTATACTGTCAGCACACACACAACAAGAGCCTGACAGTGAATTAGAAATGGGATTAGCTAATTAACATCACCCAGCCAATCCCTCCCTCCCTCCCCACAGATTTGGAGACACGACTGTGGGGAGGGAGGGAGGTCACGGCTACGATTCAACAGCAACGTTAATTAATACACACGGGGAAACAAGAAAGCTTTACTGTACCTGTCATGCTGTCTGAGGAAAACTCTCCAGCATCTATGGAGTCAGGCAGTCTGCAGCTGGGGGGGGGGGCGAGATTATTTCGTTAGAGATGCAGCAGAGTCACCAGTAATATTTGGAGAAAAAAGATTCACAGGGTTACATTTTCACCACATTCAACAAAGACAATTTACATTTTTTTAAAGAAATGACAGAGGACCAAAGCATGCTCTGCACTTTATCCTAGCTTTTGCAAAAGAAAAAAACTCATTGTACAGTACACACATACTCTGAATATTACGTTTTTTTTTTACAAAACACAAAATGAGTGGTGTTTATGTATTACTCACGCTGGGTCAGCTCCACTGAGCCCTAAGGACGCTCCATAAATAGCTTAAGAATGACTCTCTGCTTCATTTACATCCACTCTGGCAGAGCCTCTTTCTCAGTGTGTGTGTATATGTGTGTGTGTGTGTGTGTGTGTGTGTGTGTGTGTGTGTGTGTGTGTGTGTGTGTGTGTGTGTGTGTGTGTGTGTGTGTGTGTGTGTGTGTGTGTATGAGAGAGAGAGAGAGAGAGAGAGAGAGAGAGAGAGAGAAAGGGAGCGAGAGATAGAGAGAAAGAGAGACCATGTGCCAGTGGCAGCCTCGCTCTCAAGTTTTCAGACAGACAGGAGGAGGCGAAAAAAAAAACAGACAAACCAGTGGAAGCACGGAGGAGGAGGACACTTTCATTGGTGGACAAGTAGACTACTGTGGCTCCGATCAGCTAAGCATCACACAGCGATGGGACAGTGTCGTCACTCGCGGACGCCGTACAAAGCACCAAACATCAGCAACACACATCTGGATCACAATGACACTAAAGCGACCGGGGACTGCACTGCCACAACACATATACTGTATACTAGTAAATAAGATGAGATAAGATAAGATAACATAGGATAAGATACTCCTTTAATAGTCCCACGATGGGGAAATTTACTAAATATCAGCAGCAAAGTGGACAGTAAGAGTAGAAGTGCGTCAATATAAAGAATAAAGAGCAATAAATAATAATAAGTAAGTACAAAAGCAATAAAAACAATAGCAGTAAATAAAAAAAGTACATAATACAGTGTTTCCCACAGAATTTAGAGAGACTATGGTGGTTGGACCTCAGTCCGACCCTTTCCAATTTTATTTTATTTTATTCATTCTTTTTCCCTTTTACTGAACAACTCATTTTAACTGACATTTTACATTTACACTTACTATATTATACTATATTCTGAACAATCATTTTTCCCTGCTGTTTATTATTTTGTAATTATAGGCTCTACTATTGTTTATTTTTTGTCTTGTTGTCTTGTCTCTATGTCTGTTGTGCTTTTGTTATATTTTGTCCTTTGTTTTAATATATTCTGTTTGTCTTTATGATGGTATTATTCATTTGTTTTGTCAATTAAAAAAAAAAAAAAGTTCTCTAATGCTTTTGCTGTGTTGTATTTTGTTAAGGACCCCCCTCCAAAACGAGATGGTACATCTCAGGGGGTTATCCTAATTAATTATTTCAAATGAGTAGGTACAAAAGCAATAAAAACAACAAATAATTTTTGTTTTAAATAATATAGAAAATAATTCAATGTTTCCCAAAAAATATTTAGAGACTGTGGTGGTTGGACCTCAGTCTGACCATGTAAGGGGGTCCGGGGGCACATTTTTAAGTCAAATGCATCATTCTGGCGCACTTTGAGAGAAAAATTAAGAGGTTAAACCTATAAAAAAAAAAAATTTTTAAGTGTTGTAAACAATTTAGTGCTTTTAACTACTGGTTGAACTACTGGTATGGATGGTGATGACACAGTAAAAAAGGTCACACCCACAAAGCATGCGAAGAAATTTTACTAGTTCATAAATGTTCCAAACAAACCATCAAAAAAAGACTAATGTCCATATGTCCATAAAAACACAATTTATAAGTATGTTGTTCTACTTGTGCATTTGTGTGATATAGGAGTTATTCAATATACTTTTATTTCTGTGTTTTAATGTTTGTTTAGGTTTTTTTTAGCAATATATTTTATTTGGATTTTTTAATTTCATTTATATTTATATTCTAGAATTGTTTCTATTCTTCATACTTCATTTTTGGTATGTGTGATTGTTTATAATTTTGGTATTTATGGTTGTTATTTCTATCTATCCATATGAGGGGGAGAGAGGGGGGAAACCTTTTACAGTTACTGCATACTTAATATGATAATTCATACTTAAAGTTGAACTGAAGTGACATTCATTAAATGACTATTTTTCAAGTCATATATTTCATCATTTAAGTTTTCTTAAAAATCGAGTTAAAATCTTGTCTCCTCTTGCTCTCGTCAACCAAATCTTGTGTATCGTCTCGTCAAATATATATATATGTTGCACAGTTGAACTGAAAGAAGTAGACCTAAAATACTGATATTAGCCAGTAGTGAAGATTAAAGTGCAGTTTGTCACATTGTCCAGGTTTGGTAGATATCAGCACATTTAATCATGCTGTTCATTCACCAAAATTAGAGAGACTAAAGAGGACAAAACTGAGGTCATTGTTTTTGGCAATAAAGAGAATAGGATTGCTGTCAGTAAACATCTCGAGTCACTCTCTCTAAAAACTAGGGTCCGAAACCTTGGTGTGCTGATAGACTCAGATTTGACCCTCAGCAGTCATATCAAATCAATCACCAAAACAGCCTTCTATCAGCTTAACAACATGTCCAGAGTCTTATGTCCCAAACAGACCAGGAGAAGTTCATTCATGCTTTCACTCGACTACTGTAACGGTCTTCTGACTGGACTCCCACAAAAAAGCTTTAAACAGTTGCAGCTCATTCAGAATGCTGCAGCTCGAGTTTTAACCAGAACAAAGAGATCAGAGCACATTACTCCAGTTCTAAAGTCTTTACACTGGCTCCCAGTCAGCTACAGAATATATTTTAAAGTTCTGCTACTGGTCTACAAATAACTGAATAGTTTAGGTCCAGAATACATGAATGACATGTTAGTAGAGTATAAACCCAGTAGGACTCTGAGATCTACTGACTCAGGTCAGATAGTGGAGCCCAGAGTTCAGACTAAACATGGTGAAGCAGCTTTTAGCTGTTATGCTGCACACAATTGGAACAAACTACCAACAGAACTGAAATCAGCCCCAACTGTGAATATTTTTAAATCCATGTTAAAAACACTTCTCTTCTCCGGTGCTTATGATTGAGCTCTTTTTAAGCACTCTTTAATCTTTCATTTGTACTGTATGTCCTTTTAATGATTTTAAAGCAAATCATTATTTTATACTGCTAAAATATATTTAACGCTCTATTCTAGTCTAGTTTTTATTTTATTTTTCTCTCTCTCTTTCTATTTTTCTGTACTTTGTTTTTATTTTTGTATTATTAGTAGGGGTTATTAGTGGAGTTTTTTTACTGTATTTTTTAATGTTTCCATGTTTTTACTATTACTTGGGTTATATTTTTATTTTTCAAATTGCATTTTTTTATGATTTTTGTTTCCTATTCTTACTGTTAAATGTTTGTTTTATGTAAAGCACATTGAGTTGGCCCTGGGTATGAAATGCACTATATAAATGAAGCTGCCTTGCCTTGCCTTGCCATTAACCGTTCATGTTCCTCCTGACATCTATTCAAGTAATTTCCTCCTTTTAAAAGCAGAAAAACAAGAACTATTTGGTTCTGAGCTTGTGTCCTTCAACCTTGACCCTTGTGTCTAATAATATAAATGTCCAGCTTTGAATAACTTCCTCTCATAGCTCCCCTGGCACCGAAAGCACAGCAGCTCTAAAGCTTCTCTGGCGTATCCATTGACAAAGATCTAAGATTTCTGCGTTATCGGTTTGTGTTTCATGTCTAGAAATGTTATATAGTCTTTGTGTTCAGAGCTCTAGAGATTGATTTTTTAGCAACGTTTGGGTAAATATCTCATATATTTTGCTCAGTTTCATTCCTTTTTCATATTTTCTGTGACTCTGGGGAAATATCTCTTCTAGAAATACACGTTATTTATAGTTTCCGAAGTGTTAGGCTGCAACTATAAAGCGTAATGACACTGCTCTTCCTCATCTTTGTTTTGTTTGACACCCACCAAAGTGACACAACACGATAAATCAACATGACACCATAACACAGTGCATTACCTAGAAGACAATACAATGTAGCCTGTCAATTAAGTTTATTGTCAAATAGTGAAATATCACGCCTTCATTACATATCTTTGTCACAAGTGTTTTTTAAGTGATCATTGCCAAAAAATTATGTTTATATGTCCATATTCTTAACATATATATATATATATATATAATGATCAAGTGATATATCTATATCCGAATTTTTTCATTTCTTAATATCTTAAAATCCAGTATCAGTCGGGCCCTAAATAAAACACAACAACAACCAAATATGTGTACGTATATTAAACTTGAATCAAGAAACAGGATCAAATATACATAAAATGTTGCTTATATAACTTAAAAATATATCGGTGCATATCGGACATCATATATGCCGATATCGATATAACTGTGAATATCGAGCAATAATATCAGTTGACCAATATATCGGTTGGGCTCTAATACAATGCTTAACTAATGTATTCACACAGTTATTCTTGTGCTTTTAAAAATGTGAATGAAAGTGGATATAAGAACAAAGTGGGTAAAAAAAAGATGTAAGAATAAAGCGAATAAGAATAGAACTTGAAGAAAATATGCAGCCTGACCACAATAATCCACCCTCAAGATGATGAATGTCACTAAAAAATGTGTTTGACAATTATTGCGTCACTGAGATTTCACACACCAAACAACCCCTTCTTCCTGTGTAGATGGAAAGGAAGCACTCAAACAACGCGAGCCATGATAGTAGTAAAAAAGCCAACACAAACACTAGAAACAGCTTCCATTCGGCATCGCCACAAATACACCACTAAAATGAACAATATATAACATTGTGTCGGTGTTACTGACTCAGTTTTTAGTCTGTGCTACAGTGGTAATAACCCCTCCATCTCTCTGTGGAAACAATGTAAGTGGCTGTAAACAGGGACTTCCTCTTCTCTTTTTTCCACCCTCATTTTGTACCAGCTGCCAGTAACAAATATGAAGTTAGCTCAATAACAATATCAACTACATTAAAGAGGAACAAAAAAAAACAAACAACTTGAGCAACTCATATGATCCACAGCGATATTTATGAAACTGCATTAGTACACTGAATCAGGTTTCAGAATTAGAGAATAAGTAATTCACACCACACATATCAGCTAACATCTTGGATTACTGAGGCACGCTTACCACCTGGATGACTGCTTTTACACAGCACACAGCTGGGCTAGGTCATGTGTGTTTATAAACAGCATAAAAAAGGAGGACTAACCAAGGACACTACAAACTTAAAAAACACAGAGAGATGCTGTAACTAGCTTTTCACTGGAGCAGAAAGAGCTACAGACAAGCTATACTCACTCAGCAAATACTAGGCAGCAAAAGCAATGTAGAGCATGTTTCACCTACCACAATTACACTCTTCTTTCATGACATGGCGAGCACACGGGGGAAAAAACAAATACATATATAACAAGTTATCTCCACATTTTGGATAAAACATTGCGAGGTAGACGTCGCTGGCGCAGTCTGAACCCCGCAACAAAAAAAAAACCTAAAAAAAAAAAACACTGACTCTGATAATTTCCGCTTTCTTTCACTCTCTGGATGACAGGTCACCAAGCCGTCCTACCACACTCGCAGAAATATCAAAGCAACATCCAATGAGCACTATATGATTCATAAGGGTGATATAAGCAGTGGTAGTTCATGCATGACAGGATTTTTGCATTAACACTGCACTTTTCTGCAGCAGTGTAGGTTGTGTTATTATGGCTTTAGTTTTGGTGTCTGTTTTGAAGGTTAAATCAAAACTTGCACTAAAAAATATATTATTTAATAGGTAAAATAGTTTAGATAAAAGCATGTGTACAGTCTAATGCAGGCACAAATGCAATGTAAACTATAGGTTATTGATAATATTGATCCTGAAATAGCTTATTACAAGCTGACTAGCGTGAGTGTAGTTTATCCTTAATACATATAGACACTGATATTACAGGTAGCTACAAAAACATGATCTTAAATGTGTAATTTTAAAAATAGGTTAATGATCAAGTATCAAATGACCCGAGGCTATAACCACAAGAAACAAACAAACAAGAGTCGTTTATTTTTAGACATAACGTCATATGAACTACATAAAAGAAGCTGTATGTAGCTAATCATTTTGTCTTCACACTGAATTTAATTCAATACACATCGAAAACATGACAACATTAACCGCTGCTGTGTTGCTCCAGCTAATAGTCAGAGCCCACACAGCGGTAACTAGTAACTGCCTTCGGATTACATGCTAGCCTTAGCTCACTAGCTGTCGTTGGGTTGTTGTTTTTTTTTTACCTTCCATTGATGTCAACGGGAAGCGTAACGTCGTCCCCCACGACAGAATCCATAACAGCGGTTGACTTGTGTTGTTCTCTCTTCAGAGTAATATTACATTTTATCGATAAGACGCGGTGTAAACTTCGAAAAGCGGGACGGAATTCAAAATAGTCCAGGCTACCGCCATCATGATATGGTCAACGTCACCAGCGTTATTTTTGCTCACCCGCATTCGGTGAGGACCCGCCCCTACTCTGCCTCTGATTGGCTCACACCGTAACCATTTCTTTCCTCGTGCCTAAATATAACCAATCAAAGCATCTAGAGCAACGAGTACAAGCCAATCAGAGGTATAGTAGGGCGGGTCTTCACGTAATGCGGGTGGGGAAAAAAATAAGGCACGTCACCATTGTGCACGTTGGAAACTGGTGCTGCCTTCAGGGGTGTGTAGGAAATATTTGAATTACAACCTGAATCCCCACAGTGGATGAGAGACAGTGGGTGCAATAAAAATATGAATATTATCATGTAAAGTTATAACAACAAAAATTAATATGTAATATTTTTTACGAGTAATAATTGTACTTATTTACAGCAATGCTAACATGCAATACGTGTTCAAGTTATGAGAATAAGGAATTTTCGAATAGTTCCAAAGGCCGCGTAGAGCTGGGACAAAGCGATTGGCCAAAACAAACACTTTGGGGAGGTTCATAAGGATCAAAAATATGGAGCTGGATCAGCTGGATGAGCAATATGCTCCATGAGTATCCAACCATATGTTTATGTTACCATGTCAACACATTTTTAAGAAAAGGTGATTTTATTTAGCGGGTGCAAAAATATCTTCTCGACATATGAATATCGTCACTGTCAGACAGATAACATACAATACACTAAATAATACCAAAACGTACTTTAGCCTAATTAAATTAACTTAATTTTATTGTCTTTATTTACTTCATTTGGTTTTGCCTTTTTAATCTATTTTAATCTACTTTATTTATTTTTATATGTAGTCTTTATTTCACTATATTTTATTATTTCTACTATTATTATAGCTTTTAAATATATTTGTATTTCTCTTGTTTTAATTAGATTCATTTTTTAAGGTTTTTTTTTTTTTACAGGGTACACTTGTTCAGTCTTATTATTGGCTTGTCAGTCATCTATGAAGCGCTTTGAACTGCATTAACCTGCATGAAAAGTGTTCTACAAATAAAGATTGATTGATTGATTGACTGACTGATTGAAAACTGGAGGTAGGCGGTCTTGCTGCAAATAATTGGCATGCAAAAAATCAAATATATCAAATAAATAAATAAACATGGCTTATATCTGGGCCTTGTTTAATTTCCCTGAATGACTCAAACTGAAGCTGTGACAAAGTTGCCTTGTGTGTGTCTCCTTCTCTCACATACTCATAAAAGATGTAAATGCTTCTCAACATAATTTGTATGTGTGTGGTGAGTGAAATGTTGGGTGTGTTGCATGGTGGCTCAAGTGAATGAGTTAATTATAACATTTGGTAGAAATGCAGTCCGCAGTAACGACTACAGTCTGTATTGTATCACCAATTTAGCTAAATTCAGGAAGGGGGCTCAAACATCTGACTTCCACGTAAACAGTTGGTTCAGCTGCACATAAAACGGATCCAGAAAACAATAGCGACATCAAGTGGTGTAACTCTTAATTTCAGCAGGGCATTTTTTAAGTCAAATCAAAAGTACAACTGTTAACTGTAAGACTCATAAATATCAAGTTAAGGTTTAGATCTGTTAATCTTTCTTAATCTGTCTTCAGATACTTGTGTAAGTGACAAAAAATCTTTATAATTCAATTTTACATGGTCTTTTTTGCTACTGTATTTTAGATATTCTTTTCGCCTCCATCAAAATCATCACTGATAATTTGTCTAAGTGCACCGTAGGGTGTGTGTATTGATTACATTAACACAATGTGTATTCTACTTGTCCAAACAGTTGAAAAGTAATAATCACCACACAAATTGAAAGTATTTATTGAACAAATGGACATTGAACAATGAATAAAAAGTAGACAGAGAGAGGATGTTGGCACCAGATATGGTCTTGTTCGGAGTTTGATGACTTGCTGTATTTGGCTGATATTCCCGAACAGGTTTTAATTATAAAGGTAACAGAAAATCTTTGCTCCAAGTGTAAAATGTGAGGTATTCTTAGCTCGTTTTAATGTCTACAACAGATTTACAAAAAGAAGAAACGATTTTCACATATTTGCATATCTTTTTTAAAACACAAGTTATAGAATAGCACAGAGTCCTGGTACAGTACATGGTTGATTATCATAGAGGAGAAATAAAAAACAACATAAAGCAAAAATAACAAAAAATTATAAAAATAAAAGATAATTAACATTGCAATAAATTTGTTCTCTGGAGCCCCAAATTTACACATAAAAAAATCTATAAACTCCAAGACCAGTTGGGCAAACTGATATATAAAGATGTCAGAAAGAGTAGTATTGCTTCAACCAACAGAAAATTTGCTCAGTCGGCAACCACGTTTAAAATTAAAACATTAAATAACATTAAATTAGCAGGAGGGGATCCACTGTATACAGCACGGTTTGCACAATTATACACACTTGTGTCCAGCTACAACAAGGAAACCTTTATTTAATTAAAACTATCTCCACTAGTTGTGTTTCTAAGAAATATTACATACAGCTGTGTGGGGCTTTGTACAAAGAAAAAGAAAACTTTATCCTTAACAAATATTTCAGACCCGGTGATTTATAATGGATACAAAAAGGGAGAAATGTTTTTAGTTTCTATTGTTATCTCTAAAATAGTTTCCCTCAGAATAAGCATCTCTGTAAGTTGCAGCATTGAATAAAAACAGTTTTGAATAAACAACAGATGGATGACTATTAGGGAACTATGTGAAATAGTCTTGGATGGGATTATACCATTATAGTGCATTATGGAAGCTATGGCAATATATTATTTGGACTTTTTTTTTTTATTAATCTAAGCAAGCATGCACTATAAACATCAGGATATTTTTGCAGAGTGGTGTAATTACAGCACTATGGTTAGCACCTTATATATTTACTTTTTGTAGCACCATGCATTAAAGAGAGGATTGAATAGAAGATGGAGTTTTTTTTTATTTATTCCTGGATCCACTCTCCCCTCTCTCTCCTGTGGCTCAGTTCTCCTCTAAGGATTGCCGCACCTGTAGTCTGCCTACTGTAAGTGGGGGAGAAGAGACTCCTGGTCCCATGTGGTAATGAGTAAATAATATTTACCCTCCTATTTTTGTATCATAAGCAAAGAAATGATAAGTTTGATTTCAAACTCCACAGTTGCAGAGAAATAAACAAAATACTATTGAGAACTAGAGCTCCATACACCAAGGCTTTTTTTTTTTTTTTTTTGGTGCTCTGACCCCCAATCTCCACAACCACAGATATTCTCCCTAATTATCAGTGGCAACTGATCAATCCGTTCAATAATGTACGCGTAAGTAAGTACCCCGATGAGTATTTAATGCGCTTGACTCCGTGTGTGTCCATGTGAACGGATTGTGTGCATTACTTTGTGAGCTGACTGGGTGCCGCTTTTCCCTAATTAGGAAGGAAACTGAAAGCCATGATCTTCAATTTTGGAGCCCCAGTAAGATAAAGATGTGAATTCTGCTCAGTTTAAGTAAATGAGCCTGCCTCCGGAAAAAAAAATTCACAAGGAGATGAGCACCAAAGGCAAATAAAATGGCACCCCTGAAAAATCCTTCCATATAAGTTTAAAATATCAAATTATCTTCTCATTTTCTATTGCACTTGAAGATTATTTCTTTACATAAGATATACATGTATAAAAGTTAATAATAAGCATACATATATATGTACATTTAACTGATCCCAATTATTTTAATTCTTCTCTTCTGACAGAATTGAATTCCTGGCATTTCCAACAAAAAAAAAAAAAGTACACACAGTATACAGACTGCATACAAAAATAAGTTACTGTAATGTCCGCTGATTAACTTGGCCTTGGTCTCCCTTCACTTAGCAATGTTCTAGAGAGATTGTGTGGCATAAAGCCTTTTTTTTCCTCCAAGTGGGCGTACATGTGGAGATCCTTCTTGACGAGTTTGAAGAAGCTATTGCCATTATAGTGCAAGAACTCCCCTGCTCCATCTTAGCTCTTCCTCGTCCCCTGCTTTGCCCCCCAAGCTCCCCGTGTTTCCTCCCTCTGTGTCTGCAGTCAAATGGGAGTTTGGCAGAGTGAAGCAGGGCTGTTTGGGGGAAGCTTGTTCTCGCTTGGACAGTGTTTGGCCGCAGATTGGAGGAGACTGCTCTGATCTCCACGCCCGCATGAAGGTGTCATCTAGGGGTGATGATCCTTCCATCTATACTCAAAAGACCTGCACTGCAGCCTTCACAGGAAGCATACAGGGCCTACTTCTAGGAGGTAATGTGAGCTAGGAGTAGTCTTTGGAAGGTTGTAGATGTCAACCACAGGGAGCAAGGTGGGGTCCAGGGAGTGGAACACAAAATGGGTCTGGTGCCAGCGACCATCTTTTATCTGAAACCCAGACAAATTAGACATTTTTTAGGCCATAATTATGGCAACATGTATGAAAGTCAAGAATGGTGTCAACTGCAGGACACAAAGCCAAATTAACATGTTAGTCCTACCCAGCAGGAGTCCTCCAAGACTTCTGGCTCGAGCTCTCCTCCCTCAAACACCTCCCCATTCCAGGCCTTGAATCTCACAGACCCCTGGGCAGCTGGCTGATTCTCAGCTGTCCTCCAAACCGAGACATTCAGGCAGTGGATGATGATGTGCTGGACTGCCTCTGAGCTCAGCAGGTGCAGGAAGTTCATCTGGACACGACCAACACTGATTGCTGTCTGCTCAAATAAACAGAACAGGCACTGGTCAACATGGCTGTTATGGGATCATATGTGTAATATTTACAATTTTATAATCGTGTAGACTTTGCTGATGTAATTTGGATTTTATTGCATCTTAAATACCTTGGATACAGTTATTGGTTTCAGGCAAGTCTGTCCTTCTCCGGTAAAGTTGCAGGAGACTTCTATCATATCTGACGAGCAGCCCAGGTTGGGATCAATCCAATAAGTGCCTGACATTTGGGACAATTACGCTCATGTAAACATAAGATTACTCTATTTTTCTGTCTCTGATACAGCACACACACACATACTCACCATCGTTTAACTTCTGTTCACAGCTGTGCAGGTCCCTGCAGATTCGGGCCGGGTTCTCCCGAGTGCCCAGTGGGTTCTTCAGGCTCTGGATCAGGTTACTGAGGTAGTGGAGGGTCTTAAAGATCTCTGCGCCCTGGTCCAGCATCGGCAGGTCCATCACTGGCATATTCTGCCAATGGAGGACAGAAGACAGAAGAGGGAATAAAAAAAGAAAATGAGTCTGTACAGTTTGCAACTCATTAGAAGACATAACAATATAAAGACATGTTGAAGTCATGCACTTACCTCAGTCCTGAGTGGAGTGTGTGAATCCATAAACAAAACACCATCTTCTTTCTGCAGCAAAATAACAAAACCTTATGTTATCTTCTTTTACACATTACTCTATATTTTAACTACTTAAAGCCTTATTGGATATTATGAATTCATCAAATATAACATTTCTTACAAATGACAGAGGGACACCCGGACGACCCTGAGAAGAGGAAAAATAGTTATTTAGACAATGATTAACTCAACTTAAATATGACCTTATGTTTGTTTGACATGTGGTTAAACCTGTAAAGGTGGAAAACTTACTGGAAGTCCAGGGGGTCCACGGGGTCCAGGAGATCCCTAATAAAAACGAAAAAAACATACATGCAGGATGTCAATCAAGTGTCTGCAGTAAAATACAAAAAGTACAATACACAAAAAAGATAATGCTATGCAAACATACCCTTGGTCCTTGGAATCCCTGTCCAGAGAAAGAGAGAAGACATACTTTAAGGTTGGATACTGTAATTAAATCTGATTTTCGCACATTAAACAATAAGCATAAAACACTTAAATGTATAGACATAGTAAGAGAGACGAGGAAGACTTACAGTCTCTCCGCGATTGCCCTTTTCTCCTCGAGGACCCTGTAAAGAGATGTACACAGTTAGTTGGCTGCAGACACAAATGTTGACGCTTATCTCAATCTGTATGTATATAAATATATATATATATATATATGTAAAATACATACTTTGTTTCCATTGGGACCAATAAATCCCTCAGGGCCAATGACCCCTCCTCTGCCCTGATGGAGAGAACCAGTTAGAAGGAAAATAATGACAAAGAAGATTTTTTTATAGTGTGCTATAGATTAAAAGTCTTACCATTGCGCCCTGTGGCCCCTTTGGTCCCTGTATGCCTTTTGGCCCAAAATCTCCTGGAGGCCCCTGAAAACAGCAGTTACAAATATTTATATACAGTCATTATACACTCTGTACACCTGTTTAACTGTAATACTTGATGTCGAAAAAATGTCTCCACTCATTTAAACTCCTATCTCAAACTTTATCTACGTCTCATCATGGAACATCTGAGACCACTAACTGTTTCCATATTGAAGAAAATATTTCCAGCTGTTCTAACACATTTTGGCTTTGGGATATGTGTAGTGATTTCAGTAGAGAACAATAGATTTTTTTTGCCACACAACCAGATACAGCTGGAATGTGTTTCTAGTCAATGATGGAAACTGTGCTTCACACTCGGATACGGGATGGATGCGTGTGTCATTTGTCAAACTGTTTTTAAAACTGGTTATTGTGGGACTGTGCCAGAGGGGAGCAACACATCAGGTCATTGGGAGGAAGTGAGGGGAGGTTATGTTGGCTTGATTCAAAGTGTGCATTTTGTAAATGATCTGGTGACTGGACAGTCTGTTATTCAGGAAGACTTGAGGACAATAAGCTGGAGCCCTCAGCTGTCACTGTTTCCTCACTGAATAGATAGACATGAGCTAGCGTCAGTTTCCTTGATGTAAGTGTGAAAAGTGATACATCGTCACGTAATGGCAACAGACATGCATGCATGTAATCAGGTTACCATGACAAGCTCAGTTTAGCCAGGACCACGTGCTCTAATGTCCAGACTACATCTGAATCCGAAAGCTGTAGTAGAAATTCACTATTCACTTCCTGAACAGATACCCAGTAAAGCAAACTGTTCAGAAATTAAACCTCTATTATTCCAAAAAGGGCTTAATCTAAAATGTCTGTCTAAAGATCCAATAATGAGATTTCAGTGGCTCATTTACTGTTTTTTTATCCCTCAAAGTGACAGCTAAATAGTTTTTATTGTTGTATATGTTGGCACCTATGTACATGGCATGCATGTAGCTGTTTACCCATGTATGAAATCATTGTTATAATCACAATGTGTTTGTAATTTACAGTGAGCGGGCCATATTTAAACAGCTATGTTTGGCTATCTTGTATGAACTTCTATATTCTAATGGTGAACACAGGCAGATGTGGTGCTGAATGCGGTACTGAACATACCTTTGGTCCAAAAACTCCCAGAATTCCTGGAAAACCTTGCTCCCCTGTATCACCCTGCACAATAATTAACATAATGTCATGAAATAATATCTTTCAATGCTTTATCTGTAATTTATTGGCAGTTAGTAGATATTCTGCTCACAGGTTGTCCTTTATGTCCTTGGTCCCCTTGTTTCCCTGGCAGTCCCATTCCACCTCTAAAGCCTCTTTTCCCTGGAGGTCCAGTCTGGCCTCGAAGACCCTGCTCACCCTGGATAGATGAATAAATGATCAAATGACTGTGCGAAGATCAGGTACTGTATGTGCAGTTAGATCATTCTTTTCTCAATCATGTGAAAATTAAAGCTGTCATACCAATATATCCTTTTGCATAGCATCACATTGTATCTACTGTTAAGCTCAATGCACAATACAGCATTTTAGCTTTTCCTCTTACCTTTGGTCCAATGACCCCTTGATCTCCTGGGAGTCCTGGAACACCAGTTTTACCACGTGAGCCAGATTTGCCAGAAAGACCAAACTCCCCATCATCTCCATGCTCTCCCTAGATACATGTTGAGGAGCAAGAGGAAGAAGAACTATCTCTCAAACCATCATTGCACACATTTTTATCCTACTGGTAGTTGAGCCTTAAAATGATGATACTGGTCTGCTCATCTGTCTGCTCATCACTTTGGTCCAGCACATGGTATCTACAGGCCAGGTTGACATTTACTTCATGCATTCATGCTCTTCCGTGGGTGAGACCTTTTAATTTTGGGCACTCTTTGAGCTTTGTTCTAGCACAACTCTCAGGTTAAAATGTAAACTTTTAACACCAGATATATTATTGAATATATACAATTTGCTGATTATGTTCATGGTTCCAAGTGGTTAAACCAGTCAGAGTTTCATGACCCCATTGACTTTCTTTTAGTGCTGCCACAAGGACAAACCAGGCATTTCTTTTGCACCTCTACACTTGAATTTGTTGTTTGATGTTTTTGAAATATAATAAACAGGATTGATGTTTGTCTTACCGGCATGCCTTTACGGCCATCTTTCCCTGGGCCTCCATCGATCCCGGGCACACCCTCATGCCCCTCTCGACCCACCACACCTTTGGAACCAGTAGGACCACCCACCCCCTGAGGAGAAGAGAGGACTTATCAGGAATCTAGGCTGAGCCTGACAATGTGTATACTGGCTTCTTTTTCATCTGTCTTTACTTGAATATGTTTGCACAATCAGTATTCCTCTGTCTAGGTTAATCTACTGTATTTATGACTTTTGTTTATGCCTCGTTTCCAAGTATTTTAGCCATGAACACAAACCTTTAAAAGCATAGTTGGAAGTACACAACACATCTGTCTTTAGTAATGACTGAATACTGTAGGTCACTAACAAACAGTGGATGTATGGAGAATCCCTAATTTACCTCTGGTCCTTTGGTTCCTTTTTGTCCCGTTGGACCCTTTTTGCCTTTTTGACCCTTAAGAGAGAGAAAAATAATTTTAAAGATGCAATAAGTGAGTTTATTATAGATTATCAATGTCCCACATCTGCTGGTGATTGTTTGTCACTGACAATGTCCTCCAGTAACACTTTGCCACGCGTTGAAATTTGTTGCCTTTTCTTCCCAATATATTATTTATTTTCTTTTAATTGCTTACAGCAGTTTGCAAAAATGAAGTTACAAAATGTAGTCGCAGGAAATTTCCCTTACATGCTTTGAAAGGTGGAAATATTACATAAAAGAGACCAACATGGTATTTTTACTGTATTATTACAGTACTCGGACTGATTAATGACCTTTTCACTAGATGTTTTTGTTGGATCGATTAGCTAAGTTATTCACAATGCCAGAGACCTGCTGATGTTATTGCAACCCTGCTGATTAATGTAAATAAAACCCTCCTCATGAAAGGTTGAACAATTGGAAAAGTTTAATATAGTTAAATATTTAAGTTATAGTTACAGTTATAGTTAATTTGAGTGTTTAATATACTTAGTTAATATAGTACAAATACAGGACTACATATCAAAATCCTCATAGAGTACATGCACACAGACGTACAATCACTCTCTACCACACACAGCAAACACACAAATGTTTTTGTTTTGACATCCTTACTTGATCTCCTTTGGCCCCTTTGGGTCCTTGTTGCCCGTGAGGTCCAGGGTGTCCCTGAAATTGCCAGTTATGTTAATGAAAGCATATAAAAACAACCTGTGTGAACATGCCTGCTGGTTGTTTATGTAGACCTAATGACAGAGCTGTGTACAGAAATAACAAGTCTGTTTTGACACTCACAGGTTGCCCAGGAGCACCAGGTCTGCCTCTCTCTCCATCAAAACCAACTTGACCCTGAGACAGAATAACAGAATATTAACCTCTTCAAACTAAATACTTTACATGCTGTGGGTAAGATTATCTGGAGTGATGGTACTTACTTTGTACCCTGGGTCTCCTGACTCCCCTCTCTCTCCTCTGTCACCTGGAGGACCCTGATAAATCAAGAAATATTTGAGTAAAATGCAAATGATTTCTGCAACTTTATAGCAGACATACAATCTGAGGATGGAGAAAAGTAAGTCAGGTGTCACTTACTATGTCACCTGGAGGACCAGGAGGACCCTCTACCTTCCCATCATCCCCCTGCTCGCCCTGCACATACAGAAACGAAAAGGGAACGTTTAGATATTTTACATAACACACACATTCTTGATGTTTCAGTACACTGTATCCAGCTTTCTTAAAATGTTACGTATGTTGGAAAGTTAACTTTGTGTGTGCTCTGCAGGCACATGGTTTACTATAATTTGTTTTGGCAAAAATCTAACAGATAAGTACTATCCTCTTCTTCCGAGTAAAATTAAATCCATGGTGTATTTACAACGTGGTGTTTTAGATGAAGGCACTGAGATATCAAATAAGGTTGATCAGTACAAGATGCTTGCAGAGAGAAGAGGTTTTGTAGCTCAAATGAAAGACATCAGGGGGTCACTTTTAGGTGAACTGCAGAATGAAGGTAAAGTACTTGTTTTGGTGTTGGGATATGCTGGGAACAGACTGAGGACTGAAGATGAAGAAGAATGACAAGAGATCAGTGTTCCACATAAAATGAACGAGGTGTACCTTTTCACCTTTTGGTCCTGGAGACCCCATGGGGCCCTGTGGTCCCTGATGGCCCTGCAAAGACAAAGTATATGAAGTGACTACACCAACTGAAAATACCCAGAACAGGCTTGTTTAATGTAAAACGTCACATCCACATCCAGACACTTATAATAATGGAACCATACCTCATAACCTGCAATGCCAGGTTCCCCCTGTTGACCCATTCGACCAGGAGCTCCCTACAGAGATAGAAGAGTTCTTCAGTCACATTATCCATGACATTAGATGGCATTCAAACTTAAATGATAAATATCTACATTGTTCATTAGTGATCTTCTTTACCACGTGTCCAATGGTTCCTCTGGACCCCTTCTGACCAACGAAACCTGGTGGTCCTGTCTTCCCCACTGGTCCGGTCTCCCCAAGGTGACCTTGGTGACCTTTAGCACCCTAAACATACATAAAGGATATGTTACAGAATAGCATGAGAGTTTGGGTTTCAGAGGGATTAAATAGGTGTCACCAATAATACCTTCGATCCTGGTTTGCCTCTTTCCCCAATTTTGCCAGGTTTCCCTTCTGGACCCTAAAGAGAAAAAACAAAATGAAGAAACAACATAAGGTGGGGTTTGAGGTTCAGTGAAAGTCACTGTTTAAAAACATGAATGTATGAATTTGCACAGAAATCCACTTACTCTGACGCCAGTGAGTCCAGGGTTTCCAAGTGGGCCCTCTTTTCCCTTTAGCCCAATTTCACCTTTTTCTCCATTGTCCCCCTCCTGACCCATGTCACCTTTTTCACCCTGAGCACATACACATACAAACATGACTCTAATTAATATTCTCTACCTTGAGCAGATACAAAGCAGGTTAGAATTATAAGTCTCATCTATTACTGTGTCGGGACATTTTGGGAAAATACCTCACCTTGGTTCCATCAGGACCAGCCGGACCTGCCTCACCCTCTAGGCCTGGCTCTCCCTATACAGACACATTTAAGGATACATAAGGGTGAATGAAATGGACAGCTTCACCTGTTAGAAATGCAAAATACAATGGAGTGTAATGCTGATAAACATACCCGCTGCCCTATCAGTCCCTGCTCTCCGATGTTCCCAACAGGTCCAATGGCTCCCTGATACACACAGACACACATATGAGCATCAGGGCACAGATAATACACTTCCTGTCTTTTATTTTCTCTCAAAGCACCAATCAAACATTACTTTCATCAAATCAGACAGGCGACAGTTTATAACAATCTGTGAATTAAACTAATATCTTGGAATGTACTGTATATCTGTGTAAATATTACATATCTCACCTTCTCCCCTGGCTCGCCCGGCAGTCCTGGTTCACCCACCTTACCTGGAGGACCCTTATAAATACAGAGAGGATGGAAAGAAAAGAAATGTTAAATGATTTTGGACAAAAATTTAAGGGCTAATGATTCTTTGGCATAAGATATGAATAATATGTCAGGGCTGAGTTCCATTACGTATTGCCATAAGAGAGGGAAAACTTTCTCATGTGGGTTAATTTGTTTAATTGGGCAGATTACAAGAGATGTCACATATTTAATCATTTAGTCTTCACAATACGCTTTGTGTGCGTGCAGATGCGTAACCTTATCCATGTGGAATATGTGTGTGTACATATGTCAGTATGAGTGTGTGACAGTGTTTGTGTGTGTGTGTGTGTGCGCGCGCTCGCACGCACGCACGCACGCACGCACGCACGCACGCACGCACGCACGCATGCACGCATGCACGCACGCGCAAAATCTCTCACCTTTTGACCAATCTCTCCCAACAGTCCCACAGTCCCTGGTGGCCCAGGTGGTCCCTGTAGAAGACAACACAAATATTTCACCTTCACCAGACCAAAAAAGTAATCAGAGATGATTTACATTACAAGTACAAAAAAAAAGGAAATTCTGGGTAATGTTGATTGTGGATGAGCCAATGGCAGATAAATGAGTAAACTGTAGGTACCCAGTTTGACTTGATGCGTAACTAATTATGCTTCTAAAACACTGGCGCACTCCCGTCATAACCTCTCAGCTCGAATAAAGGTTGCTCCCAGGTTGCCTTGCGGCCAGTCCAAACAATAGAAATGGTATAACTAAAGTCATCTGTGTGGTCTTTTGTTCATATTGCTGTCCAAATAAAGTTAACAGCAGGGATCAGAATTGAATCAGTGAAAGCAGCTGTGCAGAACAAGAGATGGATGGAGATCAATAGAGAATAATTAGGAGGGAAAAATGAATAATAGGTGACTATACAAAAATATAAGGGGTGATTCATATTTATGAATGGCTGCTGGGAAACACTTTGTCCAAGATCTATAATCAAATCTTAGTTTCCAGGTTACCACAGTAGCCCTACTAAGCAGTTGTCAAGCAGACTGTTAACAATGCACTACAACTGTATTACATGCATTACACGATTATTTGATTGTTCTTTTTAAAATGCTAATTACAGTGCCACAAACTAAAACAAATCTTCAGCATATTTCAGCATTGCCTGTCATTTACCCTCTCAAATTCACTCTCTTTTATATTAGAAATACTAAAAATATATAATATATATGATCTGTATGAAGTACAGAACATCTGAGTGTCCCCTTGGGGTAGTAATGACCACAGATCCATGATTTATGTAACTTCAACCTGTGATTCATTCATACAAATGAAAATAATGATAAGAGGGCATGGGTGCCTGTCTCTAATATTGCTGAGGTTAAATCAGCGTGAATGTAAACTGACACATTTGTTTTATCCCTCTTTTTCTGCACTTCCTCTCTCATTGCTCATAAAACAAAACCACAAGTGGGATAGCACATAGTTTACAGTGACACAATTTGATCAGTTACGGCAATAATCACATCTCTTTTCCCAGTGAGGTCAAACATGTTGGACTTCTTTAAATAATTTCTGCCTCTTCAAAAACCAATCTATTCAGTCAGTCACACAGTACGCCAATAGCTGCAGCTTGCTTTTCACTCTCCTGTCATTACAGGACAGATGTGTAAAAGATGAGAAAATTCTCTGGCTATTCTGCAGGAAACATTTAATACAGTGGAATATGTATTTTAATAAGCACTAAAATATGTCTTATAAACTACCTCCTGGCGGGGATATTTTGGAGCTTACAGGGCTGGGCAGAGAGAACTAGGCTGCTGTTTTTTGCCAAAGGAAATCTAATGAAACTAGTAAGTTTCATTATGAAAAAGGGAGAGGAAATGTTTGATGAGTTTGAGTCAGAATACTGTTTGGGGCCTTGACAGAGAAGATAGTAGGAAAGAGATAGAAGGAGATGCAGGGAAGATGAAGGAACAGAAGAAAAAGATATGAATGGATGGGTGTTGGATGGAGGGTCGCACCGGCTCGCCCGCTATTCCCTTGTCCCCTGGAGGTCCTGAGGGCCCTTGGATACCCTGGAGACAGATGGGTCAACAGACAACAGACATCAGCAATGTAATATACAATAGGTCGATTGTAGGTAAATTATAATAGGCTGATTGCACTGAGTACTTCAACAAAAATGTTTTTCTTTCACCATTTTTTTGACAATTTCAGAGTCATGTAATTTAAGGACTCACAGGAAAACCTTTAGGCCCAGTTTCCCCTGGCTCTCCAATCTTCCCCTGCAGGGACACAAGAAAAAGAAAAATATGTAAAACAGGGTAAATTAGATCATGGTTCATCAGCATGAGAATTGTGATGCTCACAAAAACTTGAGTAAAGAATACAGTAGGGTCTTATTTACTGAGGCCTTTCTCCTTGCTTCAGACTTATTCAGCATGTAAATACATTTCATTTGTCTAATAATTATAGATCATCTGATTATTGTAAGACACAAAACACAGGGGGGCACAGATTATAGTGTCTGATTGGTCATTAAACCTCATCTTGACTTTCACTAAGCAAAAACTAGTTTTATAGTTTTATTTTGATACTTTACTCTGATACATTTCCTTTCTCTCAATCCCATGTTAATCCCAGTTAATTTAGTCACCCAATTTACACACTTTTTCTAAATAAAGACCATTATATTTGTCAGTGATGCATGCCATGCAAAAAAGCATTTGCACTCAACTTTCATGTATGTAAATCTGGCCCACAGTCTGTAGAAACCTCCCAAGGACAGTAATCTCCCCCAAAGTAATATGTTGTTTCTGACTGTGTGCCTCTACATGCTGGTATCATGCAGGTCTTTTAAATCACGCTGATGGGTAACTCCCTCCAGAGGAACATAAGCACCAAAAATATATGAGAGGGGGAGGAATGGTAAAGTACAAAAGGATCCCAGTGTATTACCTGTGGTCCAGGGAAACCTATTTTTCCTGGAGGACCATCAAAACCCTGTGGAGAGAGAAGGATGAGAGATAGCCGTGTGTTGAGATGTGTCAGTTTACTGTATATTTCCTGCCTCGTGAGTGAATGGAAATTGATGCAGTAGATGTGCCGCTTGTTATTTTTGGTGCATTAAATCAATTTTCCCTCTTGGAGGAAACATTTTTGTGCTATTATGTGCCATTTTATGGCCATTACTCTTGTGAATGCACAGTTGGGTATTGTTGTCAGTTTTTTTTATATATTATATGAATAGCTCGTCAGAATCCTTACCGCCTTGCCCTCTATCCCCATCTCTCCTGTTGGACCATCAGGCCCTATCGCTCCCTGAAACACAAGACAATTGTCACTTCACCAACAGAGGTCACTGTAACACAATCAGACAGCCACAACATACTGTAAATAAACAAAATTTGTATAGTGTGACACCAGTAGTACCCCCATGTCAGAGGCAGTGTGAGGGTTCCTGTGTCTACAAGTGAGACTTTTCAGGGTAAATAAAGAAGTAAGTTATGTATAACTGTGTGTGTAAAAGTGGACGTGAGCATGTGTGCATATGGTGGTGCAACACTGTAGAAATAGCTTCTGGCCTGTCCACAGGATGTCACACATATCACTTATGCGTAGAAAGTTATTGGTGTTGCATTATTGTAAAGCCAGTGTCAGGACACAAAGTGTGTCGCACAGATACATACTGTTCACTCTTAAACACACACACAATGTCAGAACAGTCTGACTGTTTAGATTACATTGGTGAAACTGTCAAACATAATCAATCTAAAGTGCTTAAAGGCCTGCTAGTCCAGTGAGCAGTGATAATAAATGGGAGCCAGGCAGTGAACCAGTGCAGTCCATCTGCTCTGCACCTGCACTGAGACAAGTTTCTCATCTGAACTTTAGACGATGCTGACATACTGACACTGTGAAGATCCTCAATGGCTAATAATTACTGACACTCTATTGGTCAAATCATGACATTATATGATTATGAATAACAAGCGGTAAACAGTGATTTTTTTCCCCAATATTATTAATAATAAGCAGATATAACATGACGCAGCCACACAGGCAGCCTTGTTGTGAGAGTGGTTGATGATCAGGCACAGTAGGAGTTTGGCTCGTGGAGAACGCCGCTAGCTGAAGTGCTATAAGCCTATTATACATAGAGCTGGATGAGCAGCACTCATTAACATTCCTGTCTGGGGTACCTGCTACCCACTGCTTGCGTTTACATAGCCTAATTAGCCTGTGTGTAGGGAAAATATTTCACTGCATCAGGCTACAGAAAACAGTCAAATATTATGTTTGAAAGTTCTTTAATTACACTGAGTTACATTAATGTGTAACATAAGTGTCTGGCCCCTTTCAAACAAAGGGACACCAGGGGCATGAACTCAAACAATCAGACAGATCTATTTAAACTAGCTTAATGATAACCACCGGCTGCTGAGAGAGAGCGAGAGGGATGATAACATTAATATGCTCTCTAATATGGAAAACATTAACGGAGGATTTGTAGGTCAGACGTAATGAAAAGTTATTAGATAGAAAGTCGGATGGTGATTCCTCATGGCTGACATCCACAAGTTTGAGTCCATGAGTTCAAATATGCTTTTTACATGAAAATAAAGCATGTTTTAACTTAATCTTCAATTTGGAGGAGACATAATAACAGAGAGACAAGAGTGGGACAAGCTTTCATACTGGTTTGATGCCAACATGTAGTCTCATCTCTTGTCTTTTATTCCACAATATTCCTATGGTAGAAAACAGTTGAGGGCCATGTTTCTGGGAGTCAGGCCAGATGTTATGTTGTTGTCAACATTAAGGCCCAATGCCTCAAGCAAAGTAGTTTACATCTTAAAGGCTGTGTGAAAGATTTTAGTGGTATATGGTCTCTTTTTACACGAGATGTGTTAGTGGGACAAGGCAATGTAGTCAAATCAAGTCAATTTAGTTAAAGAGCCCCTTTAAAAAACAACAAACATTAGTTGACCAAAGTGCTTTACAGAGAGATTAAATTATGGGATTATTTGATTGATGATCACAGTCAAACAAAAACAAAGAAATGGTCAAATATAAACACAGGAAGGATAAAAATAAAAACATAGACATAAATAAGAGGATGTAAGAAAATTAATGAAAGCATAGAACATCTTGATAAAATCACAATACAAACAGCGTTGCATGAACAACAAATAAAATACAAACAAATAAAAGCCAGACTGTGGTCAGCCATGTCTTCTTGATCACAATTAAGAGGCTAAAGAAAATAAATTGGTCTTTAGACTTTAGTTTTTAAAGATATAAAGCTACCCAAATATTAGTGCCAAACTATTCCACAGTTTATGACCAACAACTGAAAATGCTCGAATGCAACAACAACAACAACAACAACAACAATCTGACAGCTGACAATAAAGTTGATTTCTTTATCAAATTTTAAACCAGAATCAGAGATAACACTGAGATTTCTTGCCTGGGACTTAACATTCAATGACAGAGGCCTGGGGGCTTTGATTGTAGTGTTGTCTGCAGGGCCAAAGATTAGGACATCAGTTTTATTCTGGTTTACCTGGAGGAAGCTTTTTGCTAACTGGGATTTTACATCTTCAGTGCAATTTAGAATTAAGTTAAGACTGCATCGATCACAAGGTTTCAGTTGGAAGTACGGCTGGGTGTTGTTGGCATAACAGTGGTAGGAGATATATATTTTCTGAAAATAGACCTCCAGAGGAAACATATATAGGGAAAATAAAATAGCCTAATATGGAGCTTTGTGGTACTCCACAGGAGTTGGAGGTAGGAGGCAAGACCAAGGACATATCCTTGAATGTCAATAAGTAATCGACTGCATCAAAGGAAGCCAAAAGATCTAAAATAATTAAAATAGTATAATTTCCTGAATGTAAAGACAAGGAGACAAGTCATTTTTCATTCCTCAGAGTAACTAATGCTGTGGTATGGTGCATGCTAAATCCAGACTGAAATGTCTGGATTTCTTTCAAGAAATTTGGATAAAAAAAATAATTTTAAGATTGGTAATTATTAAGAATAGACAGATCTAAGTTATATTTTTTGATCAGAGGGTAAATGACAGCATGTTTAAACCAAGCTGGGACATTGCTTTTGACCAGAGAGCTATTGATTATTTTTAAATCCTAGGCCCAAGAGTGTCCAGCACTTCCTTAAGTAGGCATGAGGGAATTATGATTAAGGGGTTATTAGAGTTCGTATGTGAGATAATATGTGTCAAAAAAGAGGGGAGAGAAATTAGTTTGAAGTTGATGAAAACTGAGGAGTATGAGCTGAACTCTGACAGATCATAGGAGGGCAGTGAGATCTGAGATCGTATAGGATTGCAGGGTTAAGTACTGCATTTATTGCATTAAATAAAACTTTGGGTCTATGGTCATGTCTGAAGATGATATCAGAAAAATATTTGGTTCTCTCTGCTTTGACACATGGTATGTAGCCAGACACTTTCAGACAGAGTTTATCTTTTTTTCCATTTACTCTCCCCTATCCTGCATTCCTCCTCCATAACTGCTCGACTTATGGAGTTAAACCAGGGCTGACCTTTGATTTTGCTTTTCTAACTTTGTAGTGGGCAGTTGAATCAAGAATATTGGTGCAAGTGCAACTGAATACTGTGACCAGTTCTTCTGTTCCCCGACCAGCAGGGGGAGCTTTAATGAGAGCAGAGAAGGCATCTGAGAACTGCCTGGCAGTGAGAGAGATAATAGACCTGGGATAGTTTCCAGGCATACTGGGTTTAGGAGTCTAGGGGGGGTGGTGAGGTGGAAAACATTATGGGCCAATGATCAGATAAACTGATGCCAGAAGCCAAAAGTTAAAATAAGGTCAAGAGTATAACCATATAGATAAATGGGACCAATGACTAACTGGGTAAGAAAAATCCTCAGCAAGTGGGTTAGACGGACAGCCTATGTAGATTTAATGTCACTTGATGAACGAAAAAGTCTTCATGTTCCTCTTCATTTTTCTTTATCAAAAGAAAAATCTGTCTGTCTTAACGTTGACTTTTCAGTGTTTTGGTTGTTTTGGACAGACAATTCAGGGCCTCTTAATTTAATTTCTCTTTTACTTATTACATTAAACAAATATTAATTTTGTTTGTCCAGGTGAATGAGGATATATGAAGAACCCTTATTCCAAAAGTTGCACTGCTTTTTGAGACAGAGGTTGTGTTTGTTTTGGTATGAAGGGGGGGTATTGGTGTCTTAATGTATGACGAGAGAACCACCTCTGTGTCGTCTAGTTTGTTACACTCAGGTTTCTAAGCTTGGGTTACTCAACATAAGTCATAAAGCATCAGGCAGATTTACTGGCAGTGGAAGCTGCTGACATTAGTATTAATTGAAAACACAGCTTGAGACATGAAAGCGTGTCCAGGCCAACCACAGCGAAGCCCATCTCCCATGAAGGCCTCAGACAAAGAAGCTCAATGATATTTTATCCTGCTTTCCACTTTTTAGTGGGGAGTTCATAGACCACAGCAATAAAAGACATCCTTTAAAAAACTTTGAAAAAGTCAGTTCCAAACTTTGCACTCCCCAAGAGAGCAAATCAAGGACAGAGGGAACTATATCATCAGCAGAAGCTGAGATCTGTCTGAAAATAAGTAAAAAAACAAAACCAACACAAAAATCCCACAACAATATTGTGCGCAGTACAATTCATCATTATCATAATCATCATCATCATGATCCTCAGAAGTCATTATTGTCATTGCTGCTTAATTCTCTTTAAATCCATCTATGAACTGTAAGTGTTCAGTAATTTATTTGCTGTATGTTATTCCAGACACCAAAATTTATGAACAGTACTTTTACCAAGAAAGGTCAAGCACTCCACACATTTTTATCAGAGCTAAAATTTCTATGGGTTGTATTTAGCCAGGTGAAATTCCAATTGAAAGCCCTTTGTTTTCATTTCTCACAAAATACTCTGGAAAATACTCTGCAATCACTTTTATTATGACTGTAAAAATCAAGTTTGACAAATCCTAGGGTGGTTACTGGCATCGCCTGTATCCATATTCATTTTCTTTTTGTTGAGTGTTCTTGAGTTATTTTACTGTTTGGTTGACAGACTTTTTCCACTTTAACAGGTGTATCTAATTTAAAACTGATTGATCCTGTCACTTAAGAGCCTCAAGTTAGCTACCTAAATGGGATGAGGCCAGAATTATTGTTATGAGTTCAACCTGTGTCAGACATCTTAAAACGGACACAATAAGAGGAACAATTTGTCAGTTGTAATTCTCAATAAAGGATCTGGGCATTGTTTTTGATACATAATAAAATCATATTGAGTTGGTTATTTATTTGACATAGAGATCATATTAGCACTGAACCAACAATATACAGTGACTTTAAGTACAGGTATATTGGTCCAGTGGTGGCTTTCAGACATTAAATTTGAAATCCAAATCTTGTAAAATTTTACTCTTATCTAAAAGTTTTTTCAGATGTTAAACACATTGAACAGAACAACAGAAAACCATGGTTGATTCTAAAAAGGTCTCAAAGCAGCTATTGTGTTTTTTTGTGATGTGAGTGATGTCTTATGGGTTTGGATTCTTCTGCTAACCCAAAATGATTGAAACCCATGAACAAAGCTCATTGTTCCATTTATATGAGTTTTTTTCTTTAAAAAAAAGCTGTTTGTTTTACGTCACTGGAGCTCTTCCAGCAGTTATAATATGCACTGACTTTAAACAATGATGAACAAGACTCATTCTTTGACTCTCAACCCCAAAATGTGTTTTGCAAGCACCCGTGTCCATATAACACACATGACATCACTTCAGAGGCAGCTCCCTGTTACTTTATTATTATGCTCCAACGGCTCAACAACAGCAGTGGCACATAGCTCATACACATACACAAAAACAGCAAAGTGATCTGTATGTACACTCTTTTTCCAAGTTTCTGAGCTGTTCCTAACTCAGAACTATGATACACTGACTGTAAAACACTAGTCACCACTTAAGGTTTGCACAATAAGTATGAAACCTCAAACTTACCCGCAAGCCTTTGGGTCCTCTGGTACCGGCTGGCCCAGACGCTCCAGGGGGGCCCTGACGAACAAAAGAAAATGAGAATAAGAGGAAAAGGGAAGGAGAATGGAAAAAAGAAAAGAAAGATAAAACAAAGGTTTGCACTGACAGAGCACAGAGCCCCCTGGTTGTTGACCCTGGGGGAAGCAGCCTGACCTCGGGAACACACTATGGGGTTTGTTGTTAGATCTGTCACTCACACCAATTAAAGGGCCTGCTCTGGAATCCTGTTCTGCTGCACCCCAGAGCCCCATATTTATGTTTGTTTTGGTGGCTCAGTGGCCCCCACCTTCAACCGATGCTAGGCCCGCACTCTGTCAAACCTGGCCATGGCAGGGCCACAGCAACAGGAGACAGGGAGGGGGGCAGGGGCAACTTCTAATTGGTTATAGGTGTTTGGCTTTTGACTGACAGGAGGGTAATGCAGGTTCAGCAGGAGGCTGCCGGCTCTCATTATGCTCAGAGAAACCTTTGTTGCATACTACTGTCATGTGCTATGAGAGGATACTGCCTACAACGACCAAGAGGATACCTTTTATAAACAGACAAAGTTACTCTTTTGTTGCCTTTTTACAATTATTAGACATCAGGTTCCTCTAGCAAAGCCACAGTTATCACTTAGTCTTTGACAAAATCTATATGGAGCACCTGTGGTTGACCAAACAGCTGATTGATCATACAACGTCATATGCAACAATGATTAAGTGAAAAGAAGGGAGAAAGTGCATGATGAGTAAAAGAGCAATGACTTACTGGCCTTCCCGGTGGTCCTGAAGGCCCAGTTTCACCTGGTGTCCCTGGGTGACCCTATCACATATACACAGACACAAACAGAGTGCTTTTAATACTTTAACTCACATTAATATGACAAAAAAGTACTTTTTCCAATGTGACTTTACTAGAGTGACATTACAATCACAAACTCACTCTAAATTCGATATTACATACATATATTTTGAGTTTGAGGTGAAAAGGTGGATTTCATTCAGACACACATAAGCAGAAACATGCATCTGCAGAAATGCTCTGAATACTTTGAAGCAAATCTACTGAAACAATAAGAGACAATGGGGAAAAGAGAAAAACAGACAGCCTGTGGAGATGATTTTATAGCTGAAAACATAATGCCTTTGGCTGCTTTTCTTTCTCCTTTATTTGACCTGATTTTTTTGGCCAAGCCATTTGAAAAATCGTAACTGTAATGGGGAGTATCTTAAGTCAGACCACTCAGATCAGCTGAGTGCAATAAAATCTGTCATATATATGCAAACATATAGTGCAGTAGGCAGCTCTGAACTGATGCGTCTGCAGGACTAAATCATAAATGACTTCAGTGTGAGCTCCCTGTTAGTAGCTATAGATGTCTGCTGGTCAGCTCCCTTCACTTTGTGTGATGCAGTCTTTTCCAGAGGGTCTGTTTTTGTTTTGCAGCTGTGAGAATGGGCCAACAGAGAACTTCCTTATACTGTAAGTGTGTGTGTGTGTGTGTGTGTGTGTGTGTGTGTGTGTGTGTGTGTGTGTGTGTGTGTGTGTGTGTGTGTGTGTGTGTGTGTGTGTGTGTGTGTGTGTGTGTGTGTGTGTGTGTGTGTGTGTGTGTGTGTGTTTAAAGCCTCAGAGAAATCTAACTGGCTGTCAACCAGCAGGAAACCTCTCTCTGTTTCAGCAAGAATGATGACTAAATTCTTATCCACTCCAGGCCATTCATATACATTGGACAGTCCATCAGATACAGACACTACACGACAGACAAGCCACTTGCTCTGTTTGAAAAATGGTACAGTGGTAGAGTAAAACCCATGAAACTTGTTGTGACCTTTGAAGGCATTCAGATGCCCTGAAAAATGAAGACAAAACATGGATAGATAGCTGAAAATGAAGCATTGTCTCTTTTTACTTTCCTTCATCCTTTGAGTAAAGCTCTGTATCATTGGTGCTTCCTGCTGCCAGATGCTGTCCAGGATGTAAATCATTCGAAGTGATGAATTTGAACTGATCTCTTCCTTTATTTAAACTGCTGTTGAGCATTGTTTAGTTATCAGATCAAACACGCTGAAGGTCTCCTGCAAAGTGCCCAATCACTGCGAATGCCTGGTCCTAAGTTATCCCTGGGGTCATGTGCCTCTTTTCTGCTTTAGCATATTCTTGCTGTATTGACCTAATCCCAGACATGAGTATATTCCCATGGGAATAACACACACAGTTTAGTTTAAGATGATTATTCTTTAGGATTTCCTTTAAGACAAACTGCCATGCCAAGAAAATCATGTGTAAGCCCATATTTTAGCATTCTCAAATTTGACTCTTTACTGTATCTTAACTCTTGCTTGTATCTTACCGTTATTCCCTTTTCTCCAGGTGGTCCAGGAAGACCCATCTCTCCGCGATCCCCCTGAAAAAACAGAACAACATTCAGTCTTCAAAGTCACCTTGTGAGGTATTGTAAAATCTCATGGTGAATTTACAAAGAAGAGATCCATTATTTTCACCTTCTCTCCTGCCAGTCCTGCCTCTCCCACAGGTCCAATGAAACCCACCAAGCCCTGAAACACAGAGATTCAATATTGGATAGATGGATGAATAGATATTTGGGTGAATGGTTTGAAAAATGGCAACTAGTCCATACAAGAAGTGTTAACGTCATGGTTTCTTACTCTTTCTCCCATGGATCCAACTTTTCCTGAGATGCCAAGCTCTCCCTGAAAAGACAAATATGCTACTAGTCACAATGATACTTTACAAATTCAATATTTCTTATATTATCAGAAAAGGAGTAAAAGTCATGTCTGATTATTGTCTTTATTCACCTTAACTCCCTCTGACCCAATCTTCCCAGGAAATCCTTTTCTGCCCATTCTACCCTGAAAAACGACATAACACAGAATGATGAATAGTGAATTACAGATATGAACTTTAGTTATACATCATTAATATTCATCACAAATTCTAGATGAATATAAAGGATCAGCATCCTCTGAGATGACAGTTTGAAGAGAGTCATCTGCAGCTGTTGCACCTCACTGTACTGTGCATGGTGCTGAAATATGTGATGGCGTGTACAGGTACTGCTGAAAGTACATTTTGGCAGGCTGTGAAAGTCAAAAGATATTACTGTAATGTTCCTCTTGCACAGACAGTTATTCCTGGGGTTAAGAGGAGGTCTAAGTGCTTTTTTACCAGCAATAGCTCCAGGTCAGAAATGTCTAAGACAAACTTCTAAAGAATTAAATGACTCAACAGTTCCAGTTTTACTCCAGAATGTTTGGCAGCTATCACAAGGTAGTACAGACACTTTATTTTACTCAGAAGCACACAATAAAGCAGATTCTTGTCGTAACATGAGAATTAATATGAGCTGTCTGGGATTTGTGACCTCTTATCACCTGGTTTACATTTATGTTTGTGTCTGACCTCATTATTTGAAGACAAATGTAATTCTTAGAGAAAGAACAGAAATTGCACCAAGAGAGGTGGATCAAGAACACCAGAGAAAGTGTGAAGGATACGATTTTTTTTTAAAAGAAAGAAAGAAAGACTAAGGTAAAGTGTTGTTCTTTGCAGGGCAGTTGAAGCTAAAAGACAGCTGGTTGAGGAGGTGGACGAGGTGGAGGAGTAGGAGGATCTGTGGCACCTGGCCAGAGATCACTCACAGCTCCTGAAGGAGTCATACACCACTTCCCCTCAGATGGGGGATAAAGGGGGTCGGAGAATGAGACGGGTGTGGGGGTAGGGAGGTGGTGGGGGGGACTAGAGTGAAAGAAACTATTGCATTATTGGGACAAGAAAGAAGTAAAAGATAAGACAATGAAGAAAAACAAGTTATCTAGGATAATAGGGTTGATATGGTCAAACTCCCAGAAAAATCTTTCCTATAATTGAAACAGGCCATTTTCTTAAAGAATTTGTGAAACAAAGTCAACAAGTCTTCTATTTCTGTGGTGGCCCATTAACATCCTCTAGCACTTTATGGCAACTATAAATCTCACCACCTGCAAACATGGTGGTGGCAGTTATCACCCCCTAGTGGCCAATCACAGGGATTGCATACAGCCCTTCATTGTGAATCATCCAAAGACATGCCTCAACCTCTATAAAACCCCAACTTTACATATCTGCAGCTTCTATCTAACACAAACCGAGACGAATCCATAATAACAGCCTACTTTATGACCTCAGACAAATTCCAGATTAACTCTCGCTGCGGCACAACAAACTTTGGGATGCATAATTGAACCTACTGTACAGTAGACAATTAAATTGTATTGCGTACTGTACATGCTGCTGAGTAAAATTCACTTACATAAAAACTAAGGCATGTATTGGCTAGTAAAGCCCATCCAGTGCGTTTTTTGCATTGGATAAGCTTTCACTGAAGACCAAGCAGCTAAAACCATACAAAGACGTTGTTGCTCAGCTAACAACAAGGGAGTGAAGTTGTTTGCAAATGAGGATTAAGCTTCATACTGCAGTCAGTTGTTTTTTCAATACACTGTGATATTTCTATCCCTTTCAGTGTCTGTCTTTGATGATGACTTTACCACAGATATAAAAGGGATGAATGAAACCACAAACATGCACATGATAGATGGTTGGATTGTCATGCATGGGATACAGTTTAAATAAACATGCACATTTACTAAGTGCACACACAGACCCAAACAAACAAATCAATGTTTCTCTGTGACTAAACACACATAAATGTTGTTTTTTCAAACGTCACACTGGTGTGGTATGAACAAGCAAGAGTTAAGGTCTGTGCTGCCTAAATTAATATTAATGGTGATCCCTGTTTTCTATTCTTCCTCTCCACCAGCTAAGCAACACTAGGTGTTTGTCTAATAACTCACCTCGAGTCCTGTTGGGCCTGGTGGTCCGATTGGGCCCTCATCTCCCTGGAAACAGATGATATTGATCTTACCATGAATCATGCTTAGGAACACAAAGCGGCCCTTAGCATAGAGAAGCCTTGTGCCGTAAAACTTTTAATGTCTTTTCGTGCTTTGGGGTCGCTCTGATGTGGGTGGTGTCTGACAGTCTTACCTCCAAGCCAGGCACCCCACGTGGGCCCGGTAAACCCCTGGCCCCTGGCTTTCCCTGGATGGGTAAAAAATATTGTCAAATGAATGCTAAGGTGTAAAGATAAATTAGGTATCTATACATTTTATTCTGTTTTGAAACGAGTGTCAGTTAATGTTGTTTAGTCTCACCTTTGGTCCTTCAAGGCCGTTCTCTCCTGGTGGTCCCATGTCACCGGGGAAACCCTGTCATGATCAGTTAACAGGTTTTAGGATTTGGACAAAACTTGCCTCTCTAAAAGAAAGACTCATATGTTCAATACAGCAATGAAGGTGTAAATACTGACCTCGAGGCCTGGAGGTCCAGGTGTACCATCAGGGCCTCTCTCTCCTTGCTTGCCCTATAACAGAGATGAGGAAGAATATGCTTAACATGTTAAAATAATAGTTTTAGAATAGATATTTTGGGAAGCTTAGCTTTCTTGCAGAGAGTTATATGAGAAGATCAGTACCACAGTCCGTCAGTTCAATACAAGGCTATAGCTGGCAGCTGGTTAGATTAGCTTACCATAAAGATTTGAAACATACAGCTGTCCTTGCTCTGTCTAAAGGAAATCAAATCCACCAACTAAGTTATCAACTCTAAAGCTCACTAATTAACATGTTATCTCTTGTTAGTTTAATTCTTACAAAAAATGAGGAGGAAATACTTCCCAGTGTCGGCTAGCACCCTTATAATAATAGCAAGACTTAAGAAAGTCATTGCACCCTGCCAAGAAACAGTCCTGCACATTACCCCCTGTAAAACCGCAAATAGTTGTGTTTACACTGGCTGAAAAAGGTCTGAGTCAAACAAATGAAATATAAAGTGCTGGTAGCAAGATTTTTTCATTTTTATTTTTTACCTTTGAATGGAGCCAGACTTGGTGTTTCCTCCTGTTTTCAGTTTTTATGCTAAGCTAAGCAACCCAGCTACTGACTGAGAGAGGTATTGATCTTGTAATTTAATTTTCAGCAAAACAAGTGAAGAAGTATTTCCTAAAATGTCAGACAAACCCTGTAAATGAAAACCATTATGTCCACACTTCAGCATATTAATGTATTCCTGGTTATTATAGACAAAACTAACCTGTGGTCCTGGTTTCCCACGGATGCCTGGTAACCCTGGAACCCCCTGGATGCCCTGTCCAATACAAACACAATCATAAAAACTAAGACAGACAGTTGGACAAAATTCAGAAGCAAAAAGCAGAACCCTAATTTCTTTTCTACAGAAACAGACATTAGACATGCACGACTCTGCTCAGAATTCATGTTATCTCATGGGACCAGTCTGTTCTATGATGCTAAAAGGGTTAGATTTTTGCTTACACACAAAGACAAATGAGGAAGGTTTACATAAGAATTTCCATAAGCTGGAGAGCACACATCTGGCTAAGTCATTCTGTGAAGGCACAGTCTGTAAGAAAGGCTGTGTAACTCTTGATATGTATGTTGGAGGGCAGAAGCTGACGAGGGAAAAGAAGGATGTGTCAGAATGAATGTGTGCTGCAGTGATGATCTACCTTGTCTCCTTTGTACCCGACCTCTCCTTGCTCTCCAGGAATCCCAATTTCACCCTGACGAAGAGAGGAGGAGATGAACACACGCAGGAAGAGGGATGAGGTATGGACAGAAAGACAGAGAGAAAAAAAAGAACATTAGGGGGAAGGGTAACTTTCTAATTCATCAATCACAGTCAGCTTTTTCCAACAGACAATACTAATTACTGGTATGTACATTATAAATATTCACACACAATGAATTTAGCTCATTACATTTGCCAAGTTCTTCATGTGGTGTCAATCTGCCATATGAAAGTCACTGATGGTTTTTACTCCTTACTTTGCACTCACATGTCTTAGATAATAAGCCAGTGTTCAACTTATAACTAATACAAGACTATAAATTATTTTAGCTCTGGTGTGAGTCATGCATAATGTCTGCGTTATCAGGCATATAACTTTAATTTTTCTTTGCTGATGAAGGTCATTTATGAATTTATTTCATCCAGGTGTAATTATTAATTATTTTTATTTTTTTGTTTGAATGTTCTGGCTCTTGCTTAAATCTCTGATTATATCTATGAGTCTGTGAACTTCTTCACTGTTTTTTTTTCTTCTTCTTTTGTACAGTAACACTTACTAACATAAGAGCTTCCTGCTTACAGTTTCATCATCTAAAGGAATAGTTTTACATTTAGGGAGTTAAGCTTATCTGCTGTCTTTCCAAGAGCTACATAAAAAGATTGATCGTCTCATCTAACTCTCTCTCTAAAGATACATCTTCTCGTCTAACTCTTAGTAAGCAATTGGCATTTTTCCCCAAAATATGAACCATTACTTGAAAGTTCATTCAACAGATGACTTCCCTACCAACGACTTTAAAGTGAAAAGTGGGGCAGGTGTAGGTACCTTTAATACATGACACAATCAACGGATTTCAAAGAAATAACGCAGGAAGATCCATATTGGTGGAAATAAACAAACCTGTCAAATCTCATGCTTGATATGGGTAACAACAATTATGTGAAGTTTGATTCGGTGTGGTTAAAGGTGGAACCAAATGGAAGCATGCTCTATATCTAAAGGTGGGATAGAGATAACTAGGATGCAAAAGAGTACATATCCATCACATGCTGCTCAAACACAGGCCAATAACAGGAATATTCAGATCACCTTATCACCTTTCAGTCCTGGTTCTCCTGGATTTCCGGGCACCCCCTGGAACAAACATCGACATGTGTTAGGATGGGACCCTACACCCAAACCTCATCAAAATTCACCCTCATAGAAACAAACTGAACAGTTCTCTGCAGGAGACTGCGTGACATATTTGGCACCTTTTTAACGTAATTAACAAGCAACTCCTCCAAACTCCACTTATTGGTTAAACTCTTGTTTTATATAACACATAACATAACTAAAAGGCAGTAATAAGACAATGCAAGATAACACAGTGGAGTCAACACTTTCCATCTATGTCTGTGTGAGATTACCTTCAGTCCATTAGGTCCTGGAAGGCCCATCTCTCCCACAGGTCCCATATCACCCTGGCGCCAGAAGAAGGGACAAGTAAGAGACATTCATATTCAGTGACATGACAAGCCAAACCGGTATCACACCAAAGCGTGAAATACACACACAGGCCAACGGTGTAATATTTTAGCTCACGTAACAGTGAAAAGTACACGAGTCTCTTTCGTGCCAACACATTAGAAGTGAATATAATTATGTTTTATGGTGTGACAATGCTGTTTTTAAGGAATGGTTAGGTTTAGGCACAAAAAAACACTTAGTTAGGGTTAGGGAGAGATCATCCCACCAAACATTGTTTGAACGGGGTGGCCCAGTGTTTGGCTCAGGCCAAAAATGGTTCAAGTCAGAGGCCAAAAACAGCAGCTTACGGATGAAACACAAATCATGAAACTGAAATGGCTTTTTAGCAGAAATGCACGTATTTGGAATACAGATATGCATGTGTAGGTGTCAATTTATTTTTCTAATTAATCATCTGGTACAATTTTGGTTTAAACCCTTTTGTGAGAAGATGTCACAGGAGGTCATCCTTTCCATGTCCATAAAGGTTTACGTTGACCTGACTTCAAAACCACTTCAAATACATCAAAGTTCCAATGTGCAACACATCTATCATGCAGTTCAGTACATGATAGATGAGCTGAGAGCTGAGATCAATGAGCTGAGCTTGAAAAGCAATAGTGACAAGAGGACAGAAACGTTCCAGAAATAATGTGCGCAAGTTTGCTTTTAAAGCTTTTATGTTGGCATGTACGTTCAGTGATTTAGGGCCTTATTTTCCCCATAGAGTTCAGATGAGGACTGTCAGTGGTTGTTTACATCCTGGAATTAGCATTTGCATCCTGAGTGGAAACTGGAGAAAAGTGACTCAAATGGAATTAAAAGACTTGAGAATTTAAACTGCTATTTATCTTCAAGAAGATGAACTTCATCATCTTTTTCTGAGTTGTTTATTCATATAAAATACTGTTGCAAGCATATTGACTAAGCATGTTTCTGTAAAAAATATGCATGTGTCTTGTATTAACTAAAATATTTAATGTGTTTGCCTTGTGTTTGGTTATATATAATTTATTAACAGGATTATCTTGAAAGTGATATGTTTTTAAGATTTATAACAGATGCCCGGGTCAGACAGGATGTTGATTAGACCTTTTCAGAAGATGTAGCATATGAAGCTGTTGATATGGACATATAGGATGTAGCCTATATAGCTGCAGAATGCACACTGTGTGTATACACCTTAGCAGAATAGATGAATAGGACTGATGATGAACACCCAGAAAGGATGACCAGCTGATTGCATTTGGTGTGAAACATTTTACCGTTACTTGTGACTTGGATGAAACAAACTAACAATTGTTAAGTGTTACATTAAGTAATTTGTACCAACTCAAAGTGTGAGCTTAGCTGGCTAGACCCAGCTAGCTTAGTTAGTAAGCAATGCAAAATCCATGAAAGTGAAATGTTTAGTGTAACTCTGTGTGTTCAAATTAATTCTCTCTCTCTCTCTCTCTCTCTCTCTCTCTCTCTCTCTCTCTCTCTCTCTCTCTCTCTCTCTCTCTCTCTCTCTCTCTCTCTCTCTCTCTCTCCTCTCTCTCTCTCTCTCTCTCTCTCTCTCTCTCTCTCTCTCTCTCTCTCTCTCTCTCTCTCTTTAAAAGCTGTATGATTTTAAAAGAGGGACAAGAGTAGCCAGACTGATGTTTTTGCATTCAAGTATAAAAACCTAAAACTTCATGTTCAGAGTAAACAACAAACATCACATCAGTATGTGTTGACAGACATAACGGCTCATTTGCAGTGGCTAAATCTTTCTTAGGCAATACAGTACTCATTCATATTGTGAAAAAGACGTGGATACAACCCAATGGTTGTGAATCAACAACATGCCAAAACAACAGGGATAATGCGCTTTCCAGTGGTTTGGTGTCTTTTGAGTGCTGTCATTTAATGTCTGTGACCTACTGTGCTGTGACTACACCCATTCATTTTCATCTCCAGGAAGACGTGCTGTCTGATAAGGTGAAGAACAAGTGGTTTGGCTATGAGAACAAAAGGTGTCTGATTTACCAGAAAATAGCTGAAATCACAAGACCCCTTCTGAGTGAAATGATAATATATACATTTCCATTTTTGAAACCAAAGTGTCATTCTAAAGTAAACTACGGAGGTTTATGTACATGTATGAAGTGTGTGTGTATATAATTTATATTCCCCACTAATAAAGTTTTCTAATTAAACTGAAAATATTAAATGAACTTCTGTCTGTAGTTGGCTGTACAGTGTACATAAACTTCAGTTCTTGGGTTTTTTCTATTTGATTTTGATCAGAAATCCACCAATTTTTCTAGGTTTTTTTAATGTGACCCAAATGGGTGTGAAAAGAATCATTTTAAAAATTACATCTGTCAAGTTTTGAAAATATAATGTATTAATAATATGTATTTATGTATTGTTTGCACAGAAATACATCTGTAGAAAAGTTGTTTTAGAAGAAATTGACCACTAGATGGCCACGAAATTGGCCAAAAGAATGCAAAGTAGACAAAAAGAGGGTTCTTGTTCTTGTTCTCTTCTTGAATCATAACAGTGGCCATTTCTTAACAGTGGGCGTTTCTGTGTCTATGAACCAATCAAAGTGCTGGGCTGTACTCAGACTCTAATGTCCCGATTTTAATTGGAAATGTGACATTCGCTGCTGGAAATTGGAAGCGAAGAGCGGTCTCCTGCAGCTAAGTCCACTTTTGCTCCTCTATCTATCTATTTAGCCATCCACCCAACTGTCACCTGCTAATAGGACATTTCTCAGCGTATATAGAGGTCATCTAAACTTCATCCCTTCTGGTCATAATTACTACATGTATTCACGTGTAGTTGAGGCAAAACGTAATACTGACAGAGTATCTTCTAGTGCAGAAGTTTCGGGGCCTCCCCAAGTTGATATGGAAGTGAAAAAATATTACATAAGTTATTACAGTAGTTTCACATAGACAAGTCTAAATGTGTACAGTATTATTTGGTTAAAGAAATTGTTCAAATTTGGGGTAATCTACAGTTTTTCCCACTTTCCTAGAGTCAGAAACCAAAAAATGCCTTCAGAGTTCAGACAGACCTTCTTATGTACTTGGTGTACTCCGAAGTTGGTCAAACAACAATATCAGGCTATATTGGCTCAATTGCTGAGTCTCTATGGGATCATATAATATAATCATGATCCCATAGGCATCTAAGATTTGAGCGAAACTAAGCAAGTAAACTTATGGGGGAGCACCTTTTTCCAAACTTTGTCTGAGGGGAAGCCCACAGTCTCAGACTTTGAAACCCCTTGCTCTACTGGATTGGCGTATGTTTTACACGCTTTGGCTTGATCGTAGGCTGCACATGCACAAAGTACAGACAAACAAATGGTTCTCTCTGTGAGTACACTTCCATTCACTTTGGCATTCATTAAATGCAATAAGAATAACTGTCATTGTCTTGCTTCCAGATTATACATGCAGCAATCACATTGCACACAACTCAAAACAATAAATGATAATATATTACCACAATTTGGATGATAAGGCATAGATCATACAGACTGAAGCCAAGACTGTGCTTTGTCTGAGGCCTGAATCAAATGCTTTGAATGTAATGATTAAATGCTTCAGGCAACATCTGTTTCATCACTGGAAATGGAACCAGCACTGTTTTGAGAAAGACAGATCAAGACTGCTGTCACAATGGCAAAGGAGAACTGTATTTTATTAAGGACAGATTCAAGACCTGATTGGATTATCTGCTTTCTTGTCAGTGTGTGAGAAGAAGAAAGACTATATTGTGGCCACGATTATGAAATCACCCAAGAAATGTGTCATCTATCGGTAGAGCTGAGTAGAGGAGACAACTTCACAGGCTGCTTGTAGTTATCCCACTTTCTTACTCTATTGCTTTGCATTTTCTGCTTGCAAACACCTACAGGGAGGCCTTGGCTTGGTGAATTGACTATTTATCTCTCTGTCAGTGCTGTAGTACCTCCATGTGTGACAGAGGATGTTATTGAAGTATACACAGCAAACATGTCGCTTGCAATAAGTCACTTAATATGGCGTTAACATTAGAAACCATCTTTGGCTCCATTGCCTCAGGCCTCTAGGGGGCTCACTGACTGTCCCTATCAACCAAATTTCATGCTTACCTGTCCAAATTGCAGAAATGCATGATGAAATATAATATATTATACTGTATAATGTTTTATATAATTGATTTCACATTTCTGGGTTTGTTATCAATGCCTGCCACTGTTCCATCATATCAAATTAAGATAAGATGAGGATGGCTTATGGCCAAGGACAAATATTTTGCACTGCTACTCCAGTTGCAGAATTCCCTAAGAATGAAGAGAAAAACATTTTGAGAGATAGAAAAAAATTGTTTAACAAATATTGCCATTCAGAAAGGCCTTCTACTTCTTCTTGATTAACTGTCTACTCTTTCCCGTTCTAAACAGCGGCCTGCCTTCACTCAAAGCTGAGGCTTGCAGTCCCCAGAGAAGGGTGTTTGTATATTTATATCTTTGAAGTGGAGCTCAGTGAAGCTGCTGTGTACTGTATACTGTCGGGGTCAGATGGATGCAGAGGACACAGAGCTTAGAGCAGAGCTGTAATCAGAGAGTCCTCCAATTACAGGCCTACTACCACCACCGGTGGCCTAGAATAGACCGGGAGGAGCAGCAGCGACGGGTGAAGACGGGACACGACAAGAGAAACCAGGGAGACATTATAATCAGACACAATTATGTGGCTGTCGGGCTGGGGCAGGCATGGAGGGAAAGGTGATGGGTGGGCAGAGGGGTGTTCCTGTTCAAAAACAGCTAATTAGAGAGAGAGAGAGTGATTCAAGAGGAAAATAAGATTCCTTATTAAGGTCTACTTGATTGACAATTGATCAAACAGTGGATCACTGTCATGTTTGTCATAACAGGAAGTGGCAAGGACAAACTGTGCATAATTCAAGCCTCACAGTCATGGTGAAAAATAACTTTCTCTTCTATCTTGGATTCCAAAAACCATCCACTTTCACTATTTTGAAATATGTTTACAGTGGTAAAGAACCTACAGTGTGTGGTTAGATTCCCACCAAAGTGTCTGGCAGTGTAAATGATGATGAGAGCTAATTGAAAGTGTTTTTTCAATTAAGCAGTCATATTCTGTTTCATTTAAATACAGTCCTTTACAGCTATGTATTTATGGAATCAATGTCTGGGGAGATAGGTTGTTTAAACTGAGGAGAGTTTGCAGACTACACACAGAAACACACGCAAAATACTACTTACAATAAGTCCAAGAACTCCGTTTGGACCGGGGGCTCCCATCTCACCCTAGACAGAGAGGAGGAGAAAGAGTAAGTGAGATGAAGGGAAAAGGAGAAGGAGAAGGAGCAGGTTTCTGGGGTTATTGGCTCTTTTTTAAACAAACATGCTCAGAAGAGTGGCTCAGTGTTCATCACAGCTTATGAGAGGGGCCTGTGTGCATGTGTACGTGTGTGTGTGTGTGTGTGTGTGTGTGTGTGTGTGTGTGTGTGTGTGTGTGTGTGTGTGTGTGTGTGTGTGTGTGTGTGTGTGTGTGTGTGTGTGTGTGTGTGTGTGTGTGTCGGAGGTGAAGGTGGAGAGGGATGTGAGCCCGATCGTCCCACTGTGGGGCTTTTGAAATCTGCAGGTCCCCTCTCCCTCAAACAACAAAAGGGTGATCTGTTGGTCCACCACTTTGTTCCAGACTGAAATATTTCAACAACCGCTGAATAAATTACCATGAAATTTAGTACATTCATGGTCCCTAGAGGATAAGGTCCGCAGACTTTGTTTATTCCACAACTTTTCATCTAGCACCATCAGCAGATCAAAACTTTCATTTATCTCAATTTCTACTAAACAGATGGGCACACATGTTTGTATAGACATTCATGGTTTTGAAAAGACTGGTTCTTATAACTGCTAACTTTTTCTCTAGCACCATTGTGTGATTGACATTTGTGGATTTTTGTGAAATGTCAAAAACTTCTGGATAGATTGCCCTGAAATCATATACAGACATTCAAGTTTCCCAGCTGCTGCAATGATTAGCCTATTAACTGATTAGTGAGTCAACAAAAAATTAGTAATCAACTATTTTGATAATTGATTAATCAAAAATGCTGAAATTCTCTTCATAAAAATGTGAATATTTTCTGGTTTCTTTAGTCCTCTGTGACAGTAACTTGAATATCACTGGGTTGTGGACTGTTGATTGAGACAAAACAAGACATTTCAACTTGTATCTTGGACTAACATACTAAATTAAGATGACAAACATAGTAAACATTATACCTGTTAAGCATTAGTATCAGTTGCACTGTCATTGTCAGCATGTTATCATTAGCATTTACTCCAAAGCATCGCAGCTCTGTGAGTATAGCCTCACAGAGCTGCTATACTGTGGCAGTAGACTGTAGACTGCATTTAAGATAAAAGGATTTCCTGCTTTTTCCTACTTTTTTTATCTCAGAAAAAAATCAAGAGACAGAAGACAGTGACAGTACAGCCTCTTCCCTTGTGTGCCCTTATGTTTTTTACTACCTTATATGAGCCCATTGTACAAATGATTAATGTATACTACATACTATGAAATGAGACTGATGTCGAATGCACGCTATATAAGATGAGGCCTTATAAGGAAAAGAAAAGCAGCATCAGGGCAACGTACAAAACTGAATCATCGGAAAAGTCAGGGATGTGTCAGTAAAGTGTTTCTTTAATTATTGAACATGAATGCACGTTTTTATTTTAAAGTTTTCCACTCTGACGGATGAAGTGGTACATTTGCAAAAGTGACAGTGAATTTCCAAAACTAGTGAAAATACTAAGATCAAATCATTGGATGCCTTCCATATGGACAGAGACATGCGACAGGCAGGCTAATAGTCTCTGCTGACCAATCATTACTGACTTTGGAAATAATTACTCAAAACGACATCCTATTGCATAATTTACTGTTCTTGGATATCACCGCCCAATACTGTATGTGTGTTGGTTGCCAGTTTACAGTGGTGAATGGAAAAGGTTGTGTGTTCAAAAGCCAAGCCAGCAGGTTTTGAAAACGTGTGCCAAGTAAAATTATCTGCAACAGAGGAAGAGACGGGATGAAATTAAATATGGCAGTAAAGCTTTTCCGGAGCAAACAACTGACTTCAAATAAACCAGAAAAACAGAGGCAAACTGCTGGACTGCCAGATGATTTACCCACCAGCACAGCCAAAATGTCACATTGCTACAGTAAAACACCAGGGGGGTGTGTGCATGAGCGAAACCACCGCTCTCAGTTTATGTGTGTGTATGTGGGTAGACTCTGTGTATGTGTGAGTGCGTGTGTGTGAGCATGTTTGTGTGCATGAATGTGGATAGTTCAGTTTTTATGTAGGTGTGACTGTGTGGGGGAGTGTGACGTACTGGCTCTCCATCTGGTCCAGGTGGTCCTCTCTCCCCAAAGTCCCCTGGAAACCCCTGAGGACAGATAGAGAGAGTGGCTTTTACGTTCGGCTGCACACACACAACGACGATCAAACTCATACAGCCAATACATTTAAAGTGTCCTATTGCTTTAACCCCTGTCTGCTTTATAAAACCTGCAATAACTCATTTTTTGACCAGTTGGGGGCAGCAGAAATAAATTATGAATGCAACACTGACATATTATCACCTTTTAAGTTTCTGGTGACTCCTTTTAACTCAGTTTTTGGTCTCCAATAACTCCTAAGGGAAATATCTAGCTCTTAAACTTCTAAATGCTCCACTTTATTCTCAGGCTAGTCGCTAACTGTGTCTCTCTGTTTGTTGCAGGGCAGGTAGTGACCAGTAGCTTTTTCAAGAGCTGTTTTGTCTTAAATACTATGAGAGACATGGAAGTGAACAAAAACAGTAAAGTTACAGGCAATCAAAAAGTGAGCTGAAAGAAGCTTTAAAGTTTTTTACACCTGAGGTTAAAAGCAGAGCCAGGTGATCATTCTCTTTGGGGTCATAACTAATCCTTTCACATATAAGTAAACCTGTGATCCATTGTTAATATAAAAATATGGATTATAGCCACTTTATAAATAGCAAACATAGTTAAATGCATTCATTTTGCAAAAACGGCTGCAATAACAAAAGAAAAAAAACAGACACATGACCCAATCACATCCCACATTACAGAAACTCATCCGTTAAAAATGTCCTTCATTGGGAGAGGAAGGGTTTAAATTATAGTCTTTCAGTACTGACAATGAAAAAATTTAAAATTCTTCTGCTAAACCATGGCGTAAAATTTACAGAGCATGTTTTCACAAATACCACTGTTACACGACCAGGTGTGTTGCTACTGTAATTGCACAGCAATTATGACAATTTCACTGAGTCAAATATAACATTAGACACTAAGTAATTTGAAATATGTACAAACTAAGAACATAATGGTCCCCATTAAAAGCATTAAATCTATCAGCTGTAGGGTGCGGGGTTAGCCAACTATTCTACTTATGCTAAGTATACTTCCAAAATGTAACAAGAGAGACCAGCAGCCAAGTAATTATTGTGCCCATTTAGCGGTAAACGGGAAGCTAATCTGAGCTAAACTAAACAGTTGGTGGTGCTGCAAAGAGAAACCACATCTGCAGAAAACACGAAGGCCTACGCATTTTAAACCCAGACCATCAGAATCACTCATAATGGCTAGGTTCTGCTAGTGTGGCCTCCGCACATTGTTTCTAAAATGATAATTACCGTAGATACCTCCGGTAAATGGCTGCTATTTTCGTAAGAGTAAAGATGTTTTAGATATATCGCATGTATACTTATTATAATCTCTGACTTGGTGTAGAAATAGAATCTGCTGACTAAATGTAACTCTTTGTATTTGAGGGCATCCGGTCTGACATTTTAATTTCATACTCAAACAATAAATCCTTTGGACTGATGATAAGTTCACCTATCCTTCAATCTACTGACTACACTGAATGCTGCAATTGCACTTTAAGAAAAAAAGTCTCTTTTTCTGTTGCTACTAAGCTATTGGAGGACATTTGTGACTCCTCCAAAATGCATATCCGAGTAGGGCCAATATTATGCATGGGTCTGCTTTATGGTACTAAGAAATTATGCGCACTGGGGGAAAACACAAGTGCAACAGAAATCAATGACGCATGACAGTGACCCAAAGGATGAATCACACAGTTGTCATCGCTGCCGTACATTACTAAGGACAAATGTGGGAAACGTGGCTCTGCCAAGTACAGCACTTACAAAAAAGTCTTTGAAGAGAGTTATATGAGCCTTAAGCGTATGTGTGCTTTTACATGATGTCACAGAGCCCTGTTCTTAAGCTTTAACATCAAGAAAAGGGTCACACAACAGCAGCACACACTGTTGGATCTTAGGGTAATGTGAAAGAGGTGCAACTGATGAGCCTGATGACCTCCAAAATAAATTAAAAAAAGACTGCATGAATACAAAAAAAAAGTTCAGCTGAAATGCAGAGCAATTGGCGCTGCACGTTGGAAATATTTGTTTTTCACGCTCTTCAGTGTTTTACATATCTATTCCCTCATCCCTCTGTTGCTGCTCCTCTGGCTGAGCGGAGAGGGATGATCTCTCAGGGATCCTGTTGTAACTGTCCTAGCTTTACATTTTCCATGCAGGAGCACTGCAATCAAATGGCGATCATCACGATGATATATGTGTGTTTTCCAGTCACATTTACAGGTCAGATAAAAGGAGCTGGAGCAGTTAAGTCCTTTTACCTTAAGACCTTTTACAGATATTGAAATGATTGAAATCAAATGACTCCTCTGTGTCTTTCCTCTTATGACAATGCTTTTAATATGAATATGCATCGTCAGTGTGTGTGCGTGTCTGTTTTGTAAACAGTGATATGCATGGTTACTATTTTCTTTTTTGGCTTGAGAAAGCAGAGCTGCTGCTGTCATAAAATCATCCAGGATATGCTATGGGCAAGAAAAGACCAAGCTGTGATGGCAGCACTTACATATGAATACTCTTAGTTTTGCATGACCTGTGCCAAAACTGTGAAATTGCTTTGAACTGGGTTTTCGTCACAGAAAAGACTCTTATAAACATTAATCAGCTCATGGGTCCTCTAATGCAGCCCTATGGTAGTGAGGATAACCCACACACACTACACAAAGATGTTTAAAAGTGTCTCACACATGCTGAATTTGCATCCACAGCTATTTCCTAAATATTTGTCTAATTACAGAAAAGGCTGGAGTTTTAAAAGCTTCAGAGTAATTGAACACTGGCTTGCGTTTTGTTCGGACATTTTGGTCTATAAATGCCTTATTTACCAAAAATTCAAAAAGCAACAGCTGCAGAGTGATCTCAGCTGTGTGTTTCAGGGTTACACACTCTTTCTGAAACATTTTGTCAAACTGACTTTGAACACTATCTGACACACACAGCAGAACCGACAGCTTCCTCCAAATGGCTTGGCTCCATGCTGGGGGGGACCAAAAGCCCTTTACTCCAACAAAAGCCTTTTTCTTGTTGCATCCAAGACCCTGACATGCCGCTGGTGGGACTCCATGGTATGCATGCTGCAGTTAACCCTTCCAACAGCCATGGAAATACTGAGTTGACTCAAACAATGACGTAAATGCAGACCCTATAAAATTTTCACATGTGTAGGTGTTGAAGTCCTTGCACCAAAAGCTTTCAATACGATCCAAATAGAAGATTAAATAATAAAGCTTCAACATAATGTAAATGTATATCATTGCCTAATTTGAGTGGGCTTATAAGCATATACTGTAGCAATGATATCTTTAATCAAAATGTTGAGGAGGAAAATATTCATTTGAAAGTTGTTTGACATGTGTCACCTTCTCCCAAACTCTTCTCTTGTCATTCAAAAGTCATGAAAAACAGATGATACATTCAAGATAAACTGAAGACACACAATTCATCATCAACTTTGGAAAGATTATCTGTAAAGTATGTTGAGACAAAACTTTACCGGCCTACCCATCTTGCCCCTCTTCCCTGGTTCACCGGGAATGCCCTGGAAATCAAAACAAAGAGACAGAGAGAGTAGAGACGGGATAGAAAAGATAGCAGGACGGGGGGAAGGAAAAGGTTCAAGGAAGGCAGAAGAACAAGCAAAACAAAGAAGGAAGAGAAAGACAGACATCATGTAAAAACAAAAAAGATATCAAAACCAAAAACATGACACTCTTGGGCAATGACTGATTCAAGCCCAAAACACACAGTTAAAAGGCAATAGCCTGCTTAAACAGATGTGAGGAACAGCTGACTGCAGCCAATCCAACATTTTCCCAGCCTATTATGAGGGATTAACGCTTCCATCTTGTACATATATACTTTATGTCAAATAAACAACAGTTTTCTCACTGGGAGAAACATGGGCAGACACTGTCTGCTGTGTGCAGCCAAAATACGAGCCAACTTGCTGGCCGGATGGCTGGCAGTGAAGGGGTCCCTGATTACAGCCTGCCTTGCGCTGCTGACGGCAACCTTCTGGAGCATGTCATAAGTACGGCTAATCACTCCATGTTTTAGAGGCTGTACAGAAGAAGGAGGTCACTCAGTTCAAAGGCTCTAAGAGGGGGCTTTTTATCATATGAGTCATCAACACTCCCAGGCGGCCTTATACAGCAGCATCTCGGACAGCTGGGGATTGTTCCAGCATTATAACACAACAAAACAGCTGAATGAAATAGCAGGAGAGGCAACTCTGTTGTCAACTCAAAAGGGCTGTTAGTTGGCTTTACTCTTTTTCTTTTCAATTTTGCAATTATAGATAGAAAATATACATTTGACCAGAACTCACTCTTTCGCCATCAGGGCCCAGGCAGGCCAAAAAGCCCGGGATTCCAATGAAACCCTGCAGGGAGAGGAGAGGAGAGGAAGAGGAGAGGAGAGGAGAGAGAGAGGAGAGGAGAGGAGAGGAGAGGAGAGGAGAGGAGAGGAGAGGAGGAGGAGAGGAGAGGAGAGGAGAGGAGGAGGAGAGGAGAGGAGAAGAACTATGTGATGTGAGTATTTTGATGCCATAAATGCAGCAGGAGGAGCAGAGTAGCTTCTATTTGGCTCAAGGGTCTGGGTTTTCAAGGGTAGATGGTCCAGCATGGATAGGGTGGGGCTCCCATGAAGAACCAAGCCATGAGGCAAGTGTATATGCCCATGGACTGCATGGTGCTGGCTTCCACGATGTAGTCCAAGGGCCACATACCCTCACGCCAGGGATCTCTGAAGATAACCAGGGCATCACACTGGGCTGTCGGTGCAGGGGGAGACACACAAGGAAAACAAGCACAAAGACCAAACAACAGTTTGAACACTTGAGATGCTCGTTTCAGGCGAGCACGAGTTGAGTTGGACACAATATGGAGCATGCTGCAAAAGAGCGTGCAGAATATGTGGATAGGGTGTCTCAGAGAGAGAGAGAGAGAGTGAGAGAGTGAGAGAGGAGAGGAGAGAGAGGATGGAGAGGAGAGAGAGAGAGAGAGAGAGAGAGAGAGAGAGAGAGAGAGAGAGAAGAGAGAGAGAAAGAGAGAGAGAGAGCTAGAATGCCTCCTTAAGACAGCAGGGCCTCATACGGAGCTTAAACAGGAAATTCCAGCCAGTGGGGGCAGGGAAGGCTTTGGAGCAGCCAAGGGGAGCTGATAAAGAACCTTTATTGGAACGCAACATAAAAATCACAGTTTGTATGTGTGATCATGTGTTACTTTGTTTTGGTGTACATAGAGGGTGTGTGTTTGTATGCGGATGCTTATCAACAGCCAGTCTTTCAGTAGGGTGTCCTGTATACAGTAATACAATGTTTTACGTTACAAGTAAAGGCTCCTAAGTTTAGCATACTGTTAATAGTGCCAACATCCCGGTAGAGTGAATGTGTTTGTGTGTGCAAGGGTTGGTGCTGGTCCCACCCAAAGTACATGGGGCAAAACCTGCATGCATACACTTAGACGTTGTTGCATGAGAGTGTACATATACATGCATACATGCACCTTGCCTGCAACTACACGTTTAAAATACCACGTTGTAAGTTTGCAGCCTTTAATTTATAGCTTGGCAGTGGGGTTTTTAAACAGTGATTTACAACCTCCTATAAATATTGTATAGTAAAGAGTGTCAGTGAGCTGTCAGGCTGACAGCCAATAAACATATTCACCGGTCCTGTCAAAAGCACAATGTTAGTAAATTGGACAGATAAAATCAAAGTTGACCAGCACTTTTGAAGCGGGGAAATTGAGTGAACTTACCCGAACGCCTTTTGGCCCCAATGGTCCTATAGGCCCTGTGTAAACCCCTGAAACACAAAGAGAGGAATATTATAATATAGCAGCTCAACATTTTCACTAGTCTGTAACTGAATTATTTTAATGTTTACCTAAATACACTGTGTATCATGATGGCATTTAGAAATGTAAGCCAAAGACTGCAACTCATAGTTTATTATCAAAATAAAGTGGTACAATTTAAATTTTGATTTGTTTAATTTGGGAAAATTCAATTAAGTTCATAAATCATTTGTGTGATACATTGTAAAGATGCCAGTAAGCCTACATATGCAGGAGGAGAACACAATAACAGGTACTCCTCTGCCAATATAATACTTTCCCTCTACAAAAGACAAATGCAATAAAAGCTCCATTTGAGCTTGATAGGAATTTTTTGATGCAGTAGCTGCTTCTATTGTTGTTGTTGTCTTGGACCACTTTATTTTTGAAGGCATTCCAACTCCTCTATACCCAAATCTATTCCCCCCCTAAACAGAGCTCAAAGTCAGCTGTTCAACATAACCTAATTCCACTTGGCCCTTTGCCCTTACTATGGCCCTGACTACAACTGTACCAGTCACAGCAGAGGATTTACTGCACCTGCCTGCCAGGATAACCTTTGGCACCTGGGCTTCCGACTGGACCTTGCTCTCCCTGCAGGGAAGAGAGAGAGAGAGAGAGAGAGAGAGAGAGAGAGAGAGAGAGAGAGAGAGAGCAGAGAGAGAGAGAGAGAGAGAGAGAGATCAAAATGACTGCGCTGTAACACAAACACACAGGCAGGCTGCACAGTAGCCAACAGTTTTCAGAGAGGGAGACAGAGCAGGGGGGATGAACTATAATGAAGACAGGAATAGTTACTTTAGCTGGCGCACCCGCCACTGTCGTATCACTGTCATGTTTTTGGCATGAAGCTGATGATGTGATGATACAATATATATCATGCGCTGGCAGACATTTATCAACTGTAATGGAGTGAAGTAGCTGTGACTTTAATATCTCTGGCTCTATTACATGAATAAAGAAAATGAGCAACTACTTCATGACAGTGTTGGATTTTGATGGTGGGCTGTGATTTGTCAGTGTCAAAACTTAAATCTTAAAAAATTCTTGATTGAGGACTAGTTTTTGGAAGAGACTGTTTCCTTTTATATTGGAAACTGCATTGAAAGAACTGTAATCCTGAATTTTGAATTGTGCAATTATTGCGCTGATGAAATTGTATTGAAATGGTATAATATTCTCTATACCTTCCACTGCACTTGCTAAGTGTCTGTGTTTTGTTTTTTTGTAGAAAACTATTTATTTCATGGTGTGGGGTGTAAAGAAAAGATGGACTTGCAGCCTTTGTGCAAACAACTACACAAAACAAAAATACCTAAAATAAAACTGGTTTGCACCCCATTCATAGTCAAACTTTCACAATATGTCATTTCCATCTGGTTACTTTATCTATAAATGGTTTCTCAATTAAATTTTCACAAATTGTAATAAATCAAAACATCTTATATATGAATATTGTGATATACAATTACATACTTGCTACTCCTACTTAGTATTGTGGTTGGATAAATTATTCATCTAGCAAACCTTTCAGATGTGGTCTATGTAGATACTAATTAGGATGTTTGTGTGTGTGTGTGTGTGTGTGTGCGTGCGTGTGCGTGTGTGTGCGTGTGCGTGTGTGTGTGTGTGTGTGCGTGCGTGTGTGTGCGTGTGTGTGCGTGTGTGTGTGTGGGTGCATAACACATGCACTAACAGAGGAATGTTGTGTCCAAAATGTGTCCATGTATAACTTCCTTTGACACACTCCGGACATGAAGCCATGCGCAGTGCTTGCCGTACACTCTCTTGGATAAATATAGTGCATAATGCAGCCAGTTAAAACCAGACAAGGATTTGGCTGGGTCAGGTTTTGGACATTTAACTGTCCAGCAGCCAGGAGAGGCTCTGAGTACGGCCCGTGGCGTATTACAGTAACAAAGAGTCATCAACACTTTATGCAGACCAGCTGGCCTTTGCTCGCAATAGCTGGAGAGCACACACTGCCAAACAGTTGTGCTTATTAGTCAAACACTGGTGCTATGGGGATTCAGACTTAAGGCTAGAGCTGTGATCAGCAGCAGAGGCTCTGTGGGAAAGAGGGGGGCGTTCAAGGATGGAACAAGTGGAAGGACACGATGTTAAGAGAAGAAGTACTCCCTCTCCGTGATGAGTAGTGCGGGAATTCCCTGCACTGGTGATGTCACTTTACACAGGGACTTACTTAAAACTGTGTGACAATGAGCAGAATGTTCCACTCTGCTTTCCATGAGTCAGGCCTTTCCTTAATACCAACAGTAGTATAACCCGGTCCGACTGAAAATAGCTCTGGATGCGGAACTGGATGCTCCATACTTAAAATAGTCCTTTTGGGCTGGAACAAACAGCTAGAGTCATGTCTCCTCCCACTTGTAGAAATGAAGAAAAGGATTTCATTGAGCTGCGTTTCTCCAGTTTAAAGACGGAGGGACAGATAGAGGAGGAAGAAATACTATGAGAAGATTAAGATTAAAATGCTGTAGCACAGAGACTGAACATTTAATGGTAAGTAGCAGGGACAGATCCACAGAAAGAAACGCAGGCAAAGTTTCTCCAAAGCAGCTGTAATGGATGTGAATGTGTCACTGTTGGCCTAGTTGGCTTGTTTCTGTTTCTTTTCTCTCGGTTTTTTCCTCTCTTTGGCATCACTTTCTGATATCCTGCAGAGCATCGCTGCAGCACAGCGCTTTGGCCAGATGTCTGTCCTCACCAGTGCTTCATAACAGGCTAATCTAATCTGGCTGGCCTGCAGGCATGCTTGGTGTGCGGACACAAACACATATGTACACAGATTTGAGAAGTTAGTGACCTGGGAGTGGGTGAGCTTTTTAAGAATGAGGCGAGACGAGATAATGTAAGGGATTAGTCATTGATAAGGACCTTGATGGACACCATAAGAAATAGACATTTCTAGCAAAGTCATGAAGATAAACACAGTCATTTTATGGGGGTAAAAGGGCTGTGCATCAGGTTGAGGCAAGCATTTTTTAATGGATGTTAAATACACTTTGAAATATTTATAGAGTATAGCATTACATCATCAGCATGTGTTGTGAGACGAGGGAGTATTTGACATTATTCAATAATGATGTAAGTGTGAATAACAGCAAAAGCATGAGAGAGCAACATTTATCAAAGCCGTGAGAAAAAGTAGCTATGAAATAGATAAAGATACTTACAGTCTCTCCAGGGAGTCCAGGTGGACCAGGGTACCCTTTCTGTCCCTAAAGAGACAAACACAGGAGATGGAGCATAAAATAATGGCTGAAAATAGAGAGGTGAAAGAAAACACACAAATTCACAGTGAGGAAAAACTTGACAAGCACGAGAGAAGTTTTCCCTCAGTGTGTGGCTGACAAGTGGAGTTTTGTGCAAAGTAAAATATGCATGTTAACGCTAACAGCGCCGACAGACAAGTTCAGTGCCATATGCAAGGAATCAATCTGCCCGACTGTCAAAGGATCAGACTTTCCACTGGCAGTGTTCACAGAGAAATGGTGCTGAGGAGGCCGTGCCAGGATCATGGCATGTTGAGGATATAAATGCCTTCCTGTTTGAGTCAGATAGCAGGCCCCTCCCTCAGCCTGCAGAGCAGACTACACTGTAAACAGCCTGACATTGTGCTTTTGCTGACTCCACAACAACACAGACCCCCCCCCCAACAAAGAGAGGAGGAAAACTCAATCAAAGGTGGGAAGACATTCCTTTCCAGACCACAGTTTGATGGAGTGAGTGAGCATGAGAGAAATAAAAGAAAAAGGGGGGAAAAACAACACAATAAAAACAGAGGGGCAAAGAAAGCAAAGACTCCTGTTGTCCCGTTTTCCAAAACCACAGCTCCAAAATACTAAGCCAAGACTCTCAGAGTTCCTGTAAATCATCCTTTAGCCCTGTCATCTGACTACAGCAGGGGGAAGAGGACACAGCTTCCCTCCACTCATTATGTTACATGATCACTCTCACTGGCTTACACCTACATGCCAGCAATTTAAACATCATTATACGCCACATTCAGTGCAAATAAAGCAACTATGTCCTCAATTATTTTGTTTTGCAGTATTGTAATTTCAATAAAGAAATAACATAGTCATAACAGACCTAATCTTTAAATATCATACTGTTCTCTCTGTATCTAAGATGTCTCCAAGTTTCCTTTTGGAGAACCTTTGTGTCTCACTATAGCCTCACATCATCTGTTGCACATCATCCAAAGACCACTAGGAGGAGACGCTCAGAGTGCGGGTGAAAACACATGAGCAACACACATCAAACAAACAGAGATGTCAACAGGCGCTGACAGACTGCTGCCGTAACACAGCAAAACTTGCAGAAATGTGTGTGTCTGTGTTTTCCATTTTTTTGTGCAAAGCTCTACTGGTAAGCCGTGTTTTGGAGAGAGCAGGCATGGATGCATTTGCAGACACATGGCGCCTGTGCCTGACCTTTTAATAATGTTCCATTTGTAAATTGAACCATCATGATGTTGGGTAACTATGATACTCTGCGTTGATGAATTAATGTGTCTGAATCTGAATGTCCATCTGATTATAGGTACCTTTGCTACTAGCCAGAATATCTCACATGAGATCCATTTCTGTTCTGTTTCAATACATTTGTAACATGTGTTTTCAGGAGATGTATTGACCCAGTGCCATTCTTATGGCATGTGAACATGTGTGCAGATATATGAACAGACAGGAGGGAGACACACACACACACACACACACACACACACACACACACACACACACACACACACACACACAGATACATGTACACCTTCATCTTATTACATGGCTTACTTATAGTACAAACATGTGTAGGGGCTTATGTTCTCAAGCTGTGCTGTGAGGTCCACCAGCCACACACACACACACACACACACACACACACACACACACACACACACACACACACACACACACACACGCTCTGTGGGCCCTGAGTATTAAGCATAGCCTCCCAACCCCAGCAAGACCATCTCAGAACCTTATCTCACTCATTTGAAGCTTGCTAATGAGAATGGCCATTCCCACCCGTCCGCCTATGTTTACAATGCCACTTGCTTAATGAGCATGTGTGTCTAATCAGATAAACCCACCAGAATGCTTTTCATTTACAACAGCTCCCAGGTAGCAAGCACCCTGTAAGCACTTTTTCCCATCATCCTAGCCCACTAAAGCCAAGGAGTGCCTCAGGGAATGCTAAGCGCATTTTGGCAGACATAAAGTAAAAGACATATTGTGTCTACCAATGACATGTCATTCCTCTGAGAGGGCACTGACTTATTACCAGCTACTCTGTACATACTTAACTTTGTGGGTGTTCAAATAAGCACAGGCCTCATGTCTGTTAGCACCACAAATGATGAATATGTGTCTTCTACTGCCTCCATTGGGTAGCATCCTGGTAGCTTAAATATACCCCTTAGCTCATTAATCTCTGCTTTCATCTTTCTGCGCCTCTCCTTCCAAAATCACTCTTTAGCATGGAGCCAGATGATTGCTCTGAGCAATCGTCTGGCTCCATGCATGGCATTGCATGTACAGTAGAACATAAACCCTGCATGCGGATGTCTGGCGGCTACAGACGTAACAAACAACTGCGTGAACATAACAGGACAATTTTGTTGAAATCTATCCGGCGGAAAAACATCCCTCATCTCGTCCCTGTCTGAACCGCAATTTCAGCAGCACGTTTGCTTGCTTGCAGTATCACTATGAGCATGCCGGTAGACAGGGCTTGCATGGACATGATTTGTTGTACTTTTTTGAAATATGCAAAGAAAATGATGGTTGATTTGAATTCTCCCATAATTGCAGTGATGATGAACATGTGGAGTTGTTAGTTTGAACTGTGGGCAGGACCTAAATGGAGAGAGTTTGGTTTGGAGCTGCTCTTAGGGAGCTTCAGACAGATTAATGTCGTCCTATAAACTGTCTTGAATAAATGAAGGAAAGGAATAAGATTAATGCACTGTCTGGCCCCTTAGTATTCATAGGATGTTCTTGTCAGGAGAGCTGTGGTTTAGACTTTGTTTGAAAGGAAAATTATCTGTATAAAATCTAAACTGGGGGCAAAACTGGACTATCCACAAGACTAATTCATAATACATTTGCATACACACTACACACGTACATTCTCATCAAGTTTTACGAAGCAAGCAAATTCAGTAGTCCTCTATGCACTGTGTTGTCTGGAAACTGTGCATGCTGTGCCGGAGCACATTAGAGATCACCGTCAGACATCATTGAACATTAAACTCACACATGTATGTGTGCCACATGTATGGCACATATGTGAAAAGCACATGGACATGCATACACAAGGATCCAACATAATGTGCCTCCAGACAGTCATAATTTCCCACAATGTAGCATACTAACCACTGAGTCTGCATGAGACTGCATATAGCTGCTTATTGACTCTATAGTAACAGACCTTCTGGGACAAAACTGAAATCTCACTCTGTTTTTGTAGTCTTTATAAAGTAACTCTCTGCAACTCTTTTTTCCCAGATAACTTGATGAATTAAAATGAACATGGCCAGATATGTCTATACTGATTGATTAATTTAGAGAATTAAACTTTTACTTCATACTAATGACATACATTAGTGTTGTTTCACCCACAGCAGCTGTGTCAGCAGCACGACATTCATTCAATACTGGGTGTCTACATCTAACAAAATTCTTCAATACAAAGGCAATGTTGATAACAACGATGCACTGCACTATTATAATGGGATAAACTACACCACACCCAGAACCAAACTTGCACCGTGGGTTAAATTACAAGGGCACCAGGGATAAATTACAAGGAACAAGTATATATATTTTTTAAATTTAAAAAAATAAAAAAACTTTAAAGGAAAAGTTTGACATTTTAACAAATATGTGTGTTTAGATGAGAACATAAATACCATCCCCATGTCTGTATGTTAAGTATGGAGTTAGACCCAGAAGGCAATTAGCTTAGCTTAGACTAGAAACATGGTGAAATATCTAAACTGGCACCAAACTTCAAAACTATGCATACCAGTACATATAAAGCTCACTAACTACCACGTTTTATCTTGTTTGACTAGGCTGTTCATAAAAATAAATCTAAAAGCTGATTTCCATTTTTAAAGTTGCCTACTGGAGCTATTTCTAGAAGAAAAACTGAAATGTGCAGTGATTTTCTTATGCTAAGCTAACTGCATCCAGGCTCCAGTGCTGAATTAGATGAGAGTGGTATAAATCTTCTCAAGAAGGTGAATTAACATAGTTCCCAAAATGTTGAAAATAATCCTTTAATTGTAAAAACTTGCAAGAAAACATCAACAAAAATGCATATATCCATTGACACAAAATCTTCTAAATCAATTTCATTCTGATTGAATTTCACCCTGATTTATTGCTTCTTGCACAGGAAATCTGCAAGCAACAATAAATCTGAGTGCAAGCATACCGTTTAAGCAGAAGCACAGCAAATCTAAGCACAAGCAGGGGCTATTTAGTGCGAGGGTAGGGTTTTGAGAGACAGATTTATAAAATCTGAACGTGAAATCAATAAGTCATGCTCTCAAATTGGAAGACTATGCTCTTGAATGAAGAAAGGAAAACAGCCCCATATAGTGGACAATCCTGGATTTCAGAATGAAAAAGCAGAGACAGCGTAAAAGACGTGTGATGTAGAAAAAGCAGACAAAAAGTGAGAAGAGACAGATCAACTCGCAGCGGGAATAGACTTTGACGAAACGAGTACGGAGGCAGAAAGGTAAGACGTGTGGCCTTGTAGATGAGGTCTGGCCGTGTGTGTGTCCCCTCTGCCTGACCCTGCCTGCCATACTGAAAAGCCATTCACAGCCTGCATGGTAGAACAAATGTTGTACAGAGCGGAACATGCTTGGCTTGTCTGACAGTGTAAAATCACACTTTCAAAGCACCACTGCTTTCTCCATTAAAGTTTTCCATGGAAAACCAGCAGCCAAATTCCAGAATTCCCCGTCGAAGTGTCAAGCTAAGGCTGATTTAAAGCACATATACAGTATCTATGCGTGTGTGTGTGTGAATGAAGGAGAGACAGAGAAGGTGGAAGGGAAAAATACAGAGGAGAACAGAGAAAAGGCTGCTGTTGTCCCGTTTTCCTAAACCGCAGCTTTGGAGTAATGAGCCAAGCAAGTGAGACAGAGCAAATCAAACAGCTACAGAGCAGGGAAGAGGACGAAATAGCACATGGGTGTTTCAGGGTGGCCCACCACTGCAATGTAATTGTCATCACTGCTTTTCAACATAGCGTTGACCTTGCACCAGGCCCTAGTGTTTCAGCGGAGAGGGTTTCATCAGGACAGAACGCGCCTGGGACTTTCCACCTGAGCGAACTGAGAAGTCTGAGCCAGTCTGTGCTACTACAACAGCACAATGCAGACATTGACTCACACCTCTGTCATAGCAGTACGTGTGGGCATGTAGCATCAGGATTTATTATAAGCAACAGCTAAGACCTACAAGAAGTTTATGTACATTGTTTAAGAAAATAGGTTAATAAACGTCTCTGTGTTTTGTGTACGGAAAGGAGTTGACTCCATGTGGTTAATTTAACAAGTTTCCTCCGCAGTCATCATGTCTGTGGTTCACTGACCAATACCTGAGGCATGCTCTGATGATGGCAGAGTTTGTGTTGATGAAGTTGCTATGGCAACAGCTTCCCAGACGTGTGGTGTGATGTCATTCTGATAGACTTCTAAAAAGCAGCTGTAACATGGCCTTGGGTTTTGTTTAGAAGATTTCATGAGCATCTGCACCAATCAGCACAGTGTAGGCAGGTAAAAAAAAGGATGAGCAGTGGTGAGGGTGAAGAGTCGACATAAAGTACATGCCCTGAGTGATAATTTGTGTCAATGCTCACAGACAAGAGGTCAATATAATGTCTGTCCTGGACCCGGGAACTCTCACCTGTAGCTCCAATTCACATGTGACTTTTTCTAGCCTCACAAATGGCCAAGCCAAGACTTATTTAGTTAGAAGGAAATCTGCAAATGTTTTCCACCCGCTTTACATTTTCCATTATGATTGAGTGTGTGAGCATATGTGTGTCTGTGTCAACGAGTATGAGAGAGACATACAAATGGACAGAGAGAGAGAGAGAGAGAGAGAGAAATAGAGGGAGAGAGAGAAGCAGACTCCTAACAAAAGCCACATGTTAAGCACGAGGCAGCCGTCCAACTGGAGTCTGACACTCTGTTTCAGAGCACTGTGGCTCTGAAAGACAGCGAATACATGCAAGTTCACTTTACACCTCTTCTAAAATGCATACAATCTGCCTACTATATTTAGCTACTTCTACTTTGTTTGAAATGTGCACATGGCTCAGTTTTATCTAATTAAATTATGTGATTGACCGAGGTGTATTGGATCTTCTTCAGCCCTCATGAGACATGTTCTTATATTAGATTTTCTGGGAAAAGGTGAAAAGGCCTGGGGAGAACATAAGACAATTCAGTTGTGGTGATAATTTTTTGTTTTTATATCTAACTGATGTCTTTGAAAAAGCTTTTTTGGCTGAAGTTGGAGCAGTCTGCTATAAGGCTGTGTTTTATGTGCACACACACGCAACAGGACAGCACGTACACACAACCTAAACTTTCCCCTTGGAGCCACTCTTGGTCTGTGTATGTTCCACTGTTGTCGACCAGAGGCTCTGCCCACAATTTCTTTTACTTAAACTCATGAATCACTCAAGTTACGACTTCAGGAACATCTCAGACACTGGTAATTTTGTGTTTGAGTGTACGAGCGCGTGGTCCTCATCCTTTTTTCCCTGATGATAAAAACCTCCCCCTCCATCCCTTTGACATCTTTCCTGCCAACATTAAGATCCCTCTGTGCTGGATCCAGCTGACACAGATGGAACAAATGGTGAGCGCAGCACAAAAGGAGACAGAGGGAAAAAGAGAATGAAGGAGAGATATTTAGAAAGATGGGTGGGTTACACACACACAAGGGTTATGAAATGGTGACAGTGACTCATGCAAGCTTTCTTTACTAGGCTTTCCCAAACTTTTCAAGGGCCTTGCTATTCATAGTTTGCAGATCTGGTTCTAATTTCTGAAAAAAGCAACACTGAATTTCATTTTTTGGAGGGAATTTGGTGAAAGGATATTAAGAAGCTTTAGAGGGACCGTCAGTCTTACCTTTCGACCTTCTTGGCCAGTCAGTCCAACCGGGCCAATAAGTCCTAGGTCTCCCTGGAACACAAAGCGAGAATGTCAAAAGGCAAATAAATGTAAATCTCTGGTTGCAGAAATAGAAATAATAAATGTGCTAGGTACATGCCAAGCAGGATGTATTTACAAACTAATGACGCATGTAAGAAAACGAGGCATTTAATACCTTCTCTCCTTTAGGTGCTGGCCCAGGTGAGATGCCAGGGTCTCCTTTTCTCCCCTAATAGAAGGAAAAACACAAAGACCAACCTTGTATGAGTGACAATTACCAGAGTCATTCAGTGATTTAAATCTCTGAAAGTGTCTGACTAACAATCACATTAACTAAGACATTTCACACCCAACATGTTTCATTTGGACTGCTCAAGCTTGTCTCTGTACATGTTGTACAATTGTGCTATAATTGAAGCAAAAAAACAAAAACAATTCCCATAGAAAAACAGTGCAGATGTTTTTCTTAGCCCCATTGTGTGGGCACTCAGCCCCTCCAGCCTCACACACCGAGCTTCATTGTCAGCAGGTAACAATAACGGGGCTTCAGCACATCAAAGCAGCGAATCGGAAATTACACTCCCTCACTTCCCCGTGGGGACCCCTGCTATTTACAACTTTGTTTCATTTATTAACGATGAAAGGGCAAAAATTGGGACGCACCCTTTAACATCAAACACTTCTCTCAACACACCTGACAGGTAGAAGGAGCCCAATCTGCACCAGTCTGCCTAGAATTTCCTGAGGCATTCACCACGTCAGGGTTGGCTTGAGGAGTACGTCTAAACACTTTTTTACTGATGATCATTCAACTTAAATCCCTCAAGGCTTTTGAATCTGACATGTTTGAGAAAAGCTGACATTTTCTGTCATTTTTTGCCTTTATTTGATGGTGAGAGGAGAGATACAGACGAGAGAAGCGGGAAAAACGAGAGCAAACGAACCAGGAATGTTGCAGTTATATGGATGGTTTTAAGATGCAGAGAGTTGTGTGAGAAGATTGATACCACTTTCATGTCTGTAAAGTAAAAATGTTAGCTTAGCTTAGCATCAAGTCTGGGAACAGGGGAGAACAGCAAGTCTGGCAGTGTCCAAAGATAATAAAATCTCCCTACCAGCACCCCTAAAACTCATCAAGTGTAAGATGCATGATTGCGTGATGATGAGAAAAAGATTGTAAAAAATTAGGAATTTAACAGAAAAACAGACGGAGTAATATAAATTACATGGTCAGGGAGGTATGGGTGACCTGGGGAGGTCAAGGCTCTGGTGTTGGGGGTGGGTTGTGTGACCGCATGCTGCTTCACAGTTGTCATTTATGCAAGGCATTTTTATAATGCTCTTTAAATACAGCTATTGCTCCTTGCTGTGTACCTTGAGTACACAGAGCCAGAGGTCAAGGGTGTTTGCTGAAGCATATATCAGTGCAGACAATCAGTCGAGGGATGCAGAGAATTTGTCTTAGGCAGGGTCATCTCCTGTTCATACGTTAAAATTAGACAGATTTATTTGGAGTTCTCACTTTCTGTCTCATAATGTCTTTTCCTGGATAAATCACTTCGGGTTCCCCTGGTGTCTTACTACCTTTTTCTCCCCTCTCCATTCTCCGATTGCAGAGCAAGCACAAAGACTCATAAAGATTCATTATAGATAGAAACAATACATAAATGCATAAAAACACACAAACACATTGGATAATGTGTTACTCTCTATCTCTAATACACAGAAAGTCCACTAAAAGGAGATCTCCAAGAATCTTCAAAACCGACATGTGGGGAAATCCTGACAGATGTTAAAGTGATACAACTCTTTAGTTTTGTAACGTCTCAACCTCCAGGTGTGGCTGCACTACCATGAACTTTCTAGATGGGGCTGCTAATTCTTCATCCGTAAAACTCTATTACCCTTGTTGCTCTTTATTGATTCCAGCTGAAAAACTGAAAATGTAACACATCCTCATAGGACTGTCATTCCAGTTAGAGGGCGGAGAAGATCATAAATGTTTCATCAAAGGGGACATATTGTAAAAAGGGAGATTTACATTTCTTTTTTGATCATAAAGCACCTCCAGGTGCTTTATAAATACTGAAAGAGCATCACAATGCCCAGTCCTCAGAGAAATACATGCAGTCCATATTCAGAAACTATGACTTTAAACGAGCTGTAAGGTTGTGATGTCATGACTATATGCTCGGTGTTTCCCACACCATCACATTGGCCGGGGGCCTATCCATCCAACAGGACCCCCGCTCCTCCTGAAAGAAACTAAATGTTTATTTATGTTATTTACCTAATTTATGTGCATTAATTTCAGCTCATTGTGAGAGTCTCTACTGTGTTTTGCTGTCATCTATAGTTGCGCTAGATTCTCTCCTCTACTTTCTGTGTGCTATAATCCGTTACCTGCAGTTGGCGTGCATGTGCTTCACTCGGAAAACAGTCAGCCAATCAAAAGAGTGGGATATTGAGCAGCCACAAAACAGCACATTTCAGGCTTAGTGAAGCCTTGAACAGCTGCAACTAGGTACTTTTTGACTATAAACATGCAAATGTTTGTAATTAGTCCACGAAAATGAAAATATTAAACCGGTAATGGGGAATAATATGACCTCTTTAAATTATAAACACAAGTTATGGTTTAATGTGGAAAAGTCAACAAGGCTTTTGGGTTCCTGGCAAAAAACAGAAAGGCTTATTTGTGATCAAGAGTTAGACTAAGAGTGTGTATGCATAAGATACCTTGAGCCCTGTTGGACCAGGTCGGCCAGGGTTTCCATGGGGACCAGGGGCGCCCTGTGGAAAAGGCAGAAAGAGGAAAACAACATCAAACCGTGCTCGAAATCTCAATCAATCTTCATATTGGGACAGAGCTGATGTAGACTGCGGCTTTGCTACTGTTATTAAGACCAGAGAGAGGATGGGGGCAACAACTGTCTGGAGAACCTCAGCCTTCATGCTACTTTAACCTGCTTTCTTTTACATCAACTGTGTGTGTGTGTGTTTGTTTGTTTGTTTGTTTGTTTGTTTGTTTGTTTGTTTGTTTGTTTGTGTGTGTGTGTGTGTGTGTGTGTGTGTGTGTGTGTGTGTGTGTGTGTGTGTGTGTGTGTGTGTGTGTGTGTGTGTGTGTGTGTGTGTGTGTGTGTGTGTGAGTTAGGTGGTGAGGTATTTGGGTTTGGTGTTGGGGGTAGAAGCTTATGGAAAATGGGGCTCTGTGGAGCTGCTTCACCATATGGATGTGGTTTTCCTGCCCCCTGTTGCTTCACACAGCACAACCCCCCCTACACCACACACACATGCGCAAACACACACAAACACACATTTGTCAAGCATCTTAATGAGTAATGCAGATCGTCTCATAGCATAACATTTTGAATTCCTCTGCTGGTGTGTGTTTCTGTCAGCATAGGCTGTTGCTGAGGGAATGAACACAACTGTGTCTGAAATCAAACAAAGTGAGATCTACAGTAGCAGCATATCGGTAATGTGAACCAACTTGGCCTGTCCAGCAGCCCCCATGGGACGTTTTAGCCAAGGCACTTTGGAAGCCAGAATAAATCTACACCAATGTTCCTTTAGTTCAAATAGCAGCTGTCAGACAGAAGCACTGGCAAGTATTGTTGGTGTTGTTGTAGGCTTACATCCCTGCCATCCATCCATCCATCCATTGGTCTATCTGTCTACCTCCTCTTCCTCTGAGTGACTTTTTCCTGTGAATCTCTGACCTCACTCCTACTCTCCACGTGGTATGGCACCCATGGGCCCCTCACCTTCCCCCTGTACTGGGTCAAGGGTCGAGCGAGTCAGAGAGGGCGGAAAAAGAGCCACAACTGCTTTAAGAGCCGGGTCAGCGGGTTTCACTGAGGTGAGTCAAAACAAATCAGGAAGCCATTATGTCGGTGATCTGGTCTGCAGCATCAAAAAACAACATCTACAACATCCAGACAGGCGGCTCTCCATTACCCCACAGAGAAAAAAAGGTTATCTGGGAGTTGAGCTGCAGCCCAACAAAAAAGCCCTTTGAGCAAAGTTAAAAAACGGGCGCCCTGGTAGGGTGCAGACATGACAACATAAATGCCTTTTGACATAACTCCTCTTCCTGTCGATGAGCATGTTGCTGACAGTCATGTCTGATTCACTTGATGAGAGTTTCAGAGACAGGGCTTCTCATAAATGGACAGGACGTTACTAAGCATGTGTAAAAGTGTAGTTATCTCTGATGTGACTCACAGAAAATTCAGGATTTCCGCACAGACAGATGATATAAAAAGTTTTGTATATTTTCCTTAGTGACAGCAAATCTCATGTGCAGAGCCAAAGCCAACAATGAATCCTGCTTACTCATCTTACTGCTAAGTATTGTGTGTGTATCCAAAGCTTGATATATCTTATTCCTCTGTGCTGTAGGCCTCTGTTGTTTTCCAAACTATTAAAAACACACCAATGAACCAAACTGTTGCACTTTATGACATGATTTTTCATTATGAAGAATTTGGGCATGGTAGCTTGTTTATAAATGGCCCCAAAGACTAATAACAGTGATCACATTTTTCATTCTCTGGAGAGTAGTTCAGTGAAAGGCAGACGTAGTATATTGTTAATTCCTCAAAGAACTTCAGTACACACAGAACTACTCTCTTGAGACTGAAAAGACTAGTCTTTGGAGACATTTATAAACAAACTAACATGGTGGCAGTAATCCACAGGAATTTTAAAATATGGTTTCAAAGAAATTAAAAACATTAGGAAGTGTGATCTGTTTTTTATTTCCTGTGTTTTTCACTCGTGATATTTTCATTCCAAGGAAGTTTTAATGATCTTGCCCCTTTTCCTCCCACATGCTCGTCCCCTTTCATTTTGTATGCAGCCGGTGATCCCTCGAGAGTTAGTGTCCAGACAGTGTTAAGAGGTGCTGTTGTGCCTAAAATAAACTTAAACAAACTAGACATGTTTGAATTACATGCTTCAAAATTAACCCAGCGGTTTACCGCAGTTTGGGGACGAGCTGGCACCAACATTTGGTACTGTGCTCTCTTGTCTCCATGTTGTGTCCCTTTCTCTTACAACAGGTGTCTAATTAGAGAAGGCGGGGGTGGGGTGCACTAAAGCTGAGGGCTATCAGAAGAAAAACCACCAACCTCTGAACCGTGATGCAGGGCGTTACTGTGGTTCCTGTGGTAACAACTCTGTCCATTTCATACTGATTCTAAGTTGAGACAAAATGGTCAAAATCTAAACAAATGATCGCTCCTAATGTTTCATGTTATGGTAACATGTGTACTGCCTGTTTTGAGGTATATTTATTTGTGCTTGAATCTACAAAATTTTAGCCCATACGTGCAACTTTAAACCAACCAGGAAATACTGAATATGTACTTGGATCTTGAATCTGGATGCATGACATCACTCCCGAGGTTACATTCCCACACAGAAAATTTTAGACGAGCCCTTTTAATGGGCTTTGCTGTAAACACAGTCTGACACTCAACACTAGCTCGTAAAGACAGTTTAAATGTACAGTATATAAAGATGAAAGAGATTCTGTATGATGCTGTGCCAAATGAGTGCCCCGAGGGTCAAAATATGATTAACTAACATTAGATCAAGAGAGCAAGTGCAGCCCCTTCATAATTAAAGTTCCCAGTTTGCACACACATAGAACTTCTGCCTCTGAGGAATCAGGAAAATATTTCACTGTTCCTTAAAGTTGCAACAGCTTGCCTCACCATCGCTGAGTGAAAAGAGCAGAATTTACAGCCAAATACCACATAAATTACAGTAAAACTTCTTAATAACAGAAGCAGACGAGGCGAATGAATTCAGCTCTGCCAAGGTTTTTTGGGTTAAATACATTATGTGGTGAATAGTCTACATGAAAAAGGAAATATTAAGTATTATTTAAGCATTTGCAACAATAACAGTAAAAGCTCATAGTGGCAATGACAAGTTTGTAAATTAGAAAGGAAACCTAAAGCTTACCCTGTGCCAAACATTTAGCTTAAAATCTGGTATTTCCTTATGGGAAGCTGCAAAAATAGTGAATTGAAGCATATTCATTATGCATAGTCAGTTTTGATGTCCTGGAGCTTATTACAGTAATGTTCCAAAGAAGAGATCCACAGCTTACACTAGGGATTAGACAGACCCCTAAAAAGCTGCTCTGTCGCCTGGTGTTACCAAAACAGTCCAACACACTGCCCTGAGCAGGGCTTAACACCTTTACTCATTTAGAAATGTATTTACATTGACAATTTTCCAGGTTAGTTTTCTATTAGAAATATCTGGGAAACATCTGGGACCTGAATTAGCTTCAAGTGTAGGTGAAGCAAGGTGGTTTTGTGACAGAGCAGCGGTTTGGAGAGGAAGCATGAGGAAAGATGGGCGACAGAGTTTTTTTTCACCCAGACAAAGACCCTTTTGACCCAGCAGGCTCCAGACATATATGCAGTCAGCCTTCAAATAGATACATGCCTGTGTAGCCGCGATGCATCCACCACACGTTTCCTCTCACACCCTTCTACCACCGCCGTCATTATACACCTACAAACACACTCACCCTGACCATTCCTGGACACCAGCTCCTACCAAAAGCTTTCTGTACTGACAGTGGTTGCCATAGCGACAGCGTCTCACACTCACATGTGTGGGATCAGAGGTCAAGGTTCATGGGTGGTGCTTGGTGGGCTCAATGGTGCTCTGTGTGTCATCATACAGTCTTCCAGTAATCCAAGGCTACGGACGGTGATGCAAAAAACTGCAAACAGCTCTGTCTTCAGCAAAAACCTGTGACTGGAATTTTTCTTTTCCCATAGAAGATGATGCTTATGAATGGATTGTGCTATTCAACCTCTGAGCCTGCAGCTAAAGAAACCTGCTGTGTAAATTCAGATGAGGAGTTCATTATTTCACTGATCAATGTGTGAATTTCTTTTTCCCAAATTGAAACCACACTCTTATCCAGGGAGAGTTTGGGCAACGTGTTTATGAGCAAATATTTGCAAGTGGGTATATGTGCCTCAGTGTTTGCACACACATGGCTTGCGCATTTGGTGGATCTTAAATCTGGATGCATGACATCACTCCCAAGGTTACATTCCCACACTGAATATTTTAGACGAGCCCTTTTAATGGGCTCTGCCGTAAACACAGTCTAACTTCCAGCACTTATGATCCAATCATGCTATGCCACCTGTGGGTCTGCAGCCAAAGAAACCTGCAGCGTAAAAATCAGATTTGGAGTTAATTATTTCACTGATGAATGAGTGAATTTCGTTTTCCCAAATTGATACCACACTCTTATCTGGGGCAAGTTTGGGAAACGTGTTTATGAGGGCATGTTTGCAAGTGTGTATATGTGTCTCAGTGTTTGCACACACATGGCAGCAGCAAATAAACTTGATAAATGCTTTTGTTTACAGGAAAGCGTCACAATATGTCTCATTCTTTATATAGGCAGGTCATAAACACAACCGCATATGTCTGTGCTACACGCTGTGGGATTTGTGTTGTAGTTTGAATACTCTGTGTGAGCTCCGATGTGTACTTGTGCATGTGTTAAACAAAATGACTTTGAGGTCAGAGTCAGACACTGGCGGCATGTTTGCAAGTGACCCCCGTTAGAGCTGCATCAAAACCGATGGCCTTTACAAGTACTTTTTTATTGAAGAGGCTTGTTTTCATTGTTTGCACTTTGCAAACCAACCACTTCCACTGACAATGCCAAATGCAGTTCAACAGCTGTTTCGCTGTGGCTGACAAAGGCCACGTCTAAGCCACCAGGATGTAAATCAGTGAGGTGATTGGTCGATAGATACTGCTGATGAATGAGGTTTGAGACAGACATAAAGGCTTCACTAAGGACAAGTTTGAGTTGAATTTTTTTCAAACACCTTTTGGGCTCCAACTGAAACAGGAGGAACAGATTTTTCAGTTAATATGTAAGGAAATTATCCAGTTAAATATGAGCCATATTTTCAGAAAAGCTACTGCTTTGCTTTACAAAAATAGTTCCACTCATAATCATACTTATATAATACTTGGCTTGACTAAGTTCAGGCAGCTCTGTGCTAAGAATTTTTAAGCCCAATTAAAGTTTTAGTCCAGATAAGTTTGATTTGGATCTTAAGAAATCCACCTAAGCGGGATTGATGTTGTGGAACCGCAACTAGAGACGGGATGGGAGGTGCTGCTGGGGCTTAAATAGCTTTAATTAGAGCCAGACAAAGACCTCCTTATACATCTATAGTGGTGGGGGATCACAGAGACTTTAGCTTAAGAGTCTCTCAGACATAGACAGACACAAACATTAAGTAATCATTAAAAATCGCACATAAAAATACAAAAGCACATGCTTCCAAAATATGCACGCACGTGTGCTCATGGACATAAATCATCAATAATCTATACCTGATGTATTTACTTGTTTTATTATCTGAACTGTGTGGGTAGTGTGTTTGTTTAGTAGTTGACAAAGAACCAGAGGCTTATCCAAGACTGTAACATATATTTAAAAAACACGCTCTTTGAGGCTGTACTTATGCATAGTGGTGATTTGTGCTAACATTAGCATGCTAAGATGTTCACAATGATAATGCTAACATGTTGAGGTTTAGCAAGTATAATGGCCCGATATCTAAGTTTAGCATGTTAGTGTGCTAACATTTGATGAGTAGTGCTAAACATTAAAAGCAACTGAGGTTTAAATGTCTAATAGTTTAGAGAAATTTCACTCTATCTCGTCGTATGCTATATGAAAAGTCAGGGGATCACTTAAGTCAGTTGGATTCATCCATACATGCAATCCATACATCAGAGGCAGAGAGAGAAACAGAGGAAGGAAAAGAGAATTCCTAAAAGAGGACCCACGAATGAGACTATATCTATTTAACTGCCGTGGAGAAAGAGGCCTTTCATTAGTCCAGAATGGGATTCCTATGAAGTGTCGCTGCAGCCTGCTGCAACAACTCAGGCAGGAGAAGAAAGTCCAGTGGAGCCATGTGTTCTCTGTCTGTTTACAGTGCTTTTCTTAGGCATCCTGTGGCACAGGCAGCCTTTTGAAAGGTCGTCTTTATAGGAGCTTTCCTGTTTATGCTTAGGGGTGGGAGGTCAGCACTCGCAGCCCCGTGCAGAATATGGTCAATCTGCCGGCATAGGAAAACTTTGTGTGTGAGTATGTGAGAGAGAGTGTGTGTCAGCTGGGTGATGGGATGGGTTTAAAGTGATGTGGGAGCCCGGCTTGGCAGGTTATTATTTTAACTGCAAAAAACGGTCCAGGACTTTGCCTTTTAGGCTGAAACACAGATACAGTCCTCTCTGTCCTTGTATGTCTGTTTGTCTGTCTGTCTGTTTCTCCAAATCACCTTTCTGCCAAGAGGGTTATTTCTGTCTGTTTGTTTTTGAGCTTTCGGGCAACATGCAAACAAATACACACAGACACATACAGAGAGATACCCCCAATAAACTTAAGCTTATTAACATAGATGCATAAAAAGAATCTTAGAGACTAACACTGAAAAAAGAAAAAAAAATTCTAGAGGTTACCATGGGAGGTGTGTTTAATGTGGCTAGAGGTGTTTGAGGGCAACCAAGAGGAAAAAGAGGAATGAGACTCACCCGAGGACCCCTCTTGCCTGGCAGGCCTGGCTTCCCTGGAGGTCCGAGCAGTCCCTGGAGAGAAACAGTATTCAGTCAGTGTTGTGTTTTGACATGTCGAGTGATACCATACACACGATCATACTCTCTCAAAGCCATCAGATCTTTAAAGACTCCTTTCTGTATTTCTACAGTGAACCCAGAGACAGACTGGGTAAAAAAAGTGACACCTTTTCATTCCCCGGGTGATGAGAGTTCAGCCTTATCCATCAGGAAGTACTGTGCTTGTGTGGCAGGAAACTGTAGAAACACTAGACGTAACAGGTCATTTCCTGCGCCACTCGATGCCCCTGTGTGCCTTTATCGGGCTCAATCGTTTTCTTTTAATCAAAAAAGAGGAAAAGGAGAAGTCAGGAAAAACAGTGGGCTTGTGGTTGCTGAGGCCAACTAAGAGCTACCTGCAGGGTTCTGGATCCTGATGCAAATGTGTGTTCAAGCCTGAGCGTATAGCATTTCTAAAATGCTTTGTGCACCGCAAATTGCGTTACAGTATTTTTACCATGTTGTTAAATCTGATGCCTGAGATAACACAGATATGAAGATCTAGTAAAAAAGCAGCAGAATCTACCATAAAGCACTGTTATTGACGTGTGAAAGTTGTACCCTTTCTGCAGTTTCCTCATCTCAATTTTCACAAGGCTATGAACTTTAAGAGACAAAAAGGAAGACTTCAAAAACAATTTAAACTTCAAAACAACACTAGCCCTCTCATAAACAGAGACCTCCACCTAAAGGTTATTGTACAGCTCCTACCTGTGTAGTGGATACGTGTGTGTCTGTGTTCCTATTTATATCGCTCAGAATTATAATTGTTCTCCCAACCAACTCTTCTAGGATTACCTCCATGGTTGAGACCACCCCTCTTGTTACAGGTGGTGGTGCACTATGGTGGCATAAGGACCTGTCGACATCAACACACACCCCCTGTCTATCTTCACACTTCCACCCCCTGCATCACCCCTCCTTCCTTGTTTGTTTATTCCAAGTGTCTTTTTTCCTCTTTGCACCTGCCTGTCTTTAACATATATTCTTTTCTTTGTTTCTGGGAGAATTTGTTTGTTGACTGCTCTCTAGCCCTATGTTGAAGTCTCATGAAATTTTCACGTCAGAAAGCATTTTCCAGTCACCGCATTTCAAACACAGACGGATGGCAAAGGCTGTTTTCTGTTAAGAAGTTTAGACTTGCTGAGTGTGCCTATGAGAGCATGATTGGTGCCGCCTGACAACTGAATCCGAATTACGCCAATTTTGCTGTGATTAACAAACAATAACTTGAATTTACTTACTTGAAAGTGTATTATATAATATTCTCCTTAATTCAAAACTGCTTCAAAACTACTGGATTAGAGAGTAAAAATGTGCAAACTCTCTTCTTTTCCTTTATTGCCAAAATGTCAAATTAATCTCTTTAAAAGCTTTTTAATAGTGGAAACATTCAAGTACTGGAGCAGCTTGCAGGTAGACTCTTACTGAATACAGAAGTCTAGATGTGCAAGGAATTCTGAACCTGTCACTTCATTAAATTTGATCTCAAAGCCAATATGGCTTCAATTAATAAATAATCATATTAAAAAATTCAGAACATATAAATCACATTCAGAGCAGATCTTTGACAAAAAGCACTGGCAGCCAGAGTGCAGATTCTGCACAGTGGAAACAAGAGTGCAGATTATGGTTATATTGTGTAAAGATACTTAAGGCAGAAAGAGTAATGTCAAACAAAGCTAGTGACCAGAACCTGAATGAACGTGAGGCTTTTCATTGGCTTCTTAGTTTCATATTCATCAAAATGTGTGCATGTTTGAGATAGAAACAGAGAGAGTTTCTGTGTGTGTACCAGACTGTGAGAAAGAGTTTATGTTTATGAAAGAAAAACGAAGTGTGACTGGGTTCATCTGGCATCTCCCAGGGGCACTACATGGCAAGACTGAGACATATCCATACAAATACACACATCTATGCCTGACTTTCTATAGTTGTAAGGACACTTACATAATACATTCCCTTGCGCCTTATCCTAACCTTAACCAACAATTGAATGCCTAACCGTAACCACTTAATTCTAACCTTATCCTTGAAATCAAGTCTTGCCATACATGCCACATTACCACAATGCCCGTGGTTTGATTCCGGCAGTGGACCTTTGTTGCATGTCTCTCTCACTCTCTCCCATCGTTTCCAGTCATCTCTAAACTGTTACTATCCAATAAAGGCATACAATGCCCCAAAATTCACAGTAAAAAAACAAAACCATTTCTCACTATGTATAAATGTCGTCACTACTATGATTCTCACAATGAATAATTCATCTAGTCTAGCCTATTTGATTCTTTCCTATCACTCCATTTAGGTCACATCCCTGACAAAAAACACATTTTAAACACATGTAATTTAAGGTGTGGTGCATGTTTATTAATTCAGCAAACCCTTGAACAATAATTGGACCACATGCTACAGTTTTTGTTCTGTTTCTTTGCTCTGGTTGAATGGTAAGGCACAGATTTGTACTGACAGAGCTGCTTGCAGATTGGTATAACCTGCTACATACTGTATTTGGCATAACATGGCAAAAGTTTCTTTCTTGGGTTCGGCATAGTATCGGCATTTGTAAATGATGTCAGTCACTGTTTCAGTAAATGACATTATAACACCCCTTACTCATTTGTCTGCAATCTCCCTTTAATGGTGGATTACAAAACTTTATATTGAGATTGCAGTTAGAGCTTTCTAAATGGCAGTAATTCGGGTGACAGTAATGACAGTCATGCTTGGTGTGGACATCACTACAGAGGTAAATTAGTCAGCCCTAGACACACCGCACTCTGCAATCTACAGCAGTAAATTACAGGCCACTACAAAGGATAAGCAAGGCACACGTATCAAACATGGGCTGTGCTCAAATCTAACACTAAAAATGACTCCTGGATGATTCAATCACAAGGGTGGCTTTAAATACAAGTACAACACACCCAAAACATGCCAAGGAGATGGACAACCTGGTTTTCTCAGGCCGCTTTTGTAGACGAGGAACTGTGTTGTCAACTATGTGTAGTTCCCCGACACAATTGATTTGCTTATTCCGAACAACGTGAACAAAACTCTGAAGTTGTTAACACAGTCCTTTCCTCTGCTCTGTGGTCATAAAAAAATAATCAACTATGACCCAGGGTGCTCAAGTTGTCAGTCAAGATGCAAATGAGATGATCCCTGAGGCTTAGTGTGAACTGTAATCTATATAAAAAGGTGAAAATGGATCTGTCTATCTCAGTGTTCCCGCTACTGGTCTACCTTTGTGCCTGCATTGAGAAGCTGAATGATGGTGTTTACTGACTGTTTTGACCCTTGACCTGGCTTTGAAGGAGGGCCATGTGACCCCCACTAGCCCTTTAGGACAGAGGAATCTGGTGGAGAGACGGCAAGGCGTCAGACCTGACACGTCACACCCAGCCTGGAGGGTTCTGTGCACAGAGGAAGGAGGAAAAGTAGGATTTCTAACCTGTGTGGGAAGATAGTGCTACATTAACCTACATATCTCTGTGGTGTCTTATTTCCAGCCTTAGAGCACTAGAATCAAACCTGGTCTTTCACTGGTGATAAAAAAACACTTTCACCACTTTACTAACATAAACCACTGAACTCACCACCCACAACTGCCAGAACAAATAGCAGACGTAGCCTGCATGTCTTACTTCTGCATTTTAGTTGAAGTCTCACCAGAACAAAAAAAGGGACCATATTATGTCAGTTTCAGCTGTTTTACACTGGTTCCCCACCAGTCCAACAGGCACTTATGTCCCTAAAGCATGTGGTGCTAGCTAGCCCTTGATCCAAATCAAAAAAGAGTGCTCTAGCCCATAAATATAAATTAACTTGCCTTCTTGAGGGCACAACAACAAAGAAACACTTACTTATCAACTCAGTAGCATAATGTGCTTACCTGGGGGCCTGTTTCTCCTTTTTGTCCTACAGGTCCAGCCAGAAGGGAGAACTGAGTTGGTGCCACCTCCCAGCTCTGGAAGCCGTCAGTGGCAGGTGGTGTTGCTGGATTGTATGACGGTCTGGTAGGTCGTGGAGTAACTGGCGCCTTGGGGTTAGTTCTGGCCTGCTTTGTTGGCTTGGTGACCTGTTTGGAGTCTAGCTTGGAGGTTTTAGCAGTTGCAGTTTTGGAGATTGTTGATTTGGAGGGGTAGACTTTGGATATTGTTGGTTTAGAAGGGACAACCTTGACAGAATTTGCTTTGGATTTGGACAGAGTGGCTTTGGATGTTGTAACTTTTGGCTTGGGAGATGTTTTCTTTGCTGTGGTGGGTTGTGGTTTCTTTGGGACTGCACTTTGGTCTGATAAGGCAGAGTCAGGTTTTGTCTTAGAGGGTTTGGTGCTGGAAGTGGCAGAAATAGTTGGTTTCTTCTTGTTGTCTGATCCTGCAATTGTCTTTTTGGGGCTGCTATGAGGAGTGGGCTTAGGGGGAGTAGGTTTGGAGGATTTCTGATTTGAAGCTTTAGAGGTGGAGGGCTTTGCGGTTGGTGGTTTTGTGGGGGGAACTCTTGTCCTGAGTGGTGCTGTGACAGTTTCGGTCCTGACCTTGGGAGGTGGAGATGCCAGCCCAACCTGGGCTGTGATTGGCATCACGGTTCCCAGCACAGGTGTATGAATGGTCCCAGGGTTTGGTTTTATTGTTTGGGTGGGGGCCACATATCTGACAGCCGAGGCAGCAGCGGCAACACTCTTGGCTAGGCTTAGCCCTGTAGTCTTCCTGGCTGTTTCCGGGCCACCACGTTTAGTTGTAGCAGTGGTAGCTGTGATGTTTGTTTCTCGTGTTAAGATAGGCAGCAAGGGAGGAAGGTTAGGCCTGTATGTGTCAGCTTCCCTGCACTGTTTCTTAATGTACCTGCAGTAGTTGTGAGCTGCCTGTGCAGAAGGGACTAGGTCAAACTGGCAGATGGCTCCTTCAAAGTGTGCTGAAGCTTGCTGTTGGCTCGTCCGCCCCAGCAGGAAGGAGCCCTGGAGCTCTGGAGCCAGTTTGTCCTCACTGTCCCACCCAAAGTCTGCATGAACACTCTGCTCTCCGCAGGAGGCATATAGAGTCACTCTCTGTCCATTAATTCCCACTGCCAGCTGGTGCCACTGGCCATCATGGGGCTCATAGGGCAGTGCCACCGAGGTGTTTGGTCCTGTGTGAAGGACCAGTTTTCCTGGTACAAGCTGCAGACCGAGAAGGAGCTTCCTGCGGCCTGAGAGCAGGGTGAAGAGGAAAGCACTGCTGACACGGTGTGAGCGCACACTCAGGACCAGTGCCACGTTGGGCCAGACGGCCGCTGGGAAAACTGAGCGCAACGGAGCTTCGATGTGCGCCCGCTGGTTGAGGATGATCCCAGATCTGAATGGAATGACCCCTGCTGGCACCGAGCGTGACGGCTTCTCTCCCGTAAGCCCCAACTTTTGGAGGATGTCCACATCTAGATAGAAGGGAGAGTGGTGTTAGAGGTACAAATAATTAGGACAGGCTTGTTAACACACCAGTGCAAATAGAAAAAAAAGTTAAAAACAAAAGCTCATTATCATATTAAGTACTTGGCAGGTATATTTAAGACTGAAGGCATTATCTTTCTGATACATCTGTTTTGTTAATCTGTGATATTCTTTCATATTTAAGCTAAATAACTAAGTCCGTCTCAAATGTTTTATAACCTCTACCTACAGAAATATGCAGATAATACAATTTTTTTTGCCATAATCAGAAATCTGGAGATACATCAGCAGGAAAAAATGGGCAAACAGTGAAGAAGGGTTTCAGAAGACAAAGGCTACTTCAGAGTCCACTTATTTCCTTTCTCCTTACTCCTCCAAGGAGAATTAAACGATTTGGAACATCCTTAAGATGTCAGATCTGATGGGTTTCCAAAACTGATGACAGACGAAATATGAGAACTGAGATACTTCAGCACTTGAAGCCAATCAGGAAGCATCAGCAAAGAAAATTACAGCTGGATGAAAAAAAATGTCATGGGGGAGTATTTAAAAAAAGTCAAACATCACTCAAAACAATTGTAAGGACACATGAGAGCAATAAGTTAGCAGATATGGATGAGAGAAATCATACTGAAGGAATCTGTTAAACATCTTTAAATTATTAATAGGACATTCTGGAGTCATTGTGAGAATTTTGTCTTCCTGAATCAAGAGAGGCTCAGCAAAATATTTTACTATATTTTTGCCAGTGGCTGTTGGATTGACTACTCTGACGTGCGAGCCAATTTTCCAATAACTTCCCATCAACAAAATAAAAACAGTCCATGTATTGCTATCACACATGACAGACATGGCAGCATCACAGCCATACATCATGTCATACTGATCTTTCAGCTAACACAGAACAGCAGTTCACAAAGTGGTGGAACTCAAACACCGTGAGATGGAAAAAAAAAAAAAGATGATTTAAGCAAAGACTGAAATACAAACAATAATAAGCTTGCTGGGTTTTGAGGTTACAGAAATGCTTCTGTAGGCTGTCTTGTGCAACTTTAGGCCAAAACAAATGACTATGTATAGATCCAAGCAGACATAAATCTAGGTTGATGGTAGGGGAGTATGGCAAGACCTTGGATGGTTGCTTCATGGGTGGGTAGATGCTGCACGCAGGTGCTGTGGTGGCTTTTGTTTTTTTTTGTCTTCCACAGCCTCATCCTTCTCTCCAACATGGCAAGTTGTGGCATCATTTTGAGGGATAAAATAGCTTTGAGTATTCCAAAAAGAAATGGCCTCAACACTTAGTATGTTTATTGCTACACAGACCCGCAAATTCTTAAAGGAGCAGCTCATCCCAAAATGTGATCTTATCTGAAATATGTCTATAATCTATAGTCACTCATTTTTAATTTAAAACCCCATTGAAGTTGGTAGTACTGCAACACAAATAGCAAGCATATCATACTTCCTTTAAATTCTCCATAAATGCAGAAAATATATTCATCCCTTCACTATATCACCATATTTCTAGTAGAAAAGGACTCCATAGCCATTAACTGGCCCCTTCATCCCCAACGTCTTGTGGAACGGAGCAAGACGAGACTTTGTCATAGGTGTTCACCCTGTGCAGATGGAAATGTGACGGCTGGTGAAGGTAACTGTGAACGGGCTCAGTCAGGGCCAAAGCAGCCAGTACCAGGAACACACAATCAGGCTAAAGGACCTAATCCTCTCTTAGTAACCATTTGCCCAACCCTTACAACAGAGAGAGAAGCTGTTGGATACTGTATAAAGCTAACAAATATGTGTTTGTGAATTTTGAGGCACAAGGTAGGTTCAGGTTCTAAATATACATTTGGTGTAAATTACATTACTTCCACAACAATTGACACATCTGAATAAGTGAGTCATCTGAATCTAAGTATATGTGCTGGAAACATTTGCTTGACTGATATGAAGGCATGGCGTCTTTGTTTAAAGGCTTTAGAGGGCTAATGAGCCAAAGGACATCGGCATCATCAGACAACCTCCCGTTTTCCCCTTCTCTTCTATGCCCTTCTCATCAATAGAGTCAGTTGTGGACATTTAGAACATGACCACATTAACCACAAGTGAGCGCAGCATCTTCCTGCCCGGGGGCTTAACAAAGTTTCCAGCATACCAGCCAACTTTTACTCCCTGTTGTCAGGGGTCCCAGCGCTCGTTCTCTCTGACAGAGGCCCCTCAACATCTTTATTGTCTCTGGACTCACTTTGACCTGTGGTCACTGGGCCTTGTCTAATGGGGACATGTGTACAGAAGCCCTGCTTGTGAAAAGATGGAAATGTGTGCAAACAATGTTGATGAGATGACAGAAAGATGAGGGGACAGACAGATGGTTCCTAACAGTTGCTGTATTGGTAAGCTATGGAGAGCAAGGACTTCAATGAAATGCTTGTCTTTCTATAATACAAGGCTTGCTTCATTAGACCACTAAAGGGGTTTCCAACTTTGGAAATATGTGATTGCACGGAAAGTTTAAAAAAAAGTTGGGCAAGGATTTGATTCCTACAGTAGCAGCGCTGGTAGTTATCAAGCAATTAGACCCGAGGGAAGAACTTCACCCAAACTAATGTGTCGAGTGTGGAAATATTGAGTGCTAATGTGCCAGTTCTTCATACAACATTGCACTCAAAAAACTCATTCAAAAACACATTTTTGCACATTAAAAAGTACCGAATTGAGGCATGCCTATCTTTTACAGCCACGTCTTTATGGTCTTTCCATGTTTTGTATAAGGCTGTAAGACTTTCCTTTACCTCAAAACATTAGGGGTGTATAAAATAGTCTGAGAAAACAAGACCTACTTCGGGCATAATGTATACCCATCCACACAGTGAATTCTCCTCTCTGTGTGGTCTCGTCTGCAGTAAAGGACAACAGGACTTGGCAGCGAGAGCAGGGGGTGCATTACATGTATCTGTTCTATATTCTTCTGTCTCCAAATTTCTTTGAATACAACTTCTATTATAACTGTGGCATACATAACCATGTGGTTTTATATATGCAGTGTATTGTAAGGATGTAAACACACAGATCCGTGTTCAACACATGGCTGAGTTCATTGCCTCACTCTGTGCCAAGTCACTCAAGTACGACAGACAGAAAGTCCAAGGCTCTTCACTCTAATGCTATCCTGTAATGTTATCCCTTGTAGAGGATAAAGTCACTGATTCACTGAAACACACTCAGGAAAATCTCTCTTCAACTGGGCTAAAACAGTCTACAGTGAGTCATTTATGATATATCTGAATGGAAAAGTACTCCTCAAAGCAATAGATTGTATCTATTCCCATAACATCAGATTTGCGATTGAAACATCAAGAGAAGGTGCTCAAACTAGAAAACCAAAGGTCTCTCACATAATTTGATTAAAAGGATAAAATGGTGTAAAATAACATTTAACTTTTTTATATTACTTTGTTTTATGGTGGGTTTTTTGTGGCATTTTGCCTTCATTCGATCGCAAAAGCAGATACAAACAGGAAAGGCAGGGAGAAAGATAAAGGGGTTTTATATGCAACAAAGGTTGGATACTGAATCAGGGATGTTGTGGTAATTTAACATCTATCTTAAACATTAGACAACATTTTACTTCTAAATGTATGACTTTACATGCCTGTTATACAAAAAATCTGTGTAAATTATCTCACAGTACAATATGCAACTAATTGGGAAAATACTCCAAAAGGGAAACTTAGGGAAAGCATTTAGTCAGCACTGAGCCAGGTGTCTGTCAAGTATACTATGGAATATGCTGCTTCTTAACGGCGTTATAAGAGGGAACTTTTTCCTCCATAAAATGCAGTCTGGCACTGGTTTTACCCTTTGCTTCTTTCTTCTACTTAATGTGCGTGGTATTGATGGTAGAACGGAGAGCAGTTTTTGGAACAGAAAAAAACTTATGAGCAACAACCTCAGCTATCAAGATGATACACCACAGCTGAGGATGGAAAGGATCAAAAGAACCTCTCTACTCTCTGGCTTGTCTGGAAGGCTGAAAGAGTCATAGAGTCCAATTGCGCCTAAACAAGTGCCTGTTGAAGTGCTGCAGCAGTGACTGTAGACAAAGCCGTGGGAGAGACTCTGGGAAATTACTTACAAACTTATACACTAGCCATACTGACTTACTGTGCTGTGGGTTTGAAGATGCCTTCTTTCATTCACATGGCTGCCCTCTTAGAGAGTACACACCAGAGATTTCAGCAACTCTGTGACAGTGATGCCGGTTGAGAGTGGAGTAGAGTTGCCAAATTTGACTGATGCCAAGTAGCCTGATCAGAGCCTAAAACCCGCTCAGCTGATTTTTTACTCCCATTTAGAAATGAAATGTTTTTTTTCCTCCATCTGACATCTTTTGGGTGATGATATTTTCTTGAAATAACACACAGTTTGGTAACTACATGGAGATAAATCAAGATCTAGGCAAATCCATAAGCCTGATTACAGTGATGAAAATCATCTCCATCAGGTCTTTTGGACGTCATATTAAAAGTAATCACTTAAAAGAACAGTTTTTAAAAAGCTTATCACAGAGCTTTGACTTTGTAACCGAATAACAACTTGAATGGGGGAAAAAAAGTTTCCAAATTTTCAGTCTCTGCATGTCAGACTTATTGAACTCTGTGTCCTGTCAGTTTCAATCACAATAACAGAAGAAGAAAAGACAACGGGCCATTCACTGGTATCTCTAACTTTTTATCAGGGGAAACTGTCAAATTGTACAAAAAAGGTCCATATTATAGAAAAGCTGACCAAAACTATTTTTACACACCCAATAAAGAAAAAAAGGTTGCTTGAAAGGGTGGAAATACGCCCAGTCTGGCAACCTTAAAATAAACGCTGACAAGTTGACAAACTGTCAGTGGACATAGTAACACCTGAGCTTGCACAATGGACAAAATTACATCAGATTGTATTTTATATTTGCACTATTATAACTTACCCTGCACAACTTTAAATCTCTTTGCCAAAAGAAACTTCAGCAGTACTTGAGACAGTGAACTTACAGCTGAATGCTGTAAATTACACAAGTTTGACAGGACTGTCTGGAGAGTGAATTTTCTCTATCACAGTCAGCTTTCAATCTATGAGCTATCTGTTCACTCAATTTAGCTTACTCAACACCTGTCGTCATAGCAACAGTTGGCTCAATTCTAAGAGCAATGTGTTTACGTGCTTAGGCAATGACCAAACAGGCAAAGAATAACTCCAAAATCCCCCCAGTGCTCCAATAAGTTTTACAGTTTTTCCACTGGTAAATGTGCAGTAAGGAAGAAGGGGGTGAGGAAGTGAAGTGACTGAGATGAGACGGAGGTGACTGGAAGCCACGTCTTACCTTCAGAGTGTACTTGTGTAAGTCCCAGGTAACAAGTACAATATAAAACGGTACAGAGCAATAGGACTCTCCTAGGGGGGAAGAGAAGAGAGGGAATTAGAGAGGCAGCGGTCACACAGTCATGAATCATACAATTACTGATGTTTAACTGTTAAGATGATTTAACCACCTTGTTATTTACAACTCAAGGGGAAAACCTTATGCTTTAACGAGATTAAAATGTGGTCACTAAGGAATCATCTGTACAGCACTACATACTCATGTAATAGACCAAGATTACAAAACTGATGTTTTATGAATCAAATAAGGATATGATAACTATCTGAAACAATTGTTTGGAGTTGTCATTAGAGGTTTACATGACACTGAACAATGACAATTCAAACCATTCCATTTGCTTTGCAACTGAGCCGCTGCTTCCACATGAATAACAAATGGGAACTGGATTCTGCTAAATCACTTACAACTCCCTCTCTCTCTCTCTCACTCACACTCACACTCACACACACACATAGCTTCAAATTGTGGTTTTTAGGACACAAATACAATAGTAGACCTATCCATCAACTCTCCACCCAAAACTAACATGTGTATGCACACACACACACACACACACACACACACACACACACACACACACACACACACACACACACACACACACACACACACACACACACACACACACACACACACTTAGAAATAGCCTCTCTCAACTCCTTCACCACATCCAGGTGTGGAGCAGAGCTGAGGCAACTGATTGGCAAGTGGACTGAGAGCTCAGTAGGGGACCGAGATCTAGTGACAGGCTGGAAGCCACTGTTTACTGCTGGAGGTCATCCAGACACACATAGTCACACACGCACACACACACTGGAGGAGAAAATGTGTATAGCAGCTGTGGCTGGACGGCCACAGGCAAGCAAGCAGACAGGGGCTCCAAATACATAAATGTGGGGAAGACGGTAACTATTGTATAAACATGTTTACCTGCACTATCCCATGCAGAGGTTTGTACCAATAAAGGCACAAACACATATTTTCTTTCTCTATACAAATATTTTAGCCTCTGCATTAACCAGTGGCTGTTTCCCCCACAGACCAAAATGATTATAATCAGAGTGTGTGTACCTATATCTAAGTGTGTGTGTGTGTGTGTGTGTGTGTGTGTGTGTGTGTGTGTGTGTGTGTGTGTGTGTGTGTGTGTGTGTGTGTGTGTGTGTGTGTGTGTGTGTGTGTGTGTGTGTGTGTGTGTGTGTGTGTGTGTGTGTGTGTGTGTGTGTGTGTGTGTGTGATTGTGTGCTTACATGTGTTTGTGGCGTCTATGTCTGCCCCTTGTTGCTAATAAAGCTTCATCACAATCAACCCCACACACAGCTGGCTGTGGTTACTCAGGATGCTTAGTTTGTGTGTGCTTTTGTGTGAGTGTGAGTAAGTGTGTATCTCCCAGATGGCCAGCTGGTTACAGTCTCACTCAGTGACTTATCAGCTGAGGAGAGATCCGCTCTCTGAAAATGAGTCATGAATGCTGTTTTTTCTTCTTCTTTCTTTTACAGCAGTGAAAAAGACTCTCATTCTCAGTTTTCTTTGGCTTTTAGTCCTGGTAGTTTGTTTGGAATTTCATTAAAGTGTTTCTGAAGCATACGTGAGAAGTTAGGATTTTTCATTCTGTGAAACGGTTGAAGGTGGAGGTAGATTTGTGCGCAGTAGACATTTAAATCAGTTGGGCTGACATCTGTACATGAACCCTGCCTAGTGTGGTTTTCATACTGCAACAGTGAGCTATGACATGACTCCCTGAGGGAACTCTCAGCTAAGCTGAGTGGACAAAATACAGGCCAGCTTAACAATACCTCTTCCCATGTCATCATTAAACCAGCCAGTCTAACCTATATATTATGCTACAAACCACAAAACTCACATTTCAAAGACAGGAAGGGGAAGAACGCTGCTCTGTATTGCTGAACGTGTGATTATTAATGACCTACTCATCTGATTTTTGCTCTTAACTGAGATTAACACATGCTTCTCCTTTGCCACCAAACAGCCAAGAATGGAAGTAAATAGGGAGACATAAAATGAAGTGATTAACAAAGTAAAAGAGTGACTGAGCAATAAACTGATGGAGAGAGTGAGTCATCACATCTGGATGTTTGTTACAATGTTTTCTAAATGTCCTTGAGTGGGAAAGAAATGTACTTTTTTTTTTTTTTAAGTTTTTTTAAAAGTTTTTATTTAGTGCCACATTATGCAATCAGCAGTAGTAATCACATGATAAACTGTTATATTTCTGCAGTGTTTCTCTTTTCCTTTTTAATTCATAACTCTCCTTTTTCTAAACTGACTGCACATCCATGTCCAGACTCTGATTCTAACCTTACACCCCCCCCCCCCCCCCCCCCCCACACACACACACACACGGACACACTGCCAACCAAAAAACCACTGAGAGGCGAGTGTAGTTTACGTTTCCTACACACACACACACACACACACACACACACACACACACACACACACACACACACACACACACACACACACACACACACACACACACACACACAGAGAGAGAGAGAGCGGAAAATTCCTATGGATGTGGAGACACTAACAGAGGTTGATGAGGAGGACAGTGTAACTGGCATCTTATAATGTACTTGTGTGTCAATCATCTGTTCTTTCTGCAGCAAAAGTATCTCTAACTTCGAACTGTTTACTTCCTGATTAATTTTCTAAGAAACAAACGACCTATGTCAGTCTTGTTTATGTCTGAGAGGAGATGAAACAATTATCATGATGTCCTGCTCTGGATTTAGAGGTTAAAACTGCTGTAGTTAACCAAGTTAGAGCGAAACTGATGAACTCAGAAAGTGTCTGTGTGGCCAAATATCACATTTAAAATTTTGTTTGCTTGTTTTTTCTCAATGTAGAAACTGTCAAAATAAACTACACTAACACATTGGACCAGAATAATTGCAATGCTTTACAATAGAGTGAGCTATAAAGAGCGACACCATGTGGATATGTGGTGAATGATGATCGGTGCAGCTGACATCTCGCAGGTAGACTTTCTTCCCTTTATCATCAACGCACCATTAGTTGTACCACTGTTAAAAATTGCTATGTTTGTGTGGACACACGCCTCCTAAAATATGTAAATATATTTTAAATTTTCCTTAACGCATGACATATAATTTCTGCACAACGTCCAGGCAGGTGGGATAAATAAAGCTGACTGAAAAATTAAAAACAGGGGGGCGATGGCGGGTCATATCTCCGGAGTTTCCTTCTCCCCAGATGACTGTATCGCTTCCCACCAAGCCACTGAACCATTTACCAAACCAGATGCTGACTGCGCAATAAAAACAAATATGATTCTGAGGTACGACTGACGCGTGCAAGCATACATGAATGAATGAATAACTTTTTTTTTAATATGAACTGGACAACTGGCAGCTTCACTAGAATAAAACTGAAGCCAAGACAAGCCCAAACATTTCGCTCCATTTACTACAATAGCCCGATGTATTTTTCACTGCCTGTGAAAATCGATACTGTAAACACAACATAACATCTGCATTTTATGTCACTGGGCACATTAACTCTGTCAGTTACAGATGTTTTGTTTTGTTTTTTAAATAAATTGAAAATTGGATGTTCTCGGGGAAATTATTGCAAAGCCTGATGTTTGTATTAGACACTAAGTGCAACAGACATGTGTTTAAAGTTGAGTTTCTTATTCACCTTTTAAAAAATCAGCTTTAACCATCCTGCGTAAAATTGGCTGCGAGCTCTGTGCGTAAAAGGGAAACATGGAAAGCATCGTAACACAATCTAACACGCATAAGTGGATGCTGATGAAACTCCTATGAAACTGTATAGATAAGAATAATTGGTTGTTTTGCTTTCTCAATCAGATGGGCCACTTAAGTAAACACTATATGGCAACGTCCCTGCATACACCGACTGAATATATGCCAGAGCGGATTAAATTAACAATGTTTGTTTTTCCAACCTTTCTTACAGAGATAAGAGGAAATATTGAATTAGATATAACCTACACTGTTTCCAAATCGACCCGGTGATCAGTATATTTCTCTAGTGTGCATGATATAAAAACTATAGAGAGGGAGGGGGGGGGGGTTCAAACAGGAAATAAATCGACATATTTTGGCAAAGTTATAGTTAAATGTCATACAAATAACCAGTGACACCCATGGTTCAAACAGACCCCTACAGAGCTTCAATAGTCCCCAATGGACATCATTCCTGCATGGTGAGCTGGACCACTGCCAGCCGGCACATCTCAGGTACGCACATGAAGGCACACAGCTCCTTCATTTCATCCCTGCCAGTGATCCGTCTCACCTCAGCCCCTTTCCAACATCCTCTCATCATCAGAGCATACGGAAACAATACAATAAATGAAAATAACTGTCACTTACTTTGTGTCTAGATGAGAGGTTTTGCAATCTCTCCTTCGGGTGCCTAAATTCATTTGTATTCATTTGTCCCGGCAGTCAAAAACCTGATCCGTTAATCACAGCGTGACTCCTTTGCAAGGGGGGCAGAAGACACCGGTCGCCGTTTTACACATTTGAAAAGCTTGAGATGAAGTTCCAGAGGAAAAAACTCATGTTGATTTGCCTGTCAAGCCCGACATAAATTCCTTCTGGCAGGGTGGTTTGACAGAGAGTTTCCCTGTGCGATTGTCTGTCGATATTCCCCTGTGTTTCATTCATTTATGCCGATCCAGATTGAGGGACGCGCAGCCGGAGAGAAAGCTGGGTTCTTTTTGGAGGGGGGTTACGGAGTCAGGAGCGCTGGACTCATCCCTTTCCTTTTTAAATAGGCTTTCTGTGGGTAAAGCGATGGCAAATGCACCGCACAGCCAGGTGTCAAGTTACAAACCCAGCGGTTGTATCGAGCAACTACACGCCTTCTCCAGGGGGTGGCCACATGGATCCCATCCAAGCACCGGTAAACCAGATGAATGAACCACGGTGACACTCGGTGGGCAGCACTTCAGAGACAGAAACTGCTAAAGCAAGGACGCCTACAGCTGCTCCAGAGTCCTTTTTTTGTCCACCTTGTTTATCCCTCAATGTGTTGAATAATTTGGGTAACTCCAGGGAAATATTACCTTTGATCACATTGGGTAATTCAAACATCTTCTTTGGATAATCTCAGGAAAAATGGGTTGTGAAAACTTACCAGAAGAGCAAGACTTTATGACTTGACCTCTGAATTTTATTGGTAAAAGTTATGAAAACAAGATATGAGTAACCCTTACAAAGCACACCCAGAATTATTTAAGATATAGTCATTGTCTGGACGGATCTTTTCTTATTTTGTCACAGATACACAAAATGTGATGGAACCCTGTGCAAAATCTTGAGTGAGTTCATTCAGATTTTTGCAATATTTCCAAATGTGAGCGATGACAGCAGTTTTACCCATTGTGTTAAAGAAGTGTTAAAGGAGACATTTCAGAAGGGCCAGCACCTGGATCAGCTCCCATTACCTTAAGAGGGGTCATGGCCTGGCTCAGGATCAGGCCTACCAAAGGCCTCTGCACAGCCACAAGAGCCAGTAATTACCATTGGACATCTGTTTGAGATGAGTCATGAATATGTTAACTTAACAGTGTGATAAGATATTAATGTGTTTTTCACAAAAATGTTGTTCCCCCTCTTCTTTAGAAAAGCTTCTTTAAAGACGTACAAATGAACTCACATGAACTCAGGTTTTGAGCGTAAAACACAGGTGTCATCGAGGAAGAGATTCTTGTGTTGGAATCTGATTATCATGACAAAGAATGACACATACAGTATAATGAGCATGAAATAAGTGAGCTTTGCATTTGTCTAACAGTATTAAACATGAATGAACAGTGCTAACACCTCCCACAGCAGTTGAACTAACAGTTGTGGGCATTGCTGAGAAACACCCACCTGCTTGGCCCTCAGCCGATCATCTCTTAGATCATTTTCTAAATAGGGACTAATATTTTTTTGCAATCTTGTTTTTACTTTAATTCAATTCATTTTGAAGTGGATAATTGGGTGATTTCTGAAATAGGAGGATCTTATCGTCAAAACGCCCCCTTAAACTTACTAAATCTGAATGAATAAGTACTATAATTCACTATAAATGGGTATAACAGCAAACTGCCTGTTCAGATGAATGCTGCACACAGACACAAACTACATGAGAAGGCTACAGAATAACTTTGGTCCATTAGCATTCGGTCTTTACGCTCACTGGCCAGAGGCCTTAAGAACAGAAAGGTTGACTTGATTGTTAGGGTGGGGATGATTGTGTGTGTCAGTGATGGCGATCCCTCTGCATCTCAGCCTCAGGCCGTTGGTCAGCCAGCCTCATGGGTGGGTGCTAATGGACGCAAGTCATTAACATCCTCTTTACAATCCCCTTCACACACTCTGTCCCTTGTGTTTCAGCGCTGGGTGCCACCCGACCCTCCCGCGTACTTCCAATGAGCCACAGCGACTCTGCCCCCTTCTTCCAAATTACAAACTCTGCGCTTGCTAGCGTACTCACTGCCACCCCTTAAAGCTGCTTAATTATGGTCATATGCACCAAGTCTGAAAACTCCCTTTATCCCCCCCCACGCTCCAGAAATAGGCCCTGCTGAAGCACACAGGCAGCCCAGATCAAACGCTCCCCATAGGGAAGGGGTCATTACTGGCACGCAGAGCGGACACAGCCCAATGGGTGCCGGGCCACGCCTTGAGCCCAAATTGCAGCTTGGGCCTAGTGAGGACGCTCTTTGATGCACGGCAAGAGTAACAGCAACACAGGCTGTTTGGATATCAGTGTTTACAGTGAGCTGTATACTGTACATACGCATAAACAACCAATACAGTGTCTAAAAGCTACAAAAGCTGGGCGCTGGGCTCGGTCGGGTGTTCACGTCTTTCTCGTTGTTTATATTTATCTCCATGTCATCGCTATTACATAAGTAGCATGTTTAGAATTGTTTCCAGTTGACAAAGCCCTAACATTATAATAGACTAAGAATGATAAATGTGCATATAGTAAAGGGGGTTTAATTCAACTTATTAGGCTATTAGTGTAATTTTAAAGATTTTAAAAGTCTTTGGGATAGATGCTTACTAGATAGCTTTCATAGTGGTGTTTTCAGAGCACGTGTTGACACAAAATAACCTCATGTCACCCAACAAATAAATAGAATGTAAAGACAGTCACCTCTGTGTAGGTGTGTTTTCAAGCTGGGCAGTGGCAGAGGTTACGGAGGTGGTGGCGGTGAACCAGACAGTGCTGTCTCTCTCAGCTCCACTGCACACAAGAAGACTGTTCATACAAGGAATGTGTGAGTGTGTGAGCACATGTGTGTACATGTGGGGTGTCTCTGTGGCTTGTGTTTTTCCTTTACAGGTGGTTCTGTCCAGTTGTTTGTGTTCCTGGTTCTGTCTCCTTCCTGTGTTGGGATGGTTTGACGATGCACTGGGAGGTGGAAAGTGGTCAAACAAGCATCAGTGTGCTATGAATTATTTTCAGTCCCATTTCAGCGCCTTCCTCTTTCTCTTTCTCTTTGTCTTTACCCTTTTATCTACACTGACTCCTCTATCTTCTTCACATTTGTCTGCTAAAATCCTTATCCTCTCCATCTCTCCGCATTTCCTTTGTCTCTCTTTCTCTCTCTCTCCCTGTCATTCCTTCACCACAAGCATTTCCAGTGCTGGCACTCCAGAGTAGACAGCCACCCTGAAAGCAGTGCCACAACCATAATGAGCATGTTGAGTTCTCATAATAACACCAGAATAACCTGCTGGGGGAGACAAGCTCTTTAGGGGGCAGGCTCGCAGACCTGACTACCCTCGATTGAAAGTGTCAACACCATACAAACTTGCACTTGTTGTAGTGTGAAACGAGTTTCCCCCCACTATGTGCTGTTTTTAGATTGATTTCTGCACTATTTCTGATAATTATTAGTTTTGGGTTTCATTGTGCACTTGTTCAGATTTGAGGGATGTTCTTGTAAAGTGCTAGAAATAAGCATTTTACCGTAATCATAAAACAGTGGATTTCACACCTTCCTCTCTTTTTAGGGACTGTATGAAAACTATTTATGGTAGAGGGATTTCAGAAAGGGGGGTCGGGGGATAGAGTTTTAAAATTCTTTTCACTGAGGGAAGTTTAGTTAAAAGATTTTGGCAGACTGGGGGAGGGTCTTAAGTTATTGAACTTTGTCGTTCCAGAGAGCATGACATTTTTCACTATCCTATTGTTAAGCTTCCATTTTCGTTTTTTCTTTCTTTTTTCTTTTTTTTTTTAAAGATATCACATAAATTTAAAGATTTCACATAAATAAAATTGACAAAAACAGTAAATTACATTTAACCAACCAGTGCCAAAGTGCAAAACATCAGTAAAGTCAATAGAGTCCAATGATCCTGTATAAAGTGGATCTTAGAAAGCAGCACTACAATGAATTAAAATGTGTCATGAGTGTAGATGTGTCATACAAAATGATGGCTCTTGGTTCAAAACTAAAGAATGGCTAGTATATTTGGTTGATACATGTAGGACAAATATTTTTTATGTTTTCCATCATTTTGACATTAGCTAATTTTGCTTCAATTGTGGAATTTAGTGGCTTTATGAAAATCATTATTTAATCCGCACATTAAGGTCTTACTTGGAATAAAGCATCTGAAATTAATTTGCACTGTTGGTCATTAATAGCAAAATGAAATGTACAAATTATATTACTTTGAGATTTTGTGGGGGAGGGAGTTTTTTCCGCTCCTCAACTCATTAATTTTCATACAGTCCCTTACGTCTTCCTTTCAGGAAAGACTTTATTGCAAAAGAAATTTCTTGCAATATTTTGCAAGTGGAGTGGAGTAAAAGGGTCCTGGGTGTATATAGCTTTTGCCTCTTTCATTCCTGGCAGATTTTTTGGCAGTCAGAAAGCGTATTGACACAGGACCATCTTGGCACCACCAGAAAGGCCTAACACACTAGGAAGTTAGTCCACACCTGTGTGAGTATGCACATAGAAGATGTACTGTATACTGTAAGTGTGTGCACAGGTATGCACGGTCTTAGATGTGTGTGTGTGTATGTTTCTGTGTGTTGGAGAGAAATTGGCTCGATTGGGTGCTGTGAAATTCCACCTTTCGAGCTCCTCCCTCCATAAACACTAGATCCATACCTACAGAAGGAGAGAAACCCTTATTTTAAATTCCTTTTGAAAGTTCTTATTCAATTCACAGCATAATGAAATCCCACCTTTAGTGTGTAATTCTTCTCTTGATTAAATCCAACTTCAATTTCCGATTCACTACTTATCATCTGTCAAACAGAGCCATAATTCATTCTTATTCTGGACACAAGGCTCTGTATTGAATTTGGATTGGGCCACCAGAGACCAGGGTAGCCTAAGTGGAAACAGCAGGGCCTAGTGAAACCTGCTCTCTCTGGCATAAAATCAGTGTCCAGATTCCAATGATGCCTTCTGTAAAAGGACTTCATTATGCTCTCAGAATATGGACTAGACAAATATTTGGCTTGGTCATTATGATGCTGTATCCACTCCTCTCATGGAACCAGGTCCTACACCAGGCTCAGTGTTCTGCATCCCAGAGATGGCTCACCCTACCCCCCATCACCCTCTCTCTCTCTCTCTCCTTCTGACACAAGCCAAATGGGAAAAAAAGAAAACTAATTTCTGCAAGCAATGCAATAAACATTTCCACATTATTGGACCATTAAAACAGAGGAAATAGGAGCATATTAGAAGTAGAATATATAGGTTTTTGATAACCAGAGGAGACCAGTAGTGAACCTTGGGGGGTTGAGGAAGAGGTCCTGGCAACTTCTGAATCACCCAATATCCTCTCTTTTGCCATATTTCTGACATAATTCAGAAGTGGTCAGGAAGTGTCACTCCCTCAGACCCCCAGATCCCTTCCAAACAGATGGTCTTTCACTCAGATTTCTCAGCTACTGCCTCGCTACTCCACTCTCTGCCCTCACGCCCACCCTCCTCTCCACACACACACACACACACACACACACACACACACACACACACACACACACACACACACACACACACACACACACACACACACGCATATACACACACACACACACACACACACACACACACACACACACACACACACACACACTACTATCCCAGATTCCACCAATAACCATCTTTTTTTCCTACCTGAACTGTTTCCTTTCCAGTGAAAGTGACTCTGCATGCTATCTGTCTTTGATGTTGCCTCATACGTAGATAGCTAGATTTGAAGGAGAAGTAAATACACTTATCCACTTTCTTCTTTAGAAGATTGATACCACTCTTATGTCTGTTTGTTAAATAAGAAACTACAGCCAGGAAACATTTAGTTAGTTATTGTCCCCGGCCAAGAAATAGTCCAGCACATAACCTCTCTGAAAACCACAACATGTCATTTTTACACTTTGGTTGACATTTCGTGACTTTTTGTACCTCCAGACAGAGCCAGGCAAGCTGTTTCCCTCTGCCACCAGTCTTTATGCTAAGCTAATCTAATTAGATGTTGATTGCAGTCTAAATGCACCTGTAGAGTCCAACAGAAGTGCTTGTGGTCTAACATCTGAAACACCCCCCCAAACACCTTTCCAACATTGGAAAGGATTTCACCCCTCTCTACAATCCTTCGAGTGCGGTCGTTTTTAAACAGTTACAAGCAAAATGTCAAACTTCTGTTTAAATGACAGTGACACTGAGCACACCAGCTGAGCTGAGCTGAAAAAAATCTGATGTCATTCACTGAACGCAAGGATTGCAGGTACAGTAAATGCAGGTAAGTTGCTCTGTTTATGTGCATAAACACTGTTTGTATGCAATAAAGTTGTGTGTGTTTATGTGTGTGAATGTCACCGTTAACTGTCCTGTAAAGCAAAACTGTTCCAGGCCAGTGGCTGCGCCTGGGAATCACTTTCAGATGGTTCTGATAGCGGGATATTATCCAACTCACTGTGGCCGCAGTGACTGCAGGAAATTGGAGAATTTTCCTATAGACACAAGTCATGGGGCCATATTACTCTGGGTCCTGTCCACACCAGTGAGATAACTTCCTCTTCCGGACCGTGACACAAGCCATCACCGTTAGTATGGCCAAGCTGAATGTTTCTTCTTATTAAAGAGACCCTTACTTGGAGCCTGGAGCCCTTACACAGCAAAATGGGGCTTACTGTACCTCTCTTAGCCTCAAGCAAAGGGCTTTCCATTAATGACATCTCCAGCATATAGGTTTATAGATAAGAAGACTATATTTTTTTCAAATTGAGAAAACCAAATTGGGTTTCCTGTAGCAAAACAAGCCCTTAGGCTTAGTCCTCATTCTCATTAAATGCAGTTATTTCTAAATCAACTTGGCCTTCATTTATCAAAACGTCTTTAGGAAAACTGAGAGATTGAACAGATTTAGGTTCCATCCATCCAAAATAAAGTTGCCCAGTGAGGTCACAGGGCTTTCACGTGCTGCAGATGTGTCCCAGGAGGGTGGTAGGGCTAACTCAGATGTACTTGTGCTCAGCTGTGTCCAGTCCAGTGGAGCACGTAGGCCAAGGCCCACCGGTTGGCAGAGCTCTCACTGTGCTGCCAATCTTAACTCCCTTTGCCCCCTCTTTCCTGCTCCCTCACTCCTTCTGCCGCTTCTCCTTTACTATTTCTGTGACCCTACATCTACCTCCTGCCTCTCATATGCCACGAGAGGAAGCCAAGTTTGGAGGGGAGAGAGGAAAAGCTTATCCTTTCTTTAAGTCCACCAAAACTCTCTCTGCAAAAGCCCTCAGGGCTATATGATAAACATTTCATTTCCTCTGGCAAGCAATAGGAAGGCTTATATGATGTAAAAGAGCAGAAATAGCGACTGAAAAATGCCTGTCATTCTGTGTTTCTCGGGCTGCTTTCAGTCCTCCAGTTGAAGGACTGGATCACTTTGCGAAAAGGATTTTCCTTTTGAAAGACATTTAGTTATATTTATTGCCGAAGGATGGAACAGTATTTTAGAAAACAACATTTTTTATTCAAAGAGGTTGAATCAAATGACAATTTTTATTTTAGATCAGGTTATGATCTAACATAGAATATTTTACTTGAGAGGGTCTTATAGGAGGGCAACTACTGTTTTGATAAAAGTACAAGCACAACAATTACAATTAAAAGCAAAGAAAACACAGTTCAAATTTCTTTCCATTAGACCCCTTTAGTTTTTTCAAGTCAATGTTTTAAAATCATATAGATTTTTTTGTGCTGTTTGCAATGTTTTTTTTGACCATCTAAAATTGTTTTGTGCATTCAAATGACATATCTTGTATCAAACAGTACAGAGTTTGGTGATAGATGGGATTTGTTTGGTTGATTTTTGGATACTGTAAGTTTTTGATTCTGTACCTCCGTGCAGAGCCTAGCCAAGCCACACTACCCACAGTGGTGGGAATAAAGGCCACACAGACTTTTTGCATCCATCCTTATAGATGGAGCCTGTGGCGCACTTTGAAGTACTTGATGAGAGAAACCTTGCCCTGTGCTCTTTTTTCCCCCATTCATCCTCCATCATCCTGACATTGAGATCCCTCCCTTCATTTGAAAAATATTAAGGAAGCCACCCCATCCCATAAACACGCCTCTAGTTGAACTTAATGATCCTAAATTGTAACTTTGGAGTATATATAAAAACAAGGTATTTTCTCAATTAAAATCAAAGCTATGTAAACAGCAGACAAAAGCCAGAAAAACTGAATCACTGATATGGGAGAAAGTAGAAAAAAGCCACAACGCCACTATAATGATATTTCATGGCTGTGCAAAGATGCTCTAATGCCATTCTACTGCAAGCTAGTATTTTCCCCGACTTTCAAATGTTAATTTGGCAACCTTTGCCTGCTCATTTGGTATTTTCATGGCCTATGAATGGGCATGCCGTAGTACTGGGAGGTGCAACAACAACAACAAAGTGAGGTGTTAGTTTGGTGAATATTAAGTGTGACACTGCACGGAGAACAACCAAATAAGAGGACATTGTGTTTTCTCTGGTCAATCAGCCAGTAATTGTAATAATGCCGTATAAACCAGATTTGTTTCAGGTTATTTAATACTGTCGCTACACTGACATAGGGACAATTTTCACTGCTCTCCACCTAGTACCAGACTGCCTATTACTCTAACACATTGTTACACCCCACACACATTACCATTACCTCCCTAGACACAATAAGTACTAGTAATGATAACACTCAGGTTTCCTGTGTATACCTGCAGTGTATTTACGTATGAAAGACAGACATGTTTCATGCTGCTAAACCATTATATAGCATTTGTGATGGCAGGAGGAAAAGGGGAAAATGATGTTTCCATCAGACTGTATGCTTATTTTCTCATGGTAAAATAAGCACCCATTGCTGCTCCCACCCCTTATACTTTCTAATCTGAAAGCTGCAGCTTGCCCTTAGTTGTTTTCTGTAACCCTCATCAAGTTCTGATTGTTGTTTCAAGGTCTGATTGGAGAGTCTCTGTGTCCCTCCCTGACATTATCTTTTTAGCCATGTTAGCAGTCTGGCTGTAGGCACAGCAATGTCCTGTGGCCACCAATGGGTCAAAGTTTTCATTGATCTTCATTTCATTGATTCCTGTTGTTCAGCTGTGATGCTACTCAACTGGCACAGTGGTGAATGGGTGTCATGAGTTTGTTCTTTACAGTGACACTAAACTGAAGCAGATGACTGTTCATGATGGTGTTGAGTTGACTTGAAGTGCTGAGGATGTGATGATGTTTGTCTTGAAGTACAGGCTTTGTGGTTATGAATATTTTTTTCTTGCAGTAGTGTTTGCTTGTAAGAACTGTTGTGCCTCCCAACATTCAAACACTACAAACCCAAGTGCAAATGTGCATTATACCAAGTAATTAGGGCCACCACAATAAACATGTTGTTGCCCCCTACTGGCTTGGAGTGCAAATGCCCACATAACTTCACAAAAAATAGAAACCCAATATTGACTCCAAGTGATCCAGTGAAGGTAAATTGCACTTAACAGTTGGATTGTCATAAAGTTATGTTCAGACATGTGTGGTTTCCAGAGTGACCCTCATGACTGAACCTTTAACACCATCAGCAGGTTTACATTTTTTGTTTTTGGGTGACATATCTTGTCAACAATAGGATAGATTATGAAATTTGGTACGAACATTAATGTCTTCCCACAGGATGGATCCTGTAACTTTGGAGATCTTCTTAATTACATCTAACACCTTCATCAGAACCCTCAATATGTCAGGTTCATGGCAGTAATCAGCAGGACATCATTTGTCTGTGCTTTCCAAAACTGTTACACATCACTGTTAAAAAATAATTATGTTTTATGATGTGGCAATGCTATAATTAAGGTCTGGTTAGGTTTAGGCATAAAACCACTTGGTTAGGTTTACTGAAAGATCATGCTTTGGGTTAAATGATGACTTTATTAAGATTAAAGAAATGTGGTGTGGGTTACAGTCGTCACGTCTTTCAGTTTAGGTGACCTCGTTGTCATGGCTACAATAATAACCACATGGTTAAGGGACAATAGTAGTTATGGTTTTTTAAAAACTGTCCTGACTTGTGGTTAGAAATGCGACTCTCGTGGTTGGAAATGGGGAAATGATCAGCAGTCTCTTGAGGACAATTGTCAATTTATTTTTACATCATCTGAATCTACGGCCGCCTGATGGCAGCTATCACTCCAACATATGTCATTTTTGGGCAACTGACATTTTGAACTATTTTGTTTTTTTTTTCTTGGGAGGCCATCTCACAACCCAAATCTTCTATTCTTAGACCATTGATTCACTTAAGGAAAAACTTCCCCCAAAAAACAGTTTAATGTGGAAAAAATTGAATAAAACTCAGGAAGAGCAACAGAGGAGGAATCAGTCTTTCAAGACGGATACACATGCAATACATGCCATGTGTACATAATAGACTGAATAGCAAAATTACAGAAATACAGCATGGAAAAAAGCATGTTAGCATTGTTGGTGTGATGTTAACACAGTGATGTTAGCATTTAGCTCAAAGCATAGAGATTGCAGTATCTTAGTCTTGTGCTGCTCTTCACAATCTACAGTAACCTCTTGGGCAGATTAAAACCATTTGGGTATTTTATAGAATTTTTAGAGCAGTAATTCCTCCACTCTAAAAACCTTTTTTTGTTCTTTTGTTGTAAAATAGGAGAGGTATTTTCATGTTGCCAGTGGAATGCACAGAGAGAGGCCTGTCCCCATGAGAGCACATAAATGATAATGATCCAACAGAATCTGACCTTTCAGGATGATGAGACCCTGTGAGAACAGAAGAAGAATCGTTGATTATGGAGTTGAAGCCCAGCATGATGTGCCCACAAAGACATCTGTGAGAAAATGGATTGGAGGATATTGGACTGGAGGATAACAACATATTTTATTTGATTAAAAGCAGCATAAATGCACAAATTTGTAGAGGATATTTAGCAATTATTTTGTTGTTCCAATAGCACCTTTTCCAAACATTTCATCATCCCATGCCTGATAACCAAATAGCAAACGTCAGAAGGCATTCATTGTTGTTCCAGCTGAAATCATTGTGATATAAAATACACAAAGGCTGTTTGTATATGCCTGCAGTCAGCGAATTAAATCTGTATATTTCCTTCTTGTAAAACATTGTTGAATAGTTTTATAACTCAATAACAGTAAGAATCTGGAAATGATCATTTTAAAAACTCAGCATTAAAACAGATGCAGACGCGAAGGCGAGTAGTACATCATCAAGATTTTGGAAATAATTACAACACAGTATGAATAAATGCTTTTCTTGGACAGAAAAAATGGAGCTTGTTCCATAACATCACTGCAACTGCAACAGCTTTTATTACACATTTCCACCTCACATTGTCTTCCTTGTGAGTTTCTGCTGGTTTCCACTTTCTCATCCAGTGAATGACACATGAGAAGATTTATGCTGCCCCTTAGTAAGAGCGGGGTCAATCTGAATGAGACAAAGTATGTGCATTGGGATATATAGCACCATGCCTCTAATCTTGCCATTTATTTATTACTTTACTTAATTTGTATCGTCTTACTGTTGGTCTTAAAATGAGTAATGCAGGGTTTCTTTAACTTTCCTGGGATTTGGGCCTATTTCTAGATCCCAGAAGTCTCACAAACCCAACAATTCTGAAGTTTTCTTACATGTCGAGTTGTGCATGACATATTTTTCAATTCTAAATTCAGAAGTACCTTATGCCACGATTTAGCCAGATGCAATGAACCCTGTGACCCTGGTCAACTGTATATACTGTGGTCACTTTAAAGTTAAATTAAACTGAAACACACAGAAGGAGGATAGGCATACATTTCCATAGTGACTTCCAGTAATCCCAATTTCTGGAATAGAGGTTTTTTCCGATGAGTCACAGTTTTGGAAATAAAAATCCAGGATTTCCTTTTCCTTTTCAAATGATCAAATCATGTTCACATGTTAACCACAGTCCTTGTTTCTAAAATAACTGCAACTAACTTTCATGTTCAGTTCTTCAGTTTAACATTTTTGGCTTTTTACTGAAATGTCTTGACAGCTTTTGGATGGATTGCCATGGGATTTGGCAGGTATCCATGCTGTTCGGAGGATAAATTCTCGTGATTTTGGTGACTTTTCCTCTGAGATATCTCAACATACTAGATGGACTGGCACAAACGTTTATACAACTTGTACATTCATAGTACCCAGATCGTAATGACTTTGGTGATCCTTGACTTTTCCTCAGGCCCAACCATGAGGCATCAGGCCAGGAGTCCACTATGACATTTGTGGTTTTGAGTAAATTGCCTCACCAACAAGGCTACTGGATGGATGACGTTGTTGACATTAGCACTCAGCTCAAAACACCAATGTGCCTAAGTATTGCATCTAGTGAGCCCTAAGCCTAGCTGTAGACATTTAATCTTGCTGTTGTAAACAAATTACCTAATCTTATGTATATCCATCCACCCATCCATTTTGTTTACTGCTTATTCTCTAGAGGGTCGTGGAGGAACTGGAGCCAGACTCAGCTGACATTGGGCAAGAGATTGTTTTTGGTCTGAGGGAGGAAGCTGGAGTACCTGGAGAGTACCCACACAAGCATGAGGAGAACACGCTCCACACAGAAGGGCTCCAGGCAGCCGGTGGGTTCAAACCCAAAACCCCCCTGTGAGGCAACAGAGCTAACCGCTGCACCACCGTGCCACCCTTCATACTAGCTGTACATATATCTTTTTCAGTGGATAAAAGTGTGTTTAGTCATTGCTCCCACACCAGTTAGTTACTCCCAAAGTGTCTTTAAATCATGTATTTGTTGTCATAAAATGTATTTATTCACTAACTAGCCCCTCACCGCAAAGCCTGCTACATTTACTTTGTGTGTAAGTGCTTCTTCAGCAGCATCCTGCATCTTCGTGCCAAAATGTGCCAAAATAATCCTTGTCCTCTTCCCTATCTGCCTCTGACTACACGCTACTGGTTTAACAAAGGGCTGAATATGAAAATATTAACCAGTGAAGTTAGATCACTTCTTTTTACATTTTCACAACCTGTTCGGGGAGGTTTGACCTCCTGTGCAGGGAGGCTTGTATAACCACAAAATTATTTCAAGACATGACATCATCTTCCACTTTGATCCTCTATGTGCTGATAATACACGATCTACAGTCAAAGAGTGAATCAGTCTCTATGAAAAAGCAGTGTCCATGCTAATGACAGACAGTATAATTCCCCTCCATACAAACAATCTCTCAGGGCTCATGACTTGCTTTTTGTTGGACTGGACTCCCACTGTACTTGGAGCCATGTTAATCTGCGGCTCTGGCACATGATGTGACTGACTGTAGCCTGAGTGACTTATACTTACATTGAATACAGTCACTATGTGCCTCTGTTATTTCTGAGGGAGGGAGGGAACCAATGAGAGACAGGCCCTTCCAGTGCCATTTACAGTGGCAGTCAACGAACGCTAGCCCTCTCAGAGCACAGGAGGCTGTGAAACGCTTAGAGCGCCTTGCGTGTTCAAGTAAACACCCTCTTTTGGTCTGGGGCCCCTCCAAGGGTCAATACACTGTTACATCACAAAAGCTGGATTCATGGTTAGTTGCTCCAAGGTCTAGAAGAGGAGAAGAAGGGCACAGTGCTGCCTCTCTTGTGCTCTTTGTCACTTTTATAGGACAATCTTATATAGCTATCTCTTCGCATCGTTATTCTTGTCCCTATAATCTCATACTGCCTTTCTAATTTAATGTCGTCTCTTTCACTGTATAATTTTTTCTCCTGTCATTCATACTAATTTTGTCTGTGCTCTTTAGCTCCTTTCATGTGTTTTCAATCTTAGCACAACACACACCCTTTTTCTGTTTCTTTCTGTCTTCCATTTTTTTTCTGGATGCAGGTAAATGAAGGCTCTGAGAGCAAGTGTGGCGACTGTGGCCACTGGCTGACCACACCACAACGTAAAAAGCGCAAACCCTTGGGTAGAGTTGGAAATAAGGGAAGAATAAGGTGTGTCTTTTGTTGACCAAAAAACAGGCAGGATCCCAACCAGTGTTCTCAAACATTGAAACCGACTTTGGACATGTTTGAATGTTCTACTCAGGAAAACTACTAGAATATTGAAACAGTACTGGTCTTTTTAAATAAATTGTGCAAAACATTGATATGCCAAAACACAGATCAGACTTTATATAGTTCTTGTAAAGCTTGAGAGTGATGTCTCCATTGAGGAACAATGCTACCTCTGGTGGTTGAATGCAGACAATGCATGGAGTGAATCAGTCTGTTCACTCATTTAAGGTTAAGATGTTAGAAAAAGGTCTGCATTTGTGAAAATTAGAATATTACACAAACTGTTTAATATTACGCAATTATTTCTGGAAAGAAAATCACCACTTTGAGTTGAGCATGATGTATAGGAGAAGAAAAAAACAACTTGGTAATATCTCCACAACAAAAACCGACTAAACAAATTCAATCCCATAAGCCCATTGTACATGGAGAGGGCTTGTTACTGAAAGTCTAATAGTCAAGAGACAGAGAGAAAATTAGTAGCTAGCTACAGCATACTATATTTTTCGTTGAGCATATACAATAATTAACTTTATATATACTGAACGTTCCAAAACCCAATGCTTAGCCATCCCCAGCTGTGTATTTTTGGTGCCAGCAACCAGGCGGAGGCCACTGTCATTTCCCTGCAAGGATACAGTCTTATGCTGCCTTGTCTCATATGAAGCCTCCTGGCTTAAACCGCCACACTTGTCCCAGTAAACCAAACCTTAATGACAGGCTTGTCTAAAGCTGGAGTCTGTAAAAATGCCTCTGTGCACTTCTATTTGTCTGTGTCTATTTCCTATATCTTCTGTACTGAGTTTCTTTCTTTTTTTCTTTTTTTTGCTTCCGGTTATGAGAGAAAACATTATTTCAGTCATAGAAAACAAAAACTGGCTCCAAGACATTTGTCCTCCGCTGTTTTTGGTTCCAGCAACTGAAATAGAAGATAAGTGTGTAATTTATAAAATCTGATTTCACTGCTTCCCTCTCTCTGAGGCAGGCAGGATGCGAGTTCAACTGAAATCCCAGTGGGTCCTGTTTTTTTCTCTCCCTCTTTTTTTCAGGGCCTATTTTGAATGAGGCCTTTCTACAAAACTCATTAATATCATAGTACAGTCACACCTATATTCGCTAGCTGAACTTCCTGCAGAAATCCAAACAGGTCAGAAAGAGACAGATGGACTTTTGAGAATTCCTCATGTTTGCCTCCCACTAGAACAGCAGGCCTGTGTAGAGCCAGGGCTCTGCCTTATGAAGGGCACTCACTAAGGCATCACTGAGACTCGTTTCACCGAAAACATCCATCAAAAGGCTTCATTTAACTAGAGATGAAAGGTGAGCCTTTTAACTCCTTCCTCTACCTAAGCCTGGCCTGTTGACTCTCTCATCTGTTTACGTTCCGACGTATACACATCGAAAGCACCTTCTGTATACGAGGCTCCTTCCTTCACATGATTAGTGATAGTCTGCATGAAGTCCTCATATTTTCTACATGATGAAAAAATATGGCCGCCACACTGGATCAAATGCTTGCTCTGTTCCGCACCGGGGTACTCCTCACCATGTCACCGCGTATGTTTGTACGAGTTCATATGTAGCAAACAACAGCATCTCTTGAACCTCAATTCCTGGACAGACTTCCTTGACAGTGAATGTGTGTGCTTGTGTGTGTTTGTACAGTATGTGCTCACATCAACAAGAGACTGAACTGAGGATAAAGTTCATATCTGAAACACTCCAAAACCAAACTAAATTGTGTGGTGAACTCTCAAAAAAGTTATTGTTTCTGTTATTAATATGAATAATGTTTTTGCTCTAATCTCCCTTGAGCTAAACTGACAAATTTACTTTTCATCAACGTTAGATTTAGTATTTTATTTAATTTCACCACACATGCATGCCACGTGCATGCTGTATTCAAATGTATTTAGTCATTTGCATATATTGATTATATAAGAATTAATAGATTTTGAAGGCATTTTTGACATCTAGCCAATACAGCAAGTATAGTATCAACACTACTAATTGGTTCCTTAAAGTCAGTGTATCCTGACTAAAGATGGCATTGTATTTACTCTCATGTTCTGTATGGTTAAAATAAATCCTTCACCACCTGCAGAGGAGGTTTAAATCACAAAATGACATCCTATCTTGGTAGTGACACAGTATTAGGTGTCACTACATCTGTAATTTCATGTTTGTAGAAGTGGTAGTAATTCATGGTTCATCATAATACTACTTATTGTTATTTTAGTGCACAAGGTATCAATAAGATAGATTAGGCAGTGCAGCTAAAGTCACAGTCAATAGTGGCTCTATGACATTACGTTAAAGGACCAGTTCACAGTTTTTCAATTTAGTCTTAAAATAACAGTCAGGTGCACAAACGAACATTGAAACCGGTTTTGCTCGTTGTAATCATTCCTCCTGTTCATACTGCCCATTAGAAGATCCCCTTCAAATGTGCTTAATATGTAAGTGATGAGGGACAAAACCCACAGTTCTTCTCTTGAGCACATTTACACCATTATCTGACGATATTTTAAGGCCTCAGCCATGTGAGTTAGTCAAATAAACTGTAAATCTTCCACAGTTACAGTCTCAATGGACATATTCAACTACAATGGAAGGATCATTACATAACAGGAACTTTGGCTCCAAAAAGACATTGAAAAACATTGACTTGATTTAACTAATTTGGGTGGAGGAAGCGTCCTATTAGCTTCAATTAAACTTTTAAATGCATTTTTGCACAGAAACAGGGGAGGACTGTGGATTTTGGCTCCCATCACTTACATTGTAAGTGCATTATAAAGAGATCTTTTGAAGGCCAGTATGAACAGGAAGAATGATTACAACAAGAAAAACATGTGTCATTTTTCATTCTGGCACCCGACTATTGTTTTAGGACAGACTAGAAGAATTCCAACCTATTCTGATACCAGAGCAGTCCACTGCCAAAGGTAAATTCTTCATTCAAAATTCATTAGTCATTACTTTCCAAAACACACAGCTACCATTAATTTCTACAATAAAATGTCACTCAGAAAAACTGCTTTGTTATGTTGTTCAGCTAGTTTTTCAGCACTGGAAACAACACTGTTTTCAAGGTTTTCCTCTGTAAAATCTTGCGGTTACCATGTTGCCATATGGAAATATTTTGGCACAGCAAGATCATAGCCTTTAGGGAGAGAGGATGTTACTTAGAGCCTGAGATGGACAGAAACAGCACAATCATCAACAGACTGTCACAGTGTTGACACATGTGACATCAAATTAAGGCTCCTCCGAAACGAGCACATACAGTATCCAACATATTCATGAAATGCAGAAGTTTATACTTAAAAGGGTGGAGCTCTTCCTGCCATTAAAAGACTATATTCAGTATGCCACAGGGTTAGGAGGAATGCATGTGGGTGCATCTGGTGCGTCCAAACTGTATATGTAACATAAACTGCAAATATGCATCAAAGGAAGTGGCACCCCTGAGGCTAAATATTGCACCCCCTGCTATAGAAGACACAACACTGCTCACACACGCACAGTCAGCATTGAGCTGGTATAACGTGACTTTTATGTTCAACAAATATTTCAAAAGCTGCAGTTATTTCTACTTAATACCTATCTGAGAAAAATGAAGGGGGAAGGTGAAAGGAAATACATTTAAAGTGACCACACAAAACATCTTTTCACACAGTACACCCTTAACCCTGGCATAATCTTTAAACTGGGGATTACAGGTTTAAATTGAAGGAGTGTAATTATAAGGACGTCGCTTATACAATGTTGTTATAAACAACACTTGGCAAAAATAACTGCAGATCAAATCTAATGCACACATTTATTTAAATATTAAGAGATGTTTTGGTTAAATACTCTGTAATGATTGCACATATTTTTCTGATACTCTTGATAAGCTATACACAAGATAAATTCATGGTAAATAGTGCAGTTATATACCACAAACTGAGAGAGGGGCAGTTGCAAAACAAGTTGGTTGCTAAAATTATCTCACCTACAATTACCTCAAGGTTAAAATGTTCAGGTAGTGTGTGTAGAGCTCTGTTGTTGTCCAAAAGCCACACCACTGCACTAAGTGACATGTTCCTCCACCCCAAAGGCAATGGCTATTCTGTCTTTTGTTTAGATACAAGTCTGAAGTTTCTCAAATAAAACAGTAAGTTAGTTTCTCAAATAAAATAGTAATAATAATAAAGTTGATTGCTATTATTACTCTTTGGCATTTCAAAGCAAACTACCAGCAAACTACCATGACCATAATCTTTTTAAACAGCGGTCACATTTTCCGTCTTCACAGAGTAGTTCCTTGTAATGCAGACACCGCTGCTTGTGCAAGAGAAGTCCCATTTCCAGAGTTTTGCTAGCTTATTGTGCCACATATTACAGCCTCTTGACTTTGTACTACATTGTTAGTTTCTCAAATAAAATAGTAATAATAATAAAGTTGATTGCTGTTATTACTCTTTGGCATTTCAAAGCAAACTACCATGACCATAATCTTTGTAATGAAGGATCTGATGAAGGAGACCTAATGAAGAGCTCTACATATACACACAATACTTGTAAGTAGGATCCGTTCATTGTTGGTTTGACTCTGCACAGGAGATTTGTTGACAAATATGGAAAATTGCCAGCCACATCCTTTAACACTTTAACTTGGTCCATTGTGCAGTGGGAAAAAATGCAAAATTAAGAATTGTATCTGTAAACAGGAGAAAGAAGACCTAACCTCGGGGCAGAAACAGAAATAACAACTCTAAACTATATATATATCACATTTATGAGTCAGCATTACATAAATCATCCAAATAAATAAATACAATTTAAAATTATAGTCAATAAATAGAATAAAAGAGCACATAGACCAGAAAAGAAAAACGTTTCTGAATCAGGTTACATGACCCTACAAACTCATCCTTTGAATTTTTGTCTGGCTCCTACTGCCATTGTAAACATTAGATACATTACACTTTAATGTCATATTTCTCGGTTGCAGAGCATTTCATTTCATTTCTCACTAAACCATAAACTGTGAACATGCAGTGAACTAAACCATGTGGAACACTGACTCTCAACCCCAGAAATCAACATTTGTGGTTCTCTACCTGAGACACCAAAGTTTAGTTTTGTGTATACTGATAATGCTCAACTCTATTCATGGCTTAGACGAATTGACAGAAACAGACATGTAACAATGCGGTGGCATTTCTGCAGTTGAATAAAACATACGCAAACACACTCTCACACACACAAACACGCTCTCATACAAACAGACAGACACACACACACACACACACACACGCACACGCACACACACACGCACACACACACACACACACACACACACACACACACACACACACACACACACACACACACACACACACACACAGGAAGTCTCTAAGAACCAGTTTAAGGTTGTATACCCAACAGTTTGTGGATGAAAACCACACAGACCTCAGTGGTTTCATATAAGTGCACACACACACACACACACACACACACACACACACACACACACACACACACACACACACACACACACACACACACACACACACACACACACACACACTTCTATGGATTCTCTTCATGAGTCAATTATGTGTCATTTTGATGAGGAATGTCTGACTGGCTGCCCCATAATTTATTTTCCTTGCCTTTTCATCCTTCACTTCATCTCTCACCTTGTGTCTCTTACATGTCTTCTTTTTTATCTTCTGTTTTTCTCAAACTTTTGTACATCCTTCGCCAGCTTGTGCTAAAGTGTGAAAGCACACAAGTTGAAAGTGTGTACTGAGGATGAGATGACTCATTCTAGCCCTCATAAAATCTAGTGTGAAGGAATTTATCTGCTGAATACGGCTGCTTGTTTACAGTCTAGTAGGGACCCTGCACTGGTTACCCCCTGAAGATGCCAGCTGGACTGTCCATCCTTCCTGTTGCATAAAAATAGTTTTAGCTGTTTACAAAGGAACCACAATAAATGAAGAACATTCATGAAAAAAGGGCATTTGCTCATTCTGAAACAGTAACACCTTTTAATTTCCACTATTAAGTTATTTCTAGCAAAGGCTATGTGTATTTTCTGCTAGTGTCTAGTATGACAACATTTTCTTTAACAAATGAAATTTAGAATCTACAATTGGAGTAAAAACGGACTATTATTTAATTATCTGCATTAAAAAAATGTAAAACATTGATCATCCTCATGTTCAGCCTCTCTCTCACACTAAAATCATCTAATTGAGTGAATATACCAACAAATATCCAATTAAACCATATAAACCATATAAATTAATATTACTTTGTTCTAGGAAGTGTTGGGATTCAGAAAAAATAAATATATTTGCAGAATTAAAGTGGTAGTCCAACATTTTATTATTATACTCCCATAAAGTTCAGAGTAAAAAAATAATCAAAATTAGAGCACAAAAGGCAGAGATACCCTGACTTATAGCTCCAAGTACGGGTCCCAAACATTGACTGTATATAAATATGGACGTCATGACAGCTCCCCAAGCAGAAGCAGAAAAATCACATATGAGAAACTGAACTGATCAGTTTCCTGTCGGCTCTGGCTCCAAATGACAACACACACAGAAGATGGCAGCTCCCGTGAAGGCCATATTTGAGCTTCACTCTTACATAGCGACAGGAAGTGGATATGCTTCGTCGACATATAGTGACATTGGATTCTACAGTACAACTCAATAGCATCTTTCATTAGAGTCATCTTGAATAGAAAATGCACACATCTCTCAAACTCCATGCACCTAGTTAGTAACACAGGTTTTATGTAATAAAGACACTATGCAACAGTTTTCGAGGACTGAGTAGTACCACTTATGGAGAGAAAGATTTTCATGTACTAAATTGGCGGAGTACCCCTTTAAGACATCAGCTACTCCCCCTGTAATGACCAGGTTGTTATGGATGTTAGCCAGATGAAATGAGCTAAGATCCTTTGACCAGACAATAGAGATGCACCACCAGCATTCTTTACATAGCAGCTGACCAGCCAAGAGTGGACCGGGACCCTAAAACATCCCTGGAGCCATTGGAAGCAGACTCTGCTCATAGTGCCAGCATCACACTGGTCGTTGTTAACTCTGGTCTGTCCACTCATCTTCCTGTCTCACTTGCGTCAATGCATGTCTGGGTGTGCGGATGCAGACATGTAAATAGCTGTGAATGCAGTGAAAGTGATGGATCTTTCAGGATTAAAAGAAGAAGAAAACAAAATAAGAGGCTTAACAAGATACAATAATCCCAAAACCAGCTCACTGGCACCTGATCCAACAGACAGAATAATTTGGGGCTCGCATAGCTGAGCACACCAAGTGAGAGCTATCATTACAACCTCAATAAGAGACAATGGACCGTGAGGATTTTAGCATAGGCATGTTTTCAGCTGTTTTTCACAAGCTGTAGTTCCTTCAAATAAAGAATTAAGCTGGAAAGGAATCTCATTAAAAGTAAATTACAGTACAAACACAAGATAAATCACTGGCAGTAAGACCAATAAAAAGTATTATAAGATCCTTCGTGATATAATGCAGAGATAAAAAACACCAGTAAAACCCGCTGACCAACAGCAGCAAATCCCACTGCTACAGTATGAAACCTCTGCCTGCAGTCCTCACTATGGAAAAGCTGCTTACTGGCAGCGTGTCTTACGTCTGGCTGGTTGAAAGTCCTCCCTGAAACAAAACTCTATTCAGGTCAGATTAAGATCACATTCTGAGGGAGGACAATGGGACCACTGATCTGGGGCCAGCAGAAATAGAGAAGATTGTTTCACTGACCTTAGCTTTAGATACGCTTTCTTTCAGATGGCTGCTATAAAGCAACAAGAGACACTTGAGGTAACTCTTAAGGCAATTTAGGAAACAAGAGTGAAGGGTGACTTTATCGTTCCAATTTGACCAATTTTACTGTGCAGCACATGTAAAGCTGGAGAACGGGTGTAACATAAAGAGTGATTATTATTTACTATGGCTTTTCAGTGTGCTGTTTGTGCTTTGCAGGGCACCCAAGAAGAAAAACACATCTCAGGTAATCACAGCTAAGATGCTCTCCATGCAGTTTTTCATTTACCCTGCCCTTCGTTCAGGATAGACACTCAAATTATAGAGGCCAAACTGTGGGAAACATCATGCAGGCTGGCAAGCAATATAAAAGTGACATTGTTATCTTTTTACTTGAGGCTTCTTTTCATAGATTGTCTCCCATTAAAGGAGATGTTCTAAATGTTTCCAGGTCTGTCCTAAAACAATGATCAGACTCCCAAAAGTGTAGTGATACATTCTTGCTGATATCCCTTCATAATGCATTTTCAATGTGGTGGAGTACAAAATTCACAGCCCCCGTCTGTGAAAAAATGCATTTGAACGTTTATTTGAAGCTGATTTGAGGCTTCAGATGTCGAAATTAGTCAAGTCAAGTAGATATCTTTAAAAGTTTCTTGCTTTTTAGAGCCAAATTCATTCTTTTTGTCACAATCTTTCAACTGCATTGGAACTGGAAAACACTCAAGACAGAAAGGGGGAAAATGTTGCTAAAAAGACTGTCAGTCTTTGGAAAATATATTTCACTTAATTAACTCACATGGCTGAAGCCTCATATTACCCTGACATAAACTTTAAACAAATGTTTGACATAGATACGAGGACTGTGGATTTTGTCCCCCATCACTTACACTGAAAGCACATTTAAAGGGGATCTTCTAAAGGCCAGTATGACAGGACAGCAAGAAAACAGCATGAAAACCCTGTTTCAGTGTTCAGAAGGACACCTGACTGTTGTTTTAAGACAGACTTGAAAAACTGTGAGGAATAAGGTTGTAGGATGCATTTACTGTAAGTCTGAGTCACACAACTGCCAAGTATAGTAGCATAAATCTGTGGTCCATGTTCTCTATTGGATCTCTAAACCTCAGCCATAGCCACAAGTGTGAGGTTTGGTTTGACATACAGATTGTGCAAGTGTGCTTACAGACAGCTATCCTTGGCAATGTCATGGATTCTGGACACTGATAACACGTCAGTTCCTGAGGAGGGAGCTTTAATAAGATGTGTTGCATAATGAGGTGGTTTTATTGGGAAACCCATTTTTATAATTACTGTTATTACAAGTCAACCCTCTGCTTAAAACACTTACACATACAAAAGTGCGTAGTCTCTCTCACTCTCCTTCACCCTTTCCTGTATAGCTCAGCTTTGGTGAATACACTCAAACATTCAGTCCTGTGAATCTTGTTATAATAGAGGAGTGATTTACAGCGCATTATCACGTGAGGCATGTGAGGAGAAGCCACATCATCAACCACAGACCAAAACAATAAACTAAACAATTATGCAGAGAGCTGTATCTTATTGGAATAGTCATATTTTATATTTCAAGAATTGTTATGACTTTACTTTAACAACCCTTATTTAACATTTGAAGCTGTATATAAACAATGAAAATATGACTTATAACACCTTATAATGTGCTGTCAAAAGGACACATATGAAGACATGCCAACAACATGTTTTCACATATGAAGATTAAATAAGTATGGTATAATTATCTTCATAAGTCTCTGTTAATTCATTAATCATTATTGTATATTATTCTAAAAGTAATATAACAGTCATTAATATGGTTATTTATTTATTTTCACATACTTATAAACCTGCCAATGAATGACTTGAACATGTGCATAAACAGTTAATTATGTCTAATAACACACTGTGAGGATTTCCATATGTGTGTCATATATGTGGTTCATCATAAATCCTTATATATGATTTCGGCCATGTTATACTGTGGATATTAATTAATTCATTAACTATTTATACACTAGGAATGTGTTGTTTACAGTAGAATTGATAATTTTTGACTTATATTATTAAACATTTAAAGGACCAGTTTGTAGGATTTAGTGGCATCTAGTGGTGAGGTTGCAGATTACAATCAACTGAATTCCTCTCCCCTTGCCTCCCCATCCAAACAAGTCGGAGAATCTACAGTGGCAGCAAAACATGTGGAAAAAACACTCTCTGGAGCGAGTGTTTGGTTTCTCTGTTCTGGGCTACTGTAGAAACATGTTAGTGCATCATGGCGGGCTCCGTGGAAGGGGACCCGCTCTCTACGTAGATATAAAGGGCTCATTCTAAGCTAACGAAAACATAGTTGTTATTTTCAGCAATTATACACTAATTAAGGTCCGTTCCACTAGATGCAACTAAATTCAACACACTGCACCTTTAAAAGTGTCAATACTATGTCTATAAGATGTGAACAAGCACAAAAACATGCAAAGAAGCAGGAGCACTTTGACGGTTATGCAGCACTGACTTTATTTCTTAAAAGACAGTCTCCATACGATTTCAACTACATTATGATGTGTTAATAATTGTAACATGTTTTGTGTTTATATGCTGTCTATAAATAGATTTAAAGTAAAGTGTTATCCAAGAATTTAGCAAACAACAAACAACTAGAGAAATATTTTTGAAGACAAAAAAAATAAGCAAAATAAGCTTTAACTTTTTTTGGCAGTATGGATGTGGACATAAAGAGAGATATTTTTTATGTTTTACTATCAATTGTTCTATTCAATGGTTGTATGTCATATATTTGATTTATTTGTATTGGGTTGGGTGTAATGATGATATTGCAACTGTATATACAGTACTGTAAATACAGTATATAGTTTAATATGGACCCAAGGAGGAGTGCTTGTTGCCAAGGTAACAACTGATGGGAATCCAAATAAACTATAAACTAAAAATACTATAAAGTAGTCATGATGTTTGATTAAACAACATTTTCTTTGGTTTGCATGCTTTTCAATGTAATACACAACCCAAAAATTGTAGCTATATAATGGAGCATTAGAGTGTTAGCAGATGTCTTGATCATCTGGCAGTGAGCGTTTGAGACAAAGTAGAGGGGAAGATACTATAGCCACACCAGAGCCCATCAGCAAATACAGTACAAGCCTCTAATAACATGCCATCTGATCTACTCTATTACAGACTGAGCCTCCACCCAAGCGCTGATTCTGACAGCAGTGATTGAGGATCCCTTGAATAAATCAGTCAGTGCCTCAGCAAGCTGACAGGCCCAGCCCACTGGAGGAGAGAGCTAGTAGTACCAAAAGCAATCGCCAAAAGATTTCATCATTTTGGATAGACAGCCCACTAATGTCCAAGTCTTGGCACAACTCAAAAAAGGAGCGGACCACATGTAAACCTACCAGAAAGGAAAGAGGAGATGGCAGGACTATAGCCAAGGTTATGTCCTTCCTAATGTTTCTGGAAATGTTGGGAGATATAAAAATATACATCAAATGACATGAGGAGTTTTCATTCTGCGATTACACACATCATGCCGTTTTTAAAAGGCTGATTCAAACATTTTAGATGACTCTTGATTGAGTTGAAGCAAAAACAAGCAAACAGATAAACAAAATTACAGAAAAATTCTCAGTAGGGTCGAGGTCGGGGGAATTTGGACTAATGACCTCAGTATATCTAAAATTTTGACCTATGCACTGGGAGTCTATATTGATTTGTTCAACTGTATCTTGTCATGACTCTATATGACCTCAAGGTATATACAGACACAGGTAGCCAAAGACATGTATGCAAAAGACTTTTATTCTGTCTAGAGCTTCCCATAACATCTCCTGTGCAGCCAGATTCAGAATAATCTCTCATTAAGATAGAAAGTTTAGCTTCAAATTGTGCCCCAAAATAAGATGTAGAGAACTGTGTTAACTGTTAATAGAAATTATCGATTCTATGCAACTTGGACCTGTTACACAGAGAAATGTCCTGAAACCTTTCATGTTTAATGCATTTAATTTCAGATGGAGTAATGGACGGAGAAAAAAGTATTTTTGTAAGAACAGCCAAAAGCTATAGAATGCATAATTAAAACACAAGAAGTCAGAAGCAACTGCGCTGTATGAGAGGCACACACTAATGGCTTGGCAAAGTTACCAAAACCACAAGGAAACATTATGGCGTTTACGAAAAGGGAAAGGAGAAGAAACCACATAAGTCGTCAAAGAAGAGGGTTTATCCTTGAGGTTACAGCTTCTACGTACATGAACGTGGGCAGGAGGGGCCACATGAATACTGAGCCTCTGCTCTGAACATGAAGCTCATGTGAATCTGGGAGGATTGTACACTAACACACACTGTATGCTTTCATGAATGACACGTGCACATACACACAAAATTAAAATGACAGTTATTTCTTTCATCAGATGAGACATTGACTCCCACTGACCCTCCCCTCAAATCAGAGGCCGTGGCGGCAGAACCCCAGAATTCTTCCGTCAGTATAAACAGTCTAAATAAAACAGTGTTTCTCTGGTTTGATGAGTCCTTCTTTACAGAGATGCATCTCTCTGAGGGGAGGCATTCATTAGAGCTCTGCACCACCCACGTGCAGTTTACCGACCCCTCGACCTCACATTAACAATCTCTGCAGGCTGTGTGTACGTGTGTGTGTGTGCATGCATTAGAGTGTACATGAGGTTTGGGAGGCCGATGGTTTTCCCGCTCTGTGGACCTTGTTTCCACTTTCTTTTAGAAACTGTGTTTTTGAGCCAGGAGGTTATGTTGATGACTTTGCTGAAAGAATAATTGCACTCACAAATGCTTTTGGCAACTTTTTCAATTGCACAGAAACAAGAAAACAAACATGTTTGAGCACTTGGTCTCAAGTAAAGAATATTTTTGTATTTGTGGACATGAGGACACAAGTTACACCCTGTCAAGTATCTTATTTTAAAGAAATAGGTTAACATTTTGGGAAATTTGCTAAACAGCATTTTTTACAGAGTTATACAAGAAGGAGCCAAGAGACCGTTAGCTTAGCCTAGCATAAAAACTTGGAGCAGGGGGCAAGCTGACTCTCCAATGATAAAAATGTCAAACACCTCCTGAGCTCACCAATTATCATGTTATATCTTTTCTTGTTGAGATTCAATCTTCTTGTGTAACTCTTGACAAGAAAGGAGATAAGTGCATTTCCCAAGATATATTTAAAAAAAATACTCTACCTGGAATAGTAATGTGTGTCTGATATGGGGTTTTTTTTTCAACAAAAATATAAGTGCCATGTTAAAATTCTTAAAATGGTATCTTCTCCTCTCCCTTCCAACACTGTTGATTTCAAAAAGTTTAACTGCTTAACAAAAGCTATCTCCTGCTTCACTGTAAGTCCATTCTCAGGGTTTGTACACTGGAGGCCTCAAGTTTCCACATCACACTTGTGTAAGCTGCGCACCAGATGATGACTGGCTTCCAAACTAGTAGTGATGTCAGAAATCAGGCATAAGTACATGCTTTAAGCTCAGATTTAAGATGAGTATAGAGAACCTTTCCTCTTCAGCAGATGAATGTTAAAACAGCCAGTGTCAAACTCTTCTCATCATTCTGCATAGTGAAGCTCAAACGTATATATCTGAAGGTACTATGAGCAAAATACATATTTGAGTGGAGGGGGATTTTAACAATTCTTTAAGTCTAATACAAACATACAAACTTGAAAAAATAAATACAAACATCCTAGTCTCCCCAACAGAGTATCCAGATAAGACCTGTTGCTATGTAGGTACTCTACAGGAACAGGTGGAATGGTTGTGACCATTAAATGACAACGGTCTAAAACTGAAGGGGCCATAGGGCCAGTTGTTTAAGAGTAGACAGTGAGACCAGGTAGAGAGGTGAGAGGCCAGGGATCATGATGAAGAATGATTGAAGGTGTTGATGCTAATTAATCCAGATTAATCCTGGAGAGCGATCTGGGTTCACACTGATGGTATGCCAATCAATTTGTTGCTATGATTGGTCACCAGCCAGAAGGACTATAGACATGCTGAGATGTTATTCTTTGAATACCTTGGCCTGATGTGGGGAGACAGCAAGCCAGGGAATGCTTTTCAGACACAATGGAACCTGGCCAAGGTGGAGTAGAGTGTTGCTGTGTGAACAAACTGGCAGGAAAACAGAAGAGAAAAGTGTTGCAGAACACCCAAACATTTTGTTTGGTCAACTCGTTGCACTGGGACAGTGTCCAACTTTCAGAGGAAAGTTTGGTCACTGAAATTTAAGGAGCAAACTAGTAGTTTAAGCCCCATTATAAGGACACAAAGTTGCTGGGGGGAAAAAAAGGAACTGAGAAAGACTCTTTTCTAGCACCACCTGTTGTGTGCTCACACCTTTCAGTCACACTAAAAGAGTATAATAATAATAATAATGTAAATCTCTCTACTTTAGAACAGAAGGGTAGACACATTTGTTTTAATGTCCAAAGTGCTGAAAGCAGTAATGACGATTCTGGTAACTGTTTACTGATGTTTACTGATTATTGACATGATTAGTGATTCTAGTCCTATAAACTTCACGACTTGCCTAGACATCAATAATCTTATTGGGAAATATATCTGTACTGCATTTCCAAATAAGAGATCCCCAGATTTTCAATGAAAGATTTCAAGCAGCCTGAAAAAAACCCCACACTATTTGATTTTACTGCACAGGCAGTTTGTTGCTATACCTCATATTGGGCACTAGATGTCCTCCTTGGTGTGTTGCATTGAATTGTCTTGGCCTGGAATTGATGTAAACAACTTTTATTGTGCAAGAATTTCAATGTTCTTGTACTTGTGCAATTGCCAAATTGTTATCTAAACTAAAAAAAATTATATTAAAGTAAATAACACTTCTTATAGATATTTAAAAGTGCAATATTTTCAAGCCATTTCTAGTGTTTATGTTAAAGATGAGTGAATATTACCAAGGTTCAGATTCTTATGATAAACACCTTCTTTTATGATAAACAATTATTTTAACTCAAGGCCTAGATACCCTCCACAAACAATGTCCACATACACAGGTGTGTTCAATTATTTTGATTGAAAAGACTTATTATTAGGACCGTATGGCGATGCACACACTGCACTTGACTGACACCTCCTACCTGATTCACCAGCCTGTTTTGTTGCACATATTAACAGAACATCATTAAGCCTTTTTCAAAACAGACATTTTGGCTTGTCATAGGAGTAAAAGCACAATCAATAGCATTAATTAGGTTTGCATTCCCTTTTGATCTGGACAGATACAGCACTGGTATTGGGGCACCAAGTCTAAATGTCTGTATAAAAACATCATTAAGTTATGAAGTTTACATATAATGTTATTTATCACTATTACAGGCATATTTCCCCCAGAAAATGTCCAGCAGACATCTGCCATTGCAGGAGAAGCACCAGTGGGAACATTAACCCTGAAACCAAAAGGAATTCAGCAATCATTAATTTGATTATTTACGCCTGTATTTTTCCAACTGTGACATGCCAAAATGTCCTCTGTGGGAAAAAAGGTCCATTCCCATTATATCTCCACCTAATCTCAGCCTGGGCAATGGTCTAATCGGCCAGAATAAGTGAAAATGCTTGTGTGGATGTGCAGGGCTTTTAAAACATGGGGATGACAAGAATCTGTAAAATTCAACTCTGCCAAAACCATATTTTTATGTAAATTACTGCTTAGTTTAGAGTGGTTTGTTTTCCTTCCTTTTTTTTCTTCTCAAAACCAAAACATGTCGCACAGCCCTTCTCTGGAAGACCATGTTATTCATGTGTTTGGCAATGTTGCTGTTCGAAGAGGCTGCTTCCGTTTCCCTTATATAAAATGAATTGATTCATCATCATCAGCCTATTCTTCAAAAATTACTATGTACAAAATATCTTTACTCTCAATTGATACAATAATTATAAGAGACTATTGCTGACCATTAATCCAGAACATATAATCTTACAATCATCTGATTCTGTGGAAAAATAAGCGTAATAATTGAGTTTTATTGACTTCATGTCATTCAGATGCAATATGCAAAATTCACTCAAAGAAAAAAGGCCTGTTTCCTGTACTGAAGCAAAGACCCTGTTAGAAGTCAGATTTGTACTGAAATGTTATTTATATAAATCTGAAACTGTGGATAAACATTGAAAAAAAAGTTTGATCATTTTTTATAATAGTTATCTATGTTGTCATACAAAAACACTCTGAGATCAACACAGATCTATCTATCAAACCTATGTGCACATGGACAACAAACCTATTTACACTTTTTTTTTTTTTTTTTAATATCATTGCCACATCCTTTTAGCCTCTTTTTCAAACACATGGAGCTAATCACACACACACAAACACAGTAAACCATCGGATCAATCTTGGCCCTGGGAGTTGAAGAAAGACAGTTTATCCAGGTATGTGAGGGCCTTGCATCTCACCAGGCCATAGTATGTCTTTAACAGTGAACATCTTCCACCCTTCTGCCCCAGATCTGCCCATACTGTCTCCAGCTCCTGACTCTTCATTCCTGCTGAGCTGAACAGATAGCGATAGCAGCAGGCGTTGTAGCGGATGTGTTTTCTTCCTGAGAACCTGGCACTGTGTGTTGGTGCCACACCAGCCTTCTGAGCACAAAGGCCAACAAAAACATCAGCTGGTACAGGTGCCCGGACCGCTGCAGATGCCACATACACTTTTCGGACCACATCCTGCGATAGAACAAAGGCTGTTCCATCACAGTATTCAGGCAGGTACTTCTCAGGGTAGAGTGCTGGGGGCAGGTAGCCGGGGCTGGAGGGGTTCCTGTCAGGGGAGTCTCTCTGGATCACTCTGCCTAGGTAAAGGTCCTCGGGGTGCCTGTGTAGCCCGAGCAGGTAGCCTCCGATTGCAGGGAGGTTAACAAACACAGAATCTTGGGTCAGCAGAACAAAGCGTGCCACAGGACAGAATGTGATCACCCAGCGGAGTGCCAGCACTGTCCTCTCTGTTGGACCACGGAGGGATGAATCAGTCACAGCATGACCCTGGACCATGTCCCCATGGTGGTCAGACTCTCTCATAAGGGCTTCTTGTGCAGCGGAAGTTGGAGTTGATCCTAAGAAAAACAGTACCTGCACCGGGAAACCTTGGATGTGTGTTTGGTTGGCCCATGTCCTCCTGACTGTGTCTCTCTGGGTGATATTAGCTGGTGAGCTGAAGATAAGAGTAAGCAGGAAGAGGTCAGAGTTTCTGCAGGCATTAGGATTAGGGATGGGGTAGGCTTGTGACACATTCTCCCTGGCGTTGCTCAGGTCCAGTTTCCTTGCTTTCTCCCTTACATCAACAACCGCACCATCTGTGTAGATGCCAGGTGTAGGCTGCAGGAGGTACTCCTCAACAAGGTCAGCCCCAAACAACAGGGCATGGAAGAGCAGCACATTGAAGAGGAGGAAACACCACTGGTGGGTACGCAGCTTGCACAGAGAGAACTGGAGCATGAGACAGAGAAAGAGAGAGTATGAATTTCCATAAAGGTCAAGCTAAAACTCATAAACAAAAGAATTAACACTGTACCTGCATGACACCTTGTTGTTTCTCCGTGTGTACTGGCCTTTTGGATCAGAGGACCTCCCGCTGTTGTCAGTTCTACAACAACACTAGCTGACAGACAGGGTTTCCACCTTCATGAAACTCTAGCAACATGTAACCCTGCACCCCAACCCTGAGTCACATGCCTCATGAAGAGGAGAGCATCCTGTGTCATGCATGCAACATTAATGACACCAAGAAGCAATAGTTAGATATTACAACAAGAACATAAAGAAAATACAAATGAATAAAGGAAACTTAAGATAATTTGCAGTAAAGCACTGGTCTAAGATTGTGTCAAGTATCATTATTCCACTGTCATGATTTTATGTTTTAACTCACTTTTAGTAACACATGCACACAAGTATGATGTGTAAATATGTATGGATATAACACACTGGGGTTGTATCAAGTTAATTTTCTTAATTATCCCCTCATGTAATCACATTTCAAACTTTAATGTTTAATTTACTTTCTTCGTTCATTTTTTCATTTGCTTCATTTCCTCGTACACCTTCTGTGTATATCTATACGTGTAAAAATGTCTTCATGTTCCTTTGGACGTTAATATTGAATAGGTGGTCAATCATCATATTTGCATGGTAACACAAAGATTGAATTCACCTTTTCAATGGACATTTGCTGGCTCTACCTCAAAGACAGACTATGAGAAAGAGGGTTTTCACCGAACTTCTAAAATGTAAATAATTGGTCTATTGATATTTATTGTTTAATATTATGCATTTCAGTGTTGTAAGTATTCCAGGTGATGCTGCAGTAGGTTTACCTCCTACGTATACTGTTAAGTAATTAAACTTACCCATGCATCATGTATAGTCATTAGCCTATATAAGAAATTAAGTAATGAAAATCAAAACTATAGACATTGAACACAATGCATAGGCAATTTACATGATTTGTGCATTGTTTGTCACTGTGCCACTGTCTCCTCTCTCCCTCTTCTCCCTTTACTCTTTATTTCTCATTTCTCCCTCTTCTCCTTCTTTCCGTCTTCTCCCTTTCGCTCTCTTTTCCTTAACCCCAACCAGTCAAGGCAGATTGCTGCCCACCTAGAGCCCAGTTCTGCCTGAGGTTTCTTCTCGTTAAAGGGGAGTTTTTCCTTGCCACTGTCACCAAGTGCTTTCTCATGGGGGAATGTTGGGTCTATTTAAATTAAATTGAGATGAATTTTGTTGTGAGTTGGCGCTAGATAAATAAAGACTGGTTGATTGATTGATTGATTGATTGATTGATTGATTGATTGATTGATTGATCGATCGACTGATTGATTGATTGTGCAGCAGTACAAACTCTTAAAGTACAAGTTTGCAGCCTTTACTGATGTAGAATTGTGAGTTCCTAAAGTCTACTGAAATGAGGCCTTTTTGTAGTAAAAACAAGAAGAAAAAGAGGAGGAACGTTTTTAACAAAAACATAGGGAGCATTGATGGGTGTCAAGTCGTTGTAAAATGTGTTTTAATTATAATTTGTAGTGAAGTTTAAAGGATATCCGAAATAAAGGACTTATCTGAAATCAAGCGTAGCTCCGCTTTCAGCCCAGCAGGTGGCAGTAAGGCGCCGTAACGTTGGATGTCAACCGCGTAAATGACGTAGATTAAGAAGAAGAAGAAGAAGAAGAAGAAGAAGAAGAAGAAGAAGTAGAAGAAGTAGAAGTCACGTTTGACAATAGGCAGACACCCGGACACATATGTCGGCACTTTCCCCAAACACTAGAAACCATGGCTGCCACCATAGAGAGTTTACTGGAGGAAATCTCCCATGTTGAAGACCCAGTTGAAGAGCTGCAGAGTTTAAAAACAGCCCTGTTATCGATCCCGCTCAGCGCCGTGAGAGATTCAGTGAGCGGACAGCGTTTGGATGTTATATTCTCTCTCTTAAACTCCAATGAAAGGTCGGTTTGATGCAGTGTTTGGCAAAGTCTGTGTCATTATCTGCTGAGTCAGTCTGTTGAACAGCAGGTTAACATAACAGTAGGGTGAGTTAGTTAGCTAAACAGGCTACATTTGATCTGTGCAAGCCAGCTAAGTGGCTACAGTTCAGGTGACACATTTTCTGCTGTTTAAGGAATATTCTCCAGATTATCGGATTTAAGATTAAACAATATCTGAAAATGAAAGTACTGACTAATATATTTTAGGTGTTTGAGGTGTATATTAATAGACGTGCAAGGAAACACAGCCGTTCAAGTTGTGGGCAATGCAGGAGGACGCTATCAATTCCTGCACCTTTCGCCTCAAACACCCCAAATCTAAAGCTGTAGACACTTCATTGCCATTATCTACAGAGACAATGTCTATATTGTAAGCCAAAACCAAAAAAACCCCAAAAATGTTAAGCTGCTAATATGATCTGTTTTCACAGGGAGCAGGTTGAGCTGTGTGTGGACATCCTTGAACGCATCTTAATGGCTCTCAGCCCTTTGCACTTGGCCCAGAACTACAGAGCAGAGCTGCAGGGAGGTCTGACCCATCCTGAAGAAATTGTTAAGATACTGGCTTTGACGCAGGTAAGCAACTCACATAGAAAAATGACCAAAAAAAGAGAGCAGTCATATCAAGTATTCCTTGTTTTTCACTGTCAGATTGGTCGAATGGTAGAGCACACCGAAGCTGCCACAGAAATACTCAACAACCAGGACGTTCTTCGAGGAGTGATCCAATGCATCAGAGAAGAGAAGATAGCTGTGGCCAAGCAGGTAATGACACACGCAGTCATTTTCCCTTATGGCATCACAAATCTATATAGTGTGTGCATTAACTGTTCTGTTCTGCAGGCCATCCAGTCCTTGTCCAAACTGAGTCACTCGAAACCTGGCTTAGACAAACTGTTCCACAGCGACCTGCTCAAAGTTATTAAGGATGTGATGGCCACAAGTGACATCATCAGATACAGAATATATGAGGTACGTTCACATATGTCATGTTGTGGTTGATGATGTGAGAGCAGCAACCTTTTTCTGACATGTAGCTTTGTCAGTGACATATATTTTTGAAGAAATCAATGGGCAGTATGTCAGAATTTGGGACTTTGATTTATGTCAGCTGAGCTTGTAAGCAGGCTCACAGAGACAGCTGAATGACTTGAAGCATTTTCTTCTCCATAACAACATCATGCTGCAGTCATCTAACAGTTTCTGTAGCTGCCTGGGAGAATGTGCACACTACATCACTCATTTCATGGAAAGATTTGGTTTATTCCGAATCTCTGTTGTTTCTGTTTTTGCTCTCTGATATATCTCATAAATTATGTATGTGTTTTATGGAGTTCATATAAAACAAGTAGACTGACTTGTTCTTATTTGTGCCTACAGCTGGTGGTGGAAATCTCGTCTGTGTCTCCCATCTCCTTTGGTTACTGTGCCAACAGCAGCTTCATTTCTCAGCTGCTTGGAGAACTGACAGGAGATGATGTATTAATCAGGTTATATGATGCTGTTTGGAAGACTGTAAAGTACCTGAAACTTCACCTGACTAACTCTCTCTTACTTTCATAGTATAACCCTCAGTGGCTTTACTTGTGTGTGTCTGTTTTTATCTGTTTTGTTCAGGGCCACAGCCATTGAGATGGTGACAACTCTAGCCCACAGTCTGCATGGCCGGCAGTACTTGGCCCAACAGGGTATAATGGACAAGATCTCCAACATGATTAGAGGAGCAGAAACTGACCCATTTTCCTCCTTCTATCTTCCAGGTGAGTCACCTTAGAAAATCCTGACAGTCCTCCCTAATTCCTTCTGCTGAACTGAGTTGAAAACATACTAAAGTTTAGATTAAAGGTTCTATATGTAGGAAACGTAAAGCTTGCGTGCTTGTAGTGCAAGACTATTGCAGGTGATGCCCCCCCCCCTTCCCCTGCCACTGCTGTACACACACACAAACACACATACAGAGGCTACTGTTGCACGGTGGCTGCTGACTGGTGAGAGCGTATCTGCATTACCCAACCTGCAAAAATATCCGTTAATCAACAAACATGCAAACCGCATGATTTTTTTTACAAATCGTGTTCACTAAACACTGGTAGGCCCAGTGAGCTGTGGCTGGGAAGCAACAGGCTGTGTCCGGTGACCAACAGTCTGTGGCTGGGAAACAATGTGCTTTGGCCGAGGAGCAACAGACTGTGACTGAAGAGCAATGCACTGCGGTTTTGTTGTGAAATGTGTGCTTATTACTACCAACAGAAAAAAACAAAAGGGGGTAAGTTGTGTTCTGCTTTTGCTCTCTGTAGCTTGTTTTCTGCTCCTTTTGTTGACGAAATAATGTTTTAGCCGTGTGTGCTCGGGAGTGGGCGACTGGTCATTGTGGCAGTGTTTTGTTGTGAAATGTGTCATGACCAATGGGGACAGCTACCTGAGTCATTAGCTGGAGAGCTAATATCTGCAGAGTATTTCTAGACTCATAACACCATTTCGGGAGCATGCAAAATTTTCCTTTGAATTTTCATGGAAAATCCTGCCTGGTTAATTCAAATAGACAGTCCACAGGCTGTTACAGACAACCATGAAAGTCGGGAAGCTCACATTTTACATTAGTACCCATTTCACTCATTGACAATAAAAAACAATTAATACATGTAATTTGCTTCACAATCCTACATATAGAACCTTCAAGTATTGTTTTAATGAAATAGTTTGATGTTTTATTATTCACCCCCTCACAGTGTGAATGTCACTCCTGCAGGTTTGGTGAAGTTCTTTGGTAACCTGGCCATTATGGACAGCCCCCAGCAGGTTTGTGAAACCTACCCGGTCTTTCAGAACAAGGTGTTTGAGATGGCTATGGACCCAGACCCTGTGATGATCGGAGTGGCCCTGGATACTTTGGGCTTACTCGGAACTACCGTGGAAGGGAAGCAGGTCCTGCAGAAAACAGGTTAGCTCGTTGTTTGTATAATTTGATGTTTTATAATTACACTTTAAAAAACCTTTGCTCTTCACTTTCAAGGTTTTCACCAGATTATTAGATGTGGGAAACACCACAAGGAAATATCTTGAGTAAACAGAATGAATCTGATCTGTGATAGTGTAATCAAATAGCACCTTTTTTCTTATTTTGATGAATAATGCATTAGGTTCACATTTATACAATACCGACACACCCATATGTACATTTAAGGACTACTGATGGTTGTCCGCACAGTCTGAAAAGATTCGATTCTAACTCAATTCCACAGATTTCACAGCTAAAACTAGTGTGAGTCTTCAGCAGTTTGAATCAAACAAAATCAAGTGGATATCTTCTAGAGCTTCAATGCTTAGAGGATCAATTGATTGTTTGATCGCATAAATTCCAAAAATCTGATGTTTCAGTTTTGGGCTATTGTTTATACAAAATAGGACATTTAATAGCATCACCAACAACTCTAGGAAAAGGACGTGGCGTCATGTGTGATCAACGTTTTTCATTGTTTTGGGGTTTTATAGACCAAAATGATTATTTGATTAATTGAAATATTATCTGATTATTTAAATGATTGTAAGTACAGCCCTAGTATCTTCAAATGTTTGTTTCTTTCCGTTTCCCCAGAGAGAATTCCCTTGCCTTCCCTGTGGTGGTGGGTTAGTAACAGAATGAGGACATTTTGCACAAAAAAGATTATAACCTCTGAAGATGTTTCCACTTGATTTGTCTAACTTGGACTGCTGAAACCTGACATTAGATTTGGTTGAACTTTGAATGTATTTTTGCACAGAACGAGGACTGACATTTTGCCCCACATCCCTTACATTGGCAGTACTGTATGTTTGGAAGGAATCGCTTCATGGTCCGTATGGAAAGGAGGAGTGATTAAAGCAACTAATAAATCTTTGAATGTACATATGAGCTTATGAGTATTGTTTTAAGACAGACTTGAAAAATGTGAAGCTAGCCTTTAATGTTTTATCTCATTAGCTAAAGGTCCCAGAGGAGCAATGGCTCCTGTAATAATTATTATATCAATCAATCTTTATTTATATAGTGCCAAATCACAACAAAAGTCATCTCAAGGCACTTTATACATAGAGCAGTCTAAACCGTACTCTTTACTTTAATTTAAAGAGACCCAACATTCCCACCTGAGCAAGGACTTGGCGACAGTGGCACTTATCATTTCAGCTGATGTCTTGTTGTCCTATGTACTTTTTCGCTGTGTGTCCTCAGGAGAAAAATTCAAGGCAGTATTGTTAAGAATGAGCCAGCTGGCCAGCTCCGGAGATACAGATCTCAGAGTGCGCAGCCTGGAGGCCATATCACAACTGCTCACTCTACAGGTATGTGTTTGCACACATAAGGAATTTCTAGAGTCTTTAAAAGCCATCAAGAGACAAATGTCCTAGCTTACTCAATACATTTTTTGATTTCTGATATTTCTTCCAGCCAGAGCAGCAGACAGAAGACCTGTTGGCCCTGACTGAGTCCTGGTTCCGCCTTTTGTCTAACCAACCCATAGACATGATTCATAACATCAGCACTCAGCCGTTCCCGGAGCTGCATTGTGGGGCTCTGCGGATATTCACTGTGAGTGAAGAGCAGGTTCAAATACCATCACTGACATCAACATTAGTTGGGTGATAATTATCATTAAATGAATATTTGTGTGTGTGTTTTTTCAGGCCATTGCCACACAGCCATGGGGTCAGAAGTTAATGATCAGCAGTCCTGGTTTCATGGAGTTCATTTTGGATCGTTCAGCGGGTCAGACCAAGGAGGCCAAAGATGCCAAGTTTGAACTGGTGGGGTCACTTGTGAGTTCATCAACAGCAGCAGTGATACTGGGTAGCCAGCATTACATCCGTCTGAAGACCTACCTGAAAGAAGGACCTTATTATGTTTCAGCTGTGGCTGCAGTCGGCACAGAAGGAGCCGAATGATTCAAAGAAACTCACATACATTTACTTACATTTTACATGACTTACATTTTACGGGTCTTTAGTTCATGCTTAAGTGGTGGTTAAGGGACTGAATATTCTAACTATGAGTTAACATATTATACACTTCAATAATAGCAGCAATAGTTAATAACTTTATCATCTCAACCTCAGCCAGAAATGTTCATTCATAACTGATGGTTTAAGTATTTTGAACCAATTTAGAAACAATTGAGAAATTCATTACTTACATAATTATCCATTACTTGCTTGAGCCCTCAGTTGCTCCTCTGTTAGGTTGTTTTTCTCATATAAATATATTTGTCAGGCTTTTCGGATAGGACATTAAAATATTAAATGTCATCATCATCATGTCATTTTATTTCATGAGTAAATCTATTATTGTTGTAAAATAAATGTTATGTTTTTTAATGATAAGTTAAAGTTCGAAACATAAAACTATATTTTTTTGTAATTAGAAATTTGCTACAAATGTGAAATAAAAAGAAAAGGTGACAAAAATCTAAGCAAAGGGATTTTATTAGAAGAACATCAATATTAGGAGCCCTCTTAAAATGATGTGACACATATACCACAAGGTGCATCATGGGTGCATTCTGAAAGTCTATGCACAAAAAAAAAGAAGAACTTGGTGCCATCATAGCGAATGAAGAATCACCATTAAAAGATAAAGGATACAACTGACTGTTGTACTAAATCTCCACATTGTGTAACAAACAGCATCCTCATGATATGTTAACGCATGTTTAGTTATTGTATCTTTACCACGTACTTAAGCAATACTTAAAGAGCCACCAGTGTGTACATTTTTACTTTCAGATAGTTAACTTATAGAGAAACATTCACACCATCTTGTGTCTTTCATACCAAACAGGACTAGACCAAACATACAAAGTAAGAGAAGACCCCAGTTCTTCAAATTCATAAGATGTTGATTTAAATTTTTTGCGTCAAAAATATTTTTGTTTACTAAAATGCTTTTTTATTAAAGATGATGCAGCCTGACCATGGATGTGTTTGCTTACTTTTGTTGGCAAAGTGTCACAGGAATAACATTTTTTGTTATTATAATGACAAAAATAATAAAGTGATCATTTTGTAAGTCATGATGTAAGAGGGTAATAATAATAATAATAACTTCAATTTATATAGCGCCTTTCAAGATACCCAAGGTCGCTTTACAAGAGTGGGAGTAGGGGGGTAGGGGCAGGGTGGGGGTTTAGGGAGGGTAGGCAAGAGAGAAGAGGTGTGTTTTGAGGTGCTTTTGGAACTGTGTCAGAGAAGTAGCGGAACGGATAGGAGGGGGCAGGGTGTTCCAAAGGGTAGGGGCAATTGCACAGAAAGCCCTGTCACCAAAGGTCTTGAGTCTGGTGCGGGGAGTGGAGAGTAAGTCCTTGCTGGTGGAGCGCAGGGACCGTGACTGGGTGTACGGGTGGAGGAGGTCAGTGATGTACTTGGGTGCCAGTGAGTGAAGTGATTTGTAGGTGAGGAGGAGGATTTTGTAGCTGATGTGTTGTTTGATTGGCAGCCAGTGGAGTTTCTTGAGGATGGGGGTGATGTGCTGCCAGGGCTTGGTGTGGGTTAACACCCTGGCAGCTGAGTTCTGGACATACTGCAATCTGTCTAGGGCTTTGTTGGGCAGCCCAGACAGGACACCATTGCAGTAGTCCAGACGGGAGGTGACAAATGCATGAATGAGGGTTTCGGTGACTGAGTCGGTGAGTGACGGCCGGAGTCTTGAAATGTTACGGAGGTGAAAGAAGGCAGATTTGGTGATGCTCTGGATGTGGAAACTGAATGAGAGTGTGGGGTCCAGGATGACGCCCAGGTTCCGCACTTTGGGAGATGGGGAGGTGGGACAGCCGTCGATGACCAGGGTGAGGTCTCCAACCTTCCTGAGCAGTGGTGCTGGGGCCACCACCATGAGCTCTGTCGTGTTGGTGTTGAGTTTCAGAAGGTTGTTGGTCATCCAGGTTTTGATATCGTACAGAAAGTTGTTGAGTTGTATTGGTGGGAGTTGTGAGGTGGGCTTGGTGCTGACGTCATGGGCGTCGAACTGGGGGGAGAAATTGGAATGGTCTACCAGGGCCCCAAGCATGGGGGGGCCCTGGGCTTTTGTTTAAATATATCAGTTATAAAAAACAACGTCATAAATATTAAAATAAAATCAAAGTTGCTATGAAAGTTCAATAATAAGGTTGCTTTAATCAAATTAAGACTGTCTGAGACTGCACCCCCTTGCAAAAATGCAGAATGGTTCATTCCGCCAGGTAGGACTCGCTAACGGTTGATAACTTGTTACAGTCTATGGTTGTTAAGCGACTCATTCCTACACAGTGCTCTATGCAGTAACGTGTCAAAGAGTAAATTAGGCTGCCAGAAGAGGAAGTAGAGAGGAGAAGGAAAGAAGCAAAGACTAGGCAACCAGATGCTTACGTTTTTTTCAAGGAAAGGTTAGTTCAGCCCAAATGTTAAAGCCTATTATGATAGATGAAATACCAGGTTTTAATCAGACCTCCCATGATTGGCGTGAGATCGCATCCCAATCTGCTGAAGGGGAGGGGGCGTGTCAGGTGTGGCGTGAGAGTGTGTGAACTGCTTGAGACTGCTTTGAATGGAGACAACACATTAACACATCCAAGCTCACCAAAATCAATAGCCCTCTTAGGCTAAATAGACTTATAACAGTTATTATAAAATGCTATTAGTAACTATTGTAGCAGCCTTCTCATTTTAAAACATGCTTAGCAGTTATTATTGATGATATTGATGCTGATAATAATTTAAAAATCTAGTTAATGGCATAAGTAACCTAGGACATAATACAGCAAATGTCCATTGCCTGTTAGCAAATCTAAATCTTAGCTTTTCAATCAAAAGTCCCTTTCAGAAACAGTGGCCGAAAGTGGATCAGCTACTCCATTCTCCTCTACTGCAGACTTGAGTGAAGGTCATAATGACTATTGAGTCATGGTCTGTTTTTGGATGTAGAATTTTGTTGCTGTTTATTGTTTATTAAGGATCCAGAGTTTAACATTATCACATCACAGCAATGTTAAGCCATGTGTGGCACTATGGAAACCTGTTTACATTTCTTTTGAAAGTAAAATCTGACTGACTGGTGAGTCTTGTGTGGTTGTATATTATTATAAAGTAGCCTTAGCAATTTTTTGAAGTAACCTAGGAAGTAAATTATAACAGGTGTGTTATAGTCTACTTTGGGGGTCATTAATAGGCCTTGTGATCTCCAATACTGAGAGCTCAAACTGAAAACAACACAATTCACAAACCACAGTAAAACAACTTAAGGGTAGACTACAGTGTGTGTGTTTGGAAGGCGGCGGGGGTGGGTCTAGGGTGGGGTGGGGGGCCCTTCAGGAGGCTTATGTATGGGGGCCCAGAATTTGGTGCTACACCCCTGGCTGACGTACAGTTGGGTGTCGTCTGCATAACAGTGGAAACTGGGTCCATGGTTGCGGATGATCTGACCGAGGGGGAGCAAGTAGATGGTAAAGAGGAGGGGGCCAAGGACAGATCCCTGGGGGACGCCATGGTTAACTGTTGCAGTGGTGGAGTAGGAGCCTTGCAGAGTGATGTATTGTTTACGGTAGGGTAAGGGCAGAAATATTTCTTCTGCCTGCTTAAAAATAGTCTCATTTGCCTATATCAGATCATTTCTTAATATTTTATAACAAAAGAAACCTGAGTGGTTCATTGGAAGCTGAAGTATTATGTGACCAAAACATTTCTCTGCATACATCTGGCTCTTCCGATACACCTCATGGAGAATTATCGATGTGAGGCATTGTTGCTTTAGATTTACTTTAGGCATTTTCAATGTTCAGGCTGCAAGCTGTTCACTGATAAGCAGTGGAGGGGTCGAGCTCAGAGGAGGCAGCAGGTGGCTTTCATACACCAGATGGAGATAGTCACAGGGGAAAGGTCCAACTTCTAAATAAATATATAACATAGTTTATTGACCCCTTCTCAGATATACTTTTAGATACATAAAAATACTCAGCTTTGAATAATAATTGATGAAAAATGTGCATCTAATGTGGTCTTTCCACAATAAATAAGACCAGTTACCTCATTAGAAATGTATCTTCCTCTCTCTCATTGCAAAATCCAGAATCTATGAAAAGAAAAATGTCAGTGTATGTGCACTGGAGGCTTCAGGTTTCCACATCACACTTGTGCAAGTGGCATACTGGACCACGATTATCTTCCAAACTAGTAGACATAAGTAAGTACATGCTTTTACCTCAGATTTAAAGTGAGTAAAAGAGAAACTTTCGTTTTTAGCAGATGAATGTAAAAACAGCCGTCTGGTGTCAAACTCTGCACATACATCATTCTGCACAATGAAGCTCAAACATCCAACTGGAGGAGCAAGAAGCAAAAAACAAGCTTTAAGCTTTTATACAAGCAAGATGAAGCCCTTGAAGGTACAGACAGTGAGCTATACTTCTTATCTTCCGCCATCTGTCATATCACAGCAAACATGTATTTACATCTTTGAGTGCTGTAGGAATAAAGTTTTATATGTGTGCCTCATTGGGCTCAATTAAAATCTTTAATGATTTACATTTTAAATGATGGAGTTACTATTTTTAATGTGAATTTCCACAGGTAATCACATACAAATATACCTATATTACATATTTATACTGCCCGATGTAAATGTGATGTGTTGAAATCAATCCCAACATGGATTAATGTATATATATATTTTCAACTAAATGTTCAACTGAGCTGCTGCCAAAACTAAACTTCTTCTCACAGCCCACCTACGTACAATATAACCACAGTAATCTCATATTATAATCATAATCAGAGATGTGACTTTTATCTCACCAGCGGTAAAACGACTTCAGAAAGACTGACTCAATCCCAAACATCCATCATAACTCCTTAACAACCCAATGCCACTGTTTTCCAGAGTGAGTCATATCACCTCTCCCACATCTCCTCCATACTTTCTCCACTTTGCGTCATCAAATGAATAAATAAAAATAAAAATCAGGCCGTCAGTCAATCTTTCTATTCACTTTTTACATTTTTTATTTCTTCTCCTGGCGCTCCTGGGAGTGTAGTGGAAATCATTTGGCTCCTCGTTCTTCTCACATCATTTATCACTAACACTGGGTGTCAATGGCCTTCTTCTGAGTAATACAATTATAACACTCATGTTGCAAAACATTTTTAAGCCCAGCTTGACTGAAAATGTAACATTCAACAGTTTTTTGTGCAGCTCTCAGGATGTGCTGCCATGCTCTTTTCTGGTATCATTACACTTGAATATGAACCTTGAGTAAAGATTGTATCATCACTCATTCATAAAATTATAGTAAAACTGTGAAATTGTGGGGCAGTGAGTATATAAATTTGACACAATTGATAGTATAACAAGCTTTTAAAATACAACACATTGTTAAAGATGACACTAGTGGTTTCCAACCTTTTTGGCTTTTGATGTCATACAAAAAGCAGTGTGTAGTCGGGGTCACATGTTCAGATGTCTATGAGTTGTTAACAGCTCCACCAAATAGTGATTTTTCCCTCTAAACTTCTCACATGGTCTCATTTCAACAAAACAAAAGTCCAATTGTGTATTTTGTGTATCAGAACTTTGTTTTGAGGAGGGCCCGACCCCTAGGCTGGGAACCCCTGGACTAAACTAGCTAACTCTATATAAAGTAGTTTAAACTAGCTCCACCTCCAGCAGCTACAACAGTGACATGTGTTGTGGAGATTTCCTTAATTAAGTGTGAGAGAGAAAATCATGAGTCCAGTAAACGAATTTAGATCACAAACTAGTATTTTAATATATATATATCTGTACAAGATGAGTTCAGCACACAGCACACGTAAGGTACAGAGAACAGAACTGAACTGAACTGTAAAGAAACAGAACCAAAGTTATAATATCTTTCGGGCCCATCCCACACCTCTCTGACAATCAGCCCATTCTCCTGATACATAACAAGGCCTTCTTCTGATACATAACGAGGCCTTCTCGGTGGTGTCTTATCAGTGCCTTAGTGGGAGTCCGGTACACAGCACTTTCCCACACTATGAGAAAGATACACAAGCTAACAAAGCCTAACACAGTTTAACAGAATACTGAAATGTATATGGATATAATGAATATTATTTCTCCACTACACATGCTGCTTACACACTAATATATCAGACAGAGGGACCAAACCACTACTATTACTGTAATACTTTAACTAACTTGTGCTGCTCATACTTATGTACTTTTACTTATGTAGCATTTGTCATGTAAGCCTTTTACTTGTAGTGGAGTATTTTTACATTGCTGTATTGGTACCTTTACTCAAGTAAAAGATCTTCCACCACTGGTGTAACCTCTTACCCTAAGAACGACCTATATTAATCCAAATTAAGCTGCTGTCCTCTGCGGTGTGTCACAGAGGGTGGAGCTCCTTCTGGGATGTCTCTGTGTGAAATGTGGGATGATCTGCTGCTGGGATGAACATTTAGAGAAGGAAATGTGTGATATTCAGGTTTTACCTAACAGATGAGTCATTCTCTCATACTGATACACACATATCATGTAACTGTGATGTCCGAGATAGGTTTGTTCATTTATTGCCCATATACCCATTACCAACCTTGAAGTAGACATGTCTGAAGAGTCCGATTTACAATAACTAGAGTAGTCCTCTACCTGGAAAAAGAAAATGAGTTTAAGAATCTTGACTTTTGGTTGTTTGGAAGTAATACGTTGAATAAATTTGACTCAATCTCAATGATTTCCTTTTGAATGTTTGGAATCTGAGCATAATGAAAATATTCACATTTGAGAAGCTGGAATCAAAAATATGACTCAAAATGATCCATTGATTATCAGAATGATTGTGAATAATTTCCTGTCAATTGATCAGTTAGTTTATTGCTGCAGCTTTAATCGCTTTTTTTTTCTTCTTGCAAGCTCCATACACCTGCAGGTAATGATTGTGGACAACTGAATTATGTGCCATGCCACATCAGAGAAACATGTGTAGCCTACAATGAAACAATATGGCTGCTGTCACATATTATAACCCTGTGAAGCAGATTTTTGTATTTGCATTCGTCATCCAGCACATTAGATTGATGAGTTTTGTTTCTGGAAGTATTTGTCTAAATGTAAATGTGTCCATTCAGATTTCCTTTCCGGGAGGACTGAAGACACTCAGAGCCTCCAACAGATGGTGCTAATCACTCTCTCATCAACAAGAGTTGGTTGACAATGCAACAGTTATGTCATTAGGTGTTTGCGCTACCTCAGGGAGGAAAACTGTCAGCACCGTTATGTTCACACAGCTGAAGACCCGTCCTCAGAATAACTCCCCCCTTCACACCTGTCAGCTTGATTTTTTTTCTCTTGCGACTGTAATTATTTCATTTGCACCCTCCAGTTTGTATTTTTAAGGAGTTCATCAGCCAGTTGTCACTTCGCTTGCAGCCTCTAATCTGCGTAGGCTGATTAAAAAAACAAACTCCATACCTCCAAGATGTACCTGTATAGGTGAGGGAGCGCACAGGGAGATATCACATTTTTATCTTAAAAAAGGCGCGTCTTTTTCTCCGGGAGTCCACTCCTTTTGACAGGAGATCACCCTCCGATGCAATTAACCCAGGAAGACGACTTTATCGAGGAGGACTCAACGCCGACCACCGCAGCTCTCCAGTCCGACGGCAGCGCCGGATCTCCGGCCAAAATGTGCAGTGAATGTTACGTGAATCAATCGTTTGTGAACGATGATGGAACCATGAACAGCCACAAGCCACAGTAAGAGAAAAAAAGGCAACACAAGAAAAGAGAAAAAACGGGTGGAAACTTTAGGTATCCCTGTCATATGCAATGAATAAGTTACTTCACATTTCTCCAAGTTATCATTGGAATAATCACTGATAGGCTTTGTAGCTGAAGAATTTGTTAATTGTGAAATCTTTTTAATACACTATGCATATTTTTTAAATGCATATTCCTCATTATCATCATTAGTTTTGTTTGCAGAGCTCCATCCACACACTGTCCTCTCATCTCCTGTCACCACTGCTGTGTCTACAGCTGTTCATTGACTTGTTTGTTCTATGTGTCTGTCAGCTTTCACTGTTACAGACCAGATAGCCTATTATCTACTGTAAATATGGTTTTAATACAAGCACTAATAAATAACATATTAAACAATCTTTTAAGTGGTTAGTACAATGTATGTACAATGCATCTCTGTCTTCTTTGGAACAAAAATGCGTTAATATCTACATATTGTGTTGCAAATGTGCATTGAAAGTCCCAAAGAAGACACACAGATGTGATGTTAAACGACAAATATATTGTTCTTTGTTTTGTCATGTGGACACCTGAAATGATCTGTCAGCTCGTGTCTGTTTTTTCTGCGAGATCTGAGTGGTGCTCTTTGCCACAGGGTTTTGATAGATGACTGTTTTCATTATTAAAACCACATGGGAAATAAAGTACCCTTCATCTATTATGAGATAAGTTTGAAAAGGTTGTAATAAACAAACAGATTGCGATGGAGGGAAAATAAATGGAGAGGTGGATGAGAGAAGCAGGAAAGGCTTTTCTACACTCACTAAATTTGTGAATGACGTGCTGTGTCTCTATAGATTGTATAGCTTCTTCTCCTTTGAGATTTTCACGAGAAACTTAAAAACATTAGCTGGTGGTCTTTCAAAATCACTTCATTTGACTAATAATATACAGTACATCTTTTATGTCCACGCAATGAGTAATAATTCACCAAACAAGGGTTAGCATTGTTTTAACCAGGTTGCAATGTGCTAAGTTATCATTCCTAATATGTGCAGTGTACTGTGCTATGAGAAAAGTGTAAGAATATGGAGGTAGAAACAAACCCATTCATTCCACTCTGGGGTTTATGATTCATCTAATCCCTTCAAGCAACCGACATCAGTTCATCCTTAGAGAGTTTATTCCACTGGGGTCACAAAGGTAACATCTCACTATTTTGTATTTATTTGCACACTGCAGGTTACTCAAGCTCAGGCACTTACGCTGTAGTTGGATACAGGCTATGAATAGAGAAAGATGACTCAACATCTGCAGACATTCAGAAAACAAGACTAGGTCAAAACTTGGTGTATGGCTGGACTGTGAATTGTCAGTGTTTGAAATTGTAGCCAGTGTGTTAGAGGGGATAGTCAGTGTTAGTGTCTATAATGTGAATTCCTGGATATTATGTTCATCTGAAATCTTGTGTAGCTAGTGGTCCCTGTAATGCAGTATTGTTGAAGTGTACGTATCATATCACATAACATGGTTAAACAGCGTTTGAGTCCAAAAATGCAGTTTTAAATGCAGTTGCGAGGACAATAGTCTAATTAATATCCATAAAGATTTATTTTAATTCTAATTATAACTGCCGCGTGAATCAGCGTTGGTGCAGCAGTCCCGCAGGCAGGCGCACCGAGCACCGGGTGAGCTGCAGACATCATCCCGAAGAGCGACATCCAGACGGCCGCGGATCTCACACACCGGGTCAGCCTCAACAACGCCTCCACACGCTCCCTTGACAGTCGCGCAATCATGGCGTGGGAGTCCGGGTGCAGACCGAGGTAGGGCATCTGCTGCAGATACATTAGGAATTAGTCAGTGAGTGGCACAGCTGTAAACGACCCCTGAGGACGTAATAGAAAGCTGTTTTGCGCTGTATCATTTTGAAAGAGCAACAGCCAATGGGTAAACTCCAACACTCAACTGGCTGGCCAATGGTGTAACTTCATCACTCAGCGACTCACTCAGTCATGTGACATTTATGTGGTATCTGAATAATAGGGGGGTAAAAAAAATTCCCCAGTGGCAAAATGTGCCTAAGTCGTAACAACTTGGAAATTTGATTCAAATTTTGGTAGGCTATGCAACTTGCTGAATGCTGATGTCATTCATGGCTAACACAAATAAATGTTTGGTTGATGGCAAGAAACGTTTTACTGATTTATGTGTTGCACAATATTTTTTTCTTACATGTAATGGTATGAGGTTGTGACCATTGACTGTCTCCACTTCCGACCACTATGCAAAAGTAAAGACAAAATATCTCCACTCCGAGAGCTGGCATCTTGCCTTTGTGATAACATTTGGAGCCACAGTCTGCATAGTAGAGTTTGTCTTTGACCTGAATTAGTTAGAAAAGTTATGTATTATACCCTGATAAGGTAAAGCAATATTTTAGTGGTTTTAGAGTATGGACTGTTGCGACAAGTCTGCAACAAAATACAACACATCTTTGTAGTGTCCATGGTTCCACATTACAACTGATGTGCTGGTATGAACAGGAGGAATGATTGCAGCAAGAAAAACATGCCATTGTTCATTTGGATACCTGACTGCTGTTTTAGGACAGACTTGAAAAATTGTGAACTTGAAATTGTGAGTCCTGGATTAATGTTTATATGGTTTTTGATGTCTGCCTTAAACTGAATGATAGCATGTGCTGCGATCTTCACATCTCAAAATGAATGGTAAAGGTTCGGGGCATTGACTCTTAAGTCCACACCTTGAACAGATTTATTATGAGAAACAGTATTAGTCTAAAAAACAAATGTAATGCGTCATCTAATAAAGGTAAAACCATAAAATCAAGTTGTGGTCTGTAAGAGACACAGATTCTATTTTGTTTGCTCTACTATCGTCTATTAGCATATCTAACTTTCTCTAGAGTGCATGGAAATGTCTGCCTCTGCTTGTTATACACGTTATATGCTTAAATGGGCACACATATACACTTACAGCCACAGTAACTGTATTTTATGCCTGCATCTGCCCCAAGGTAATAAAACAGTTAGTGTGCATTGTGTATTAGATCAACATATGTTTTGCTGGTTCTGCTTGTTATCTTCTGCATGATTTCTGAATGGTGTTTGAACAGCTCTTATTACAGAGCAAGCTGCAAACACACAGGTAAAGAGGTTCATTACATGGGCAGTCACCAACGCTCAGTGTGCAGTACATCATTTTCTTGGCAGGGGTAAAATGGCACAGTACCTTGTTTCTGTTTTCCATGTGTGCATGTGCGTTCCTTTATCAGCATTATCAATATACCACCTGCACTCCTCAATCCCATGTTTCCTTTCCTTGCTTCTTCTTCTTCTGCTTCTTATTCCTTTTAAACTTTCCTAGTTCTTGCAATTCCCTTCACTTTTTATTTTGCTTTTCAGTTCCCATCCTGACTTTTCTCCTCTCCCAACCCCAGCTCCTCTCCAGCACCACTCCAGACCAACAGCAACAGCAGTGGGGTTATTTTGGACATATCCACCCTTCAGATGGAGGAGCAGGAGAGTGAGGTGCCTCCGCTGCCGCTCCGCTTCCGCTTCAGAGACCTGCTGCTCGGGGACCAGAGCTTCCAGAATGATGACAGGTAGGGAGCACTGTGGACGTGGAGACAAATAGCAATTCACGGAAAGTAGGCTGAGCTGGCATGGGCTGAGATGGAAACATGGGAACTCATAAGAAGTTGTTGTTTGTGATAGCTAAAAATAAAGAAAAAAACTGTGACATGCATATCAAATCATTAGATCAATGCAGATATAGTCAAAATGCTGTAAACATTTTAAAGCTGAAATGATAAGTCAAGAAAATCAGTTTGTTGGTTAACAGAAGATTATTCTGCAACTATTTTTTGATAATTAATTAAACATTTCAGTAATTTTTTTAAACACAAAAACTGAATAAATCATGACTTCCAGCTTGACAAAATGCTGGTTTTATTAGAATTCTGTGACAGCATATGAAAAGCTTTGGGTTTGGATCTGAAGAAACAACCATGGGTGGTTTTTCCAGTATTTTCTGGTATTTCATCGACCAACATGATTAGAGTAACTGATAATGAAAAAATAATTGTTAGTTACAGCTTTGAAACACTTCAAAGAAGGAACACATTTTTATGTAGCGGCTCATAGTATTTGTAATCGAGCTGCTTTATAGTCCTTATTTTTACATTGATCCTGCTTTGTTTAAAGTTGAGGCCACTTGTCTGCATTTGCCATATTTTTCACACTTTTTTCTCTGCAATATGACAAAAAAAGCTTTAATTTGACAAATCTGATTTAATGTCATTACAGCTCTGTAAGTTAACCAATATTGCCTTTGAAAAGTCACCTATCAGAGCAGTGAATGCCAGAAGTCTTTTACAGCTGACAGGTAATGCTAATTGAAACTCAACCCCCTACGCAGAGTGCTGGCCTTGTCTATTGTCTGAAACCTTAGCATTATAAAGCAACGTACACTAGTTCAGTTTGAAGTGTTCTGTAACTCTTTTAAGGTGTAAGTGGTGTTTGTAAGCTGTGCTTCACTTGCTGTCAGGCTTGAAAGAGGAAATGAAGCCAGAAATAAAGCTGCGCCTGAGGTGCTGTCCGTGGTGCTGAAAAAGAAAAAGTGAAGCTCTGTGGTTTTGTAGTTGTGAAGTAGGCTTGGTGTGTGTGTAATAATGTATTTGAATCTTTATGGAAACATATTTTTCAACAAGAATATTGTCACCTGATTCACAAGAAGAATACACCACCAGTCCCTCTTCTATTTACCTTTTCTCAGCCATACACTCTCCTCTTTTACCTTTGTGTCTGTACTTCGCTGGGCTTCATGAGAAGATCAGTAGCACCCTTCTGTTTTACTATGATCTGCTCCATTTGTTTGTTGATACAAAACGGTGTTACAGCAGGGATTTAGATAGCTTCTGCTTCTGAAAGTCTAAACAAATAGTCAAAGAATAACTTTAAACAGGACATGTGTCCCTTTTACTTTCATTGCAGTTGTTTTTTGAAGAGCACTGAATTCACAATGCACTCACATTTGATATTTATTCAGTACATAATCTGGGGTGTGCCAGATGGACCTCAGGCAATGATCAAAAGTCATTTTAGATTTGATTGGAGCACCAGCAAGCCTCTGAGGCTGCCATGCTGTTTATAATATTTGACATGTCTATTCGACGAGGAAAATCACAAGTTCTGCCAGTGCTTTCAGTCAAAGGTGACCTTTCCCCAGCTGTCCTGTCAACAAGCACTGTTTTCTCCTCGATAAAGCTGTCTACATTTCCAGCTCTTAATTTAGTTATCATTTTTTTCTGTTCCCTCCCCATAAATGAACCTGTCTTCTGTCCCTGCTAGATAGTATTGTTGGAGGTGACTGATTATCCTTGTTAAGATTTCCAGTGGTCAGCCTGCAGGTCTGGTGTAGCAGCTGTCTTTGAAATAACAAATGTCACTGGTCACATCTGCCCAGAAGTCATCCATCACTCAAAGATTCCCTTTCTAATAAGACAGACATGAATGAGAAGAAACACACAATCTCATATACATAATATCAGCCTTGATTGAAGTGCTGCAGTCGTTCTCTGAGGATCCACTCGGTCATTTGTACTCTCTTCTGTTTCATAACATCTGTTCCTCAGCCTTCTGTCCATTTTAAATACCTTCATTGTTTCTATCTAAGCAAAGCCTTTGTGAGCTAAAGTTAGCAATATATAAATGCTTGTGTAAAGGTCTTCACATGGAAGTTGGAAAGTCAATTTGTGCGGGGCTTTAGCAGCGTGGGCGAAGGGGTTCAAGTAGAGTGGCCTCTTTCGGTGTTTTCAAAAAGCACTGACTCATGCAGGAGTTTGCCTATTAATTACTACTTCAAGCTCTTCAGATTTAGAGAAGACAAAAAAGGTGGGAGGGATACAGAAGAGAGAGTGACACAGACAGAGAACAGTGTCACATACGATGTTCTTGATTGTCTTCTTGTCTGCATTTTCTTCCCAAATCCAAGGGAAAGGATCTTTTCTGTTTCTGTTGTTGTCTTCTGTCACTTAAGATGCCAGACCTTCTACATCAACAGAACAGAGAGAGCCCCCCCGCCTCCTGTTGCTTTCTCTTCACAGAGGAGCTCAAACAGAAAGACAGACAGCACATGCCTTCAGGCTTTGTAGGCTATAAGTCATGAGGACTTCAGATTACTCATTCCAAACACTTAATACTGACATGCTGCAGCTGTTAAATTGTTATATAGGCTAGTGCACCACATGATGTCACCTGAAAAAAAAAGAGAACCAAAAAAAAGAACAAATCTGTGCTCATCTGAATCCATCTGGCCATTCCTCCAGTTTGTCACAATGAATGTTTACAGCTTTGTCAGGAGCTGCAGTGCTGCTGGAGAGGACCATGCTGCAACAGCATCAGTTAGGGTTATTCCTGTCATAGCAATGTTGCTGTGGCAACAGGCCCGCGCACGAGAGAGAAACAGAGAGAAAAAGAGAGAGATATTGTATACATTTCTAAAAATATTACAAGAAACAACTCATAAATAAATGATTCATCAAATCCTGCTTGCCTCTGATTTCTTATTCTATAGAACCTCTTCCAAATCAGCGTGTTTGAATTTATTATTTTTTCTGTAAACATTACATGTTGCTGCTAACAGAGTTAGTGCTGTGTTATTTTAGAGCTGCGGGGAGGCGCGTTGGCAAAGAGTCTTTATAATGTAGAGTAACCGCACGACGCGGCTACAGGTGTGCTATACAATGGATCCGAAGATCGTTATTCCAACCTGGGTCAACCCGTCCGTGGGCACTTGGAGGTCGGACACTTTTGGTAGTGATGCCGGGCAAAGGTAGGGTCACATGTTGCAGAGACCACACGTTTTCTTGACATGTGCGCATAATGTCCTTATGTCAGTGGAGTGAGCTGGATGTGCTGAATGAGAAGCGAGGAAAACAACACAGTGAGGTTTTTTTAATGATTTCTTTTGTTTTTTTTCATTGTGACAAATTTGCCATTGGCAGATGAAGGATGGGAGAAGCAAACAATGCGCGCTCTTTAACCCATTTAATAAGCGCGCGCAAAAACTGCCGAGAGCCACAGAAATACCTGCGTGTATATTTATTGTAGTCACTAAAGCCTCAAAGTCATTTATTTAATGCATTAACTGAAACAACCGTTGGATTATAAAGCAGGGCTACTACGACTAACTACTGTCATCATCGACTGATTACATTTTCTCAATTAATCCACTAATAGTTTGCTGCCAACCTCCTATTTGACTTGTTTGTCTTGTTTCAAAACCTAAAGATTTACCTCAATGGAAGTCTAAGAAAACAAATATGCACACTTAAGAAGCCACAAACTCCCACAATCTTAAGTGCAAAGCATTCAGACACATTATAAAATCGTTTTTCTGTCAATTGACTAACTGATTAATGTTTCAACTGTAACATAAAGTATTTGAAAATCGGGCTGCAACGGATGATTACAGTATTTATTGTGTTTCCCCCTCAATTAATTAATGAATATTTTGGTCTATAAAATGTCATAATGGTGAAAAGTGTTGATCACAGTTTTTTAAAGCCCAAGGTGACATCTGCTCCTGGCTTGGTGTGTCCAATCAACAACCAAAGATATTCAGTTTACTATCACATACAACAATAACAATAGTTGCCTGTTAATTTTCTGTCTATGACTAATCTGTCCATTAATCAGCTAATGCCAAAACTATTGTTATCATAGTCAATATCCCTGATAATATTGTAACTTTTTTTGATTAGACAAACGGGTCTCATCAGTTGTTGATGAACACCTCCAGGGGAATTGATTTGATCAAAGCAAGCATTTCAAAAATATTGTTCTTGCAGAACTTGCTCTGTTGCAATTAGACGTCTGAAAAGATGTAATTACTGTGCGTCTTCTTGCCTGAAACTCAGATGTGACACCACAGTGACTGATGTCAGACCACTTCAGCTAGTAATTGGGTGCTCAACAGGAGCTGATTAAGAGTCATTACTTGCACTATTATGTGCATGTGTTTTTGTGTATGTGTTGTGGGGGTGGATTGAGGGGTGAGACACAGAGAGAAATATGTAGGACCCTCGTATGTGACAGCTAACTCTCAGTTGAAGTGCTTACACCATCTCTGCCCTGTTGCCGACCAGATGTGACAGCTGTTTTCACATCTCGTCATAGAGGATTTTTCTTTTGCTGTTCTCTCTTTCATCTCTGAAGGGCTTTTTTTCAGTCTTTGGTGCAGTTTTACTGTTACACAGATCTGAAATAACTGTTGCAATGCACACTGAAAAATGTCTGTGCATATAACAACCCACACCGCCTTTCAAACCTTCCAGCCACAAGCCAAAACTTGGGATTAATGTCGCAGCAGCAACACAGCCTCACAAGCTTTCACTCTTTCCCACATTCGTCTGATCTCTCTTATGCCTGCACTCCCTCTTTATTTTGTCCCTGTCTGCACTCCCTTCTGAATGTGGTACTGTCAAAATGACATTAATAGTGTCAAGATATATAGCTCGAGTTGCCATGCTACCTGCTGTCTCTGACTTCTTGCTTTTTCTTCCTGTGTTTCTTGCTTTGTGTTACAAATGAACATCCAACACATTGTTGCAAACTGAATCTAATTTTATCTTTTCAAATTGCAAGAGGAAATATTTCTTTACATGATTATTTTTACCAGTCTTTTTCTTTCCAAAAAGAAAGTTAACAGTCACTTGTACCTATGTATTTTGAAATGGCATAGAAGCAACAACAACAAAAAAAGCCTAATGATGATTTTAATTTTCAGTGATTTTTTTATGATAGTTGCTTATGTAACAGCTGCTCCTTTTCATCTTTGGTCTAAGCTGCATGACCTGGGGTAACCGTGTATTGTAATTGGGAACACAATCAGAGATAGATTATAATTACCTAACTCTCTGCAGGAAGGTGATTAGATAAACAACACTATCAAAATTCATGCTATGTAAAATTTGATACTTTAATAATGGATTTGGAAAACATCTGCACGGCTCTGTTTGTGTGTGCTACTAATGTTCACTCTCCTTCTGCTCCCTGTTAGAGTGCAGGTTGAGTTTTACGTGAATGAAAACACCTTCAAGGAGCGCCTGAAGCTTTTCTTCATCAAAAACCAAAGATCAAGTAAGTGGATAGTGAGTTGGGCCATGTTCACGTCCCTTAACTGACTGTTGCATAATTCAAAGAGGCTATTTAAGGACAAAACAACAGAAGCAACACCTGTAAACGTGTGCTTTGTGAGAAGCAGATGCACACAGTGCATTCAGAAAGTATTCAGAGACATTCACATATTTCACTTTTTGTCATGTTGCAGCCATATGTTAAAATCATTGAAACTGAACTGACATTTTCCATTCAGTCTAGTCAGTACCCTATAATGACAAAGTGGAAACAGGATTTTAGAAATTTTTATACATTTATTAAAAGGGAAAAACTAGAATATCACATTGACATAAGTATTCAGATCCTTTACCCAGTACTTGTTGGAGCACCTTTGGCAGGGATTACAGCCTCGAGTCTTCTTGGGTATAATGCAACATTCTCCCACAGGTGGAATAGGGACGGTCTCTGACTGCCATTTTCAGTTCTCTATAGAGATTGGGTTCATGTCAGGGCTCTGGCTGGGCCACTCAAGGACATTCACATAGTTGTCCCGAATTCACTCCAATATTATTTTGGCTGTGTGTTTAGGGCCACTGAGCCCAGTCTGAGGTCCAGAGTGCTCCGGAATAGGTTTTCATTAAGGATATCTCTGTACTTTGTTCCATTTAGCTTTCCCTCAACTCTGACCAGTCCCCCAGTCCCGGCCATTGAAAAATACCTCCACAGCATGAAGCTGTCGCAACCGTACTTGCCAGTTGGGATGCTATTGGACCTGGTGTCCTCCAAACATGATGCTTACGAGGCCAAACAGTTCAATATTGACTTCATCAGACTAGAGGAGATTGCTTCTCACAGTCTGAGAGTCCTTTAGGTGCTTTTTTGCAAACTCAAAGCAGAGTTTCCTGTGTCTTTCGCTGAGGAGAGGCTTCCATGTGGCCACTCTGCCATAAAGCCCAGGTCGGTAGAGTGTTGCAGTCTTTCTTGTTACTCTGGAAGTTTCTTTCATTTCTACAGAGGATCTCTGGAGCTCAGAGTGAACATCAGTTTCCTGGTCACCTCTTGTACAAAGGTCCTTCTCTGCAAGTTGCTCAGTTAGGCTGGGTTGTCATCTCCAGGAAGTCCTGCACCAGAAATGTTTTACCTTCCACTGCTTGCAGAGCTCAGAGACAGGATTGTGTCGACATACAGATGTCGACACAATCCTGTCTCTGAGCTTTAAATAATTTTAGCATAAAGCTGCAACATAACAAAATATGAAAACAGTTGAGCTGTCTGAATGCTTTCTGAATTCACTGTATATGCAACCATAACAGCACTTTAGTCCAAAACTCTTCTTGCTAAAATTTACATATACATTTACACACAAAGTCCCATTTTTGCCTTGTTGCTGTCATGTTGTTCCAACCCCAAAACTATTGCTTTTGGAAAATAGATCCCTCTCTCTCTTCAGGCCTTAGAATTCGTGTGTTCAACTTCTGTCTGAAGCTTCTGACCTGCTTGCTGTACATAATCCGAGTGGTGACAGATAACCCCGGTCAGAGCACCGTCGCCAGCCCCAGCGCAGGACAGCAAAATGCTCCCGGCGGCAACAACAAATGGTTTGTTGACACTGAGAAAACAAAAGTGCATCAGCGCATATAAATTTCACCTCACTAACGTTTCATCATGTTCTGTATTTGTTCTCTTTTCCTTACTGTCATCACCTTCCTGCAGTGTCGACTGCCAGTGGAACGGATCAGTTCAGGACAGAGAAATTAACTGGTAAGCAGCATTAGAAGGTGTGATTTTTGGTCATAAGGACGTATTGCTAGAACATTATATAATGTGTTACATGTATGCTCCCTTAGGGCTTTGTTATCTTACCTAATTTCCTCCCCTCCTCTTATTACTTAACCTGGCACGAGATCAGAATTTATTATGACATCATGTTGGGAGTTGGGAGAGTCTCTTATCAGCACTTATGTATAAATATAATAACTGACAGCTCAGTCATCTACAAGTCTTATTTTGACTGTGCTTACCTCTCAATGGTACTATGTAAAGATATAATAATATATATTTTCTCTGATTAGTATTGTGAAATTGCTGCTCTTGTGTGTTTTCTGTCAGGGAGTTGATCTTTTGGGTGGACAGGAAGGTTCCTGTCTGGGCCATTCAAGTGAGTCGCAACAAAATAAAGACAAACAAAGCTTTCATTAGATAAAGAACACAAACTAATCAAACTAATGTAAACCACAGGTGTTTGACCATTGAAATGAGTACAAAACCACATTACATTGTAAATCATTTCTGAGTTTGCTTCTGGTTCCTGTTTTGGTTTGTGCAGGTGATTGTGGCCATCATTAGTTTCCTGGAGACAATGTTACTGATGTATCTAAGCTACAAGGTGAGACACATTCTGCCTCCAAGCACATCAGCATGATTAAGACAATTAGTCACTTACAATCTGTGAGACTGACAATCCGTAAGTGGTATAATTAGCTCAAGTCATTTGTTGCTGCTACGTTAAGTATAGATAGAAATTACATGATCTGATTGAGGTGAAGGAATAAATGGTCTTGGAAAGTGACAGACTACAATGAAGAAATGTTTCATTGTGATGACTCACTGCCTGTGAGCTTACAGGTTAAACGTATTCATTTTCAGGGGAACCTTTGGGAGCAGATATTCCAGGTGTCGTATCTTCTGGAGATGATCAACACAGTTCCCTTCATCATTACGGTAAAACCATGGCAACAATGTCAAATACTCACCGTCATTCCTACCTTTAGCATTAATTTGTGTATTCGTGCTACTGTTGTGGGAGTGTATTGTCTGCTACGCTTTTACTTAAAAATACAGACAGGCGCCCAAATTTAGCTTCTGAGGATTAAAACATTGTAGTGCTGCAACGACAATTCACTAAAAAATCATACTCACGGTGGTCTGTTGGTCAGTCCAACTTATTGGTCCACAGGCCTACTGTCTCACTGTATCACAACATAAGTTTAGTCCACACATTTAAAGTGCCCAGACATTGGATTGTAATAACCTTGGGGATTCCTTTTCATTTAGCGCCATCAGCAGGTAATCTTTAATGTGTTCAAATGCCTGTGAAACTACTGACATTCCCATCAGCATTCAGTATGATAGTAAAACATTCAGCATCAGCATTGTAACTGTGAGCACATTAGCACGCTGATGTTAGACTTTATGTATGGCAAAGTACAGCCTGCTAATGAGGCTGTTGGCCCTGTTGTATTGTTTTCATTATACAATGCAAATAATGCAGATTTTGAAAATAGGAAGCATACATCATATAGAAAGTCAGACGAGCTAATTAATCGTCAAAAAGTAATGGAACTTAAGGCTATCACAGACTTTTTGAGTTGTAAAATGTTAGAAAGTTGTAATTTATCACAGGTGAAGCATTTAAAAGAAGAAAAGTTTCACTGTGAAATATTATCTACTTGTGAGTTCACATGTTTCCCTTCATCCTCAGATCTTCTGGCCCTCAATAAGGAACATTTTCATACCAGTGTTTCTCAACTGTTGGCTGGCCAAATGTGCTTTGGAGAACATGATTGTGAGTCAGACAGCATTAACTTAATTGTTTATGTTAATGATCTGCGTGAATCAACATTTTAATGTCTTTGTAAATGCAAGAGGCTTTGAATCACACTGTGCTGGGTCAGCTAATATCACACTTATCATATTTCATTGCACTGATTAATACTGGCCTGCGTATTCATTTCTACTGCTGCTGCTATTGACAATAGCCTCCTGGAAACCCATCCTTCACTTGAGTTGGTACTGCTGTGCTTGTGGGCTCCCACTAAGAGATGATTTGCATTCCTTTCTGTGTTTTATAATGCCTGTTATTCTGTTGTTATCTCTTGTTGTTCAGCTGTAATATTGCAGCAGGGAGCATCTCCATTTGCACTAAATAGCTAAGTAATGATGTGAGTCATTCATAACAGAATGGATGATAATGATCAAAGAAAACATTTTATAGATATAAACTGATATTTTTTTATTTCATATGAGTAAACTTGAGTGTTCAGCTTCAAATTATACTATCTATGTGTTGTTATTACGGCGTAGAATGATGTCCACAGGGCGATCCAGAGGACCAACTCAGCCATGTTCAACCAAGTCCTCATTCTCATCTGCACCCTGCTCTGCCTCGTTTTCACTGGGTGAGCTTTCAACAATCCTTTAAGATGTTTATAATCCTTCATTCTGCAGTGTGGATGACTCATCTAACCTCGTGCCATGTACATTATTAAATTAAAAAGACCAAATGCAAGGTATGCTTTTATTCAATTAGTCATTTCATCTCTGGTGGTGTATGGTTCTCCTAATGTTTTTGTCTGTATAGGCCTACTCAACTCTATGATTCAGTTCCAACTAAAATAAACTAAAAAAGCTTTTGTGCTGTTTTGCATTTCATATCTTTCTATGATTGTGTATAGCTTGTCGCATACAATGATTAGTCAGGGAAGTATCAAATAGCTCCCACACATTTCCAACATGACCACCTACATATCATATACTGTACGTAAGCAACACAGAAAATTGGAAATGTTCTGAAGACAATAAGAAATTATATATGAGAAAAATGCATACAAAAATAGGAAAACTCAAGAGTTGATGATAAAATAAGTTAGTAAAAGTATAGGATAATAAAGCTGCAATTTATTTTATCAGCTGATTGCTGTTAAAGGCACATAAACTATTTTTCAGCATAGACATTTTGATTTGTTTTACAATAATGTAAATTAATCAAACAACAAGATAGATCCGACAGAAATAGCCAACATCTGCTTTGTGTTGCATTTGGGGTTCCATATCCAAATTCATAGGAAAAGTGGTCATAATTACTGACTGTGTTGGTTCATATGCATGGTCTGTCTCACCTGTCCTACATAGCACATGTGGAATCCAGCACCTGGAGCGAGCTGGAAAAAACCTCTCCCTCTTCAATTCCTTTTACTTCTGCATCGTCACCTTCTCCACCGTGGGCTTCGGAGACGTCACTCCCCGCATATGGCCGTCCCAGCTGCTGGTGGTCATCATGATCTGTGTGGCTCTGGTGGTGCTGCCTCTACAAGTATGAAGACACAGAAATAATCTTGGGTAACTTTTGAATAAATTCTCCTTTAGGAATTGTAGTTTGACTCTGTTTGTTTTGTTTATCAGTTTGAGGAGCTTATCTACCTGTGGATGGAGAGACAGAAGTCTGGAGGAAATTACAGCCGTCACCGAGCGCAGACAGAGAAACATGTAGTGCTGTGTGTCAGCGCACTCAAAATAGACCTGCTCATGGATTTTCTCAATGAGTTCTACGCTCATCCCAGACTGCAGGTACATTATATAAATGCAGGACACAAAACAAAATACGCACATATTCACACTTTAGTGCAAACATACAGAATGTGATAAAGGTTTTACTCAGTCTGTTTATAAGAATATAGTTACAGCTGATCGTATTGTTGTCTGTGTCTTCTGAAAGGATTACTATGTGGTGATCCTGTGCCCAAGTGAAATGGACCTCCAGGTGCGAAGAGTGCTGCAGATCCCACTTTGGTCTCAAAGGGTCATCTATCTGCAAGGATCTGTTCTCAAAGACCAGGACCTGCTTAGAGCCAAGTAAGTTAAAGATTCTAAAACCATAATTGTTATCATCGTTATGATGATTCTCAAACTGTTCTTTTTAAAAGTTTGAATCACTGCAGTGCACCAAACTGGATGTGACTTATAGGGATGACTTGTCCAGACTGAAATATCTCAACAGCAGCTTGATAGATTGGTACATGTGCAGGAATTTGTGCTCACTAGAGGTGATTGTGGTGATCCCCCAACCTTTTCTGTAGTGCCAGTGTAACATGTTGCTTTCTACATTCGCATCATATAGTCTGACACTCTCAAACATCTTTTTTCAAACTTAGGTGCTTGGTTGTGTTCATGTCTAGATACTGTGAATGAAACCAGTATTGAAACTGACGACTATAACATTAGCGCTAGCATGTGTTGCTGATAAACTGTGTGGCAGACATAGACTTTGCTGTGCAACACAAATCCTGTTGTGTTGAGAAATTACACTGATCTAATTTGCATATTCCTTATAATTAAATGTTAAATTAATCATCTAATTTGATATCACCATTATCACTTGGCCTCCTGAGTGGATGATGGATTGGTGATTGGATGCCTCATTTATGCTGTCACGGGGTACGAAATATTTAAAGGGGCCATATCATGTTTTTTGTGTGATTTCTTTGTTATTTATATACTGTTATAATATCAGATATCTATACTAAATATGGTCAAATATCTAAAACTTGAGGTAAATTAATTTAGAAATGCTCCCTGCTGGTCAAAAGCAGAGGGGAGCCTTAAAGAGACTAGGGCTCAAATGGCCTATTTCAGACAGGGGCTAAACTGAGGGGCTGTATAAAAGGTCAGTATAAGATGAATAAGGCGTGTCTTCAACTGTAAATCATACCTTTACTAGTAAAGCCCCAGTCTATAAAAATGTAGACCTGAAAATGTGCATAATACATCCCCTTTAGGCGGTGATGCTTCAAGAAACCTTTGATCTAACTTTCTTTTTACTAACTTTTATATTTTGCGTTTTGTAGCAGGTGTAAACCTGCATGGAAGCCACCATCAGTATGATGTGGATTTCTATTGTCTTTTCATACCTTAATACAACCCTGATATTCTCTCATTTCAAACATGCTTGTCAGTGCTATTGTGTGGCACCCTCAGACAACATTGTAATTATTCTTTCAAGCTATACCCATTTCTTTTGATGCTCAGCTTTTAAATGGATCATTTTCTCTTAGGAGAGCAAACATGATCTGCCTCGCATTCGTCGAATAAATTTGAGTTATGCAAGTTTTATGAATAAGAATATATGGAAATTTGTAACATTGTTGAGAGGATTCAGAACCCTCTAATACATTTGTGTCACGAAGATACTGTTTTGATTAAGGTTGTCACTCTGTATATCAATTCAAATGTATTTTTGTAGCCTGATTTCTCTCTCTCCCACATGTGTGCCTTTACAGACATAAAGTTATAATAAAAGTACAAACCTTGTTACCCTGCGAGGCATCTGGATTCGCAAGATCACAATATCATGAGATCATGCAAGAATCCATCTTGACAGGCTTCAAGTTATATGCTTGCAAATCCAGATGCCTTGCAAATCCAGATGCCTTGCAAGTGAAAGACAGTGATAGATTGTGAAAAATAGATAGTTCATTCAATCACCTGCCAGATTTTTCTTTTCTTTTCCTAACAGTGTTCAAGGACAACATTTTGTAAATGTGTCACATTTAAAGTGCATGACAAATTGGGCATGAAGTTTGAAAATAAGGACATTTACCAGGTGTGGAAGTGTAATGCTAAATCATTGGAGTAGCCCATTATCCTAAAAGACAAGGGAAAATAAGTCACACAAAATAGACTAGGAACTGCATAATGCTATCGATAAGCAGTTGAATGCACATCTTGAGGGAGCTGAGATTGTGGAAGGAGACTTTAATTACACAGAATTAAAGATGACATCGCCTAAATGCCATAAACATTTTAATTTCCCAACCAGAGATAAAAATATTCTCAAACTAATTGCATGCAGAGCCAGCCTGTCTCACCTTGGTTTATCAGACCACATCTCACTGGAAATGACCAGTTACCAAACATAATTTTGTTGTTGGCCTACAATGACAAATAAAGTGTTCAATCTCTTAAAAAACACATAATACTCCTTTTCTAATCTATATAGGCTGACTCGATCCTCAGCAAACACAAGAAAACACTGCCAACAAAGGAAAAAACCCATTTTACTAAAGAAGAACAAACAAATGAAATAAAGTATACTTCTTTTGAGCATGCCTCTGTTGTACCATGCGGTATGGAACACCTCACTCTAATATTACTGGGTATACGTTTGGCAGGTTTTTGAAGAGCAATTAGAAATAGAGGACTGGGTGTATCTCGAGCTTACATCCTGCATCTGGCACCGTTTCAAATCCTCCCACACTTGTTTTGCATTCTGCACTCTCCTGGCTGTGTTTATCATATGCAAAACAGTTCCACACTCTCTGCACATATACAGTATGGAGCATTTCAGCTTGATCTTTTTATGTTTGTGTATCTATATAAAGGAAATGTTAAAATGAATACAGGATCAACGGATGTTGCTGTCATCCTCTCTGGTCAAATGTCATTTCACTTGAGTGCTTATTTGCTGACTGGTAGGGTTCGTATTTTTACTGCTGCTTTGTAATGCAGTAATTTGCTTTTGTTTTTCATGTACTATGACATTGTGTCATTATTTGTCAACCATGTCTCGCTGCTACAGAATGGATGATGCTGAGGCTTGTTTCATTCTAAGCAGTCGTAACGAGGTGGATCGCATGGCTGCGGTAAGACTAACAACAATTAATCATCTGTTTGCTGAAACTCAACTCATTTATGAGTTGTTATTCATAAACTCAAGTCATTCCTGCTGTCAGTCATACAGACAATAACTGAATTAAATGAGATTAATTTAAAAATTGCAAAATGAAAATACATAATCTTTCACTGTTTCCTCTCAGGACCATCAGACCATCCTGAGAGCCTGGGCCGTGAAGGACTTTGCTCCAAATTGCCCCCTTTATGTTCAGATACTCAAACCTGAAAATAAGTTCCATGTAAAATTTGCAGGTGAGAGTTTCTAAACTTTCAGTGAAATGTGTCACATCATGTCACAACCCTGAAAAGAATAGATAAAACAATTTTGGGAATAGACTCATTTGCTTTCTGGCTGAGAGTTAGATTAGACAATAGAAAACAAACTTGTAGCTGTACATTAAAGCAGCCATAAGCAATATTCTTTATATTAACAACAAAAAATGACTACTTGTATGTGAAAGGGGTCCATGTGATTAAGCAACAGATAATAAATCTGCAGTTTTCTTCAACAATTTTTAGTGTCTTTCAGCTCATTGTTTTGGTTTTCTGGGCTGTATCTTGGTTTGGTTCAGATCTCCGCTCTCATATTTGGCACTAGCAAACTGTTCACTATGTGACAAAGTTAGCAATTATAGCTAGAGAAAGATTTGAAAGCTAAAGAGACAGATAGTTTAGATTATTTTAGATTACCTTAGATCTTGTGGGAAACAGCTAGCCTGCCTCTGTCTAAAATTAAAAATGGCTTGCCAACACCTTGAAATGCCATTCATAACTTCTAACTTTTTTGTGTAATCTGTACAAGAACAGACATACTTCAACCACCTTTGCCTTATGGGAAGTTAAACTAGGTGCTACAATTATTTCTCTCTGGGCACAGTGACTTCTTGAGTGTTTAGTTGTTGCTGTGAGGTTGCTAGGAAGCAAGATTTCAGGAAATCACTGCACTTTACTAGCCATAAAAACATGCCTTGACATTAGTTTTCAACCAATTTATGAGTAACACATTATAGGATCACTTCAATCTCATCTGATCAGCTCATTTGCTCCTTTTCAGATCACGTTGTGTGTGAAGAAGAGTTCAAATATGCCATGTTGGCTCTCAACTGTGTGTGTCCTGCCACCTCAACCTTGGTCACGCTCCTTGTGCACACCTCCCGTGGACGGTCAGTCATCTTACGTCATCCACGGCTTCCTCGGGCTGTTTGATTTCTTCATATTGTGAACACAAAGTTCAAATTTGTTCACATGCTTATGTCTGCTGACTTAACTTCCATGGAACTGGCACAGAGAGGTGAATAAAACCCCCAAAGACAAAAGTCTAAGTTCATTGTGGAACCCAGCAGGAAGTAAAGTGAGTGCATTAAAAAGAAAGAGAACAGGCAGCAGCTAAATTGATTTTTTTTTGGCGATGTGTTCTCTGTAAAACAGTGTGAAAAGCTCTGCAGTGAAAAAAAATGATTTTTCACAGCATGCACTTTTAAAAGCTGATGTCAATGGATGAGGGAAACCAGATTAAAGGGGAATCAACAGCCTACAGCACTGTGTGTCTGACAACTCTTTGGAAATTTGAAGCTTTGTGTGTTTGTTTTAGACAAATGTGTTTAGTCTGCAAAATTGCACATGGCCACATTAGCCAGGAAGGTGTATCTGAATGTGTATTGCAGTCATCTGACTGTTTATTAGGGAGTGCGTTCATGTGTATATGTGTATGTATGATTGCATGTGTAGGTGTCTTTGAGTGTTTGAGAGAATTTTAGAGACATGCAGCTCACTTTAAGGATATTCAGTGGAAAATAAGCTTAAAAGGGAGCAAGAGATAGTGATGAACCCCCTTTTTTTGTCTTTTATATTGTGAAGCAACAGAGAGTGAAACACATTTTATACTGTAAGTCATCTAATGTTAATACTACGTAGCCTAAGTACTCAGAGGCAAGTAAACTTCCACCTTGAGGTTGTTTTGAGCGTCTCTTGTAGCTCATTAAATTTAAAAGTGCCTGAGCAATTACCGTAATTACCGGAAGCCATTACAAAGGGCATATTAGAGCCAAGTCGACTGACAGATGGATGAAGCGTCTGCTTTCATCAGAGAACCCAGGAGACCCAGAGGGACCTCAAGGGTCTAGAGGGATGTGGAGAGAGGAGATGGAGTGTTCTCCTGTTACAATTGACAATAATCATCAATTACAAACAGATGTGGTAAATTTCTGAGTTTACAATGTATATGGTTTACTAATCTGTTATGATTGTTTTTTTTCACTGGACTGATGCAGAGAAGGACAACAGTCTCCAGAGCACTGGCAGAGGATGTATGGATGTTGCTCTGGCAACGAGGTCTACCACATCCGACTGTGTGACAGCAAGTTCTTTGGAGAGTATAATGGCAAAAGCTTCACATATGCCTCCTTCCATGCTCACAAGAAGTGAGTTGACATGTAAGCTAAAGCATCTCTTTCAGATGCTGAAAAGATGAAAATATACCAAAGCATTTACAGTGGGTTTTACATATTTTGTCTTTTTGATCCGGTATCATCTTGTATAGTCATTCCTTCCTTCCTCTTTTTTGTCCAGTTTAATATACATTTCGTAATAATAAATACATCTAAAAAGAAAGGATTTTTTTCCTCAGCTCACTCCTAGTCTTTAAATACATCTTGCAGGCCCAGACACAGTTTTAATAAAATTGTTGAACATTTTAGGAAATGTGCTTATTTGCTTCTTTTGCCACGAGTAAAATGAGAAAATCAATTCCACTCGTATATGTCCATTCATTATGAAGCTGTAGCCAACAGCTGCTTATCTTATCTTAGCATAAAACAGAGAAACAGCTAGCCTGGCTCTGTCCAAAAGCAACAGATTTGGCCGAGCAGCTCCTGTAAAGGTCACTAATTAATGCATATTTGTTTGTGAAATCCATAAAAACAACAATTTGTGTGTTCACAGGGGGGTTATGAGCTGAAATATTTCTTGGCTGGATTGTTTTTAACTTTAGGACAGGGCCAAGCTTGCTGTTTCCCTCTGTCCCCAGGTCCTCTGGTCTAAGTCTTGGCAAAGAAGCAAATAAGTATATATCCAAAAGTGTTATTACTTTCAGGCCCAAATATCAATCTAGGATAGCTATGGAATGTTTGGTTTTACAGCTTTAATTGTAATGACTCTGTTGGCAGATATTTGCTTCAAACATATGCTAACTACATGTTTGTGATGTCCAGGTACGGTGTGTGCTTGATCGGTATAAAAAGGGAGGACAACAAGAGCATTCTGCTGAACCCTGGTCCACGCCACATCATGGCTGCCACCGATACCTGCTACTACATCAACATCACAAAGGAGGAGAACTCAGCCTTCATCTTCAACCAGGAGGAGAGGAAGGGGCGTCCTGTAGGGGGAATCTACGATGGACCCTCACAGCTCCCTGTGCACAGCATCATCGCCAGCATGGGTGAGAGGAAGTAGAGTGTGATGAAGATAAAGATATAGAATCAGGAGATGCCAGTTCGTCGACTGTAATTTAAAGCTCACTTGAATGTATTTTACAGGTACTGTTGCCATGGATCTTCAGAATACAAGTCCACCTGATGTCTCAGGGGATAAACTGGTCCCACCTACAGTAAACGGGACAGGGAGCCGCCGGCCGAGCATCGCTCCAGTTCAGGAGATTGCAGACTCCTCCTCAATCCTACCATGTGACCTCCTTGGTGACCAATCAGAGGATGACTCTGTCTTCATAGATGAGAAAGGCCACTCGTCTACTGAGTAAGAAGTCTTCTGTCTCTGTTTGTGTGTTTGTATAATATGTGGCAGTGGTGTTAATTTAAGGATCCTCAGTAGTGACGTTTTACCCATACCTTTAAAACCTAACCAGAACACTGCAGGGCGAACAACAAAGGTCATAAACTATTTTTTTAAATATTATATGCAGCAGTCAGTAGAATATTAAAATGTAATATTCAAGTACTTAACAGACATTATCTGGCTTAAATATTACTATGGTATAAGTAAGATTGCTTGTGCTCAAAACTACTTGTGTAAGTAAAACTTCAAAAATAGTTTAAAATTACTCTGAACAACAGACTGTTATTAGTCTCCTCATCTCAGTGACACTGTACTCTCAACAGTAACATGCTACTTATTAATGTGCATCATTAACATAATCCAACAATTCAATTTATAAACATATGACCGTCACACAGGGCCTTTTTTCTGAATATGACAACTATTTGCATTGTGGTATTTCTACTTTTACAAATGTAAAAATGTAAATTAAATAAAAAAAATTAACCATACCTGTTAGATTTCTTTATATCAGCTTAACTTGAATACACTGTGGCACAATTTCTTCTAAATGACTAAACACTGAAAACCAACTTCAGCCTTTTTTTTTTGTTAGAATACAACACAACTTGATCATTTTCTCCCAAGATGAACTCAATATATTTCCAAAAAATGTTTTTGGATTTGTTGCCAGGTATGTGAAAGGTTATCCCCCTAACTCTCCGTACATCGGGAGCTCGCCCACCTTGTGCCATCTGTTGGCTGAGAAAGCCCCGTTCTGCTGCCTACGACTGGACCAGGTGGGCAGTCTCTGATCCTTCAACTTAGTCACTCAATTACTTACTGCCTCCATCATGCCTGCCATTCCTCCCCTCCTTCACTTTATAATAGCAAACCTAAAATACCTGTTTTTTTCTCTCCCTATGCAGGGTTGCAGGCACAACAGCTTTGAGGATGCGAAGGCTTACGGTTTTAAAAACAAGCTCATCATTGTGTCGGCTGAGACGGCAGGGAATGGTCTCTACAACTTTATTGTGCCCCTCAGAGCTTATTACAGACCCAGGAAAGAGCTCAACCCCATTGTCTTGCTGCTGGATAACCCGTGAGTTCACCCTAACACACAAACATCTGTTCTTTCTTTCTCTATCACTCACCATTTCACGCTGGGGAACATTATGTATGCTAAAAGCTCACGTCAGCCAAGCACTTAGGACAAGGCTGTGGAGGTGGGTTTTCATTGTCAGTCCTGATGTTAGGTTACCACTGCTGCTCACAGTGACGGTGTGTTTTGAGCGACAAAGAAAATAAACGCTTTGTACCTACAGACAGTAACCATAGCAACTTGCTTTGCCTTGAACCTGAATGATATATATTGCTACAAGGGGAGAACAAGATGGAGAAAAATTATTTCTTTGGGGAACACCAAGCAGGCTTTCATCAATGGCCCTGATGTGTCCTTTTTAAGCCTCCACATGCATGCTCTCAGGACTCTCATAGAAACAGCCAAATAACAATAAACTCTCTCCCTCCGTGCAGCTCTTTCTCGTTCTCCCTTCCTATTGCTGTCGCACACACACACAAATTAAACACCCACACACTTGGATACGAAATTCAAGCACTTACGACAGCCTTGGGTCTCTTCTCAGAAGGACTGGGCAAATGCATAAAGTAATGTTCTGTAAGGAGGGGGTTGTTGGTTGAGGAATGGCAGAACTAAAACAACTATCTCCCTCTGAGTGCGCTCAGCAGCAGACGGCCTCATCGCTCAGCCTAAAGTAATGCTAACCAGGGAGATAAACTACTGCAGAGGCTCCTGATGCTCACTATTGCACATCATCAAATATAACCACTCATATCCCTAAAGCAACTATACAGTAGTTTTTAGTCAAATGTTTTAGAGCTGGATAAATTAGTTGATAAATTGATTAGTCAATTGACAGAAAATTATTTTATTATTAAATAATTATTATTAATTATTATTTCTGACTCCAGCTTCTTAAGTGTGAATATTTTATGGTTACTTCAGTCCTTGATGATAGTAAACAGAATATCTTTGGGTTGTGGACTTTTTGGTCAGGACAAAACAAGATATTTGGTAATGCAAAACAAGGCTTTAGGAAACAGTGTTTAAACATGTTTCATCATTTTCTGACATTTTATGGACAACACGACTAATTGATTATTCGAGAAAATGTCAGACAGATTAATGGATAGTGAAAATAATTGTTAGTTGCAGCCCATACATTTTTGTCACTTGAATATTTGACGTAATTAGAAAGCAAAGGTTTCTCTGTCATTTATGTTTCTTGTAGGCCAGATAATCACTTTCTGGAGGCTATCTGCTGTTTTCCGATGGTCTACTACATGGCTGGAACCATAGACAAGTAAGACTTATATAGTCATATAACTTTCTGCTTTCCATTATAATTGTATTAGAAAGTACCACTCAAAAGTTTGGACACATTTTCTCATTAAATTAGATGGGAAAGTGTGTCCACACTTTTGGTACTGTGCATTGCATTTATTTTCTATTTAAAATATATCAAAGAGGAGCACCAACTGGAAGATTGACAGTTTGATCCCTGGCTCCTCCAGTCCACATGTTGACCAGTCCTTTGTCAAGAAACTGAACCCCAAATTACTCCTGCTGTCTGTGCCAGTGGTGTGTAAGTGTGTGATTGTGAATCTGCATTAGATTAGACCCTGATGAGCAGGATCTAATTAATCTAATCAGATTAGATCCGGATGAGCGGGTTGGCACCTTACATGGCGACGTCTTCCATCAGCGTATGATTGTGTGTGTGTGTGTGTGTGTGTGTGTGTGTGTGTGTGTGTGTGTGTGTGTGTGTGTGTGTGTGTGTGTGTGTGTGTGTGTGTGTTTGTGTGTGTGAATGTGTGAATGTTGACATGTATTGTAAAGCACTACAAATATGCTATATAAGTGCAGTTCATTTACCAACCCAGACAAAATGATGTTCGCTTTTGATATGGTCCTTGTTGTTTGTGTGTGTATGTTTCAGTCTGGACAGCCTGCTGCAGTGTGGCATTATATACGCCGATAATTTGGTTGTTGTGGATAAAGAGAGTACAATGAGTGCCGAGGAGGACTACATGGCTGATGCCAAAACTATTGTCAACGTACAGACAATGTTCAGGTAATCAATTAAACTTCTTCTTGGTTTATCATTAAATCATTTAGCGTATCTGAGCCTGCATGCTTACACAACAGCAGTATTCTCTATAAATGATGATGTTTGGGCTCATTCTCTCTGACTCATCTATTTCCTCATTTTTTTTATCATACCCTTAAAGGTAAAACCCTTCTCTCTCATTCCAGGTTGTTTCCCAGTCTTAGCATCATCACTGAGCTTACTCATCCATCCAACATGAGGTTCATGCAGTTCAGGGCGAAGGACTGTTATTCACTGGCTCTCTCCAAGCTGGAGAAGGTAAGACGTACAATAGATCTGTCAAGTGTGGTATTGATGGTATGAAGTATGAACATTAATTATTAAGAGAGGATGTAGGAGATCTTCTAGTTATTACACTACCATTTCCACCTGATTTTCAGAAAAGAAAAATGAAACGCCTTCAAATATTCTTCACCTTTATTGTGCTTTTTGTGTGTGTCCTGATGTTCTCTCATAGAAGGAACGCGATAAAGGCTCCAACTTGGCCTTCATGTTTCGCCTACCTTTCGCTGCAGGCAGGGTGTTCAGTATCAGCATGCTGGATACCCTGCTCTATCAGGTTGGTAAACAAGTACAGCTGAAGCGCTGAGCCTCAAATGACTCTTTTAAATATCAGAAAAAGGAAAGGAAAAAAAGGAATGAATGTGTCTTGCGGCAGCAGAGAAACAGCATTATCTGAAAAAAACTGAGCAGCATTACCATCACAAAGCAATAGTGCCCTCTTGTGTTGAGTCGTGGATAGGTGTCTTTATCTACAATGTGTTTTTGGCTGTAACAAACAAATTAAATATATTTGTTCTGTTATTTCTTGTCAGTCTTTTGTGAAGGACTACATGATCCTTATTGCAAGGCTGCTCCTCGGACTGGACACCACACCAGGATCAGGATACCTCTGTGCTGTGAGTAAGATAGAAGAAAATAATCTGTGAAAACAAGGAAATTATCTGAAGTAGTTTACCAAATTGAAAGTATACCCATTTATCTCTTGTTCCAGATGAAAGTAACCGAGGAAGATCTATGGATTAGTACTTACGGAAGACTTTTCCAGAAGCTCTGCTCCTCTAGTGCCGAAATTCCTATTGGGATCTACCGAACAGAGTCCCACATTTTCTCTACTTCTGAGGTTAGATCTTATAGAGGAAACTAAATATCCATCTCCAAAATGAAGATATTTTTATTACAAATTAGTTTATGGCTCATAGCAGAATAATGACACATAAAGATAATCGATTGTAGCATTTAAAAATGGTTATTTACCTCATAAGAGAATCATAGTTCTTGCTTTTTTTAATATAATGATGAGCATCCTGGCCTTAAAGGTAACTTCCAGTCTCCCCATCCCAGTCTCAGGTGTCAGTCAGCATTGACGAGTGCGAGGACACTAAGGACAGGGGCGACGAATCTCAGAGCAACGACCAGTCAGATCACCCCCTGCTGAGGAAAAAGAGCATGCAGTGGGCACGGCGTTTGAGTAAGAAAAGCATGAGGTGGCAGGGGACGAATCGGGACTCGAGCAAGGACCATGCCCAGCGCATCGCTCAGCAGCGCCTCAACCTCTACCGACGCTCTGAAAGGGAAGAGCTGTCAGAGCTGGTCCGCAACCGTATGAGACACCTGGGCCTCCCCACTTCAGGATATGGTAAGGGTGATGGACTCATCTTTAACTTCTAGAACGTATTAAACTGAGCATTAGTGATAAGAACTGTCTTTATAATCTCTTTTTTCTAGCTCATTGTTTTCCTTTCCAAATTTTAATGCCTGCTCCTCCTTAAAAGTCTGTGTGTTTCTTGTCTAACTGTTGCTTTCAGAAGACTTAACCAATCTGACAGCCAGTGATGTCATGAACAGAGTCAATCTGGGATATCTACAAGGTAAACATTTTAATTAAGGTCAGACAGAAATTATGTTATAACTGATCTAATTTCTTCCTCTTCAATCACATCTTGGTATTTTAACCTTGTAAACTGAGATCTTTAGATTCCTCTCTACAATGCCTGATAAACACATTGAACAATCAAAATTAGGAGGACACAACACTACACAATACCACAGCTTAATTACAGACAAACAAACGTTTCTTTGGTGCTAGAAGAAGAAAAAAGTTGCCACAGTCAATCAGTGTCTTAATCAGTTGATCAATACCATGCATCTTGAAATAGTAAGGTTTTTGGGATAAACTTGAACAAGATCTGGCAGCCTCTTATTAAAAATCTGACCATTAATCCTCAATGACCTCCTTAGAGAAGCCATATTCATTTGTTTGCTTGCGTTTCCCTTTTAACCAGAGCTGGCTTTTAACCAGAGTGTGAGAATGTGTGTGTGAGAGAGAAAGTTAACATTTTTATGTTTTATATTCAGTGTAAAACAAACCATCAGTGTTACTTTTATTTTATGATGTTATATCCTTTTCTCAATAAAACATATTTGAAGAAATTTCATCACGAGATAAAGCTGTGACTTTCCAGTTCACTGATTGAGATCATGTTTGTGTTTCAGATGAGCAGAATGATCACCAAAACACCCTGTCCTATGTCCTGATTAACCCTTCTCCTGACACCAGGCTGGAGCTCAATGACATTGTGTAAGCTTTATTCCCTCATGTCACACAAAGAGCTACTTTTATTTTTACCTGGAAAAAGGTTATTCAGATGTCTTGTGTGTATTTTTCAGCTTTTTTGAATACACCTTCTTTGTGGATGTTTTTGCATGTGTTACATTGCTGTGTTGCCAAAAACTAGTTAAAGGGGTAATAAAGCAAAATTAGTTAAAAGACAATTTATCACCCTTCTCTGCAGTTCCCCTCAGATCTGCATAGTGTTTTAACGTCTTTCAGCTTATTGTTTTGGCTTTACAGCCCACAACTTTACTGCTTTGGTTCCCTCTCACAGCTTTCATCATCCTCGTTTCTAGCACCAGGTAACAAATGAGAGTTAAAAGGTTCAGATAAAACAACTGTACGCTACCTGGCTAGCACTAAACAGCAGACAGACAAAGCTACCAGCTAGCTGGTGTACATAGTGGAGTGTTTAACTGGTAGAGAGTCAGATATTTCTCTCAGTAGTTGGTAGAAAGCAAAACAGAGCTTAAAAGAGAGTCAGTATTGGACTATTTTGTCAGGTGGCCATAAACATGAGTCCATTTGAATACTAATATTTATCTGCGTAAGCCGGATATGTAAAATAGTCTACTGTTTGCTAACACATTAGCTATAAAGGTCAATGTTTACAGCTGTGAAAACAATCACTTAAAAAAGAATGGAACCCAACAATTTTGTAGCATATTGTTTTGGGGAAATTATACATTTACAATGAAATGAATATGAAATATAATACAACAGCTGAGGTGAGGGAGCAAAGCAACTATCTAGAGTCCATCCATGGTGACAGCTGTTTCCTGCTCATGACGGGGCGACTGTGGCTCAGGTGGTAGAGCGGGTTGTTTGCTAAATGGAAGATTGGCAGTTCGATTCACAATCCTCCCAGTCTGCATGTTGAAGTGTCCTTCTTCAGCTCTGATACCGCGCTGAAACCCCAAATTGCTCCTGATGGCTGCGCCGGGGACGTGTGAATGTACAGTAGCTGATGAGCAGGTGGATGAGCAAGTTTGACCCCTTGCATGGCTGCCTCTGCAAAGTATGTGTGAAAAGATGAATGTTGACCTGTATTGTAAATCTCTTTGAGTGTTTGGAAGACTAGAAAGGTGTACATAAGTGCAGCCCATTTACCATTTGCCGTGATAGAGTGACAAGTGCATCCTGTTGTTTACCTCAGTAGGGATCAGTTTAGGAAGAGCCTGAGTGCTGGGCTCCCATGTGGTAACGTTTAACAGTTAATGCACATGTTTGTCTCAGTTTTTCATTTCCCCATCTGCTCTCTCTCTATCTTCCTCTCAGGTACTTGATTCGTTCGGACCCTCTGGCTCACGTCCCAGAGGAGCCTCCTGTCCACAGCAGCAGTCTGAAAGAGAGACATGAGTCTAGCACAGAGACCAGAGAGGACACCCAGCTCTGATACCACACTGACCTTCCACGGTTCACTTCCTCCTTATCAGCCCACTTTGGTTTACCTGGAAGCCTGGTTGCGTCAATGCAGGTCCAGTCTGAAAGAGGGCAATTTGTGCTGTAATGTTTCAGCACTACAGTCTACTACTGTATTATATGAGTGCCTACTGTTTGGCAGATGATGATTTGACGTCAACTGTGACATTTTCATTCTCTTGCCACCAACATTGCAAATAAGAATGGTGTATTCATTTCTGTGAAAGCTCTTTCAGGGACAATCTTGTTAACAGACAAATGACGCTAACTGGAGCGATTTCAATCAGGTCTGTTGTGCGTGCAGTGTTGCCCTTGGTTTGGCTTAATCCGCTTGGCAAAATGAAAGATTTAAGATCACAGGACCAGACTTGTGCTTTTTATTGTCGTTGAGACATCCTGAAATTCAGGTTGAATTGTACATTTTGTTGTAGCTCCCTCAGGAAAAGTTTAAAATCAAGATCAAAGGTTTTGGGATGAAGGGGTTGGTAGCTCTGACCAGGTTTAAATCAGGCATTATCAGTCTTTTCCTGACTTAGGTAGACTGTAAACTTTATGAAGAGATTACGAGAAACTAGATGCACATATAGTACAGTATTCTACATTTTCCTACACAGTACACACCAACTGATTTACCACCAGTTTCATGAAAACAAACATAACATTCAACACTATGTGACTTAAATGAAATATGTGCATTAAAGCTTTCATTTAAAGCTTATGTTTTGTATCTAAATAATAGAAGTAGTTATACAGTGGTGTGGAGGTCTTAATTAGTACGTTATGTACAAATAATGATGGTTATTTACATGTTCACTGCAGTGCATTTCTTTAGGTTAGATTAGGTTTTTCCACGTCAAGAGCTTAGTTCAACCCTTTTTCAACAGGTCGTGCCATGCAATCAGTATTGTGCCACAAAGGATTTATTTGATGTGTACTATATTAGTCATCAGAGAACCTAATTTGTCTTTCAACACTGCTCAGTGAAATAATTTGCTTATTAATTTCACATTTGTGGCTAATTGGACAAGGTATGTATTTTGAAGATGTTACATCTTGTACACAAAAATCCTATCTTTGACTTTGTGCATATTTAAATGTTGAAAATGTGTGTACTTGAATATCATTTTATTTTGCACATTAAAGTGCAATATGTTAAAAAAAAAAAACCCTACTGAAACTCACAGATTAATGGATGTGGATAATTTGTATGTTTTTAAGATGAGCTATCCCAACTCAACTCACATTACTGACATTGTTTTTTGCATTTAACTAATTATGTAAGAGCTCATTTGAAAAATGTTTTCCATATAGACAGAGATGACAAGGTAGAGGATCGTCTATTTCAAAAAATTTAAGGTGACTCCCTTCCTAATAAGGTTTAATCGCTCAAACACCACATTTGTATTGTTTTTGAGTTTCGCTTGACATTAAACCTTAAACACACTGATGAAGATACTGTAAGTGAACCCTTTTGCATGAAGCAAATAGTCAAATAGAAATATGCCAGTTGAATACCAAGGCTTTAGTATTCATCTTTCCACATTTAAGCACTTTCTGTTCATGCATCTTGTCAATCAAGCAATTATCGTTTGATTCAAATATTCAGACCCATTCCATGTTTTCTGTTTATTTGTTAAATTCTTTAACATAATATTTCTTTTTGAGGTTCTGGAGACGATAGGCCCTTTTTAACAACTCAAAAAACATTCTTAACATTGTTTTATCACCTTGATACTTCATGACTTCTCTTACTTGTGTGAGAATTGCTTTGATTTCTAAATAATTACATGTTTCAGTAATTCACTACAGAAAATTACTTCTGTTTGAGGTCTCAGAGGCCACAGCTGTAAAATGTGGTTAAATACAGTGGATTTTCATCTGCTCTCTATCTGTGATTGGTGTTGACACATTTTTTTTTGGAGTTTTCTAACAGTTTGTTCATAAGGGGTCCCTGTTAGACCTCTCTGGGGTCTATTCGACCCCAAGCATTAATAGCATTACTATGTAGGATAACAATGTACTGTAAGATTCTTTGTCTGTGAATGAGTTTTTGGCAAAATGAATATGTGTTTGTTTATGCCATATAACATATAAAACATTAAATATTTCCTTATTTTGACTTATAATAAAGCTTTATGGTCATTTTATCATTTTTTAGAATTAGGTCCGGTGTGTGGCAAAGGGACAGATCACCACTTCAATACTTTTCTACATGTTGGGGTTTAAAAGGTGAGAAGGATAAAAGGTAGATTTTGGTTAATTATTATTATTTTTACACACACCAACAAAACACAAGAGTTAATGTAAAATGTAAAAATGTTTGCCATCATAAAACATTAAGAAATCTGGTAGCTAGTTCAGATTTGAAATACAGAAACCTCACTTCCATTATGTATTCAGATAATGTTTCAGAACTTTATAGAGTCATTGATCACACTGATAACTTTACAACCAGTCTAAGGTCATGTACAGTCTTGAGCTTTTCAAAGACCATGTAAGTACTCCTGTAATCTGTACTATGTGCCCCCTCCACAAAGAAACTTGTATAGCCGTCACTTCACTGTACTGACAATATTCTCCATGTATGAGCAGCACCTTTTTATGCATCGTCTGCATTACCAGGCAATGCAGCCAAAGAGTATAATTTTGTCTCATTAGGCCATAGAAATGTTTTCCTAATGCACTCAGTTTCTTTAAGTGTCATTTGGGAAACTCAAGTCTGGCTATAATGCACCTTTTACTCTAAAGTGGCTTTCTGTCTAGACATTATAAAGGACTGATTGATTAAGTGCTGCAGAGTGTTTGTCTTTCTGGCTGCAGGTTTTTACCGTCTTTGCAGAGTTATTCTGAAAATATTTGAAAGCTTATGGGGTTCTTGGTCAACTTCATAACCACAACTCTTGCTGGTCTCTTATTTTTCTGGCTACTGCAGGTTAAATCTGAGTGAGCCTCTGGAGAAGAATAGGACGTTTGACAACCAATTTCATAATAATGGAGCACACTGTAATTCTTGGAAGTCTTCAAACATTTGCAGATATTGGCTTGATTAATGTGTCAGTCTTTTGGTCGGTCACTTTGGTCCAGACTGAAATATCTCAACAATTACGGATGAATTGTTGTACAATTTTGTACATTCATGGTCCCAACAGGATGGATTATAAGTAAACCCAGAGGAACTCTTCTTCCAGCACCATGTATTCGGTGTTAATTAGCTCGGTATTAGCATGTATAACTTATAATTCAAACTCAGAGGTCTATAGACAGGTGCGTACCTTTCTAAATCAATACAGGCCACAATCATGACCCGTTAGTTTAATCCTGCACAAAGCCACGCAAGTCACAAATTAACTAATTATATTCCAGGAAACAGCACATACCTGAGTTAAATGTAGATAGTTACATGTACTGTGTAAGTGTGACACTGAGGTGCAGTAATAGCAGAACAATAAACTATCTTGTGTGAAGACAAAGACATAAAGGTGAAAGGGTTAATGAAAGAAAGAAGAGTGAAAGTTGATGATGGGAAAAGGAAATAAGGAGCTGATTAAAGTAAGAGGAGAGTTACAGATCTGGCTGGAGAAGAAGTTTAATCAGACAATTTAAGTAGGAACACCTGCATGGTTGTAATGTGGGTGTGTAGGGTTGATATAAACAATCAACTGAGACGCGTTGATGAGCCATCGTTAATGTTATCAGTAACACCTGTGTTTTTCCTGAAAGAGGCCTAGGGAGGAACGACTCGTTCTTAACAGTGGGTATGAATGATTAATGCCCCAAAAAAGCATAAGTGTGTGTGAAATGGTATGAGTATGCATGGGCTGCAAGTAATGGTTAGTTAGTTAGTTCCATTGTTTTTCAATGAATTGGTCATTTTATCTAATGTCTAATTTTAATGTCAGAAAATATAACAGAAAATGGCCTTTAGAATTTATAACAGCTTAAGCTGATGTCTTCAAATGTCTAAAACACAAACAACAATTTACGATCATAGACGAAAAAATAAATCATAAAATCTTCACATTTGAGAAGGTGTAGCCTGGAAAGATTTGGCATTTATGCATAAAAAAATGACTAAAATGACAGCATAATTATCAAAATAGCTGCTGAATTATTTTCTGTCAAACAACTTATCGTTGCAGCTCGATAATAGTGTGAAGTAATAGTTGTGTGAAAGTCAGGGTGGTTCCTGACCTCACTTACTCACAATTTAGTTTTGTTAATGTTCCTCCTATACTTTTCCAGCTGTGACAAATAAAAATGCTGTAGGAAATGTGTATTCCCCTTCTATCTGTCTGACTACTGGATATGATGGAGGTAAATAGGATTCAGCCATCATTAATGATATTAATTGCACCTGTACTAATATATTTCTTTATTAGTCCCACGATGGGGAAGTGTACAACTTTTACTTTTTTAATTTTACTTTACTGCTTTTGACATGTCAAAAGGGGTCATAGAGAGCAACAGAGAGACAGATGTAAAGAAAAGGAGGAGAATCAAATAAGAGGGCAGACTGAAATAAAGAAGAGGGGTGAGTGAGGAAGGAATATAAACACAAACACACCACAGACCACTAAAACACACATTTCATCAAAAAACGTACCTAGTTGCATTTTATTATATCTCTTTAAAATAAATTAACATACAATAGAATACAATGAAATAAGACTCATAACATCTCTGAAAGCCTGTAACAGAATAAACCTCAAAATAGTGCCTGCTTTTTAGTAAACATAACTTGTACATAATGTACAAAAAATACTACTCAAAAAATGTACAAAATGCAGCAAACAAATATCAAGTATTGTGCAGTTTCCCCACCACGTTAAACCAGCCACTGACAGTCAGTCATTACAGGAAAATTACTAGTGCTGCCAGGCAGCGTGTTGAGCGCCAGAAGCTACATTAAAATCGTATGTCTCACCAGAAGCCAGTGAGCAGTTAATGAGTAGCAAACAGCTCAGTGGCATAACTCAGTTCATTTGGGTTCAGAAAAATTAGCCAGTCAGGGATCTCACATGGTTCATCTGGGTGGTGGAATATAAGTATAAAGTTAATACAATATAATGCACTACTGATACGGTATAATGCACTGGGTCTCAAAAGCGTCTCGTCTGGAATAAATACTTGTACAATTTCTCATACTGTAAAAACATTATCTTAAGACTTCTCTTCCACTGGAACAGCAGCTCTCAAACTAAAAAAAAAGAAAGAAAAAAAAGAAATGTTTTGTTGCCTTGTTCCATTTTTCTGTTGCATGACAGAAGTTTTAAAGCATAATCCAGTAAAGAGCCAGTAAACACATTCAGAGCCTGGTGCACACAGCTCTTTCCAAACACAAATACTCACACACTTCCCCAAACACACTAAATAGAAAACAAGACTGGACAGTACCACACACTTACATCCATTCCATACTTTGATTAAAAAAACATTTGTTCAAAGCTCCCTCTTCATGAAAGCACTGACCAGTAGTAGTAAATGGTGAATTAATAGGGGCTCTGTATGTGGAGCCTGGCTTTATCACAGCTGTAGGGTTTTTTTTTGCCAAGCTGATATAGCAAAGAGTGAATGTTCACCACAACATGTCTGTAGTTGCACTTTATATCAGTAGTATGAAGATTCAGCAGTATTCAACTTGAGGGTCCATTTCCTGTTCAGTCCATCATCAATAGTGCCAATTTAATGTAGGACGTACCTACAAATCATAACACAAAAGTGTGACATGCAAAATAAAATGGTAACAAAACAAAAAGAAAAAAATCATTTCAGTGCATTTAGTTGGCAGGTGTGTTGTATTCTCACACTGCTCCAGACTGACATCTCCATTCATGAGAACATGTCGTACCACTCCCACTTGCACTGGCAGGCTAACCCCACTGTCTAAAACACATCAGTCACATGATCGTGTGTCAGTCATCTCCAAGATTATTGGGTCCTGCCCAACAGTACTAGATACATCAAAAACAGTCATAATTGTCCATCTCTCTTTTCTCTCTTTTTTTTTCTCACTTCCTCCGTGCGCTGCCTGGTCTCTTGGCCTGCCAGAGTTGATTGTGGATGGTCAGGGCGTCTATGCTGACCGACACAGACTTGGCTGGGATGACGGTGAACTGCTTGCGGTCCGAACTGTACTTGTAGAGCTTGTCAATCATCTTCCGGGTGATAAAGCGCGGCCCTGTACCTGTGAATTTGACGATCTCCTCAGTGTCTGGTGAGAAACAGTAAATGCCGCGGAACTGGCACCCGCCGTCACGGAAGAGGATGATCAGATGATTGGACTCACACTTCTCCAGCTCCTGTAATCAGTCATTAATTAAACGTAATTATTGAATGTGGAAAAACACAACTCCCAAACATAACTGTGTAAGAACCAAATCTACGTTTGCCAACTTACACAAAAAATAAACAAACCATTGCTCATTCAAACTCAATAAATTAATTTGAAGCGATCACACTGACCTCCAGAACAAAATTCTTCTGGCCCTCATTGACCTTTCCGGCCAGGCAGCAGTGTGCGATGGCGTTGATGATGATTGGTTTGTTGGACTTGGAACTTGGCTCTTTGAAAAGTTTCGGACCTTGACAAACAAAACATAACATAAGAGACAAATAAGAGAAATGCATAAACGTTTGCATGTTTTTAAAGGAATAGTTCAACATTTTGGGAAATATGCTTATTCACCTTCTCCCTGAAGCTGAATAACGTACTAAGCAAGAAAGTAAATAAGCATATTTCTCAAAATGTAGAACTATTCCTTTTAAGAAAGCTTGAAAATGTACTGCACAGACCTCAGTGTTACATGAATAAATAGGTTCCTCTGCATTACTGCTCACCATTGTACTCTGTTGAAGTGATAGAAGAGGCTATGGAGGCGCTTTCCCAGTCCCTCTCCATGTTCCTGCTAGATGCTCTGCTCAGCATAGGGAATGACTCCATAGAGCACACAGATCCAGCCCTAGAAGACGTACCCATTAGTGAATCAAATAACTATGCTGATAAACAAGATAGGAACTGATAATCTCCATTAAACAGGATGTCACTGTGTGTAGATTTGGGATGACAATAAAGTTGAGATGGAGCTTTAACTCACCTCTGTGACTCTGCCCCGCCAGAAATGACACTGTCTGCCTCAGTAGCCAAAGACAGTGTGGATCCACGATGACTGCTCAGATCAGCTGGAAGTCGCAGAGACAGAAGGATTTAGTAGCAGTTACTTGCTACTACTAAATAAAACACAAGTGTTGTTTGTCAATCCCACACCTGTTCAATTTCCACATGACAAGCAATGGGCCAAATCCTGTAACGTTTCTCTAAATACTAACTAGATTTTTATTCTATCAATCAAACAACTCCTGTGATTATGACAAATAGATCATTGCCATATCAGATTTGGATTTTAAACTACGGAGGGATTGGATCAACAACTATTTTTATGGGCTGTGTATGCTTGATATCACATCATGCAGAGCAGGTTTGAAGGTTCACCTCCCCTGCAGCCTGCTGCTGAGCCCTGGGCTTTGATCAACATGGACACCTTCAGAGAATGACCTGCACAACACACAGGTGCACACTCAGAGCATGACAACCAATGTGCACAAGTGAACTGAATGGAAAATACACATACAACAGTGTATTTGATTACACGACAGCATGTAGACAGACTGGAGTAGTAGACAAAAATATAAGCCCTTGAACGGGATAAGGTGCTCTTACGTGTGGCAGATCCTTTGGAGAGGCTGTTGGACTCTTCTCGGTGAAGTGACTTGGGCCTGCTCCTGCGGGATTTAGTCCGTGGGCGAGGCTTGACCAGACCCTGCTCCTCCATCAGGGCTTGCTGCTTCCTCTCTAGATATTCCTGCTTTATTAGCTCTCGACGTGCCTTTTCCTCTTCTTTACGAACACGATCCTCTTCTGCCTTACGCCTTGAAGAAAGGAAAATTATTTAATTCCATTTCAGTGTGTGACAAATATATAATCCTGTATACACCTATATCTGCCTTAGACAATCCCTTATCCATGTTGTTAGAGTGTGTGAAAACATACCTAGCCTCGTCACGTTTAAGCTCACTCTCTACTTCTTGCTGTTGTTTGCGAATTCTCGCCTCTTCAGCTTTGCGCTGCTGTTTGAGAAGGAAGGCAGCACGACGCTTTGCCATTTCATCTTCTGCCTTCTCATCGTCCTGGAAAACAGAGGAGAATACTCATTATTCAAATACTATTTATGTGTTTTGGGTGGTACTCTTCTCTTTAGCACTCATGAATATGCAGATATTCTGAAGTTTACCTTAAAGAAGAAGCCTATTACATTCTTCTGCTCGCCCTCTGTTGTGCAGTCTGTTAAATCTGTGCTGCCATCCTTCACTGAGTCCTTAAGCTCTGACAAATCGACCTCAATCAGTTGACCCTTGACCCTGGTACTCTCATCTCCACCCACGGCCTCCGTCCCTGAGTTGCCAATGTGGTTCTCTTCTCTCTCTGCAGCCTGTGACAGAGATGTGGGCATATTGGAGATGACTGGCGGGTCCTGTGATTGGGGTTTGTCTGAGAATCGCCCATTTCCCTCTCCACTGCTGCGTTGGTTGGGGTCATCATGAACTCTGAAGGTGGTGCCTCTCTCTAACCTGGAGCTCTCAGTAACCCCTGCCTCCTGCCCTCCACAAGTATTTTCTGTAGGAGAGGGCGTGCATGGACTGTCAGAGTTGATCGAAGCCGTCTTGCTGTTCTCGTTTGTCTGCTTTCGCTCTGAGGCTTTGTTGCGTTGGCTGGAGCTAAGTTTGGGAGGACGGCGAGTGGGAGCAGTATTGCTGCCACCGATATCGACAAAGTGAACTGCGAACGATCTAGAGTCTAGAGAGGTAGAGGGTGATGTTTGTGTTGTGTTGAGAGTTGTGCTAGGTTCTGATTGTACGGGATCTGGCGGTGAGACCACGTTCTGCTTCATCAGTCGGTCTTGTACGGGATCTGGCGGTGAGACCACGCTCTGCTTCATCAGTCGGTCTTGTACGGGATCTGGCGGTGAGACCACGCTCTGCTTCATCAGTCGGTCTTGTTGTAAGGAGAGCTGCATCATCTGCTGCTGAATAGAACTAATAGCTTCATTGAGGAGATCTATGGAGCGGGAACATTCATTCATGTCAGGTTCAGCTCCATTACCCTGGGACAAGGTGTTCAGCCTGTTGTCTCTGTTTATCTTTCCTCCATCTGTTTGACCTGCCTTAGCCTGGACTTTCAGAGCATCAAGACAGGAGTCATCTTTGCAGGACTGGGTTTTCAATTTACTCTTGTCAGCACCAGCTAGTTCTGAGGAGATGGAGTGTTTCAGAGGCAAGGGAAGTGTTTCACTCTTCCCTCCACCCTTCTTCACGATGTTTAAGAATGCAGCTTTCCCTAGCTTTAGTCTCTGACGTGCCGATAGGGTCTCCATCTTCTTCTTCTGATACTCTATAGCACGTCTTTGCTCTTCTAGCTGCATGTGCAGTTGCAGCAGCTCTGAAGGCACAACTGATGGACTCACCATCATATTCTTTCCCAACACTGAAGCAGGCTCTTTCCCCACCCAGCTGGAGCTGCCCTCACTCCTCAGCTGCCAAGGAGGGCAGGGGGTAATCTCCGAGCCATCTGGTGTGGTCTTCTGGGAGCTGCTGGTACTTGAGAATCCATCACGGAGGGCAAGTTTAAGGAGCTTTCTCTCTGCAAAGCTGGTCATTTTGACACTAGTGCTGCCTGAAGCACTGCAGCTGCTTGCCCAGGATATCGTACTGAGGCAAGGGCTTGAGCGCCCACTGCCATCTTCCTTATCATCCCGCTCACTCACCTTTAAGTCTTCCCTCAGCTTGGCTGACTCCCCCTCTCCCTCTCCAAATACACACACCTCACCATCTTCTAAGAATTTTCCCTTTCCTTTCCTCACCACCTCTCTAGTCAGCTCCATCTGATCATCGTCCTCATCATCTTCCTCAAGATCTGCAATGTCTGAGTCAGAGTCAAGTCCTACATCCATCCCACTGGATAGAGGACTGTGGTGGTCTGGCTCTCCTGACATATGAAGAAAAAAACCGTGGGGCTGTTTCTTCACAGGCTGAGGGGTGCCTGTCGACCCTTCCGTGGGTGGCCTGAGAGCGCTTGGGACTGATTCTACCATAGGTATGGGTGTAAAAGCGCTTCTGTTTGCCTCAGACACCAGGGCTTTCTTCTGTGAGGTGCTTGGGACACTGGTGGTTGTTTTCCTGTAAGCTAGCGCCGCTCTAGAACGACTCTCACCACTCTCCTCCTCCTTGTTCAGACTGATGCTCTTCTCTTTGGCTGGCTTAGGGACGGCAGGCATCAACGGCTCCAGATAGTAGCTGTCTGCCTGGTGGTCTGGAGTAAAAGGACCCGCATCAAGGCGAGGAGAGCAGCGACTATTAGAAAGCCTTGAGGTGGGGGTTGCATTCTGGACTTCCAGCTCATCCTGCTCCATGTCACTCTCAAGTCGTTTTCTGGAAAACACAGGAGGGTGGATAACAGCAACCAGCTCCTCCTCCTCTATTTCCTCCTCCTCATCCTCTATTCGAATGTGACTGAGAAGACTTTGACCAGAGAGTCTGTGTTGAGGCAGTGTTCCTGACCCCAGCAAGTGACTGGGGGTAATACTCATAATGTTGGAGGCCAAGCTGTCTTTGCTGATGGAGCGAGCGAGGCTGATGTTGTCTGTATCATCCTCGAGAGGAAAATGGAGGGCATAGGGGACTGGCTGTGATAAGGGCCTGGAGAGGGAGAGAGGGAAGAATATGATTTAAGCAAGCTGAGGGAAATCAATCAAGAAACAATAAATCTTCTGTTATAACTGTACCTGTCTCTAGATTTAATAGAGTAACTGTGAAGGTTGTAATTAAACTTCTCACCTCTGCCTCCTCTCTGGCCAGGCCAATACTGCTCCCTGATTCTGCCCATCGGAACGCGTCAGAGGGTTGGACCGATTACTCAGCTCTGTACAAAGAAAATATCTGTATTAGAAAATGGAAGAACGCTTAAACATGCAATATTAATGGTTGATTTCAACAAGTTGAGGAATTCCCAAACTACAATATTAAGCTGACCCCACAAAAATCTGATATAAAAATAACTCTAAACATTGAATTCAGTCCAAGACAGAATCTGTTATTTAAGTTATTAAAAGTTATTGATGAAGAACTGATAAAGTACATTGTTTTATGTTTGAAGTGGACAGACAAGGAAAAAACAAGAAATCAACTTAAATGCATTAAGATTACATAGAAAGGTTTTGTATATCTGTATCTTCCCTCTCCCTTTTCTCTGCCCTCAGGCCTTTCCACAAATGTGATTATATACGGTTTGAAGATCTTTGTCAATTGAGTCAGCAAACTCAGAACTTAAGTACATATTTTTTTTACATTACCTGAAGTGTCATCCTCAAGCCTATTCTGTTGTCTCTGTCTCAGTGGCAGTAGAGAGTGAGATGGGCTTAATGAGCTTTGTTTAGTGCTGTTAGGGATATAGAGAGATGTTAGAGTTTTACAATTAAATCTGGTTTGATTTCTAAGATGTTATCATATAGTATAAAAAAGTTATGTGTGATATTGTAATAATGTAATGTGAAAAAGTATAGTACATTAATCTATAAAACAGTAACTTGAAAGTGAAACAGGTTCTGTGTGGTGTTTCTGAAAAACACAGTTACTGTATATTACCCGAGGTCAGGGCTTGGGGGCGTGGTCAAGACGTCAGCAGAGTTTGACGATGTCAGGAAACTACGTTTAGTGACATTGGAGATGGGTAGATGGGTTCGAGAACTCTTCGGCTGCAGCAGCAATCTCACTACAAAATTTGTAGAAGGGGATATTAACCATTAGAAGAAATCCTTTAACATGGTTCACCATTTTTAAATATAATACCCATTAGCAGTTCAATACATGAAAACAGAATACATCAAGACAGCATGCTTTACCATCTCTAATTTCCTGAAGGTCCCTGGGCTGTACAAAGTCAGGCTTTACAACCTCACACCACCAGAAGAGCTCAGCAATGAACACCATCATGTTATGCTGCAAGATACAAGGTCAAGTTTAGTAGCAAGGCACAGCAATGAATACTGCAGTGTGTTTCTTAAAGCTACCGTAGTCCATATTTTTATATTTCAATGGATCAGATGACTGTGAGTATTTGAAAGAGGTCAGTTGTTATAACAAACTCAACCTCACTATGCAGTTCCCCTGAACGCTACAGAGCCTCTTAGCTTATCTTTAAGCCCTTTGTTTTGGTTTTACAGCCTGTGATTTTACTGTTTTGATTCAAACTCAGCACTCTTATCAGCACTATTTTAAACCACAAAAACCTCTGATATACTGGGGTTCTTGTGTCGAAAGAAAAGTTAGATGAAGCTACTGTCTAGCTAACCTCTACATTGAATTTGATGGAATATTTAACACACTTAATTTCCTTACAAAATGAATCTGAAAATGTGCAGATTTTAATTTTTTTAAGCATAGCATAAGTAAGTAGAATGATCTAGGCATTTAACATAGCAAAACAGAGATAAAAGAGATTGAATATTAAACTTTTTCAGGAGGACACAACCACAAGTCCAATTAAATGCGTCATCTGGATCTGAAAATATAGGCCCTGTTTGTTAACATGATTGCCATGTTAACTTTATAAGGTGGTTAAATGTCAGTGTTGCGTTTACTTCGTCATCAGCTGGTCATAAGTGTCCAAAATGCAATTAATGCAGGTTTAAGGTATTCTGTGTTTTTTGGCTCACCCTCAGTACTGGTGGAGAATACAATATGTCCTCAGGCTTCATATAGAAGCACTTGTTCAGGTATTCATTAGAGAACTCCTTCAGTAGCTGGATGTTGTAGATGCTGTCTGCTATGGAGGGGACCTCCTTCAGACAGATATCTGCAAAAAACAGGATGCACAGAACAGTCAACACTATCATCTACAGAATATTGCGTTCTATGATAGGTAAGTGGTAGAACAAGGTCTTTTAAACCTATTTCTAATGCAAGTCAGAAGATCTTAAAACATCATATAACTTTCAGCAAGAGGGGTTCCAGGAAGTGAACAACTGCAGTATCTAATGCCTTTCTTCAGTGGATCTAGTCGTAGAGTGTTACTATACCTTCCAGTCTGATGAGTTCTGGGCAATAAAAGTGGATCAAAGCTAGTAGTGCTGAGCCGTCAGAAATATCCTTCAACAGGTCATCCAACAGGGGGAAGTGTTGAAGTGTCCGACCTGACAGGTGATCTCTGCGATAACGTACCTACACAACCACAGAGGGCGCAAGTTCAGATAAACTTCACAAATGTATCTCATCAAAACGGAGCCACATGCTCACTTATCATATGCAAACACAACAATATTCACCATGTAAATTATTTTTGATCATTTATTATTTTCTAGCTCTCTTTAACACATATCATGTGTTTATCATGTACAGTTAGTCTTTTAAAGAGACATCTGACCTGTCATATGGTACTGTAATAGTGTTTGTATTTTCACGCAACTCTTAAAGATAGTAATCCCTTTCAGGTACAAGAATTTAACAAAGACTAAGATGGGTTTAGTAGCATGTGCACATGATCAATGATAATATTTAAAAAAAGGAAAAACACAATAAGGGATAGGATGAAAGGAAGAAAATGGTCAATGGGGAGTACATTACCACACGAGAGAACTCCACAGGGTCCAATAAGCAATGGGCCAGAGCATGCATTAAATCAGGCTGGTGAAGGAAGAATGAGATGATTGGGAAGAAGTTAATAAAATGAGGTGAGCCTTGACTGGATGAGTGGCTCCATACAGGTTCTTTATGGCAACAAAGACTTATAAGGGCCTGGTAGTTCATCTGGTTTCAGGGTTTCACAACAAAAATCAACAAAAAAGAAACCACACAGGGAGTAAAGTGGTGTGTGTGTGTGTGTGTGTGTGTGTGTGTGTGTGTGTGTGTGTGTGTGTGTGTGTGTGTGTGTGTGTGTGTGTGTGTGTGTGTGTGTGTGTGTGTGCGTGTGTATTCTGAGAGGAGTGATGAATATGTAACTGAGCTGAAAAATGAAACAACTGCCTAAGGTTTCATGCAAGGTAAAAAGCAAATAAAAAAGGGAGGAGTTTTGTGAGTGTGCTGTTTCTTCCTTTGCCACCAAGGGGCACTGTGTCATGTCACTGTATTTAAACGTCACACCATTCTATATAACACTAGTCTTAATTAATGCCTGGCTAATTTCTTGTTTGGCCAGTTACAGTTTATTTTTACTTTAGCTGTCACATTGTGTTGTCCCAATGTGACATTGACAATTATACACTTTAAAGACACACACATACACACATGCACACATATTGGAAGTTGCTATGTCGGTGGCACTTACAGGTACAAGCTTCCAGTACCATTTGGAGGGAGACTAGTAGTGTCCAAGAGGCAGGAAGGGGAGGAATTTAGGGGGGAGACACAAACAGGAAGAGCAGCAGACAAGTCAAGGGTCAGATACAGTGATAAGGAATCAATTATCCCCAGTTACCATGGAGACAGATCTGATTTTACAACTGGAAAGAGTTAGGCTGGATGAGTCAAGGATATGTAGTTTAACAGAGAATAGGGAAATGAAGAAATAGAACTATGAGAATAGAGGCCTACGTTTGCGTATTATAATTTTAAAGTTTCATGAGTACAGTTACACCGTGTGTTGTCCCATTATTTCAGTCAATTTTCCTTTTCTGATTGACTGATAGGAACCAAACCATGCCACACACTTCAAAGTTGTGTTTGAATCTGTGATCAGAAGGTGACATGAAGTGCTCATCAGATCACAACGCAAGCAAGATCTGATGACAAAACCTACACCCGTGACAGTTAATGCACCCAGTGAGGACAAGATACATCATGCGAGTGAAATCACAGCCAGGAGGACAATAGACAAAGACAACGACGTCACTAAAGAAAGACAGTGTGTTACATAGAAGAGCTTCTTTCTGAAGCAGTGACAGAAAGAAACGAGGAGAGAGGGGGATACCTTCTGGTGACTAGGTGATTCCAGCAAATGTTGTTTCATTTTCAGCTCTTTTTCTGAGATCTCCCTCATCTTCATGTTCACCTTTAAGCGACAATGATACTGTAGGTCAACGCAAGTGAAAGAATACACAAATGCAAACAGGAACACGTGAATGTTTGGTTTCTTACCTTGTTGATCCAAAAGACCATTGCGTCTTCCAGGTCAAAAGGCAGCTCCTTGGAGGCACTGAAGTTCGAAAAGCGCTTGACACTGGACACAACCCTCTCAATGCTGATCATCTCCACTGTGTAGGCCATCATCAGGGCATCAATGAGGTGGATGTGGGAGCTCTGGAAGAACATAATTAACAGGAAGAGATTATGAGTTGTCTTTGAATGTAACAACAGCAAGATAATTTTGGATTTGATGGGCGTTACTATACAATGACATTTCCTGCCCCATGTCATGATAACCCTGAATAACCTTTAAATAAATAGGTATTTTATAAATGAATTTAAGCCTCCATACTGATAGCAAATACCAGATTGCTGCTTCTTTTTCATGCATACAACTCTGATTTAACATACTACAAAGTCATTCATGTTTTCACACTTTTCATACATTGTCTTCAATCTACTCTTGCTGGGCCTGCAGAGAGTCAAATATGCAAGAAAAAAACGGCATTCATTAAGCAGTTACATTGTAGTTACATACAAGATTAAACAGAGAGGATTTCAATGGGATTTCTGATTATTAAATAAGAATACTTAGACCATTATTTAGTCAGGGAATAAAAGGCTTTTACACTTCACTTACATTACATTCTTTGGAGAAGTATCACCAAATAAGCTGGCAACCTACACTTGCCATCTGGCCAAGAGCTAATGTGACTTTTCTTGCAACAGCCAAATGTGAGCCAAGAGAAATGAGATAAATAATTAATCAGTGGACGAGACAGGTTTTGCAGGTTTTAAGAGTGTGTACCTAAAATATTCATGAAGCAAAATGAGCCAAAAGGCTAAGAATTTATAATTTACTATGAACTCACTGCTCAGAGGTACTGTATTAAGTGTAAAGGCACAAAAGTCAACAAGGCCAGCTGACAAACGGTTTATGTTGCATGAGTTGTAAAGTGTCAATATGAATGCAGCTATACTCTAGATTCATATTTAGCTCAAATGGAGATACCGAAGAGACTCAGATACACCTATTCATTTTTCTATACAATTTAAGAATCAAAAATCAAGGTCATGTTTTGAAGTCTACTGAGAAAGAGTTGATATTCAGGTGATGTTTCATTGCAGTGAAAATGTTTCTCCACCATAAACCTTTGCCTTTTCACACCATTATAATACTGTGTGTGAGTCATAAAAACGGCAATAAGTCAGGACAACGACTTCAGCAATCTATTCATGTGTAGGCTAGTAAGGATTTTGCTTTTAGCAGGCTGTAAGTCCTGCCCTGTTTCCATCACAACTCAGTGATGGCGCATCTCTTAGATTGTGGTTAAAAAACACCTTTTTCATTGTATGCCATAGAGAGCAGATAATAAAACGTATATGCACTACTTCCACTTTTTATTTGCTGATTGACATCTTTTAGATATTTGGATTAAACTACCCACCATCTTTATGGGAGCTGAGCTGAGGTCCCGACTGGAGACTGGTGTGTTGTCGGTCTCTAGGACATAGATGCCTTTCCTGGAGAGGGCCTGGATGACAGACTGATGGCTTTGGAGCGAGGCTGCCTGCTCAGCGTGCAGGATGAACCCACACACCCGGCAGTAGAGCTCTCCAGATAGCAGCAGGTGGATGATGGGGGGCTTAATGTGTTCCTGCTCATACTGGTCGGTGTAGAAGGGGTCCCGCAGGTCAGCAGGGATGTGATCTGGAAAGAAGAATAATGAAAAGCATACATGGATTTTAAATTAATGTCTACCTGCTTTATTTAAAACTACTGAAGTTTTATTAAGCCACATTTCAGGCCATGCAGCCACACTCAGACTAATATGCACAAACACGTGTCCACCGATGTGTCACCATGTTGCATAACAGAGGATCTCTCAAGACGCAGACTTGCAAGGTATTAGACTGTCTAAGAAGAAACCATTGCAAGAGGAGAGAACTGAGCCAAAGTCAATGGTTAAACAGCGTGCCAGGTAGCAAGTCTGGAGGCCGATAGGTTGACCAGAGGTTTTAAGCCAATGAGCTAACAGGACTTAGCTGTCATACTTAAGCTGACTGTGTTGTCCCAGCCAGCTTGGTGTTTTCCTGCTCATGGACACAGACATGGGGCAGCTATTTTTATATGCCTTGGACATGCTAATCCAGAGTTAAGGCCTGAAGCACTCACGAAATTTAGCTTCCACCGCTTTCTGGGTAGGTAGGAGGCAACAGAGAGACTATTCAAACATGATGCCAGCCAGAAAACAGCCTGATGAAGTTAGCAAACCAGCAGGGTTATGTCTTTGATAAGGGCAAAAGATAAAAGAGCTATTTAGAAATTAGATTTAAAATAAGGTTGATTTCCCTCTCCTTTGAAAGACAATATCTTATTTCACAACCTTTTAGCAGTTATATCCATCAAAACAGTCAGTCTTGATTACATTTTACTTTCCAGATAACTCTCCACTCAGTATACAGTTATATACAGCTTAAAAGAACAATTCAACTTTTTAAGCAATACACTTATTTACGTTCTTGTCCAGAGTTGGATGGGAATACCATTGTCATGTCAGTGGAGTTATTGTAACATGAAGCTAAAGCCAGTAGCTTAGCTTAGCCTAGCATAAAGATTCAAACTATACCAATTTATTGTGTCACTGACCAAATCAGTAGCTCTTAGTTGTGGAGCTCCTCACTGGTGACTCAGAATCTGCAGAGGACTTAATGTACTACTGAACTAAAGACAGGACAGGTCACCAGAGTTTTGTAATTTACTGTACTATTACATTTAGTTTGTTTAAGCCATGTGAAACCTGGGAGTGTCTACTGGATGTCTGGCAACTTCACAGTGATCAGAAGACTCCAGGAAATCATTACCACACATAAAATCCCTGTAAAAACACAAATTGTCGCTTTTCACACTTCAGTTCTACAAAAAGAAGATATATAATGGATTAATTCATGAACATAACTTTGTACAGGGTCAGGCTACCTCTTTGATCCTGTTTACTGTCTTTATGCTAAGCTAAGCTAATCACCTATTTGTTTTAGCTCTGTAATTAAAGCACATACGTAAGTGTGGTATTGATCTTCTGATCTAACTCTCGTCAAGAAAGCAACTAATCGTATTCTACAAAATGTCAAACTATTCCTTTAACAAGAGAGTACATTAGTGCTAGTGCTCAGTAATCACACTTATAAAAAAACAAAAAAACACTATTAAATTAGGAAAATATGACCAGTGCTATAAAATACCAACATAATTGCATCAGTATAATCAATACTCCCCCTTTCTTTTCTCATTTTGCTTCCCATTAGCTTACTGAGATGAACAGGCAAAACAAGACATCCATCAGTGGAAAACACACAGCAAGCTCAGATCTACAGCACACTGTGGAGACCTCAGCTGTGTCTTTCACAGCAGACTGCTTACTTGGCACTGTGTACCTACAGTCTCTGTTTCACTCTCCGCTGTTGTGTTTTGCTGCCATATGGGCCTAAGAATAACAGAACATGTGTGAAAATACTCATTGTGCATCCTTCCATGTCTGTGTTTATCTGTCATTTGTGTTTCTCTCAACAAAACCAAATCTTGCAACTCCTCCTCCAGCCAATCTTCAAACACAGCAATTTCTCGAGTCCCAGCTGTCCCTGAATGCCCCCTCATCCTCCCTGGTTGCTGTGGAGATGGTGATGGGGAATGCCAGCATGACCGGTGGTGGGGGCTGGGTGGCTGTCCCATCTCTTCACAAAAGGCATGCTCACTGAATCGTTTTTTATGGAGCCTGACATCAGGAGGTGTGTGTGTGGCATGAAGACTCAGAGGGGGGAGGCAGGACCTCCTCTCTAATCCTAGTTGCTAATACTCCTTATATGTTTATTATCCACCTGATCCAAGCGTTAAAGCCCACCCTGGTGTGTGTGTGGTGTGTGCACGTGTGAGGGAAATCAAGAGGGAGGGAGGGGAAGCAGGGAAAGCCTTTGTTCCTATTTTTTCAGACACAAGGTCAGACTGATCTGCAGAGGTCCTTGCCGATGGTCCAAGCAGAGCTGTCAGACTCTGGGCTCTGCAGGGAGAAACACACAACTATACTCTCCATTAAGACGGCTTAATGGAGAATCCTCCAGAAGATGTGTTGGGAAAACATAGCCTTTAAGCCGATGCACCCTTTAGGCACACTTAGATGTCTGAACCTGCAGAAAAAATGAAAGCAATTTGATGTGCTACTGTTGAGCGAGCTCTGAGATATGTCACATATGCTTTATACCCACTGACACTTACTGTAAATAAATATACAATATATAATCTTGTAGTGGTCACCAAAAATGCTAATGTTTCATTTCATGGTATTGGCTGAAAATGCACATGATTTGATATAATTACTTTCAGTCAACACTATTTTGAGGACATCTACAAGTATTGTTTATATTACACAATATAATAGAGCTATAAGCAGCTGATTGGAGACACATCTGTATGAGTATATGTGTTAACCTGTAAGTAACAAGATACTGCAGTTCAGAAATGCCAAAGAAAAAGTGTAGGTGACAATTCTTGATTAAATTTAAGGGATATTTATTAAACAAGTTTGTGTTTGTTGTTAGGTTAAAATTACTATCACTATCATATCATTTTCAGATTTGTTATTAGCATCAAAGCTCCAGTACTGACTGTGACTCTCACTTACATTCTCTATTTCTCTAATGTTAACAAAACAAAACAAAAACGAGATGTATTATTTTATTTATCTGTGTTGCAGCTTTAGGATTAAGTGACTAACTACTGAAAAATATGATAAAAGAAAAAATATAAAACTAGTGGTGTTGTGGGTAAAGTTTTCTAGTCACATTCAAGAAAACTAGCAAACAGCAAACTAGGAGCCACTTCACACTTCGCAACACTACCTTAAGTAAAATTTAATTAAAAACCCCAAAGAAAATTACTTCATGATTCAGGTGCACCAGTCCTCAATCTCACTAAGCCCCATTTTGGTGTTTTGTTTCATCCTCTAAAAGTCTACTTACTATTCTTAAAACATCATCAAAGACGGATATTTAGTAAGTAAAGGTGTGTAAAATGTGAAACAGTCAGACTAACGAAGCTTATAAAGATATGTGTGAGCTTCCTTCAGTAAAACAAGTGTGGCATAGCATAGTGGCAAGTATAAGAACACATTCTGCCTCTAATCACAAAAAAACAAAGCCAGTGGCTCCGTTTTCTAGAAAATGACATTAAGAAAACATTTAAATGTTTCTCCAGAGGCCATTAATAAAAGTGCCATGACTTAAACAAACAGGCTGTGTTGAACAAAGACACAAGCCTTCGGGTCCAATCCCATTAAACACTTAAACATGTGACTATCTGTGGTGACTTTCACACCAGCACAAACAGACAACACAGTGCCTCCAGCAGTACTGTGTTGTCTGGTTTGCAGTCTAATCTAATGAGCATGTTTTAGCTCTTTTGACCTCCACACTGACTAAGGATGGCGTCACAGAAAACAAACCAAAAACTGGTGCACTGTTTTTTTTAAAAAGAGGTATAATTTCATAACGGGGGCACATTACTGCTATATATATATACTGGATTGTTTACTCAGACTTACTACAAACTCAGAATAACCACATATTCGCAAATACAGATGGACTATGGTGTATTGATAAGCTCCAATCAGTTATCTGACTTACAGTATCATAACGTGTTAAACAAAATATGTAGTTCCCGCCTAAACTTAAATTCTATGTCTGTAATTCAATCTAGTCAAACCTAAATTATTGGTATTTTTCATGTATAGATCAGGCACCACATTATGAAGATGCTAACACTGAATAAACAAGCATCAATCAGTAGGATGTCAAAGAGTAAAACTTCACAACAAACAGTAGAGGGGCATCTTAATGCGGAGATACTGTGACCCAAAAAATGTTATGACTGATTAGTCAATCAACAGAAAAGCAAAAATGACTCAATCGTGTGGATTTGCTACGTTTCTTTGTCGTATATCAACATAATCTAAATATCTAAAAATTCCTTGTTTTGTACATCCAACAGTCTAGACATACAAAATAAAAACTGATTTTTGTTACTATTTTCAGACATTTTGTAGACCCAAGCAATCTGCAGTAATCTCTAGACCAAGTAATCGAGAAAGTAATCTGCAGATTAAATGATAATGAACATAAATTCTTGGCTTAGTTGCAGCCAAACATGATGTTCAGATAAGTAGACAAAAGTTCTGACTCATACTGGCATTACCAAAATAAAACAGGGTGAATATGAGGTGAAAATACATATTGTTAACCTAATTATATTTAAACAGATGCCTGATTTTATGTCAATAAAAACTAAGCCACTTAACTCTGAAAATACAATTCCAGTACTGTCAATACTGGGTGAAAATGGAGTCAAGATAATGAGCACTAGAAATCAGTACATTGATAAAAGGGCTCCTTAATGTACCTGGCATGCTGTCAGGATGAGCCAATCAGATTAAGGGAAGCAGGAAGCTTGACAGGGAGGTATTGATGGTTTGGTGTTTATTATGGGCATCTGATCTCTGCCCTGGAACAACCCAGTGTTGTATAACAGAGGGGTAAAGCTTTAACCAGCAAAATCAAGGCTCAGCATAAAAAAGGCTCCAGTTGTTGTGAGATTAATGCGATATCAAACCTGCTGGTGTGGTGTAATAACTGTGGTTGCCCCTGAATGTGCTTTCACATAATTGCAACAGATTTCAGGACTGTTTACTTTTATTTTTACGCCATCCTCCCTGTACAGCTGCTGGTCACCTCACCTCACCTCACCCCGCATTCAAAGCCTTTACTACTTTTTGGATTTGTTCCTGCCTTACAGTCAATTTACTGAGTCATCCACTGCAACACAAGAGACAGCACTGTAAGGAAGGAAACACTTAGACTACTGTATGTCTCGCTCATAAAACGGATATGATGACAAAGACTTTTCCTTTACTGAATGACTCTGTGTCTGCCTCACCAATGCCTCATTGTCATACTGAGACTAGTAGGCCTGCATTAACAGCACTGCTGACCCCCTGCGCACACTCCTCAGAGAGCAATCAGCGTGTGACACACAAACCCACATCCAGGCACTGATTTCCAGACATTTACTTACAGCCTGCCGATGTAGAGCAATCATTTTTAATGTTTTAGTAGAGCTCATCAGAGATGGCAAGGCTAGTGACCTGTGCATAAAAGACTTTGGATTGTCATGAGAGATCGGCCTGTGTCTTCATGCACAAACATGGACTGCTGGTATGTTATCAATGTACTATAATTCATTTTAAACAGTGAACATAAGTAGACAAAAAGGCACATGGCACTCTAAATGATACTACATTATTTTGTGACAATTTATAAATCCATCTTTGTTAACAGGAAGGTTGTAAACACATTAATATGTGGTTTACTATGTAGGAAGTGGAGATCTACATGGAATGAATCCTTATTGTCTTCTTTTGAACAAAAAGTGATATGAGGTTTTTAGCTTAAACTATAAACTGGTGGCCTAATGGTTCGAAACATATGATATAACATACAATACAAACATGACAAGTTTTATAGAAGGTGTGTTGTTTTTGTTTCGGGCCAAAAATGGAACCGGTGCAATTGCTATGCCTCAATAAACATATAATCTGTTAAAGCCACTAGATTGCATTGCACAAACATCATATAGAGGCTATAGAGTGTAGTTGTTGATATTATTAGTCTGGAAATATATCTCCACTCTCTAAGTGAACCATTTCTGTGCTCCATAGCTAAACAAACTGTCTCCATGTCACACAACCAGAGCTCATCTCACACACAGTGAATGAATGCAAAACACATAATAAAACACACCCTATACTGTGAGTAAAAACACTAATTCTCAACAGTGAGAGGTAACCACAGAGGAAGTCTTACCTATACCATAAGCTTTGGCAAACAACCAGCGGAGATTAGCGTCTATTTTGGCTCTTGCAGAGTCGTACAGCTCCAGCGGTACAACCTGAGCCTCCATGCCTCCTCCTCCTCCGGCATCATCTGCCGCCGCTGCTGCTGCTCTCCTCCTGGTGCTGTCCCTGCCAGCACTCGCCTCCACATCCATCCTGCACGGAGAGACACGGAAATATTATATCCAGTCTCAACCGACTGCATTACATCATCGATATACAAGAGAAACAACAGGCAGCTCGGGCCTGGCTCACTGACAACACCTGCCCTGGTGATGGTGATGAGGATGAGGAGGATGATGGTGGTGGTGGGGATGATGATAATAGGACGCACCACACATAGGCTCACATAGACTAACCTGCTGGTGTTGTCTCAACTCTCACCGTCATCTTGATTCAGATGCAATGCTATTTTTAATGTCACCACACAAACACGCACACACTGGATTTAGATATTGTTCAGCTGACGATCAGCTGATGATGTGTTTGGTTGGAGTGAATGAAAAGCTGCACTTTGAGACATCCATTATGCAGAATATAGGCCTACACCTACTGTTTTATTGTTGCCTATCAAAAATGAAGCATAATTACCATCTTTTCGCAGCTGCTGTAAGGTATTTAGCTCAGTCCAGTCGAGCCTTTGGCCGGTTGACCATTGAATGATCCAATCGTTTACTGTATTGCTAAAATGCGCATACGTACTTCGAAATTTAAGGCTTTACACACAAATAAAGGCTCACCTCTAAGGGCTCATTGGGTCTCCTCCGCGGCTGTATGTTGGAGATGTGCTGTTAAAACGCCGACATGCTGGCCTGGCTTCAGCTAACAGTGAAATAACAGAGGACTCCTCCCCAACCAGCGACACAAATCTCCGGCCTCCCAGGATAAAGCTGCGTGCCGCGACTGATGGTCGGTAATCCAATAATAAAAATCTCACTGGCAACCATACGGGAGTGTGTTTTCGAGGAAAATATTAACGCCCAAAAGCAGGCTGATTCATATTTGCTGTCATCGCCTCTGAGAGAGAGAGAGAGAGGACCAGCAGGGTCCAACAACAACGACAACAGCCCTGTTGTAGGAGCCTGTCTCTATGGGGACGAGCTCGGCTGTAACACACCTGTTCACCTGCTGAGGGCGCTGTATACCTGTACACAGAGAGAGCCTGAGCATTAATCATCTGCAGCAGTGCCAATGAATAATCTGTACTGATTCTGCATACTCAATACTAATACTGCAGTAATATTTAGTATTGTACTTAACATTTTAAAGACAGTGGTAGAAATACAGACCTTCAGTTATCTGGGTCAAACTTTGATCTGACACTGCATCCTACAGTTCCCACACTGCAACTAGTGGCTGGCAAAGGGAGAGCTCATGCTCATTTACCGAATTAACAGTAGCAATACTGCACGATGTCATCTGTGGTTCCTTGGTTCATTCTTTAGTTCTTCCCTCCTAACCAAGAACCAAGGAAGGAACCAAAGAAGGAAGGTAAGAATGAAGGAAGCAGCCAAGAAACCTAAGAACTAAGGAAGGAAAGGATGAACCAAGAAACTAAGGAAGGAACCTTTCTTAGTTTCTTGGTTACTTCCTTCCTTAGTTCCTTGGTTTCTTCCTTCCTAACCAAGAACCAAATAAGGAATTAAGGAAGGAATGAAGGAACGAGGCAAGAAACCAAAGAACTAAGGGAGGAAGGTAAGAACCAATAAATTTTCCCCCAAGGAAAGATCAGAGGAAGGAAGGAAGGAAGAAACTAGGGAAGGAACCTTACTTAGTTTCTTGGTTTCTTCCTTCCATATTTCCTTGATTCCTTTCACTGGAAGGAAGGAAGTTCCTTGGTTCCTTCCTGGTCTCACTACTTAGTGACATAGTTCAACAGAACTGAACTCAACTGAATTGAATAGAACAGAACAGAATAGAACAGAACTGAACTCAACTGAACTCAACTGAACTCAACTGAATTGATTGAATTGAATTGATTTGAACTGAACTGAACTGAACTGAACTGAACTGAACTGAACTGAACTGAATTGAATTGATTCGAACTGAACTGAACTGAACTGAACTGAACTGAACTGAACTGAACTGAATTCAAAGTAGTGTATTGTTATAGAAATACTGTATACCAGAGTGAGGCCTAAAATGTGAAGCCCCACTGCAGAAATTTACAGCACTAATTACAAACACAACTACAAAAAACACACTATTCCAGGCCATCACAGTGAAGATCAATTATGATGGGATAAAATGCTTACCAAAAAGAAATACCTTTCATCTGTATCATGTTTGACAAATTGAATTAACCCTTTGTCATTTCCTCCAATTAGAAAGCATAGATCCCTGTAATTGCCAGTACCCTGAGCAAGGTGGCCAGACCAAAAGATGTCCAGTCCAGTGGCTTAAACAAGTAGCCATCTTCTCAGTGTAATAGCAGCATTGTTCCAGAAGATTCAGCACTTTTAGGATTATTTAATCATTAATTTTGCATGTTATATTTAGGAAAAAAATTACACATTTAAAATGTAAAATGCACATACAGTAGTTATTCCATGGTGTCCTAAACAATAACATCTATTGTGGAGAAATGAGCATGCATTTCAAGAATTTCTCTGGGCTCCAAGTGTAAAGTGAATTTAATTCTTGGATTTGTTCTTTTCCAGATCAGTCTGACCTAAATCCGCTGATCAAGTTGAGCATCCAGATAATGTCGGACATAGGATGCATCAACAGCTTGTGACTGTTAAACTGCAAGATACCCTCCAGAAATGGTTCAGAACACCATGGAAATACTTTGTTTTGGTTAATAATTTCCATCTGATGTGTTTTTCCGCCCAAAAAAAATTTCGATTACTTAACTTAAAACAATGTTCTGACTCACTGAAAGGTCCAGAATCTATAAATATACAAATATTGTTGATTTCAAAAGTATCTGCTAAGCACAAGATCTCCTACTTTGCTCCTACTTTGCTTTCCACATAACACTAGTATAAGTTGCATACTAGACCTTTATTGGCTTCCACACTAGTTGTGATGTCACAAAATCATGCTTGTAAATATGCGTATGTCTTGCTTTCCCTCGTCAGCAGATTAATGTGATGACAGCCTTATATTATTAAACTGTGCATAGCCAACATTCTGCATAGTGAAGCTCAAACATCCTAGTAAAATAAGAATAGGCAAAGATTTTTGAGCAGTGGGAGACTGTTGGTCTAAAATTGTGTGGCACAGCATAAGTGATGTTTTCTTCCTCCTAGGTTCCATTGTTCAGTAGTTTATGGCCACTAGATGGTGTCAGCCACTTATAGATAAAAACTGAATTCAATCGCTATCCTGCACCATACAGGAAACAGCAGAGTAAACTTGAAGGTGAACAGTCATTTATTAAATTGCATCAGCATCAGGGATATATCATGAAGTTCTAAAAAACACAGGATGGGCAAAGGGTTAGAAAGTATGTCTTCACCTCTGGGCTCACCAATAACATTTCAAACACTGTCTTTCTTTCCTGTATTTGGTCAGTTAAATGGTTAGCAAAGACTTTGTGAAAAACAGAATGGATGTACATATAAGGCAAGTAGTGGAACCTACAGGCAACCAAAGGCGCAAAAGTGGGGCATGCAGGTGTGTTGGTTTCACTGGAAGGTGTAGTTGTGTGGAGGTCTGCTTTCCACACATTTGACAAAGGACAGCATACAGTGTGGCTTCCACAAATCTTTGCTCTGCAACTTTATACATTTCTCTCCACTCCATCAGTGACTGACTCCTGTGATGATGTGATGTGACTTACTTTTCACATTATTGCAACAGATGCTACATCTCCAGAACTGCAGAAGAGCTGACTATACCGTCAGCCACAAAATATTTAGAGCAGACAAGAGAAATAGACATGAGAGGACGGCGTATCTTAAAGCTTAACAGCATATTTTATTGAATCAAGACCATTTTTACAAAACATTTTTAATCAGGAAATACTTCGCAAACTACAACTTTGCATGAACATTGATTTTGAATTACATCTCTTCTTAAAAACATTTTTATCTCTGGATTAGTTTATAAAACATGACATTTAGACACCTTAAACTACACTCCTTTACAAAGTGCAGGTGGTGTCATTAAGGTCCCTATTTCTTTCACAGTGTTCTCCACCTTGAAGACATTTATACATAAAATCTCACAAATACATTGCTTTTCTTAGGAAAAACAAAAATCACACTGGCACTATTTTTAACTGTGGCGAATGTAACATTTCAACTTTTCTACAAGCGAGTGGCACGTTAACACTTTAAAAGGTTAAACATGGTAACCATAATCGCTGATTTGCGATACAATATGAAACGCATAAAGAAACAGTCCTTGCATCATAAATTATCACAAATCAATTACTCAACCCCAACCCAGACCATTATTAATCAAAAATTGGCTCAGGTTGACTGAGATGCATTTTCCACTCATTTTGCCATGAAATCTCTCAACTCATTAGAAATATTTGTTCTGTGCTTTGAGGTCCCAAATCTCTAAGTAAATTACAAGATCTCTGTTACCTCTGTTGAATGTGTCTTGTTTTTGTTTGCCAAGAGAGGACAGTGTAGTGAGCAATATTATGAAAGGTGACGTGTCTTATATATATTTGATCATCAACTAACACAAACTCAGTGATAAGACTTAGTGAAATGTTGTTCAGTAACAAAACCTGTCCCTTAAAAAGACAAAATAGGTTAAAATATAATTAATTAATACTGAAATTTTTAAAATAATCTATAAAAGTCCAAAGAAATCTGTACAAACATAATGTAATGCAAATCCCAAAAATAAAACTTGTGGAGAGCGATGCGCCAAAAGATTTAAAATAAATTCAGTGAATATAGCAACACAAGACACAAATAAATAGCCAGTGTACACATCTAGGAGTATTCTTCTGATATACACTCCTTTTAAACGGTTCCTTATCTTCCCATATATAATGAAACGAAAAAAATAAAAAAGCATAAATATAAAAGCATCTTCTTTATATTTCAGGTCAAAAAAAGCACATAAATAAATACAAAATTACTAAAACTGTTCTTATCGTTAGTATAAAAACTGATAATAAAAAAGGAGCATCTTCAGTCTGGAGAAAGGTTTTTCACCCTCTTTCTGTATGAACTTTGTATATATATTTTTCCCACTAAAGAGTTCGGTTCATTTTACAAGTCTCTACTTAAACTGGTCTGGGAGTAGATTCATCTGTGAATGGATACTTGTAGGCGGGCTGGAGATGCCTTCCGACCAATCGGACATGTTGGAATGTGGTGACGAGCTGGACCACTGGTCGGGGGAGCCGGGGGAGGGAGTTAGGAACGGGTGGTCGGGCACCTGTAGCTGGTGGTTAGGTGTGTTGTCCATGGGGCCAGAATAACTGTGCTGGGAGGGAGGGGTGAGAAACTGGGTTCCCAGTATCTGCGTCTCCTGGGGCATAACAGTGTGGATGGACATAGAGCGGCCTGAGCTGTTGTTTGGCTGCATGTCGGGGCTGTTCAGCTCGATGTTGGGGAATCCCTGGGTCATGGACTGCCCGGCTGTAGTGGAGTTGGAGTTCTGGTGCTGGAGCTGCCGTGAGTGAGCCTGCTGCATCATGTGTGCAGATGAGTTGAGGTGACTGGTCTGCAGATTTTGGTAGCCCATGATTTGTGATAGAGTGGCAGTGCTGACACCATGCAGAGCACCCATAATGTTATGAGACATGGGTGGTGCCTGGGCGAAGCTTCCTTGCTGGCCTACACCTGGGTGCATCCTGGAGACCCAGTCACACTGGCCTACTCTGCCACCGCCTATGGATGCTGTGCCCTGACTGTTAGGGCTGGACACGGGCAGGTGGGAGAGACGGGGTGGGTTAGGGTCAAATGACATACAGCCCATATCCTTGCCCATGCTCATTTGGCCCATATGAGAGTCACCGTTCCCTTGTAGGTGATTGAGAGACATAGGTGGGGACTGCTGGAAGGGTGATGTCATGGGAGGAGAGGCCACATCAGATAGGTAGCCATGGGGTGACTCAAGGGAATCAACCGGGGAGAGGACAGCCGATGTGTCCAGCAAATTATTCTTCCCATCTAGCGACTTTTTCTTCTTCATTCTATTATCTTTGCCCCCATCCTTCCCTCCTTTTCCAGAGCTAAGTTTGCGAACCTTCTTGACAGAAAGGTTTGGCTTCAGGTTGCTAAGATAGTCATTGGGGGAGCAGAGAGGTGGGGAGAGGCTGGAGGTGCTCAGAGGGCCACTGTGAAGGCCTGGACTCCTGACAATGTTGTACTCATCCAGAAGCCGCACAATATCGTGGTGCATGCGTTCCTGGGCGATATCTCTGGGCAGCTGGTCGAGATGGTCAGTGATCTCACGATTAGCAAAGTGTTCCAGCAGAACCTTGGCTGTCTCAAAGCTGCCCTCACGGGCGGCAAGGAACAGCGGTGTCTCTTCCTAGAAAAACAAGAAGAAGAAAAAACATAAATACCCCAGGTACATACGTAAATACTTGCATGCAGCTCAATCACAGTCACATGATTTCCCATACCTTGTTGTCTTGCATGTCCTTGTTGGCACCATTTTTCAGCAGCACCATGGCAGCCTCTACATTGTTTACAGCCGCGGCCCAATGAAGAGCAGATTTACCTTCAAAGAGAGAGAGAAAAAAGACAGGGTGGATTATCATAACAGCCCATCACAGCGAAGGATCTTGAGGACTGTGGAGATAGATTGATAAACGTTAGCTACCAGAATCATCGGTGGCATTGGCATCAGCGTGGCAGTTGATAAGCTCCTCCACCATCCCGTCGACGGCCAGTCTGGCTGCCAGAATCAATGGTGTTGTTCCGTCATGCATGCGAGCATCAAGATCGGTGGCGCGGTTTCGGATTAAAATCTAAAAGAACAGAGACTTGTTGAGTTAAGTATGGAAAGCTGGCAAAACTTAATCAAAAATCAAAGCCCAGAGAGCTATGAGACTCCTGTAGGTGAAAGTGGTTACCTGGAACACTCCCTGTGCATCTGCAGCCACAGCAGCATGAAGAGGAGTGCGTCCCATGTTGTCCTGAACGTTGGCATCAGCGCTGGACTCCAGGAGGCGTTTGGCAGCATCAGAGCGGGCATACCGAGCGGCAAGGTGGAGGGCAGTCTCGCCTGTGCGGTCAGTCTGGTTGTGGAGGTTGGCCCCCTGGTAAATAAAGTCAGAGATGATTTCGGCTGAGGGATCCTCTTCCTCTTCACTGTTACCAGTCTCCAGTCCTCCACCACTGCAGGAGGCGATCATCAGGGGAGTGAAACCATCTGAAAGAGGAAGGGAGAGGAGTGTAATGAGTTCCCAATCATGTGCTTCAATCATCACTTTTCAGAGGATAGAATCTTTTAGAGGCTTTTTATGATACAAATAAGTCTGAATCAAATAATGCAATGTTTTTAAAAGTGCACACACCAGGTCCCCTGACATTGACATCCATGCAGTCATTCTCAATTTCTCCCTGAGGAGGTGTAGGAGCAATGGATGCAATACGTAGGTCAGCTGCGTCCAGATGCTGCTGTGTCCATTTCCTGTGGTCAGTATGGTCACTCAAATCCAACATGGCCTGCTCTTCAAACTGCAAAAAATACCAATCATTACAAAATGAGCCACACATTAAAATAGTTTTAAATAGCTACTTTGGTACTACACAGTTTATTCAGAGAAGAGGAGATTAATATCAAAATGTTCCTCTTACCCTGAAGCGCCTGCAGTCTGGATCTTCATCACCCCATTCATTTTGATTGTCATCCATAAGATTTATGTCAGAGTTTTTCATAGGCCTGTTGAGAAGAGGAGGCAGGTTAGTCATGACATCAAATACAAAAGACACATGATACAGTACACTACTGCCAGTCAGGTCTAAGACAACACACAGCTGGAGGTGGACTTTAAAAAACATAGCTGCCTTCATATTTCTATAGTCAAAGTCTACTTACTTCAGTCCTACAGAATCCTCTCCCACTGGCTCTCTGCGTTTCTTTTTGCTTGGCTCCGACACTTTGAATCCCTCAGGGAACCAGAGCTGGCCGTGCTCTCGCCGCCGCTTACGCGACACCAGAACACCAAGGCAGATGAAACCCAGAGCAGCCAAGCCCAGGAAGACTATATACATGTGATCAAGCTTTGAAGGTTCGATAGTAGGTCGCACACCTGGAAAGATAGTCAGAGTCCCTATGTGTTACTTAACATTTCAACTTGGTGATCATTTTTAATGTGAAACTTTGAATACGCATATGAAATTGTAGATTACATACTGGTGACAGCTTCAATGTATGGCACATTGAGATTCCCACTGGAGGCCAGTGCTCCAAGGAATGCAGCTACATCTGTAGCACTCTGGAAGCATTCAGTAGACTGCTGGTAACACTGCCGGTTGTCAATCTCCAGGTACACCACAGACCTACAAGCAGAAATAGATGAGAAAAACGTTAGCATTCAACACTTCATGTAATCCATATTCATGTTTAAAATGAAAGAGACGTGTTCTTCTGATGAAATGCTTTTTTGTGGTACCTACCCTTTGATTTGCAAAGGATCCAGCTCTCTACGTTTACGTGGGCTGACCATGGCAGACACACTCTCCTTCACTTGACCCAAAACATTCGCTGGCACCGCAGCCCATTCAGGCCAGCCATCTGCAGAACGTTTCAGCACATTATGCTTAACCAGGTCCTGTTCATTGCCATAATAAGGGAAAATCATTGGTTCTCCTTTAGCATCACGGCGGAAGACCACGTTGGTGTGGAGAACGCTGCTGAGATCTCTGAGGAAGGCTGAAGAATGATTTTTAAGCTGTTCAGGGGGAATATGGACCACTAAAACTAAATGACCTTCTGCCAGCTTTTCTGGCATGTTGTTGGCACAGTCCAGGCCGTCCCATTCACATTCTGCATTGTTGCAGCCCTGGTCACAGTGACCATCAGCATAGTGGTCTTTGCAGTACTGGTCATACAGAGGGCTGAAAGAGAGGATGGAGACTGGGTTAATATTCTGACATATCCAAAAGAGCACAAATGTATGACAAATCCCCAAAAACATTTCTACAATATACAATTTGTCAGTTTTCTAGACTTACTTGCACTGTCCTTCCTGCCCCTGACAATCAAAGCCATCATAGAGACATCCAGGACTGTTGCACTGGCCATCACATTTCCCATCATTAAAGTAGCGCCAGCATTGCAAAGCTGCAGAGCAGTTTTGCCACGGATCATCGAAATTAAGTGAGCAGTCTCCTCCATCCCAGCCACAGGCATGGTTGTTGCACAGTGAGTCACAGATGTGGTTCCCTGCCCACTCGTCACACTGAAGAATCTCACAGCTCACCTCCACTTCCGGAGGTGGGGTGATGTCCCGGCCAAACCCTCCGACAAAGGAATAGTCCAGGATGTGGCACAGTAGGCCATTGAAATTGCTGGGGCAGCTGCACTGGAAGAAAGGCGCATCTTGGGTGATTTGGCAAGTGCCACCGTTGTAGCAAGGGTTGGAGATGCAGAGGCTGTCAGTGGGGGTCTGGCACTCAGGTCCAGTGAAGGCTGATGGACATAGGCAGCGTGGGCCTAGGTGGCCTGACACGCATGTACCTCCATTCCTGCAATTCAGACTCCCGCAGGAGCGAGAATCATATTCGCAAGAGGAGCCAGTGAAGCCCTAGAGGGACAGAAATGAAAAGAGGTTACGATCACTGTGTTCCCCTTCAGTAAAAAAAAGGGATTGTGAAGCATTTCTAAAAAAGGAAATGGTCTAAACAGATCACACAGCTGTACTCACAGGTGGGCATTTGCAGATGAAACCATGAGGTGTGTTACTGGCAACAGCACATGTCCCTCCATTTCTGCAGGGTCTCCCTTTGCAGCCATCAAACACCTTGTCACAGCGCTGACCTGGTAAACAGAGACAAAATGTATGCGTCATGTACTCTCCTGGATGTTTAGATATTGCGCACAGGTATATTGCAGTGTTGTAATATGCAGCTGGAAACATGTCAGTACCTGTATAACCAGTGCGGCATTCGCAGCGGTAGCTGTTGGTAAGCTGAATACAGTTGTACGACCCCCTGGGATCACAAGGGTCTGACAAACACTCGTTGACATCACCTTCGCAGCGCTCACCCACGTAGCCTGCTGGGCACACGCATTGGTAGCCTCCAATGCGGTCTACACACTTGCCGTTGTTGAAGCACTTGGGCTCGTTGGTGAGTGGGTCGGTGGACGGGTTGCAGTCATCCAAATTAATCTCACAGTGAACACCTACAGTGGACAGAAATACTGAGTGAGGGAAATGTCCACATCCTCATTTTTGTGGTCATCTGTATTTATACAAATATCAAATATCTTTTATTGCCAGTGTGAGTCCATGTGTGTGTAAATGTGTATATTCAGGTGTGTACCTTGTGTTCCTCTGGGACAGGAGCACTTGTATGTGTTGATGAGGTCAATGCAGGTGCCTCCATTCTGACAGGGCTGAGACTGACATTCATTGATCTCTTTTGAGCAGTTTACACCATGGTAGCCAGGGACACACTGAAAAAGAAAAAAGTCAAAATCATTATAGGCGTTATTTGTCATTTAAATCAGATTTCTATGATTGCATTTTGTATACTACTATATGTGTAAATATGAATACACCTATCAACAAAAATGAAAAAATAAGTATTTTTACCCACATTTACCATCAAATAATTCAACATTACATTAATTCAATTTTAAATATATCTCCTACCTCACAACTGTAGCCTCCCAGATAATCAGTACAGATGGCTCCATTCTGGCAAGGATTGGGTGAGCACTCGTCCACTTGTTCCTGGCAGTAACTCCCAGTGTAGCCTGCCTGGCAGCGGCAGTAATGTGTGTTTCCAGCATCCAAACACTGGCCTGAGTTCCTGCATAGGTGAGCCACCTCCACACCTGAGATTATGGAAGATGAATAGGTTACAGAATGAACAAATCACACACAAGACTGATTCCATCAATTGCATCAATTTAACATAAATAAGTGTTATCACATGGATGGAAAATAACATTTGTACCTTGTTGTTTGGCTGCAACTTCACAGGACACACTGGGAATGTCACAGTAGAGGCCAGTCCATCCAGTCTGACACTGGCAGGTATAAGAGGCTCCCTGTTGCCAGCATGTGCCTCCGTTTTTACAGGGAGATGAATCACACCAGCGCACAAGATTCTAACAGGGAAACAAAGAAAGATTAATAAACTAAATAAATATAAATAAAGGCAATGCATAAAACCAACACGGAACCCTACACGATTAACTTGGCAAAATAATGTTTCTCCCTACCTGACAATTGACTCCTGTGTAGCCGTGAGGACAGGTGCACTTGTATGTCCCATAACTGTCCACACAACTGCCTCCATTAAGACACGGTTTGGAGTCACACTCATTGATATCATATTGACAGTAGCTGCTGGTAAATCCAGGCAGACACAGGCAGGTGAAGGCATTGATTCCATCCACACAGGTGCCACCATTGAAGCAAGAGCTAAAGAAACACAAGAAAATTAATATGTTAAACATTATTATTCTCATTTTGGGTTCAGTATTCAGCAAGTTTAACAGTTAACATATTTTACAAGGCCAGCTACCTGTCGGTGCAGTCGTTGGTGTTGATCTCACAGTTGATGCCACTGAAGCCAGGCGGACAAGTGCATGTGTAGCTGTTGACACAATCAGTGCAGTTGGCCCCATTCCTACAGGGGTTACTCTCGCACTCATTTATGTCCTGCTCACATCGGCCACCACGAAACCCGGGCAGACAGGTACACGCGAAACTGTTGATACCATCGCGGCAAAGACCACCATTACTGCAGGGATCTGAAACACAGAGAAGAGGAAATGAGAACACTGTTTACAAGTGATGTTTTAAATTGTAAACAAGATGAGAGCTTCCAATGGCGCAAATCTGTTCCTTACTTGGTTTGCAGTCATCAGTGTCTGTCTCACACTTCTGGCCAGTGTAGCCTGGCTGGCACTTGCACTGGTAGCTTCCCATAGTGTTATGGCAAATGGCGCCATTGCGGCATGGGCTCTTCACACATTCATTGATATCAATCTCACAAGTTTGACCTTGAAATAAAGAAAAAGATAGTTGAGAAAAAAAAGTTAATTACATTGGCCAGTGCATAGATTGATAGACATCTAAACATGAAAAAGGTGAGACAAATAGTTATAGGATACCTTGCCATCCTTCAGGGCAGATGCAAGAGAAGCTCTGGTAGTCTTCAGACTCCTTACACACTCCACCATTTTTACAGGGTCTAGCACTGCAGGGGGCCAGCAGGGTCTCACAGTTTTCACCTGGGAGAAAAAAGAACACATCAGTATTACTGCATTAGACTGGAAATATGGAGCAACTGCACATCAAAAACAAACTCAAGACACAGAATGAATAGTTAATATCCATATATTTCTAGACTACTGTAAAAAATGTGTCATCAATTGCTAGATCCTAGTTTCCATCCCTCTTCCTTATCCATTTCCATGACGACTTGACTAAACAGGAAGGGCCTTCCTATTTCCTGCTATTGTGTGATCACAGACAGGAAACAGGACGTGGCGGAAGAGGGAATAGGGCTTGGAGCAGGCTCCAGCTCTCCGGGTTGTATTAACCACTGTGGCATGTTATTCCAAAACACACACATTCTGTTATCCCTGCAAAGCAGACAAGCAGATCTTTCCACACAGAGATGCCAATAACATACATCCCTGTTGGTGGCCACTGAGTGATGTTTTCTAAAACAACACAGGATACGATAGGATAGGGTAGGATAAGCCTTCTCTGTGAAAAGTGGAAGATTGTCTTTACATTTTCAGACCTGCACAAACAGCTTAGTCAGCAGCTGACTAAAATGACAACCCAGGTATTAGTCTGATCCTGCAAGTATAACAATACGCAGCTATATATGTCGTACCAGTGTAGGGCAGCTGACAGTTGCACTTGTATCCAGCCACATCATCGATGCAGGTGCCCTGGTTGAGGCAGGGGTTGGACGCACACTCGTTGATGTTAGTTTGGCAGTTAGGTCCTAAAGTAGCAGAATTAGAGGACACACGTGGGTTAGATATCAGTGAACAAACCTCACACTCAAATCTCAATGAGCAAAGGAAATGAAAAGGAGTGACAAGAGGTCAAAAGGGTTATAACTGACCAGTGAAGCCAACTCTGCATGTACAGTGGTATCCACTGGTCATATCCTTGCAGGTTCCCCCATTCATGCACGGGTTGGACTCGCACTCGTTATTGTTGATGTCACAATTTGGGCCGCTCCAGCCAGAGTCACAGGTACATTTGTAGCTGCAGTAAAAAAAACAAAAGGAGCAGGTTATTGGTGCTTTTTTGTTTGTTTGAGCTCAATTTGTGCCTTTTTTTGCTTCTTGCTTGTCTTAAATATGAATGTGTGCATACCCATTGATGAGGTCCTGGCATCGGCCGTGGATGCAGGGGTTGCTGCCACACTCGTCCACCTGAGACAAACAGGTGGCATCATTGTAGCCCTCTGGGCAGAGGCAGGTGAAGCTGTTGATGCCGTCAATGCATGTACCCCCGTTGTGACAGGGGTTGATGGCACACTCATCGATGTTGATGTTACACATTGCTCCTGAAAGACAAATTATTTCAGCACAATTCAGTATATATTACTGTCAGAATATGAGATTTGATTAATGTGATTTGATAAATATCTACACTGCCCATTCTTAACTGCCCACAGCTGGTCAATTCTCTCTGATGTGGTATTCTTTGAGCCTTTATGCGCTGCTAGCTGATGTGCACTGTATGGCTTTTGGACAATAGAGAGAGCTAACACTAAAGACTCCCTGAACACTCAACAGGCAGAACCTGTAGCAGCTCCAATGTGTGCCTAGCCTGGCGGCCCCTGGAGGCCCTTTTGCCTCTCCTTCATTGATTGAATGGTGGCCTGTTGAATAGGCAGAAGGAGGGTTTCAGCTGGATCTGAGGGGGGGAGGTGCTGCCAGCAGGATGGGGGGGGGGGGGTTGCTGCTCACCCTATTCACACACACACACCACCCCCCATCCAGGGAGAACTAACCTCACCCAGGGCTGTTTACAGGGACAGAAGGCCAGACCCATTTCACACACGGCCGAGTAACAATTAAACCCCCCTCTGATCCCCTACCCAGCATCCTCCTTCTCTGCCCTTCATCAATCAGGAGGGGAGGGCCCAACTGCCTGATCTTCAGTTACAATAGTCCTCTGTCCCTCTGTGTCTCAGTCCCGCCGTGCCCTCCACACTCACCCCGTCAGCACAAAAAGATGGAGGGGAGAAAGAGGAGGAGGGATGCACAGCAGCCTGCACAGTGCACACACACACTTGTTCCTCCCTGCCCCCTCTTTAGCATAATCACGCTACCAGTCAGAACCGGCTCTGTTGGGCCATGAAAGGGAAGAAGACAAGAGGGCTCCCCTTGTCTAGATAAGACTTTGTCAGAAGAGTTTGATATACTGGTACATTAAAGGTAGATGTGTGCCAACACACTAAATGAACTGAAATGAGTTATCAGTAGGATTTGTCATGCAATTACACACAAATGAACACCAGATATGTGATTAAAGGCCTGCCTCTTTTCCTTTTAAAGTATCAACTTACAGACTCTTTCCAGGCTCAACGTCACAGTCTTTTGAAATGGCAAACAAAGTTAGTGCTTTGTGTGCATGTTTATGTGTGTATCAGGTTGGGGACTGTGTTCCTTTCTCTATTCCTCCCATCCCACAAACGTAATATGACACCATTGTTCTGCAAGAGTGGACCCGCCAGCCACCTGTCCTATCTGCCCCTCCCTGTGCTCAGGGGACCATCCCCCTGCACCTGTAAACTCCACCCAGTGCTCACCTGTGTAGCCCGGCTCACACGCACACTCATAGCCATTTATTTTGTCGATGCACCTCCCGTAGTCACAGGGTTTGCCCTTACAGTCGTCCAGGTTCACTTCACAGTTAAAACCTATGCATTGGAACACAAGTAAGCAAATGATGAGAGGACAATTTAGATGCATTAACTGTAAGGATCTGAAAGAGGATGTGGATGTCTAGATTCTAACCTGCGGTGCCTTTGGGGCAGGAACAGATGTATGTGTTCTCTCTGTCCTGACAAGTACCACCGTTCTTGCAAGGCTGGCTTAGACACTCGTTGATGTTGGTCTCGCACAGGCGGCCAGTGTAGCCAGGGCGGCAGTAGCATGTGAAGGAGGCTAGGCCATCCTTACAGGTGCCATAGTGGCAGGGGTCAGAATAGCACTCGTCAATGTCCGTCTCACAGTGCTGCCCTGTGTAGCCTGAATAGGAGAATAAAGTAAGTATTTTAAAGAATAATGGCAATGTTCATTTGGAGAGAAACTAGAAAAATGTATAATTCAAACAGGAAAATTCAGTAAAAGAAATAGTTTGGTGTACCTTCAGCACATTCACAGGTGTACTTGTTGGGACCATCGGTACACTTTGCTCCGTTCTTACAAGGGGTGCTGGCACACTCATCAATGTCCACCTGACACAGATTTCCCGAAAAACCTGCAGATGCATTGACCAAAATAGAGAATTTAACATTTCTTCAGATTAGTTGATTAATTATAATTCTTAAATGTGTGAAATTGTACGGTGTGAGAAATGTGGAGATATATAACAGAAAAACAAATCTATATTTTAATTTGGTCTGCAGGACATTTAAGAACCATTCCACAACACTCCTTTCAGCCACCCCCCCCCCCCCCCCCTTTTTCAGCTCTTACTGTGCAGAGTAACAGTTCTTTCAAACCACAACACAATAGTCTCCAGCTTACCAGCCATAAACCAATCCCTGCCCCCGGTTTTGGCGCTAAGCTCATACACAAACTCTCATCCCCGCCAATTATGCTAATGTTTCTGCAACCTGAACTACTCTGTCCTGTTCACCCCAAAAAAATGAAAACTTAAGTGAAACTATTAGAAGAAGTAAATCATTTACATTCATCCCATGAACAATATATATGGAGTGCTGCACTCATTAACAGGTGAGTAAATGATCCACTCTTTTATAGCCTCTTCTCTGTTTCTATTGCCTCAACAAAAAGGGATTAAAAGAGACTGAAAGGATTTCTTTTACACCATTAATTATACTATCTTTCCTGTTCATTTCCTCACCTTTGGGGCACTCGCAGTGGAAGGAGTTGATCTTGTCAATGCATTTGCCATTGTTGAGACAAGGTTGGCTGGCGCACTCATCTGTGTTGATATGGCAGAACACGCCCTCATATCCTGAAATTGGAAAGACAACGTAGGACAAAACAGTTATTAGTTGAATCATGTTTATTTTCTTGCCTTTGTCACTACACAAGCATTTAATTCAACCCTTTGTTGAATGTAAACAAATGCTCTTACCTGGCATACAGATGCAGTGGAAGCCTCCAATCTGGTCCAGGCAGGTGGCATCATTATGGCAAGGATTGGACATGCATTCATTGACATCCATCTCACAACGAGGGCCTTCATATCCTTGAAGACACTTACACTGGAAAGAGCCTTTGGTGTTGAGGCAGCGACCACCATGTTCACAAGGATTGGCGCCTAAAACATTGATGGTAGAAGATATGTCATGCATCTGTGGTCATTTGTTCATGATAACTGTAAAGAATTGAAATAATTAACCACACCAGAAGAAAGGAACAACTAACTTACCAAGGGAACATTCATCAATGTCCAGGTTGCAGGCTGACCCAGTGTAACCTGGGGGACAGGTGCAGATTGCCTTGCCATTGACTGGGTTTGTGTCACAGTTGGAGCCCTTTTGACACGGGTTGCTTATGCAAGCATCATCAAGGTGGCACAGCAAACCTGTGAGCAACACAAGAAAAACATTTTCATCAAACCGTGTCATTATATTTACTTACTTCATCAAAATCATGATGTATGAGCAGACTATGTCTTAAGGAGCCACAGACAGCCATACCTGTGCGCCCATGAGGACACTCGCAGAAGAAGGAGGCAACGCGGTCATGGCAGGTAGCACCATGGTAACAGGCTGCACTGGCACAGTCGTCAATGTTCTCACTGCAGTCGTCACCTGTCCATCCATTGACACAAACGCAGTGGTAGCTTCCGTGTGTGTCATGGCAAGTCCCTCCGTTTTGGCATGCATTGGGCATCAACTCACACTCATCCACATTTTCTGTGCAGTATTGACCTGCGAAAAACAAAGCATAAGCACAATTGAGGGAAGGTTTGCAAAAGTATTTTTTTAAATAAGATTTTCAAATTTCTATGGTTATCTTCTTAGAAAAAGGTTACCTGTGTAATGAGGAGGACACTGGCAATTGTAGGTGTTCACACCATCCACACACACGCCACCATTCTGGCAGTTATGGCCTGGGCAGTCATCGATGTTATGCTCACAATGCTGACCAGTGAAGCCTAATGAACAGGGACAATATGTGAAAAAGTGTTGAGTAACAAAGACACATAAAACTGGTCTGAAAACATTTGCTTTTTCGTTAATAATCACAATCTTCCTCATCTTATCACTGCGCACTTAAGCAAAGAATAAACTCTCTCTATCCTCGTGGCAGATCGTTTTAATGTTCCGCAGATGACCGAGCAGCATGCCTTTTCCTCAAACATCAAAGGCTTGAGTGGGTGTTTTACAGCCACTATAGTCTGATTAACTATCAACCAGCAGCTCTGCAGGTGCCCGTGCAGCTTCACTGTCTGTCCACATTCCAACATGGACACCCACGAGAGTGACACAGCATGGGTTAAACTTTAACAGAACCACAATATCCCTCATTCATCTGCATATCGCACCGTTGCAGTCAATCAGACAATAATCTTGATCCTTTCAGGAACAATTTGCTGAGCAGCATTTGTAGAAATGTGCTTTGCGTAATGTGATTTGGAGTGAAAACAGTTCCTCCACAGCTGCAATCACTCCCAACTGTAACAGCAGTAACCACAATTACCCAAGATTAACCAAAGTTTTACACAACAATGCAACGGTTTTGGGTGCCAACACAATAAAGACCAGCCATATTTAGCTGAAAAACAAGATATTTTTGTATGTGTGTGTGTGTGTGTGTGTGTGTGTGTGTGTGTGTGTGTGTGTGTGTGTGTGTGTGTGTGTGTGTGTGTGTGTGTGTGTGTGTGTGTGTGTGTGTGACCTCGTGAATAGGGTGTGGGATTGTGTATATCTATACATTTATGTGTATGTGTGTAACCCTGGTGTTGTGGGGGCTCACTGGTGATTATCAGAAGGAAACGTCTGTGCGACTGCATCCTGCCAGTAGAGGCTGGCAGAAAGAAATGGGAGGGGGTAACCTGAGATTACTCATTTCACCCAATCAGATTTTACTACCACAACAGACGGGTTTTTAGGTCAACTGATGTCATAGGAAAACAAAAGTGTGGGTTTTGTCACTGCGTTGGCCATATGCAACTCCATATGTCAACAGAAAAAAAGTTAATCACTACTACTAATGTGCCGCTTGTTTATGTGTTGATATGTTTATGTGTTACCTGGCAGGCAGCTGCAGTCGTAGATGGTGTCTCCCTTCTGGACGCAGGTGCCTCCATTCTGGCATGGTGATGGGCTGCATGGCATGTAGGGGGTCTCACAGTGTTGGCCAGTGTACTCTTGAGGGCAGCGGCAGTGGTACGAGCCCACCTCGTTCACACATACGCCGCCATTAAAACAGGGAGAGGGAGTCTGGGCACACTCGTTGACATCTTGCTTGCAGGTTTGACCATGGAAGGCGGCTGGGCAGGTGCAGATATAGTTTGAATCAAAGGCTGAGCACTGGCCACCGTTTGCACAGGGATTGGAGGCACATGGGTTGGCAAGCTGGCAGGTTTTACCTTGAAGACAAAACAGCAAGAGAGAAAAAATGAATCATTACAGCTCATGGTGAAATGAGGGAAAGGACAGTACAAAATTTGAGGATTTAAGTTACATACCTGACCACCCAGGTGGACAGCGACAGCGGTAGGCAGTGAGGGTCAGGAGCTCACACGTTCCTCCATTGCGACAGGGGGAGCTCATGCAGGCATGGTTGGTGGGTGTCAAGCATAGCCGATCGCTGAAACCCAGGCGGCACACACAGCGGAAATCAAATGTGTTGCCATGGGAAACAGCGCGGCATTCACCACCATTGCGGCAGGGTGAGGGGCTGCAGGGGCTTGGATACTGACACCGGTTGCCTACATAGTCACTGGTACACCTAGAGATAGAAAACAGTAATGATTAGAAAATCTAGTATCTTTTTAAAAAAAATCATGGGAACAATTATCTAAACAAATAATGGAAATAATGGAAGGGAGGGGCAAGGTGTAATAGAGGGGGACTAATAGTTTCCCGCCCAGTGAAGTCCCAGCGCAGTCGGACAGGGATGGCATGTTGTTCTAGTGTGTCTCTCTGGATTAGACTCCCTCAGAACCTTGAAAACACATTCTGCTGGGACAACAGACACCATGAAATAGTCTAGCCGTAACAGCCCATTCCCATCTACCTTTCGCCCCCACGCTGTCCACACTCATCCTCAGTGACCGTAGAGATCAAGGGGACTGTGCCGGCTCTGGATGTCCCATATGAAGCACTGCATTCAAGCCCTAAGCCCCTGGCTGCTTCCTACTCATCCAGACCAAGGACAGATGCTGCTACAGTCACATAGCTCAAACTGGCTAATTATGAGGAGTGAATACATAAAAACTGAAGACAAAGATGATAAAAGACCAGCTCTTTTGCAAAATCCGAATTCTTCACACACACAAAAAACACAAATCACTGATATTTATTTTACACACTAAGTGTTCATTTAATCTGCTCAAATAACCAATATGTATGCAACGGTGAAGTCCTATCTGTCACATGTAGATGCATTCAAGTCAAGAAAAAAAAGTGTTTATGTTTGAATTGGAGCTTGTGTGTGAGTGTGTAGTTGAGCACACGAGCATGTGAGTGTTTATGCTTAAGGGAGGGCATCTGTTGGCCTCCTAGTATCTCCACAGGGAGCAGGTGCGCATGTTAATGAAGGCAGCTGTTGGACAGGACTCCTCCTCCTCCCCCCTCCTCCTTTCTCCTCTTCACCCCTTATTCCCTCCTCCCTCCCTCCCCTCTGTCCCCTTGTCAGATGGGGGTGCTGACAAGCCAACCTCTCCTCTAGGGACATAAAGAACCCATGTGAAGTCAGCTGTTGCAACTTCTGTCTCTTTGCAGCCCCCCCCCCCCCCCCCCCCCCCACCCCCCAGACACCACATTTTTTATCTTAATTCCTCTCTTCCTTACCTGTTCCTCATTTAAGTTCCTTTTTTTCCCCCCGCACCATTGCCTCTTCATTCCCTGCAGTATTGTCCCCATCTTGGCCTCAACTCACACTCAGCTTTTCAGAGCTTTGTTTCATCATTCTCCCCTGTGTGGACTTTTTACAGCTCCCAGCAGTTTGCTTTTTACAGCGTTCCCCTTATGTCGCAAGGGGCTGCTGAAACTTCCCTTGTTGACTTAGTTAGGTGAGACCAATCAGGGAGTTTTTAACAGTCCCATGCGCCCCACAGGGAACCCAGACAGTTGCAATTGGCAGAAGATTGTAAAAGCATTTGGGGAGGCTTTGAAGATCCCCTGCTTCACATTTCACTTCAACATGAAAACACACTGACTAATCACAAAGGGAATTCACTGTTTTGGTATAAAACCCACACTCAGTTTTGGGAGGAATAATGAAACATAATGAGTGTGTGTGCACTTGTGTGTGTGTCACCCCACGCTAACTAACTGTAATAGATCCCTTTTGTCCTGAAGTCAGTCCAGTCTGAGATAAAGATCCACCCACATGCTGAAAAGCTCAGCAGCACAAACCAAGGCAACAGGTCTCTCCCACCAATGCAATGTCCCCTCAGGCCGGAGCAGATGCTTCCCCGACCTCTGACCTCAAACACTTTTGTGACTGTGGGACAGCCTCTTTGCCTTCTCTCCCCTCTCTCCTCTCTCCCTGCTGGGCCTGATCTACCATCTGCCACTCTGGGGGTGACTTTATCCTCCGACACAAAACCAGCCCCACTGTGCAATGGAAATGCCACCGCTGTGGAAAATGTTATGTCAGTGACTGAGGGTGGTGTACAGTAATTTCTGTGGGTCAGCGTGAGTTTTATATCTCGGTGTTTCCTTTCATGATGCTTGTGAAAGTATGACAGGCAGGATCACGATCGACTTCTCTTCTCTCTTAAACTTTAACTCCTCCTTTTTCCTCTTCGAGTGGCGATTTATTTCTGTCCTTTCCTTCTGATTTATTTTTTCTTGTTAGCTGATGTTCCCTTCAATGTGACTAATCATTGGCCAAGGTCTGACCCATGGGGTCCACATCTGTTAGTAAGACCGAGAACAGAACAGTGTAACTCTGCCAGAAGAAATGAGAAATGTACTGGGCCCGGAAGAATCTGAACTCCCACCACAATGATCAATCTACATAGTACTACAATATTTATGTTTTATGTTCAGTGAGAGGATGTAAGTGGATGAGTAATAACTATTCATACAGTAAAAACACTTCATTTCATTCATTAGTAAGGGATCTGTGTAAATGTATCTCTCTACAGCTTAGAAAATAAAGCTCAACAGTCAAAACAGCAAAGAAATGAGCCCGTTACATGACTAACCCCAACTCAGATTACCATCTGAGACAAAAGTTAAACCAGATGAAAGTAAAGATGAATAGTTTCTACAAGTACAAGTTTTTACAACTGTCATATGAAAAAAGAGGCTCATGGAGAGATCTTTTAGATAGTAATTAAGCTATTTCCTGTCTCACGCTGTAAAAGGAGTGAAATGAGAAGATTTATGAGGGTCAGTCACACTGATCAGGACTGAGCACCTGCTTCACTAATGACTCCAAGATCACCTTTTACACACAAAGTACTTGTTCTTCTGATGACAGATTCACTTTAGTGCTCTCCTAACCCCACAGAGACATCCCACACCTCGTAGTCAAACAAGGAGGGAAATACACCTGCCTGCCGCTCCACTTCACATGATGGTTATCAGTGACAACACAGTTGTAACCTGAAGTCCATTACTTAGGGTTGCCTTTGGTGGTCTTTCTTGTCTCTCTTAGCAGAAATGCCACACTGTAACATGGAGGCATCACTGATAATGGGGGGTAACTAACTGTCCTAGCTGGTAAAAATTCCTCTCATGAATGTAATTAAAACCCAAATTCAGAAACAGGCGCACACACACATATGCATGTAATGATTTACCCCCTTGCCCCATGCTCTTTAGTGCAACACTGACCTGCCAGAAGAGTTGGTGTCTCAATATCTGACAGCCTGTGCCGGTGCATGTGAACTTTCAGCACCCGTTATAGCCAAATAGCCTCTTATCTCTGCACTCTGACAGCACAGCTTTGATCGCCCCGCTCTGAGGATCTCCAGACACACAGGATCCTGATCACTGCACAGTCATAGTGTGTTACTTTGAGGCCATGTCAGCAATATATGACAGCAAAATATTTGTTTGTGTATCAATGTTTTTTCCACAGTAGCTTTTTATAGTTATTGTAAAGTTCTTAAGACTGAAAATCAACTATAAATGATGAATTTGTTTCCATTTGGGGTAAAGCAGCTTGAATCTTTTTCCCACAGCGTCCCACCAGCCTCATTCACTGCTGCATCAGAGGGGCCATGGCATCTAGGGAATGGGCCCAACCAGGGGAGTGGCAGGCTTAGAGCTTAAACTCCAATAAAAGTACAACACCAGCAGGCGCACTTGACCCAGAGATGCACTTCTATGCTCCTGATTCACTTAAGCCTACATGGAGCTGAGCCTTAACAGAGACCTGCCCGGTAATTCTATAGGAGGACAAATGAAGAGCAGCATTCCTTGAGGGAGAGTGGAACATCTTTTTAGTGTTGCTGAGCTTGCTCTAGACAGTCTTTATGAGTGAGACATTTTATCATCAATATGCAACACCAAACAGCTCTGTGCAAGGTCAGAAAGGTCTGATCACGCCCACCACTGCAGACTGTCAATTTTCAGTCTTGGGTCTATTTCCGTCTGACATCTCGCAGTATTTCAGAGACATAGCAAGACAGTTGAGATGTTTTCTAGTTTATTATTAACCGTCACCTCAAACCAAAACAGTGTCTATTTCAGCAAAGCAGCATCAACAGCCAGTCACTCGTGCAATGGCGTGGTTGGGGGTAACAACCTTTCAACCTCGCTATGCCCTCATTACTGTTTCACAAATGGAATCTAAATTTGACTGTCTCTACGCTGTGCCCTTGCATATTTTTTAAGCTGCCTACATAACTGCACCTCCATGAGAAACAGGAAGCCCCAGACCTTCAGATAACCTCTTCCTTCATAGACTCGTGACCGAGTGCTTCCCCATTACAGCAGCTTTTTTGCCGTTTCCGTTTGTCTAGCATCACCACAAACTTCAGTACACTTTTACATCTAAACAAGATTGTGATTTCCCCAAACTTAACACTTTTCCAGCAATGAATCAATCTCTGTATCAGATGTGGATTTAAATAAACACAGCAACCCTAAATGTAGGAGAAGAGATCATTTGAAATGTTTGATGGTAATCAAACAAACAAAACTTCAATCCCCCATTCAAGTTCGAAGGTTTTTGAATGTACTCATGTTCCGTCCATTTGTGCCTCTACAAATAAACAATCCTTCAAAACCAAAATGTAGTAATATTGGTCAAAAATGAGTTGAGGCACAACCTTTGTTTTACCATGTACAAATATATAGAAATGAATAATGTTAAATAAAAAAAACAGACTAAATATAACTGGCGAGAGAGACAAATCAGGTCAAAACTAGCTGGTGAGACAGCCACGGCTAGCTCTTCTGTTTCCTGGAAATTTCAATGAACAAAAGTCTTTGTAATTGTGTTTGTTATCCAACAGAAATAAAGAAGTAGTGAAATTCAGAAGTGGTAATTAGCTTAGCTTTGCAGAGTAGCAGTAGCCTAACTGCCATTTTGGCTTATGACTCAACTGGAATTCATGATTTAATGCGGTTATGTTACTCTTAAGTCACATATCTAAATGCATTAAACTGTAGATAAATATATTACATTGATTTTAATGTATCAACACATGGTTGAAAGCTAAAAGGACACATTTTGTTTGTTGATACTCATAAGCCCTGATGAAAAAACAGAGTGGGTTTTTTAGGTCTATGCCAATGATTCTTCTTTTTTTGAGTATTCAGCCATAAAGGCCATAAAATCAAGGTGTGAGAATATGTCTATCTATTTAACAGTTTGATAGGCAGCCTACAATTTTAAACCCTTTTCTGTAGTTAATTATCTTTGCCTTTGTAGGGCAGATTATCATAGAACAAATGCTGAACTCAATCAAACACAGACAGATAAATATACACCAAATAGATAAACAGGATATACGCCTGTTCCTGTTAGGGATGATCCATATTGAAAGTATTTAAATTAAGGCAGGCTATTTTTACAACCAGGAAGGACAGAAGACATCCTTTCTGCAGGCAGGAGCAACATACCAGTTTTGTCTCAACAGGAGACATCATCCCAGTGAACCCATCTGTAAGACATCTGATTACCACAGTTACACCAAGTCTAACCTTGTTCTCTATGCCAACATGTGATTTCACTCTCTGTTCTCACACTCATGGGAATTGTACTGAAAGTGGATTTAACTTCTTACATACCACTCAAATATCTCACTGTATGCTCATACACTGTAGCATAAACCACAACGTGACTCACTGGTAGCGTCAAGGGCTGCATACGTGGGTTTAAAGTTAAAATTTGAACCTTTCACCTTCCATCAGACAATGTGTGACGGGAACTTTACATCTTATCGTCACGCAACTCAATCCCAGTCTGAATCTGGAGCATTGCTTTTCACTCATCACAGTGCCCACCAAACAACCCCAGGTGGACTTTCCACCCATGTCACCACATGTTCTCAAACTGAACTCTGCCAGTTAATGTGGCATAATATGCAAATAAACTGTTTTTTGATGATAAGATGAAGCAATGATAAAATCACAATTTGAACCATTATTGGAAGTCCCCACCCTCTAGCTTGGTATAGACGCTACACTCTGACCCCTGAGCACTGATGCTGAATCTCCCAGTGCACCCCATGACGGATGGCTGCTTGGCAGGGATGAATGATTAATGAGAGGAAAAGCAAGGAGGAAGAGAGAGCGCGGGTGGGTGAAGTGATGCTCTTATCCTGTCTGTTTTTAATTGGACTGAGCAGAGATGGAGACCACAATAACAGCTTTGTGGAGGAGGAGGAGGAGGAGGGGGGGAATTTCTGTGCGCGAGTGCATGCACACGTGCAGGGCTCTGCGTGCGTGTGTGTGTGTGTGTGGAGTGTGTGCAGATTAGATACTGTGAATTTGTGGCCCTGGGCTAGTAGCATGGGCTCTTCAATGGCACCCCCTCGTCCCCATAGAACAGATAAGCGCCTGCCATGACCACATGCCCTGAGGGTGGAACAGGCCACCCCTGAGTTTCTTTAGATGGATAAAAAGCGACTGCACAACTACAAATCTAAATGAAAAGTGAAAGAAATCTTCCCATTTTCCTCTATTGACTGACCAGAAGTAAAATCTATAAACAGACATCTTCTTCTCACCTCATATTTTGTCTAATTGCACAAAAAAACTCTGCAGTTCACAGACTTACATGTACTATAGGTCAGTTAAAGGGAATATGTGACCATAGTAAGTGTCTCAACCACAACCGATTAACGTCAAAACATAGCCTAAACAAATAGCCCACAATCTGCCGCTTTTTTTTGGTTCCCACTTGTTTGCCTTCAAATTTCTGCACTTTATTCCAATTAATCTCACTCTCTCGACATCCAATCCAATTACATTTCACAGCCATCTGGCTTTCTAATGGAGATCACACGCGGGTAAGGTGGGGGGTGGAGAGGAGGAGAAGGGGGTTTTGGGGGGGGGGGGGGGGGGGGGGGTATCCATTCAGAAAGCAGCAGACAAGCCTTTTGGAGAGGTGGGGGTTATGGTTGGAAAGGGGGGGTGGAGGGGGTTATGGCAGGGGTTTGGTGTGTGCTGTGGTGTTTGGGGTGGCTGTGGCATGATGGGAAGGCCCACTCAGATTAGTCACACAGCATTATTCTGACTACAGGACAATGGGTGACGGGCGGCGGGCGAGCCCCAGCTGTCGCCCATGAAAGAGCAGAAAAACAAGATTTAGGACTGGACGCGTCCTCTCACTTCTCTGGTGAAGGGGGCCTTGCATTCATTAACGAGCCAACTGATGAGGGGGGGGGGGGGGGGGGGGGGGGGGGGGGGCTTTTGTCCAGCTCCTTCTCTCACCTCTCCAGCACTGTGGAACTACACTCTCTTTTTTACTTCTTCACTTCTTCTTAAACTCTTTTGGGGGGAATGTGTTCAGCTTCATATAGGAATTGTGGCTCCTGGAGGGGCACAGGAGCACACCAGCCCAGAGGAAACTTGAGGGCCTCTGGTTGCTGGGCACAGGGCCCGCTCAAAGGCTGGAATGAAAAGGGGAATATGTGCCCCCTTTTCTTTTCCTACCCAAAAGCACTTTCAAGTATCAAAATGACCCTACATGCACGACTAAGCCTGCCAAATTCCAAAACACCACAACAAATAGCACACAGCACAAACAGCAACAGGAAATGTTAATGTTTTGGTCTGCAGAAACATCTGGTGCATCACATGTTGTTGTTTCTTTTGCTTGTTACTTACTTGCATTCTCCATTTCCATTCGAGGTGAGTTCACATCTTCCTCCATTAAGACATGATTCAGTGGATAGGGAGCATTTTTGACCTGTTGAGCACAGTAAAGTATAAAAACACACTTTTACCAAGTCATTAACTCACAAGGAAATATGTTGGGATTAAGCAGGATTAGACATAGTTGGAATTATTAGTGGGAAATTATTCATCGGTGAGATTTCTAATACATCTTTATACACATGATTTTTTTAATGCAAACACGCCGTTGCACATCCCGATCTTTAATTGATTTGTTACACGAGTGTCCGTGGGGGATTTTGGGGATCCTGTGGTTGACACCGGTGAGGCCAGCGCGCGTGGTGCGTGGCTTTGGGGGGCGCACGCTTTGCGGGGAAAGCGCAGCAGCTGCGGGGCTCAGATGCGTAACAAAAGAAATCAGAGTCCAGCACGAGCCATAAAACACTCTCCTCGGGCATTGTTTACCGGCAGACGGGAATAATAAGAGCACCTCCTCCACCCCCCAGCCGGCACTCACAACACTCTCCCACACATGCAGACAAAAGGTGCCCCCCCTCCCCACCTCGCATCCCCCGGCCCCAACACACGCACCAACTTCCATTATCTCCCATTTTATTTAAAACCGGTTTGTAGAACAGTTAAAAGGAGGACTTTAACAAAAGTCTACATCCAAACTTTTCTTTATTTAAAAAATTACCCCCCAAAAAAATGTGTTTACAATTTAAAAAGCAGCCAATTAGAAACAGACACTTTCAGGGTATAAATCTACATAGTACGTTTACGATAAATATCCTAATTGTTGCAAAGTATAGGTTAGATTACACTGCTACGACTGGTCTGTCTTTTGGGACAAAATAAACAGTTTTAACTTGTGTGAATAACTTTCACAAGCATACACCGAGGAAGTCAGCAGCCAAGCGCACCGCAGCTTTGGCATCTGCGCTTGTATTTAATGTATTCCCACGACCAGTAAACGCTCTTAAAAATAAGGCAATAAAAGATTCGAGTGGATTTAATAGAAGCCGTTTCTAATCCTCAACTCATACTCAAATGGCAATTAAAGAAGTCCATTTCTCATCAAATGAATACAGCTATTATCCATCTTCTAACGTCTCAATAGACACATTGTTAGAGTTACTTTGCTGAGCTTTCAATCTAGGCTACTCAGGTTATTTGCAACATGCATGGGAATATCTTTTTGGAGATAGTTTACCTTGTGAGATGACGATTGCAGGAATCAGAAATGTTAGTTTCACAAAGAAACGATACATTCCTCCTGTTCAACTTCACAAATGTCGTTGACTCCCACGTAGGGTGCGCATAGATCCACAGTTTGGTTTACTCCAGCTGTTGGCTTGAAATAAATAAATATCCTTTCCCAAAAGTAAGTCCAACAGAGAATGAAAAATTCGCAAAGAGGACTCAGCTCATAGATGTTAACCTGGTGCCTTCCGAGTTCTCAATGAAATGTAAAGGCAACTCTACAAGTTCCTCCCACTCCTCTCCCTCCTCCACCGCCTCCTCCCTCCCTCCCCTCGTCTCCTCCTCCAAGCAAAAGACAAACTGCCTCTCTCTCTCTCTCTCCACATGCTGCAGGGGGTAACCAACACTCATATCCCCTTCACTGTCTCATGTAGTCTAGAAACACTGCAAACACTTTGGGGGAAAGTAACTGAATGCATCTTCTCAAGTTCACTTTATAGTTCAGTACAATACATTTATTTTATATTTAACATCTTACATCCAAAACATATAATCAGTTTATGAAATATGATCATTTTACAGCTTAAACCACCAAATAGTATATAAAATAGTTACATTTTACTAAACCATACTTAATGTAATGCATCAGTTATAGAAATGAAGGCAGCTGAGCACTACATAAGGAGTACGTTTACTTTCAATATTTTAATATCACTTTACTTTAAGCCCCTATTTGGCATTATAAGCAGTATGAACAGTAGAAGTTTATAATGTATTTGTCAACAACTCAGTAACTGGTAACAAATAAATGACTACTGTAAGACACAGCTGTAAAAATGTAAAATATGTTTACATAGGAGAAGTTATAATTGTTGACAAATGCTCTAAGTTAATTAGCACTTAAAATGGCCTATCTGCTTACAACGATATGTTATAAAGCATTCATTACATGTTCATATACGGCTTATAAACGCTGAGTAAGGTGGACTTAATGTTTGACTGATACTTTAAGTACATATGCAACAGCACCTCTGTTCTCTTACTTATGTAAGATTTTGAAAGCAGGACATGGAGTATTTTTGCATGATCATACTGCCAAATTAACTTGAGTGAATGATCTGAGCAGCTATTCCATGCACCACTGACATTAGAGAAACAGAAAAGTATATTTATATAAGTATATTTTATATTTTTAAGTTAGATACTGAAAGTACAACTGAATAAGTCTGTGGTTTGTTGGTATTCGGTTTTCAGAAATCCCAATCTTCCTATATCTGCTTGAAATTTGGTATTCAGGACTAGGGACCACGAAATCTCATGAATTATATACATTTCAATTCCTGTTACAGTTTCATTCGCATGTCATAACTGACTGCATAGATCCTTCTTTCTGTAGTCTTCATAACACAACATTTCAAAAGTATAACTGAACAGTATGATATTTTATAGTTTTTCTGTTACAACTAATACAGTATTGCATAGACACTGGGACTTCATCTCTGTGCCAGATCTCTATTATACCTTTTTTCCCTTTCTCCTGGGGCAAGTGAAACTGTGAAGGAGTAGCTGCACAGTTTCAGCACCCCAGGGCAAAGATTATTTTATTATGAAGCCCACGCACATGCTGGTCCTTGTATTGGTGTGACAGCCAAATGGACCAATGCCAAAAGGGGCTAGGTCTCTTGAGGTGCATGAAGTGTGGGAAACACCGGGAAAACAGAGAACGAAAGAGGGTGTGTGAGCAATCAGGTGCAGAGTGTATTGCATAACAAAAAAACAAGCGTAAAAAGGGAAGGTGTTGGATGTATGAAATAAAAGAAAAATGATGTGTACGGGCATGTGCTGTGATTATAGGGAAACACCTGACCCACCGTGAGAAATACTGATTCTTTCAGGCACACGCTCAGCTCATGTCATGGTGTACTGTCAACACATGCCCTGCAGCATCCACACGGTTGTAGTAAGGTGTGGTTTGGTCTTTAAATCAGAAAGTGCTGAGTTTTTAGAAGTGTTGGCAGAGCATGCTCTTCTTAATCTGTCATGAAATCTGAGCCTCTGTTTCTGCTCGCAAGGCTCTCTCTGAGTTGAGATACTTATTTGTTTGTGGGGAAAGTTTAAGGCCATGAGAAAATGCTCTGTAATGGATTCACAAGGTTGGAGAGGGGAGGACCCAAAGCTAGGAAAATAAACTCCATCAAAGCTTAATATAGAAACAAAACCCAGAGAGGTCACAAAAAGTGCAAGAAAACACTGTAATTTCTTTGAGATTAAATATAAATGCGACTGCCCTCTGCTGTTATGAACCCTGGCCACTCAGCGCTGCAGTCTGACCTGAGCTCATTTGCAATCCGTTTACCTCTCAGACTCCCTTCCTTCCCTCCCTGGGAGCAGGAATGGAGCGAGGCAAGAGGTTATCATAAAAAGTAAGATTACATGATGTCATCCTACTATCAGACCTCAGTGTTTGACCAAACCTTGGTTCACACCCAACCAGCTACAACAAAGTCTCAGAAAAGCCCTGTGACACTGAAAAGTATTATTGACTGTAATGTGTACAAAATATTATTATTCCTTTTTCCCCCTAAAAAAAAACACAGAATAAACACAATTAACACAAGTTAATCGAATGGTGCACCTGCCTTAATAATGGTAACAAATTGATGAATTAAGGAAAAATACTAATAGGGTCATGTTACAATAGCCTGTAATATGTTCAGTTTTGTGCAAATAAGCAAAAGCAGTTCATCATGTTCAGCACATATAACACAGTTTGAGTGTATGCAGATTTACAAAATGGAAATGGACTGACAAAACAAGGAAAACATGACCAAGTAGTTCAAAGGTATTGTCCCTTCACCTTTTAATCTTATGAGACAAGAGAGATTTTTTTTTTCACTGTTATAATTACTTTCCCTATACTTGTAAGCATCACTTTGGGATAACATTAAATGTGCATATTTGTTAATTTAGCAACAGAAAAAGCTACAACTCTTCTAAAAATGTATTTATCTTTGTTTATCCATTGAAAAAAGGTTGAAATGATGCATTAGTTGCTGAAATTAGGGGCTTTCTAAAAGCTTCTGTTTTTTAATGAAATCCAGCAACAATTAAAAAACCTATCATATCAATTTACAACCTAAAACAATGCTCCAACCACAGCAATGCTACGAGAAAAGAAAGGCTTTGTGTTTAATCTGCTGTAGCTTAAGGTACTTCACACCTTTGTCTCTGCCAATCTGATGGCCCAGTATTTACTGAAGGGTTTGGATTGAAATGGCCGCTGTTTGTAGGTAAACAGCCCCAGTGTTGGTTATTTGAAGATAAGCGATTGGAAAAGCACATCACTTTATCAAGAAGAAAATCGACCCCCCTGTGTTGAGGAGCCTCTGTTTGTTTTCTCTCCTGAGTACACGGTCCTGGATCAGAGAACAGAGGTCCTCATGTGTCCCAATTATCGCCTTCCTCTGATGGCCTTCACATTCAGTTTTATAGACGAGCCTCTCATATGTAAGTCATGCTAATGTCAAACATGCCCAGACACACAGTAATGAGAAAAGAGTGTTACAGATCAAGCACTTTGCCACATGGGCATCACATCTGAAACCCCAGTGGCAGGGCAGCACATGAAAACTGAGCTTTTCATCAAGGTGACAACATGAGACTGCACCGAAAATTAGTGAAAACATGATATACTATAGATGCTATTACATTGAAGCTAAAACATTGACAGTAACATCACAATTTCACTGGAGTGCACTGCAAGCTTCAATTGCAGTAACATGTATGTGTTTGCATGTGTATGTGTCTGTATGCATGTGTGCCGAAGGACAATGGAATGCAGGAAAGGCACGGCTCCATGCTGTCCATGTAGACAAGGCATACCTATACACTACAATAGCCCAACACACACACACACACACACACACACACACACACACACACACACACACACACACACACACACACACACACACACACACACACACACACACACACACACACACACACTCACGCCCATACACAACACCATTTTTTGGTCCTTCCCCCACATATATAGCCCAGAGTGAGAACAGGGCAGGAAATGGGTTCTAATTCACAACCTTGTGACAGAAAAGACAACTGGAGAAACACAAAAAACATGCACACTCTCTCTCTCACACACACACACAAACACACACACACACACGCGCACACACACACACACACACACACACACACACACACACACACACACACACACACACACACACACACACACACACACACACACACACACACGCACACAAACACACTGACCAAATACGGAAATCATCTGTATCAGCAAATCATCAAAATAGACTATAAATTAGATTTTCTGCCCCACTAAACAGACGTTCAAGGCCTTGAGAGAGGAACGCTGCCTGGTTTTATCTGAGGACTGGAGCAGTGCAGCAGGCCAGGCAGTTGGCCTTTACAGGCCCACTGATCCGAACCATAATAGCTGCACGAATGGGTCTGGGTTGCACAGTTGGAGGTCTGTGCTCTGTTCTGTAGTTCATAGCCATCTCCTATCTGTCTTCCTGTCTGTCTGTCCACCCAGTCTTTCATATCCACCTCCCCATCCTGCCCCAAGGTCTCTCTCTGGGCATCGCGTCAGTGTGTGTGTCTCTCCTGCCAACCAAATGCTGCAGACGGAAACAAAGATACTCGTTATCCTGCTGAACTCACAGCCCTGATTCACCAAATCCTGCTCCTTTCTATGGCATCCGGTCTGTAACTAGGTCTGACTTGTGTCCTTCAATTATGAGAAATGAAGAAAAGGTGGGAGAGAGGTAGACCGACCTTTGAAACAATAGAGAAAATGAAAGAATGAAGTGAGAATATGACCTTCACACTAATTTTTCCGCTAACATGCTGTTAGTCTACAGCGGAGAGAAAATCTAAAGTTAACAAGTGGATCAAAGACAAGACACCATCAAAACTAGAACAGTGTGTCTGGAAACTTTGTGTGTGTGTGTGTGTGTGTGTGTGTGTGTGTGTGTGTGTGTGTGTGTGTGTGTGTGTGTGTGTGTGTGTGCGTGTGTGCGTGTGTGCGTGTGTGCGTGTGTGCGCGCGCACGCGTCTGTGTGTCTGCACAAGCACAGTGTGTGTGTGTGTATGAGTGAGAATATTCACTATGAGAGTAGATATTTGTTCAGCCGGGGAATTTACTGATGAGATTAGGCACTGGAGCTCTGGTTAGGGGGTTTGGGGGTGTGGAATGTAAACAAGAGGCAAGTGGAGAGAAAGGCTTTAATAGGCGAAGATTCAGCTACCTCCCCCACCAACACCACCACCACCACCACCATTATCTTCCTCCCTCTGTGGCTCTGAAGACAAGCGAGATTCAGGAATCAGCCCCTGTAGCTTCTGTTAACTTTATTAGTGTGTTTTCTGCAAGCATCTGTGATTAAATTTACAAATACAAGCAAGCAGAGAATACTAAAACCCCACAATATCCCCTAACTTGTATGGTTTCATACTGTATGGTTCAGTAATGACACAGCTGGACAGTGTATTATTCTTAAAAAGAGTTTTGAGTGCACTTTATCTTTTCCCTTGTCATAACTAACTGAGTGTTGGTGTGCTTCCCACACTTTAGAGAATAATGACAGTGAGTAATGATCTCTTTCTTTCAAATAATGTACATTGCTGATGTTGGTTCTAATGGACACAGTATGCTTTCTCCTCTTCTCTCTGAGGGCAAGCCACGTTTTGGGGTACACAGAAAGTGTTTGAGTAGAGTCAACCAAACAAATCTCTTCTGAATCAGGAATGTGTTAATCTGTGTGTATGTGTGTGTGTATATGTTTCCAATATTCAATTATATCAAACTTTATCATGAAAAGTACTTTATTTATACATAAAACTGAATTAAGTACAGCTGATGGGAATGTTATTAGGTTTGCAGATATTTGGTCATAAATCAAAGTATTGGACAAATCAAAGGGTTGACCTGATGATGACCTGAGATGTTAAGGCATAACCAGTTATTACAATTCTTCTTTAGCGGGACATGAATGTTTGTTTGTACCAAATATTATGGCAATGCATCTTAGAGTTGACCAGATATTTCACAAAATGTAAACTTCGTTTGGGTGCAAGAGGTAAAGATGTGGAAAGTCATAAGGATACATCCTCTGGGAACCACAAGTCTGTATCAAAATTTGTACCACTCAATCCTGTTGATGTGGAGATATTTCACAAAACACGTGACAATAGAGACGTAGGATTCATCCTCTGGGCACCATGAATATTTATACCAAACTTACTATAACTGTTGAGACATTTAACAAAAAACAAAAAATGTCAACCCTACAGTGGAACTCAGAGAAGCGGGAAAGGGATCACTAAAGTCATTAGGAGGCATCCTCTGAGCACAATGAATATCTACATCATAATTAATGGCAATGGAATTATTGAGATATTTCAGTCTCGAACAAAGTAGATAGACCATCACTGTCAATCTTAGCCATGCTGCTATCATAGCTAACAACAACACCAACGTTGTAATAAACAGATGCTTTAATAATTACATCACTTGTCATCAGTGCACATGCATTTTTTTATGTTCAGTCATTCAAACTGATAAAAGCGGGAAACACTTCAAAGTAAACATCCTTTACAGGGAAACCGTACACTCGCTGTGCACTATATATTATGAGGTATCATCCATTAACACGCTGCTGCTCATGCCATCTCATTTATACCTCTTTATATCCACACACAGGTGCTGCTGGCGTGTGTGGAACTTGTTGGGTCCCATTTGGAGACTGTATATCTGGTGTCCAGAGAGCCTCATCCCATTTCCCAGCTGTTTATTTTAGGGCCCACCTGATATGCAGCCTGACTGTGGTGAAGGAGAAAAACATTCACAGAGGGGCTCTCATCACTATCGGGGCCCCAGGAGTGCATGGGTAGGGCAGGACGTATGCAGGAGGGTGTCAGGCCTCGTCACATTTAGTCATTTAGCAGACGCTTTTGTCCAAAGCGACTTACAAGGGAGAATAACATTCAAGCTACATTGTGAGTCACAGTGAATATGATTGGAAGAGTTATGGGCACTGCATATCTTTGCAGTTACAAGACAACCTAAGGAATCTGCTCTGTGGCCTCAATATGGTGACTGTGGTTCAATGTTCATGCATGTGTGCGAGGGGGAAAAGGTAAGGAGACGCAGATGCTTTAATTTTCGTTTACTGCCCAGTTCCACATTCATTACAAATCCATCTTGAGCAAAGTGAATGTTAAGACACTCCAAATTAACCCTGAGAGTGACAGAAGCAGCCTCAGCTGTCTGTGGTATCACTTTCCATCCAAATGGTATGGATGGGGGCCTGACAACTGTCACCCTGACCTTGCCTCTCTACACCACTCTCCCCAGACTCACTAGACTCTCTGGGGCAGGGTGGGACTAAATTATCGACATTCACTGACTCTTCTGTCTCTCCAAAAACACAATCATCTCCCAGTCATGGTGGAGCGTATAAAGACACTCACATGTTCGCATCTCAGAGTATGTAGCCTATGACTGCAAGTGAGTTTATTTGGAGAATTGTCATGGGAGTGTGTTTGTGTGTCTCTTCCATGTTTCTTTGCTGCCTGTCTGCTTGAATCACAGCAGAAGGTGATGACTTCATCCAGAAATTGCTGACTGGTCTATCGGCTGATTAGCGGGTCATGTCTGATTCGCAGAACTTGAATGTCACAGAGATAAGTCACATACTTTCCTCTTTCCACAGTACCACAAAGTAGCATATTACTTCATCACACGTCCTCCCCTCTAGTTTCATTCTCATCTTATCATCTGGCCACATTTTGATCCGACCTCCTCAGAGTTGAGCCCAAAGCAAGACTAAGAGTCTAAAGCAGCTTCTTTATATCCAGTTTATGGGCTGTTCTGTTATGTTTACACTGCTTTGCTAGGTTGTTGTGCTGCATATTACAACCTCTTAACACTGTATTGAATTGTATTGTATTGAAAAATGTACAATTTACAAAGTCACCCAATGAAAAGGTGTGGCTTAGTGATAAGTTGTTGTTTTTTTAAAATCATTTTTGATTAATGAAGGCCTACGGCAGAGAGGAACAATATATATCAGGCTTTGGATACACAGTCTATTGTTGGTTTGGCTCTGCACATGAGATTTGTTGACAATACGAATAACATAGAAAGTCGCCAGCCTTATCCTTTTAAGAAGTCACCAAAGTTATTACAGTTGATCCTTGGGGGGGGGGGGTCATGAATGTCTGTAATTTCATCGCAGTCCAATCAATTTTTGTTGAGACTCAGAACTACAAAAAAAATCAGGGCATCACAAAAAGCATTAGGATTCATCACATAGGAGCCTTGAATGACAATCCTTTGAGTAGATGTTGAGATATTTCACAGGACAGGTGAAAACTTTGACCCTCTGAGGGTGCTCGGGCTATAAGAAAAGTCACGGGATCACTGAAGTCATTAGGTCACATCGTCTGGACACCAGGGATATTTGTACCAAATTTCATGGCAATCCATCTTGTAGTTGCTGAGATATTTCAGTTTGGATGAAAGTAGTGGACCGACCGACAGACTAATGTATGACTGTCATCCCTAAAGCCATGCAGCATGGCTAAAAACAGAAGCCTCAATATGCAATCTTGAGCTGAAACTTCACATTGGTTGTTACAGTTGTCAGAGCAGTCAGTGAAAGAGGTGACATGGGAAATGTAGTGACAGGAGCCTTTAATCCCACTAATGACAGATATGACATTAGCTGTTGCTCTAGAACGAATCAAATCTGTAAATCAGATTTATACTGTATACCCAGAAGTTGACTGCTCCCTGTTGCCAGTTAAGTTTCATCTTAAAAATCAAGATACATGTCTGCAGACTGTGAGTGTCGGCCAGGAGCCATCAATTAAAGCCAGAGCTGTGTATTCACATTAAACTGGAATGTGATACCCGATCAAGGCTACTGGTAGTTTCCACCAAGGCCAGGCATAGGGGCTGAGAGGAGGGAGGGGATCCTCAAGGGGATGCTGGAGGGTGTGTGAAGCAGTGGCCTGCGTGCAGTCGGCCAGCCGCCTGAGGGGGAGGCACATGGTGCCAACAGCTGCCATGGTGAAACGCTAACCCCTCTAAATGCTCTGTCCAGTAAACAACGCTTGGCTGAACACATGCCAATGGGGGAGCCTGGTTGAGGAAGGGGTGAAGAGGGTGAACGGGGCGACCCAGCTGACGCCGTGGAGAAAGGAGAATTGACCCCTGTGAAATGGCTTATTAAAGTGCGGCGGTCACTATTCTGGGGGGCCAACGCAGGACAAGGCAGCGGGAGAAACTCAAAACCCTCTTTGGCAAACTGAGCACTGTGCCAGCCACAAGCCGCAGACAAGAAGCCGCAGATTCAGAAGATGCTTTTATTGGATGTATTTACATAGACAGAACACGCCACATGCATGAAATACTGATGACAGATGCTTTTATTTTCCTACAGGACTAATCATGCAGAGTTTATTTTATCTCACAACTGGATTATGGGTGGAACAGGGCATGAACTCTTCCAACTATCCATCCTTTTCTCCCTAAATACAATGCTTTCGGACCCATGTATTGCTCCATTTACCTTTTAAATTGATAAATGAACTGCACTTTGGAGAAAGCCTGTTGCAAACACTGGAGCTGCTGAAGGTTCCCATGCTCCCAGGCCCCCAAGGGAGTGGCAAGAACAGATGTGACGTCTAAACTCCCCCGCTTTGCCTGTCCCTCCTACCATCAGTCTCTCCTTCTGCAGCTTGTAAAACAATCCATCTTCCACTTGTAAAAACATTACTTTCTACCTCTATCACCTCTTCCCATAACTCTCACTTTAATCAACACAGAAATAAAATTATCCCCTGATTTTGTACTGCGATAATTGCATCCAGTCCTAATTGATGGTTAAATGTGATACAGGACCGTTAGAGTAATCTAATGAGTGCACTGTGCCCTTCAATCTGTCGTTTCATTTCACTCTCACTACCCCTTTTCACTGACATACACACTTTATAACACACACACACACACACACACACTGATAGACACGCACCAATAAAAGGGAACACAGGATCAACAAATGAGGCAGAACAGTATTCTTAATCTGTGTTATTTTACTGTTGAGTTTTTCATCTGTTCATTCTTGGCATGTCAGATGAATTCACCTTTGTTTTTTGATTAATCGCCTGGGCAACAACGCCACCATCTGGTGGTGTTTTTCCAGAGCCTGTAGGTGCATAGCCTGTTGGGTAGTGACTATAACTCTCAGTTCAGACATAAATTGTTTTTTTTAATGTAGAACAGTCCTTTTTCACTTTGTAAAGCCAGACCAGGAAAACACAGGTGTGATCAATACATCATCAGTGACTTTGTTCAATTGCTTACTTAATTGGAATGCAGCCCTCGTTGATGTCATCAGTGACACCTGTGTTTTTCTTGCTGCAAGCCAAACGATACATGGGGAAAAAAGCTTGAAACAAGCCTCAGCTTGAAATGTATCAATCCCTCTTTTATTCAAGAAGTTTTGAATTAGTCTATGAGACAGTTATTTTAAAAAAAATACTACAACCCCAATGGTTCAAACAAGCACCACAGATCTTCATCATGTCCATCATCATGTCATGTCAAGGCAGCAAACACAAGAATACATTTTGAGGAGTGAGACTAAAATAGCTCAGAATTGATGTGCAATATGTGTTAAGTATTATATCATAGGACATTTTAGGTATCAGTAACCATGACACTTTCAATCTGTTCCTTTCTGTTGACCTCTAGAAGACTGAACCATGCAAATAGTAAGAGATATGAAAAAGCATGTTGGCAGTGGGTTTCTCAGGCAGTCAAAGGTCTGTTGAACACTGGTTTATTATGAGGGGATGTGAGAGATTCTCTGATAGGAGATGTCCCAACATCATCCTAATCTTTGCATCCTGTAAACCCATGCCCACACCTGCCCGTGCAATCTTTCCTATCACTCTATTAACCACAGCTGAGTGGGAGTGTGTGAGAGAGAGAGGGAAAGAGAGAGATTTTCAAAAAGACAAAGAGAAGGGGGTTGCAGACCTAAATATGTGTTATTTCCCTCTCTGGGTATTCAGAAAGCTATCTCTATGCTGAGCTCCTATCTCAGTCATCACACGCCTGCCAAACTCGACAGCTGAATACAAGCCTACATGCCTCAGTAACGATAATGCTATCGTTTAGAGACCCTGTGCCATTAACAAACCGCAGCGTTCAGGTTGATATGCAGAGGCTTATAAGGAGGTATGACAGTGGTTAACCAAACATTAACCACTCTCCTGGCTTTCCTGTAATCATGGCCTTAATGACAGGGTAGGCAAAGTCTCTCAGGACAAACAAACATTCTGTCACTTTGTCACAAACTGGCACTTACATCTTTAACTCAAGCAGTTTAGTTGCAACTGCTGGTTTTTATTTAAATGTCAAAGCTGATATTTAATATAAAAAGGCATTGTCTGTAAATTTAAAACTGGATATTTCCACATAAACTTTTTAAAATGTTTTATTAGACATTCATACAAACCTTTTAAATCGTATTTCTAGGTATAAACTCTTCAAGTTTGAATTACATTTCAAAGAAACAACTAATTCTAATTTCCTTATCTTATTTGAATTTTTATTTTATTACCACTGCTCTTGACGCAGTACAAATGGAGTTAAGTAAAGCCAGAACATGAAATGAGAAAAGTGAGCTTTGTGGTTGTGGTGTGTATCTATAGGCGGACGTGCAGGTGTTGTTTATTGTGGTATATGTGTAAATGTACGTGCAAAAGGGCAACTTCAGTAACAGCGCTTCACTCCAACTTACTTTTGTGCATTTTGTTTCAATGTAAAGCACTTTTTTATTGCAACTGTGTATTATCCAATACAATCCCTTTTGTTATTACACTTATTATTTTTGTAAGTAATGACTGCATTTCTTATTGAGCAGCAATAGCTGAAATCATGTTAAACAATCAATGTATTAATGTATTAGGCTACATCAATAGGGTCCCTTTCATGTTAATCCTACTATGAAAAATGATGTACTACATTTTGACAAGTTGTTACAGTGTCAGCAGATACAAGGGTTCATACAGATACTCAACACTCCTCTCTTGCACCAAGAGGACGATCTACGGGGTTTTAGGTGTAAATGTGAAGGTCTGTTTCAACCTGCCCTGTGGCCCGTAGTCTCCAGACACAGTCTGCTAGGAGGATAGGTTTCGGTTGACAAGTCTGAGCGAAAGTGGAAGAAAAGGAGGTGTGTGAACAAGACATAAATCTGCTATATTGTGCATGTTTGAACTCTGCACAGAGAGTCTGTGGTTTCTGTAGTTTGTGATGTGAAAACCACGGTTCTATTTCCTTTAAAACAAGGGATGTCATGAATTTTCACATGAAGTTTATATAACTGAACTACATTATGTTATATGGCCCAAGACCTCGTAGATTGTCCATGATAAGCCACCCAACTATTACAAAGGATGAGCATATTACATCTGTTATTGCTGAATATTTTTAAAATATTCTGAGTATTAATTGTTCATTTGGATACATACTTAAATAATGATTAATTTAGTAAGAAACAGTCCCCTTACTCAAATATTATGACATATCTGGGCAAATAGAATTAGCTACAAGTAAAAACAGTAAACTGTGCTGATAAAAAAAGTTAATAATTAAGTGCCACCATGTATAAATAAATACTACATAAATAATTGTATGAGTATTTACTTCCTGTTAGATTTGTTCCTTTATAGAGCTACATTGGAAAATTATATCAAACTTCATAAAAATTCCCTTTGGTAAGTATTGGTACTTGTGATTACAGATTCAAAATCGGCAATGTCTGTCATCAATTTTTAATTTTGTGTGACTTTTCCAATGGTGAAGAATAAACCATGCCTTAATTTTTAGATGGCATCAAAAAGACATTATAAATATTACTATAAGTATATTGCTGTATATTCTTTATCAGTGCACCTGTAGGCCAATAAGCTTATAGGTGTTATAGGAAGATCTTATCTTACCAAACATTGGTATTTTTTCGATGAGGGTTAGGTAGTGTCTAGTCACATGTTGCATTGTTTATGTCATTTACCAGCAATGAATCAGGGTGTTTTTCCAGTAATTAACAGAAGGCCTATGTGACAGCCCAGCTCACTTGGGTATTTCAGTAAACAGTGGATAATGTGTACATAACACTATAGTGCCTCCCAGTGGACGAATGTCATGTTCACGTGCCTTCATCCCAAATGTTTTTTGGCTCTTATCTTTTGGGTTTTGGGTGTTATCTGTAGGTCTATAAAGAATTACATAAGAAGCTTACTGTAATCTTGTGTTGCATATGCAGTACATCATTACTCTCAAATGTACACTGATGTGATTTGTGAATCTTTAAAAAAAAAAAAAATGATTCTATTGGATTCTGTTATCTCATTGAATAAATGTATATATCTCAAGTCTTTTAATAAAGTGTAGCCTATCCATGACATGACAAACTTAGCATTTAATTGTGGACAACCCTTCAGGCAGACATATTTTGGCATGCATCTAACGAACTGTACATGTCCACTCTTTGAGAACAGGGTCAGGGATATGGCTTGACATTTCAACATTTCCCTTTTTTGAAACCACCCTGTAACTTTCAGTACCCTACACAGCAGTGTCAGCACAGCAGTTAGAAAAGATCATTTATACTATGTTAACTTCCTTCGTATCTCGGGAGCCAGGCCTAAGAGTAAACACTGACAATCAATATAATTTGAAATGACCCTTTACTCATCTGTTGTGTTTTATATATTTAAAAAAAAATCGGATTCAGGTTTCCATCTGGATTCCAATTTGTCTGACTACATGGAACAAAAACATTTGTTTTTGTAAACTGCTAACAAATATACTGGAATTACACACACCGAGCACTGTATTAGGAACACCTGTGCAATCTAATGCAATCCGATATAACAGCTCTTCCATAAATTCTACTTTTATTAGGCTTACATATTTTCTGTTTTTGTTAATATTGTCAGAAAGCTGATATTTCAAGTTTATGTTTAGTGTTGGGTGGTGGTGGTGTACTGGAGTGAATACTATTTAAAAAGTGTTCTCAATATTTTACTATTATTATTTCATTGTGTTAATTATTGGCAGTGTTGGGGAATAACTATGTAACAGCTTACATAATTTAATTACAAAATACATATTTCCCCCCATTTTTAAATATTTAACATGTTACTGAATACATATATTGGTAATTTAATTATTTGATATCAATATTTTAATATATATATATAGTAAATAAATCATGATGTGGACCTTATTTGGATCAAACATGGGCTTAAATGGTGTTGCGGTACCAATTAAGCCCTTTTTTCATAAAATATCTTTATTTTATATTTCAAATCTACATGAACTAATGAATACATTTTCAAATGAGAGATAAATCTTGCTTTGTAAGAAACTAGTAATCTTTAACCTATTATATTTCCAAAGTAACCCTGAAACCGACTCTGGAACTCACTTCCACCGGACATCAGGAACTTGAATTCTTTCCCTTTCTTCAAATCAAGGCTAAAAACTCACCTATTCAGACTTGCATACCCCACTTAATATGAACTGCAATACATCACCTTACTCTGTATTGTCTGTTCTACACTCTGTCTTTTATCAGTTTTGTTTCTAATTGTTTTGTTTATTATTTACTGTTTTGTTTACTAATTGTACGGTGTCCTCGAGTGCCAGAGTGCCTTCAAATAAAATGTATTATTATTATGATGATGATGATGATGATGATGATGATTATTATTATTATTATTGCATTATGTATTTATTGATCCAGATAAATACACAGAATGGATCTTTAAAGAATAAGCCCCGCCCCTTGATGACGCAACCGTTGTTTGGCCCGTGACGCTGCTTGTACACGTAGCCTAGTAGGATGTGTTCATTGAAGATGGTGGCGGTGTGTCAGACGCACTGTCCGGCTCATTTGTAAGAATATATTTATATCTGTACACATTTCCTACATCGGGTAAGAGTAAATATATACCATCGTTTACCATGTTTTCGTCTGAGCGGTTCAATCTCGCGTCTGTGGCACATATTAAACTGTTATCCCTGTAGGTAGCACGTAGGCTAGTTAGCTAGCAATGCTAACGTTAGCCGACCAGGCACTGAACCTGTTAAAATATCCTCGACGACCTGTGACCGCTCGGTGAAAGCCCCTCTCTGTAGGTGTTGTATGTGTATTAAAACGGGGGGGAAGTCATTTGTTGGCTTTGCTTGCTTTTAGGAGTCCCGGATTCGGGGTATAATAGGGCGACTTTGTGGACATCAGTGCTCAGGAGGACATGTAGATTAATGCAGCGGCACCGTTAGCTCAAACATGGACCTCTGCTCGGAGGGAAGCTTCATGTGTAACCTTAAACTTAATGTTAAGAGTCAGCTGCTGGGTTGATTTTCAACAAGTGTTTTTTAATAATAACCATGAAGAAGTCGGTAGTGTTTTATATGCAAGAGACAATCTGTATGAGCTTGAGTTTTAATGTTGAAGTTAGCTTCCGATTGGGGCTTGAAGGGTAAAGTTAAGCTTAACAATATTGTTATATCTGAATCTAATTCTCCATTACTTCACCACTTACTATCATGAAAGAGTGTTAGACATCGTAGCCGGCTGATTAAATCCACTTTCTGTTTGTTAAATCTTTATTTTTTGCTAATGAAAACAGAAAGAAAAGGATGATTTTGGTTATTTTTCTCCCCCCATCCAGCATACTTAAAACTCACTATGGTTATATTTGTTAAACCTGGACTATTTTGGTAAGGAGACTCTGTCTCATTAAATACAATTTCAAATTCACGAAACCTTTATTTTATTTGTGAAATATGAAGAAAAAAAGGGGCAATGTCACTGATATTTCTCCACCATGACTGCATTAGACCAAATAAATTCAGATTTCACAAGTCTTAAAGTGCGTTAAGGCTTGTCAAACACTATTTTTTAAGTGTAAGTGGTGAAAAAACAAAGAATCAACTGCTTAATATCAGTATTTATATTTCCCCTTAACATGCCCCTTAACCCCGAATCGGAAGCTAACTTCAGCGTCGTTGTTAATGCTAATTTTAGTTTACGTTTCTTGATGAATTTATAACCTTTTTGGTGCTTTAAAGATCCGGGTTCACGTATCAGATGGTAGTGGGCATCTGGCAACTTGCCTTTCTAGCTCTTTCTGCTAATTACCTGCCCTCTTAAACATTGCAAATGCTCCATGTCAGTCTGTGTTAGCTTCCCTTTTACTTCCCCCTCTGACAGATGAGTCTGTATCTGAAAGGCAGAAATAATCTAATCAGGACACAGTCAGCAGTTTTGTTTTTTTATGATCACAGGTTTGGATTTATGGCATCTTTACTAAAATGACTTGCCAATAACGTTAACAACAATCAATAAATAAAGTGTTTACCAGCAGGGCAGCCTGTCCCTGCTTAAAAAAATGTTTAGAGTCTAGTGTCTGCTACTCAGTTCAATTAATCATTATTCTCTTTATCTTTAAGGATCAGCTGTTCTTCTGCTGTCTCAACTCAAGAAATAGCCATAGCTGCAGTGGCAACAGGCTCTTCTGTTAAATGTTTGTAGAAGCAACCGCATTCATAATTACCACCTTGCAAAATCTGTAGGTGATCCTGAGGCAGGTGTTGTATTAATACATAGTAGAGCCACACTCAGACATTTCAGATTTTCTTCTGCTATTGTAAAATGACCTGTTTCAGTGATGTTAAATTATGAGTGTGGGTTTGTGACTTTTATTTAAACAATTCCTAATTAAAATAACTGATTTTTTTCTTAATATGTGAAATACTTCATTAGTTTCTTTACCTGCATAATTTCAGAAATGTGTTTTTATATGATATAGATCTTATTGTTTGAATAAGACAAGCTTTTAAAGTCAAAACCATTTAACCATTTAAAAGAGTTCACGTTGAAAGTGCCACGTTGTACGTTGGGTTAAATAGGATCATCGACTACTACGCAAATAAAGGTGTGGTAAAGACCATCAGTGAAGCAGCAGTGTTTCTTTATGTTAACCACCTGCCTCATTCTCTTTTCTCTATCCAGCCACGCCTGACTTCAGCCTCTTCAGTGACAGCTTGTAGAGTGACTTGGTCCTCGGACCTCTTAGCTCTGCAGACATGCAGCCCCCTCCTCGGACTGGAACTCCCGGAGCCTCTGGCCCTCCTCCTTCTGGGCCTAATATGTTCCGCAGGACTCGGCCTCACAAGCATACAGCAGCAGCCACAGCCTCAATGCCACCTGCTACCCAACCCATGACAGACCCTTTTGCTTTTGTCAGAGCTCCTCCCCCTATGGCCGCGGGTGGACCCCCGACAATACCAAACAGCAACCCTCCACCAATGCAAGCCCCACCCAACACCATGTACTCTCAGGCTGGCTCAGGTCTGTCTCCACAACCACACACACTGGAGGGTGTCCCTGCTGCTCCACTTGGTCCGCCACAGTCCTCTCTGCCAGGGGTGACCTTGTTCAACCCTCACGGTGCAGCATCACCTGGTGTCTACCCAGCACCAAGTCCCACAGGATACGCGTCCCCACATACTGAGCAGGGCTATTTTAATTCAAGAGAACAGATGCCACCCATGGCCACCGAGCCCCAACCTGTGGCTTCACCCCCAGCTCCTAGTCAGACACCTTTGAACCAGGATTTTCGAGGACAGCCTCCTCCTCAGCCTGTGCCCTTCCAGCCAGTGCCTCCCACCGCCTCCTCTTCTCAATGGCCCCCTGATCACGGAAGTCGCCCCCCTTCAGTTCAGAACTATTTCCAGCCTACAAGTGATCCTCCATCACAGCCTTTTATTATGCCACCACAGAACCCGGTGTACCCCTCCCACGCCCCTTCACCCCATCACAGCGCCCCTACACCCCCGACACAACATGGACATTCCCAGACCCAGGCTCCTCTTCCTCCCCAGAACCCTTTAAATGCCCCCAGCTATCAATGGCCCGATCCAAATGCACCTCAGCCGCATAACTCTCATTTCCAAACTCAGAGTTATTTCAGTCAGAGCTCTGCATCCCATGACTCTTGGTTTAACCAACCTCCACAGGACTCAGGCTACCACCAAATGGGAACTGGATTTGGCCCACCTCAGCCTCAGCCCCAGCCCCAGCATGACTCTCCTGGATCTCAACATGGGTCCAACGCTGGGCCTGGGACTAGTCCTGCTCCTGCCCCACTTCCATACTCTCAGGAGTCTGGTACAATCTCAATGTTCTTCAAAGATAATGATGTGGAAAATGAGGAAACACTGGCTGGAGACAGAAATAAGGCAGTGAATGGTGTCCCTGAATCCTTTCAGCATCACAGTAACCCACAAGCTGCTCCACAAGCCTACACTGGCCATGCAGACGCTCCTCTGGATTATCAAGGAGCTTCTCTGCAAGATCAGTCACACCTACCTTACATGATTGATGTTAATCATGCCTCACAAGGAAATACCCAAAAGCCCCCTGATTCCCAGTACGACCATGTGGAGAATTTGGAATGTGTCCCAAACATGGAGGTATTACCTAGTGAAACCCACGGCAGCCCTCCTGCTGCTGCTGCTGCAGCCCATGGAGTAGACACATTTGAAGCTGGTCCTAACTTAGAGACTCCAGATTCTATTCCACGACCAATGAGATCTGCCAGCGTGTCGTCCAACTACAGCAACATGAGCCATGGAAGTGGAACCGGAACCAGCACTCGTCGACACCAGGGGGTAGTAGGTACCTTTATTCAGCAGGAAAGCCCTCGTCTCACTGATGAAGCTAACCTATCCGCTGCCGCTGGAGGCTACTTTGAGCAGATTGACACTTCCCCAGCTGGAGATACGGGTGCACAACAGAGCTCCGTGGAGCAGATGTGGCCTCATACACCTAGCCCCCCAAAACCAACCGGTATCTTTCAGGCCAGTGCTAACAGCTCTTTTGAACCTGTGCGCTCACATGGGGTAGGAGTGCGTCCCGTTGAAGTTGATAGAGCTAAAATGGTAGCGGAGGGTGGCGGCGATTCTGTACCCGGCAACCTGGAGCAGCCACCAGATAATATGGAAAATATCTATGGGCCAGGACACCCCTTACCTGCTGGGGCTGCGAGTGGTGCACCCCATCCGACGCATCCAGTGGTTCATTCTCACTCCCGACCTTCATCCCGTGCTTATGTTGCCAGTCGGCCCTGTGAGAGCCCTGCCACAACTCTGTGGGCTCAGAATGATCCTACTAGCTTAAGCGCTAACATCCTTCTAGCTCCTGCTGCTCCAACAGTTCTTGCCCCTTTACGAGAGCCAAGTGCTGATGTCATCCAGCCTCCAGAGGATGGCCCATTGGACCTCCAGCCTTCACAGAGAATCCCACCAACTTCACAGCAACATTCAGAGAACCTTGAGAACCCACCAAAGGTGAGTGAGGCCGAGCCAGCTGACTCCCAAGGCAACCTGGGCTATGCGTCTCTCCTGGTGGCCGACTCGCTCCATCAGCCTGTTTTGATTGCCCCACCGGTGTCCAATTACAATGTGATTCCTCCCAGTACTCATGCTCAAGCAGCCAGTCAAAGTAGCCTTAGGGAAACTACCCCGCCTGTGAGATCACTCCCACAAGGGCAGGGTACCAGTCCCTCTCAGCCACCTTTAGTAGCCCCTAATCAGAATCCACTGTTTCCGCCTGGACCAATGAACTTCAGTACTTCAGCCTCTAACCAGGCTCCGCTCAATCTTACTCGAGACAACACAGAAGCAGCAACATCAGAAATCACAGCTCCGCCGCACTCTCAGCCTGTCCGCCCTCCTCTTTCCAGGGGCCAATCATTGGCTGGAGACAGCCACTCTGCTCTTCAAGTTAATCCACAAGCTTCTCTCATGACTGCTACTGTCTCTAATCATAATCAACCATCAAATTATGAACTGCTTGATTTTTCTATGCACCAATCACAAACTCAAAACCAAGCATCTGGCCATCCCTCTTCTTTACACGAGTCTCCACAATCTAGTAATGGATTTTACTTACAGGTCACCAAAGATGCTCAGCAGGGGTTAAGAGTGGAAGGGAATGCCCCTGTCCAGACCCCGGCCTCTTTATCTACTCCACAGGTACCACCAGCACCCTTCCAAGCAGCTGCCATTTCACAGCAGCAACCAACTGAACCTCCTAAGACATCAGATTCTCAGGCTGCACCACAGGGACAAAATGATGCTCCTCCTGTTCCAGTGAGTGGAGCACAACATCCCCCTGGCCATTATCCACCTCCAGCGCAGAGGCCGCCCACTGCAGGGAGTGTCCCTCCTTCTGCTGCTCCAGGGCCTCCAGGGCCTCAGGGGCCAGTTCCTCCAGGGGCCTCACAGCCAGCTCCTACAGAGCCACCTCGACCACCCTCCTCTGCGGGCAGCCAGCACAGCTACGGGCCCCATCCTGCAGTGCCAGGGCAGGTGTATGGAGGCTATTATGGTAACTATGGAGAATACCCGGATGGCAGAGCACCTTATCCTCCTGGCCAGTACCCACCTCAACCTGGGGATCCTAGACTACAGCAATATTATGTACGTGGACATTCTTTTTCTTTACATTAGCAGCTATTATCTATAGATTTACATTTGAAAAAGCATAATGATTAACTGCTGCCATGAAATATAAAACACCAAATTTAAATCAATGTACAGAAAATCCCTCATTCATGTTTTTATATTTCAGGATGGTCAGTATAGGAACAGAGCAGATCCTTGGTATGGAAGATATGAAGGGCAGAACCCAGCCTACCGTGATCCAAACTACCAGTACAGAGAGCCTCAGCCTGAGCGACCCAGCTCCAGAACCAGTCAGTATTCTGACAGACCTTCATCCAGGTCAGTGAAACTGTTTCTCAGTTGAACACCATTTTCAATACGAGAATTATTGTATGTCAAGTCCGCATTGTTTTCATTTCAGTCTTTTTTTTTTTTATTATGCAGTTTTTATCCGTCTCTCTTAATTAAGAAGATATTGAAAACTAGTTTGGGAATCCACTGCAGTGAGTCGACCTGTAAAGTTCACCTTTTATATGCTTTCTCTTGTAGGCAAGGCTATCCTGAGAATTACCCCAGAGCAAACCGAAGTGCCTATAGTTATGCGGATTATGCAGAATATGCCAAGCACTATAATTATGCAGGTATGAGCCATATAGTTGAAAGCTATTATCTATGTCTAAATGCATTTTCCTCTTTTTGTTCTCTGAATTTATTTTAAAAACAGTTAGTTCCCAAAACGCATTAATTTTTCTGTGTGTATAAATGTTTTTGATATGAATGTCCCTCTTTTCTGTGGAAAGGATACAACTATGGACAGTATGACCCTCGATACAGAGGATACTATGATCAGTCCTACTGGTATGATGACGCCTACAGAGGCAGAGATGGCTACTATAATCAGCGTCCGTATACTGGCAGGTATGTAGAGAAAAAAATGTTCACACTCTTAAGTGGCCCATGTGAATGAAATTGTTGCTACTACATTGAAGCACATTTGGTAATAGAGTTGTGTAAGAATGTGTTGTTGTAGTAACATTTGTGCTGTTATGGTGTATAGTTCCCCTTAATTTATACTGAACATGTATTTTTGAAAATGGACTTAAAACAGAAGTTTAGTAACTAAGCATTTTCAGTTTAGTTAAAATGTTTTACTTCTGATGTGTTTGTGACATTTATAACATTTTGCTTCATTTAAAAAAAAAACCCACTGCATTCCTCTCACAGGAAAGAAGGCTACGAAAACCAGTGGATGTACTATCCTGGTTATGATGCCAGTTTTGATGATGAGTACCGTGGAGAAATGTGTGGAGATGAGTTTGACCGACGCAGCATCCACAGCGAGCAGTCGGCACAAAGTGTGCACAGCTCCCATAGCCAGCACAGCAGACGAAGCAGCTTCAGCTCACGGTCTCAACAGGTAAATGTGCAGAATCTCCTTGTATGCGTTGACGGTATTATCTGGCTCATCGACACACACACACATACAAGTTAGGTTAAGGCCTGTCATGTTTAAAAAAAATACAGTTCTTGCAGGCTTCATCACTTGCTTTGTCTCTAGGTAAGAATATACAGGTTATTGACAAATTATTATGATCTATTGGTGTAATTATCACAATGACATTTTTATATATTACCTACTTATCTATTACCTGTACTTACACCACATAAAATACAAGTTTGGGCACTAAAAATAAATCTATCCAATTTTAGTTTGGGTCACTCTGAGCAAAAGACATGAATTCCACTAAAAGGTTCTGACTTGACCAGCGGAGCCAGAACATATGACATTTAATTGGATTTAATTTTAAAAACTAAAACCTATTATGTGATTAACTGCGTAACTCAATTTGCTGAAACATGTTAAAGCAATTTAAGCTGCTTTTTCGGACCCTTTAGTAAAGTTTTATGTTCATAACAGACGTGTGAATAAGACCTAAAAGTCTCTTTTATGTTCATTGAGGAGAACTATATCAATCATTCACGCAACATCACTCACAGTGTGAAAACATTCACTGCTAATATCTGATTGTTTAACAGTGGTGAAAGTGTGTAAACTGTAGAAATACTGGGAGCACAAAAAAGCAGTAACAATGTAGGAGCACACATAAAATCAGACTTATGTTCTTAAATCTATTGTTCCAGTGCATGTTTGTTGGTTCCCCAACTCACCTACCTCATTTAACAGTAGTCACATGATCAACACTCACAACCAATCATATGAATTCTGATCATGCAGGGCTCAAAAATTAGCACCAGCCAAATGCAAGTGGCTAGTAGATTTGTTTCACATAGTAGCCAAAAAAACAGTGGTAATCTATTTAATTCTTGTAACATTTTAAAATACACCAGCCATTTTGCCGGTTGACATAAAAGTTAATTTTGAACTCTGTGATCATGGCTTCTACTCTCTACTCATTTTTCCCTTTGTTATTAAAGATAACTTCATCCAGAATTAACAAATCAGTACTCAAACTGCCTTCAAACAACCAAATTAGCAAGATGAGTATTCACAGGATTTATTTTTAGCCTGATGACAGCATGTCAATTAATTTGAAGAACAGGGCCCTGGTCTCAGATGCTCAGATGTATCACACTTAACAAATGGCTAATTCTGCTCTCTTGCAATGAGTTTTTAAGTTCATAAACTGGCTGTTTGCTTTTATGATTTATTTATCTTCCTATCTGATTATTATATCTGCTTGTCCTCCCTCTCTTCAGAGCCAGGTGTACAGGAGCCAGCCTGACTTAGTGTCAGCAGTCTATGACACCACAGCATCCACTATGGCTGTGGACTACTCCTATGTACATTACCCAGACCAGACTGACCCTGCACAGAACTGCAGTCAGTACATGTTTCCCTCTGAGTACAATGCAGATAGCACTTGGAACGCCCCTGAACAACGTAAGTACACAATCCCCAGCTTCAACAACGTTGCCATTTCGTGGACAGCACTGGTTCATGCTTTTATCTATCCTGCTCTTAGCCAAACTGATTTTTCCCCTAGCTCCCCCTCGTCCTGCAACCCCAGAGAAGTTCACTATACCCCATCGTTGTGCCCGCTTTGGACCCGGTGGTCATCTGGTCCAAGTTCTGCCCAATCTCCCCTCAGCTGGGCAGCCTGCTCTCGTTGATATTCACAACTTGGAGGTACGTTTTCTATCAGATTACATTTAAGTTTAGTTATAAACTAGTCATAGTTTAGTTTTTGTCCATTGTGTTGTAGAAGAATGATTTCATTAAAAGCTAATGAGACAGTAAGAAAGGAGTTAATGTTTCTGTTATAGCATTTTGATCATAAGTGGAAAGCACAACAGAGTTGGGTACCCCTAAACTACAGGCCTGTCCTACTATGTTCCCAAATAAGGGATGTTAAAAGAGTATAATTATTATCCGGCTTGGCTACATCTAACAGACCAAGCTGTATTTTGACATACTAAAGTTGGAAATGGCTGATGAGCCTTTCAGAAAATGTATGGTTTATTTTTACCAGGACACGATAAATACAGACAAATTTAGGATTTATAACTAAATGATCTGATCTTACGCTTAAAATGAGTTTTAGATACTAAACACCCTGTTACACCTGTAAACATAACACTGACAGTCACTCAAATTTAGCACCGTGACTCCTTCAGATTTAACAGATTATAGATGTATACAGCGTGTAAAGTCAGCATAAAGTATAATTTTGAACTGTGTGTGTATTTGCAGACCATGCTGCAGGATACCCAGGACCAGGCAGAACTGCGAAGCTTCCCTGGACCTCTTGTTAAGTAAGTGTATTCAGCCCTTTTTTAATCCCTCACAAATAGCTTTGAGTCACTCACCTTTAAATGAAAACGCTGGTCATATTATTTATATATTTATTATTATTATGCCCCAACCAAGCCCATTTCTTCCCACTTCAGTCATAATGGTGTAAAATGGTTATATAGTTTACTTTTTTTATTTGTGGTTTTGATCTTCTTATGGTATTTGTTGACAATAAAAAATATAAACTACCCCTTTACATTGATCTCTTAATAATGCCACAATTATGTGTCCATGTCAGGTATAAATGCATACAAGATTTTCTGCTGCCTTGTAGTGTGTTGATATCAGTATGTTAAAAAAAAAGGTAGCATTAGTTTTATTAGTCCCTGCCAGCCTGTGTCACATCTTGCATCCTGTCCATCAGGGAGGAGACCCATAAGGTGGACGTGATCAAGTTCTCCCAGAACAAAGCGCTTGAGTGTTCCCGTGACAACAACCTCTTGGACAGAGATTCTGCTCGCCTACTTTGGGACTTCATTATGCTCCTCTGTAGACAGAACGGGGTAAGACTGTGCAGATGTAACTCGCAATCTCTCACAAAATCAAAAGCATGCTTTGTATATTTGCTTGAAACAACTTTCTCACTGTCTCCTTATTAAGACTGTGGTCGGCACAGACATCGCTGACCTCCTGCTGAAGGAGCATCGGTCTGTCTGGCTGCCAGGCAAGAGTCCTAATGAAGCGAACTTGATTGATTTTAACAATGAACCTCTGGCACGAGCTGAGGAGGAGCCGGGAGCTGGACCGCTATCCCTCCTATCGGATACCTTCATGACTGTGCCAGAGAACGTTGGCAAGGAAACTGAACGCTTCAGGGAGCTGCTGCTGTTTGGCCGCAAGAAGGTGAGAAATACCCTCTTTAACTGAGTTATGTTCATGTTTATGTAACTAGTGTGTTGTGAAATCTAAAATGTTCCATCTTGTCTGTGGAATAGGATGCACTCGAAGCAGCTATGAAGGGAGGCCTCTGGGGCCATGCCCTGCTGTTGGCCAGTAAGATGGACAACAGGACACATGCACGTGTCATGACAAGGTAAAGTGATTTATAAACCTGCTTGTATCGGTATTCTATGATCATTTGTACAGATTTATAGATGTAATTTATTTTGTCTCTCTCTGTTGCTTAGGTTTGCCAACAGTTTGCCTATCAATGACCCTCTTCAGACAGTGTACCAGCTGATGTCGGGGAGGATGCCTGCATCAGCTACTGTAAGCATTGTTTTGACGTCTCTCTCTTTAACCTCACATTATGTTTTTCTAAATTGTTCTGAAGAAGTTGCTTAGGTGGTATTTCTCAAGTGTGTATTTCAAGAATTTTGTGTCTTTATTGCCATCAAGTGTTCAGTTGAGATATTTATTGTGTTCACACAGTGCTGCGGAGAGGAAAAGTGGGGCGACTGGCGCCCTCACCTGGCCATGGTGCTGTCGAACCTCACACACACCCTGGACCTGGATACTCGGACAATCACCACCATGGGTGACACTCTCGGTACGATTGCCCCAAATAGGCTGTAACTCAGAAATTGAACTAAACAGCGTTGCATGCTTGGCTGCAACAAACACCTTACATTCTGTCTGCACTCGTTTTATGTTGTGACAGCTTCCAAGGGGCTGATTGATGCGGCACACTTCTGCTACTTGATGGCTCAAGTTGGTTTGGGAGTTTTCACAAAGAAGAGCACCAAGATGGTTCTGATTGGCTCCAACCACAGGTTAGAGGCAACAGCAGGCACACACAAACGTTTTAAGGGGACTTTTTTATGACAATTAAATAGCTTGGAAAAAATATTCCACACATGTAATCATATCTTTGTCTCTTTGCTTCAGTTTCCCCTTTTACCAATTTGCAAGCAATGAAGCAATCCAAAGGACTGAGGCCTATGAGTATGCTCAGTCTCTGGGCTCCCAGCCATGTTTACTGCCTAATTTCCAGGTATGTTTTTGTATTTACTCTGTAGTAAATTTACCAATAAATGCACAGTTTGTCCCTTGTATATGTGTACTGAGTATATGTATGGCATAACACATGATTTTGAGATGGTGGTCCCGAGGAATGACACTTGTCTATTCTCTTAATTGTCTCTCATTAGGTGTTCAAGTTGATCTATGCATGCCGCTTGGCTGAAGTGGGCCTGAGTGCTCAGGCCTTCCACTACTGTGAAGTTATCTCTAGGACTGTCCTCATGCAGCCATCCTACTACTCTCCTATTTTTATTAGCCAAATCATACAGGTATGCACTCACTCTTTGTTCCTCCTCTGTAGAATCATTACAGATACATACAAGGTTTAGCTTTCTGACAAATGTAAAATTATGCCATTTGTTGACAGATGTCTGAAAAGCTGCGGTTCTTTGACCCACAACTGAAAGAGAAGCCAGAGCAGGAGCTGTTCAATGAGCCTGAATGGCTGATCCACCTCCGACAGCTGGATGGACAGATTAGGGTGAGCAGGAGTCAAAGTATTTGTAGTTGTGTGTGTGTGTGTGTGTGCGCTAATTATGGAATTATGGAATAATGGAAGTACAAACAAAGAATTTTAAAATTGAGCAATTTGTCTTAGTTGTATTATTTAATATATGCATTTCCAGGGTCACGTTTGGACTCTTGATTGTAGAAATAGTTGCAGATGTTGGACCAGAATGAATTATTGTTCCCTTTTTTAATTTGAAAGGATTTCAGAAAGGACATTCCTTTGTTTTGCTTTTTGACTCAAATTCCTGATGTAAGGGTTAGGGTTGTCATAAAAAAGATTTCACAAATGATTCTGTCCTTTTTATTTGATGTAGAGATTATGGATTTCACATATTTGAATAATTATTGGTACCTTGTCTCTTTTAGACGGGGGTGATTACTTACAATGCAGACAGAGCAACTCCTACACAGTTCACCTGCAGCAGTCCCAGCTCTGACTTGGACCAGCCCAGTCCACCTGAACCTTACACCATGCCGCTGGAGCTGGATGGCCCCACCCCTGACAACCCACTAATGAGCTCATTACTACCAGGGCATCCACCACAGGGAGTACAGCTGATGCCTCCAGGTGTGTGTGTGTGTTGTAGTGTATAGGTATGCCTTGTCTACATGGGCCCATGGAGCGGGGCCCTTCCTGCATTCCATTGCAGGAAGGGCCCGGCTCGGGCGGCTGTGGCTCAGGAGGTAGAGCGGTCGTCCACCAATTGGAAGATTGGCGGTTCGATTCCCCGCTCCTCCAGTCCACATGTCGATGTGTCCTTGGGCAAGACACTTAACCCCAAATTGCTCCCGTTGCTGTGCCAACGGTGTATGAATGTGTATGAATGATTAGCTTCCCCTGATGTGCAGGTTGGCACCCTGCGTGGTAGCTCCTGCCATCAGTGTATGAATGTGTGTGAATGGGGTGAATGAAATGTATTGTAAAGCGCTTTGAGTGGTCGAAAAGACTAGAAAGGCGCAATATAAGTACAGGCCATTTACCATTTACCATTTACCATTGTCCATCGGCACACATGCATACAGACACATACAAATGTGTGTCTGTATGCATGTGTGCCGATGTTCTCATTTTTAACTTCTCTGTACTCTCAGCCAGATTCAAGATGCAAAAGATCTTATCTCTTCAACCTTTTTTTTTTTCTAGCACCCACCTCTATCCTCCAAGATGGGATGGCCCCACCTCAGCCCTTACCCCACAATGATATGCCCCAGTTCTACCCAGTGCCCCCCGTTGGACCACCAGGACCCATGTCAGGCTACCCTCCGCAGGATCCCGGCTTCGCCCCGCTTCCCTTCCAGCCTCAACACGACCAGCCTGAAATGTATCCAGGACCTCATCAACAGCCGTGTCCCCCACCTTCTCAAATGGGCCAAATGTCACCACATATGCCCCCTCAGATGCCGCATTCACCTACACAGATGAACCACCCGCCACCCCAGATGCCACAACACATGCCTCCTTCTCCGGGGCACATGCCGCATTTTGAGCAGTCGCCCTACATGCCACCAGAGATGCAGGCGGCACAACCGATGCCGTCCTCCCCACACAGGAGCTCCCTCACACCTCAGAGGGACTTCTATGACCACATGGCTCAAATGGTCAGTATTCTTTGTCTTTCTACAGCATCGCAGTGCTTTGTCCATAGAGCATGTGCTTTTAGTGTTGCTGTGTAAATGCAATAGAGAATGCTTAGTAGTTTATCTCTTTTGGCACTGCAGGGTCCCGGAAGGCGATCCAGGTCTACTTCGCAGTCTTCGATGCATATGGTGCGTTTGTTTGACATGTTTAAATGGCTGAAATACACCTGAGGCTTTTTCCATTTTTTAAAAGATCTTTCTGTACGGCTTATTTGTGTTAGCGTTTGGTTTTAGAAACAACGTGGAGTAGATTGTCTTTGCTTTATCTTGGCTTACACATGCGTAAATACAAAAAAAGAGCAGCATGATTAGCTGGCAGCATATGCATGAAAGTTAGGAGCTCAACATCATCAAGAATTCAATTATAGAGTGACAAATGGGTACACAATATAAAAAGAGGGAAACTTGTCTGTCACACCATCAGATAGTATCACTACAATAATAAGCTCTTTCTAAACAAGGTTTAAAAGAGCAGAATATACAGTATGTTATTCTTACCGATGTTGGTTTACTGGTTTAAAGCCTTCAGGACGCCGTTCTCGCACCACCTCTGAGTCCTCCACTCACTCTGGTGGAAGAGAGCGGAGCAACTCAGCTATCAAGCAGGCCTCTCCACCCCCACCTTCTATTCCTGAGCAGCCCCGCAAAGAAGAGGCCAAGAAGGCCAAGAAAGACTCCCCGAAAAAGGTTCATATTCACAAACAATAAGCATTCAGATCTTTAATTAGCACTCTACAACGTTCATCAGTGCAATTTCCTGTCTTTCACACGCAGACTGGTGGTGGCGGTGGTGGCGGCGGCGGCAGCTGGCTGAGCTGGCTCTATAGGAAGGGAAAGAATGAGGCTCACCTGCCAGATGACAAAAACAAATCTGTAAGTTATTCTTGCTGTATGCATTGCACATGTCTGATATTAGCACTCCTATTAACATTGGTGCACAGGTTTTGATCATTTATTTCCACACATGACCAACACCAATTAAAAATGCAATGTTACCTGGTGAAATGCAATGTTACCTGGTAATGGGTTAGGGTTAATACCTGGTGCAGTGAGGTTTTTTAATGAACATTGCTTGTTGACTGCTGAGTGTTGTGGATTGTTTGATTGTTGATCGATGTGGTGCTTTGCACTTAACTTGTACTGCCTGAGTCTGCATGTTTCCTTGATGTATGTTGGCTGTCTTGTGTGAAGGTGACATTTAATTTCCCCTCCAAGAGATTAATAAAGTACTTTTATTCTTTTTATTTCAGATTGTGTGGGATGAACAGAAGCAGAAATGGGTCGACTTGAACGAGCCAGAGGAGGAGGTCTCTAATGTTAAATAATAAATAAATAAAATAAGTGTACAAGACAGAATTTTTCTTGTTTGTTGTTTAAACTGGAAACGCCTTAAAGCTTTATAAATCAACCAGTTCTGATGTGATGTTTTCTTTAATAATCTGTTAGAGTAAGCCCCTCCCACCACCACCTCCTGGGTTCCCCAAAATGGCTCCAATGCCTGGCCCTGGAGGACCTGCCGCACCGGGTGGTGGTCCTCCTGTCAACATGTTCTCCAGGAAGGCAGGTGAGTTTGGGGGTTATTCATGGTGTTTTTTGGCTTCACAAACACCACATTTGACTTTGCATAAGTAGAATCCCAAAAAGTGATCAAGGACCCCACATAATAAAATTGTCTTTAAATCAGCACACCTGATCATTCACACCTGCAGCTTCTTTCTTCTCAGGCGCAAGGAGCAGATACGTGGATGTTCTGAATCCCAGTAGAACGGTTCAACCAGGTGGATTAGCTCCTGCCCCTCCTGTGGACATCTTTGCTCCTCTGGCACCGATGCCCATGCCCGCTAACCTATTTGTGCCTAGTTCAGGTGCGTCTAAAATGATCTTGTCTCAGTTGCTAAAAATAAGTTGTCAGTACAGTGATTGAAGTAATGAAATATTTGTCTTTATCGCTGGTGCAGCTCCTGACGATCAACAACCTCTGGAGGGCAGCGAAGGAGGAAATCAGGAGCAGAATTCACCAAATACCAGCGCTGCTCCACAGGTATGTATCACTCTGTACTGTAGTGGTGAATTAATGGCAAAAAACATTGTCACCCTAATGCTTAAAATAACTTGTATATTAAATATGTATCAGCTTTTTGATCTAATTCTATTTAATTCATTTTTAGTAATTTAGTCAAGAAATGACAATGCTGAAGCTCTACTTGCACTTTTAATCCGTTCAGATGTTCAACCCGACGTTGCTACCACCTGCCCCAGAGGGTCCTCCCGTGGCTGATGGGTCACAGTCTGGGGAGGTAAGACAAATTGCTCCTGTCAGCTGGCAGAGTAACAGTCTGCTACTGTAGCTATCACAGTGCCATCATGCCACCACTGAAACATGATGCTCGACACCTAACAGCCAGCGCGTGCAGTTTGCTTATTTGTATGACTGTGAGTTAATGTAAGAGAACATGAAAGAACATGCATGCATGTCAACTTAAAATCTTTTCCTCATAATCATGCAAAATGCGCAGCCTCGATTAAAAAAATGTTATATCTTTGTTCCATTTGCTGTTTTAATCTAATTCTCTCCATGTCTATTTTTTTTACAAGAACCATCATTTCCTAACTATTTAATTTTCATTCTGAACTGGTGGATAGTGGGAACAGATCTAATCCATTGCATGGAATAATATTAATGTGGGTTTATGGTTTGTGTTTTCTTTTGTTTTTTTTTGTTTTTTTATTTCCCTCCTGCTGTCTTTAGCTCTCACGTTCTAGCTCAATGAGTTCTTTATCACGCGAAGTGAGTCAGCATTTAAACCAGGTACCTCTAGCAGGGCCTTGAATGGTCCACTCTCACCCCCACCACCCCTCCACCCGCCTGCCACTCACCTACTGTAGCTCAACACATCACTAGCAGCACGCTTCACCATTTGCACCTGAAGCTTTGCCATCCATCCACCTCAGGATGTCTGCCTGCTCACCTGCCTGCTGTCTCCAGCATTACTAACTTAACTCTGAATCTGTAATTGATCACTCAACCTGGAAAATGATCAGCAATTTTTAATTGTTAATTATTTTTAGCAATGCTAGCGGTGTGTTTCTATTAATGGCAATGTCAGTCTGTCGGTCAGTCCTCCACTTTGATCCTGACTCTTAGCAACTATTGGATGATATTTGGTTCAGATACCACAGTGTTCTGCTGACGTTGTGACCCCCTGACTTTTCATTTACAGCTGCCCAGCAGGTCAAAATTAAACTTATCCAGTGACATATCTACTGGAATGATTGGTGCAAACATTTACTATTCTAAGTGGATGAATCCTAACAACTTTGGTGATCCCCTGACTTTTCCTCTTGTACCACCATAAGGTCAACATTTGTTGTTTTGAGTCAAATGTCTTGCCGACTATTGGATGATTGCCATGAAATTTGTTACACACTCATGAAACCCCTCAAGTTACATTTTACCAACTCTAGTGATTCCTTAACTTTCTACCTTAACATTTGTACAATAAATCAGCTCAAGAGCAAATACCTGCAAAACTAATTACACTCCCAACATCCTCAGCTGTACTTCTTCTAGTCCTAATTACCAAGTATTAGCATGCTAACATGCTAAACTAAGATTGTGAACATGGTAAATGTTATACATGCTAAGCATCAGCATGTTAGCAAGTCTGATGTTTGAATTGGCTTAAAGCACCGGTTTGCCAAAGTGCAGCCTCACAGACCTACTAGTGTGGCTGTTGACTCTGAGTCTTGTTTGTACTTGTGAACCATGTATTTCTCATGAAAGTAATCAGTTAACATTAGAGCCACAGATCAGAGAGTGAAGCATGCTGGAGACTGTTGCTTATTAACTCCCTTGCGTGTTGTCATGGGAGCACACAGCTTCATTAACCCACCATAATGTTTGCATGGTTACTAAAACAAGTGAAACAGTGGTTTGTAATGCTGCCTCACTGTGGATCCAAATCCCCTTTTCCATTACCGTTCATCTCTTTCCTTGGCTTCTGTTTTATAATGTTTTAACCAGAGAGTGGCATTGGGAGTGTAGCTTTTTGTACTTAATGGACAAAAAACAAATGATTATGATCAAGTCTCTCCCCATGCCACTCTCTCTCTATCTACCAACAGAAATAATCATATAGTAACAAAAATATGCCTGTCTTTTTTGCAGAGTCATCCTGCCCAGGGAGCTGCACCCACTGGAAGTGTCACCTTTTATAACCCTGCACAGTTTGCACAGGTAAAGGTTTCACATTCAGTATCCTGTTTCTGTTGTAAAAGGCCTTCTCACTCCTCCCCTTTTCTTTTCACAATCTTATTTCCTTGTTCTTGTTTTTTTTTTCTTTTTTCCAGACAAGTGCACCATCAGGAGGAGGACTCCGCTCTGGTCGTTTGGGCGGCCAACGCCAGTACCCAGTGATGAAGTAAACATCATCCTAGAAAGAGATTGTAAACAGACTTGTTGGATAGAGAGATATCCTACCTGGAAGTACATGAAGCACATGGACATACTGCTCTCTGTCTTAAGGACCCTTCTTTCTGCCTGCACCTAAGAAGAGCATAATCACAGTCTCCATCATGTTGGTCTTTGTCAAACAGCTTAACCACTCTCTCTCATCTTTTTTCTTTAGTTCAGTTATCGTCACAGGTGTATTTTTTTTATTTTATTTTATTTTTAACAGGCAGGGTGTTTCCTCGAAGGGCTTATTCCTGCATTCGAAACAGAAAACAGGCAGTTGTATAAAGGGTTTTAACACACACAACGGCTTATTCATGGATGCATTCATTCACAAGCTGTATTTTCATGTAGACATAATTTAGTGTACAATAAATATGTTGCTCCTCTAAGCTGTCCAGCTTCCCCTCGAACGCAACACTGTTAACTCTTAACACAATCATCATTTAGTTTTCCCTCTTGTGTCCAAAGTCCAGATGTCCATGTTCGATTGATTGATTGATTGATTGTGTGTGTGTGTGTGTGTGTGTGTGTGTGTGTGTGTGTGTGTGTGTGTGTGTGTGTGTGTGTGTGTGTGTGTGTGTGTGTGTGTGTGTGTGTGTGTGTGTGTGTGTGTGTGTGTGTGTGTGTGTGTGTGTATGATGGGTAGAAAGGAAGTAGCACCTTTTTAATTTCATATTGTGGACTTGTATGTGCATTTTTGCAGTTCTTCAGTGTTCTTCTGTCAACTGAAGATGGCAGTTTTGTGTGAGAATGAAAATTGTGTCAATAGTGCATCGTCTGCTGTGTTGTTCGCTTTCCCTCAGTCGCCCTCCAGTAAAAGGAAGGATGTTGGATGACGCAGGAGAGAGAGACACTCGGAGTCGGCTTCGCGACCTGAGCGTTGGAGAAGGTCTGCAGTGTTAAGGATGCTGCTCGTTTCAGATATATTATTTTTATGTCCTCCTGCCCGTCAGCAACTTCTTCACTTTAAAAGACATGTCAGGGTCTTTTCGTCCAAGTTGGGCTCAAACTTCTCACCTGAGAAATTTGACAATATCGCCGAAAACAAAGGGTGACTTCAGAACAGCAGGAATCGGGATTGAAACCGCATTTTAAATGTTGCTAAAAAAATAAATCTATCCAAATATTTGTATATCAGATTGATTGTATTTATGAGCTGTAGGCATAAAAGTGTGTGTGTGTGTGTGTGTGTGTGTGTGGAGAGCAACTAATTTTTTTCTGATTAGCTTTGATGAAATGCATTTATGATTCACTAAAGATGACATGGATTCATATTCTGATCATTTGTATCGGCCGCTTCTGCAGACAAATAAATCTTTATCTAAATTGTGAAATGAGAACTAACTGTACTCGAAATACTTCCTTGTCATTTGAGTTTACTAATATGATTTTTATTTTAATCACTTGTCATCCCAAATCCCCTGCTTCTAAAAAAAAAATGTTTCAGATTCGGTGATTTTTGTAGACATAAGTTTATGATTTTAAAACTTCCCCTTTTGCTGAAGAGAAGCGATTGTTTTGCCCGATGTTTTAGAATTCCTTGTGTAAAACTCTTGACATAAAGCAGTGAATACAACAAGTAAATACTAATGGAAATAAAGGTATTTTTGCGCCCTGTAGCACTTTGAAAAGAGATGTCTATTGGTTTCATTCATTGCAGAATTTTTTGTGTTTGAAATAAAGTTACTGTCATTAATGAAATGTGAAATCTCAAATGCATGACTAAAAAAGTATTTTGTTGTGAGTTGAAACAGTCACAAATCCAGTGAAGTTGCCACATTTTTCTTCACCTATGAATGCAGATGTAAACCCAAAATAACTCCTTGATCTATAAAAGAAAATATTATTGGCAGCATTATCAAAGCTGAAAGAAAGCTATCCAGAAATAAAAATCACTGTTGTATGTTGGAGATTCAGAGCCAGGCAGATACCACATGATACCTCTGAGAAAATCTGAGTAAATGAGGCTGTGCCAAACATTTTTTCCCACAATGGGTTGCCATATCAAATATGTGAAGTAGATGAATGTCCAACACTTTCTGGATGAAAGAAAATAGTCATAATTCAAAGAAAAACACTATGTATATGTCAGATTTTGCTAATTCTCATGTTAGCATGTTAAAATTGATTTAACTAAACACTGCTCAAAACGCCAAGTACTGCTGAGGCTGAAAAAAATGAATTTTTTTTCTAATGATGGCTCAAGTTAGGGGATCATCAAGGTAGTAACAACTCATCCTGAGGGGAACATGAATGCCTTTAAATTTCATGGGAATTAATTAATCCAATATTCGCTGAGATATGAATTCACCCAAAACCACAAATGTGAACTTCATGGTGGTTCTAGAGGAGAAGTCGGGATCACCAAAGTCAGGATTCATCTTCTGGGAATCATGAATGTTTGTGCAAAATTTTGTTCTACCCCATCGTGTAGATGTTGAGATATTTTAGTGAAACTTTGACCCGCTAGCAATGCCTCTAATACAGTCAGAGGATCATCAAAGTCGGAAGGATTCACCCTTTAGGGAACCGTGAATGTCTGAACAAAATGTAATGGCAATCCATCCAATAGTTGTTGAGATATTTCAGTTTGGATCAACAGACAACTCGATCCAATGTGGAGCTTCCTTAATTTATATATAATACACTCTGTTTTCTGTGTTAACAAAGAAAATTCACATGTCACTATTACAGAACATCATTATGAGGACAGTAAAAATAGAAAAATGAACAACAAATACATTGTACGTCTATAGCAGTGGTCTCCAACCCTGCTCCTGGAGAGCTACTGCCCTGCATGTTTTAGGTATCTCCTCACTCTAACTCGTTATCAAGCAGCTGAGGCTCGTCAAAGGGCTTGATAACGAGTTGATTATTAGAATCAGGTGTGTTAGAGTGAGGAGATACCTAAAACATGCAGGGCAGTAGCTCTCCAGGAGCAGGGTTGGAGACCACTGGTCTATAGCATGACTGTTGGCAACACTTAGATTAGCACTTCTTTACAGTGAATCCTCTTAAAGGGCCGACTATAGAGATTTTCATCAAGCAACAATGATTCTGACGTCCTCTAATGGAAGTCCGGCTCCCAGATGGAGCAGATAAATATTTTCCAATTTGACACTGGCACTTGTGTTCATTCCATTTATCTGAGAAGGACAATCAGGAATTACGAAAAGGGGTCAAATCAACTTGATTTCGGCTTCCCAGACTCTTCAATTATTTACAGTTGGTCCATGATCAGTATAAAAGAGTCATAAGATTATGTAGCAGATTATGTAAGAGGCCATTTGTATTACCACAATATCCTGGACTGATGTGTCATCTAGTCCCACCATTAGAGTATCTGAGCTTTTTAATAGATGTGTTGATTCTGTGTGTAAAACTGTTGTCCTCTTCTGTTCGAGTTCATCTCAAATCACTTTATCACTGAGAGAGTTCAACTCTGAGTGTCCAATGCTGCTTGTGCTTTCTGAACAGCAACCTCCAGCATCCTGTGGTCACTGAGCAGCTGTCGGAGAGCAGCCGGCTCCATCTCCAGCAGCATACCTGCACAGACAGATTCATATTTAAACAACAGAAATATCATTAGTGTGATGCTTGTGAACTATGTAGAAATTCAGTCTTTCTCCAAACCTTACAAGACCTACACAGAAAGAAATAAAGTAAACTTTCAAAGATATTCAATCTGGAAAGGTGAATGAGTCTCAGCTCACCTGTGATATAATTTGCATGACGTGGATCCAGCTCTTCCACCAGTGAAAAGAGTCTCTCTCCCAGCCTCTCGCTGTCATCAGTGTCCGACGAGTCACTGATGTCTGTCTCCTCCACATTCTGCCTGAAGAGAAGCAGCAGGAACATTATTACAAACTACAGCTGGTTAATTAATAGAAAATCAATAACTATTAAGATAATCGATTGTTCTGAGAAATTTTAAGAAAATGTACTATAAATGTTCTCATTCCAGCTTCTTATATGTGAATATTTTCTGGTTTATTTACAATTACAGTACAAACAAGCAGTTTAACTGTAATTTAACAATTAGTATTGGTTCTGAATGTTTCATTTAGTAGATATGAATTACAGTTGGGTTGTAAGGAAGATTAATAGCTGGGTTAAAATTTTGTGAGTATTCACTTTGAGGAGGAAAGGGACATGGATGAGTGTGTGAATATCCCCTTGTATACATGTAAAAGTATGTTCTACAAACAGAAGTACGTCACATACTCTTTTAGTGTCTTCAGAGCGAGGTTCACCTGCTCTTCCAGCAGTTTGGGATCTGAAAGTAGATTTAAGACTGCCTCTTTGTGCTGCTCCAGAAGCATTCCTGTGGAGGAACAGGGAATCATATTTTACCATTTATTATGGATGTATATATAAAATTTCATCGCAATCCATTCAAAAGTTGTCAAGGCATGTTACTAAAAAACAAGAATCATGATGGCACTAGATTGTCAAAGTTAGTAGCACTGATCTTTTTTTGTTAGAAAAATCACCTTTAACGTCACACACAGATGGTACAATTTGACTGGACTTGCTTTAAAAGTAAAAATAACTGGGATTTTCTGCATAACATCTGACATGATTTGAGTCAGATGACTGTTTGCTTACCTGTGATTTTCTGTGAGTAGCCGGTGTTGTAAACATCCACCAGCTCAAACAGCTGCTCCCCTACAGAGTCAGAAGACGCCGACACATCATCTTCCTCCTTACATGTTACTGTGCTACAAAAAGGTGCAGAGACGTGAGAATATATCATATGAAAGGTTTTCAACACCCAGATAAATTCCACGATGTGCCATTTGTCCAGAATCCAGCATACATGTGTACTAACTATTCCCCAATCCCAAAATAATACTGTGACCCATACTTGGTTGTAAATAGCTGATGTTGCCTTCATGGGCAAAAACATTAAAAATAACTGCTTTAATATATAATTGTCTCTGTGACATTAAATATGTCCTTCTGCATCCGTTCAGCTACAGTGGAAAGATTTAGCACTAAAAAGACAGTAACTTTAAATGATGAAAAGACAGTGAAGCTTCATATTACCTTCAGATAAACTTTTAAATACATTTTTGGACAAAAGGAGGCTTGTTGGAATTTTGCCCCAATCACGAACACTGTAAGTTCATTATGAAGGGATCTTCTAATGGTCAGTACGAACAGGAGGAATGATTACAGCAATAAAAACATGTTTCAATGTTCACTTGGGCTCCTGACTATTGTTTTAGGACAGACTTGAAAAACTGTGAGCCTGTCCTTTAAGGTTATTTCAGTCCTCTGCTGTGAAATGAACATGGCTAATAAATTATGATTTATATCATCCAGCATACTGTCTAAGAACAGTCTGTTCAGGATGATGGAGGGAGAGAGGTCTGGTCTGTACCTGGGCTCCTGTGCGACCTGCAGGGCTCTGAGGGCTTTCTCTATGGCTGTGGTCAGCATCGCCTCGTCCTGTAGCATCTGACTCAGGACAGGACCCGGCAGCTCCAGCAACATACCTGACACACGAAGACAGGAAACTTTGGTTTTGTGCTGCCTTGTAAAAGGCAAAATTCAGCAGATTTTTCTGATAATAACAATATTACAGTTTCTCCAGTGTTGGAGAGTAACTATAGGTACATTTAATGAAGCACTGTTCTTAAGTACAATTTTGTGGTACTTTACTGGAGTATTTCCATTTTAAGCTTCTTTATACTTCCACTCTAATACATATCACAGGGAAATATTGTACTTTCTCAATTACATTCATTTGACAGCTTTAGTTACTTTTCAGATGAAGATTTGATGTGATTTTTCCCTCTAAACTTCTCACATGGTTTCATTTCAATACATTTTCAATATTTCATAAAAAATAAAAGATTACAGAAAAAGTCCAAAAAACTGTATCACCACTACTTTAACTGTAATACTTTAACTACATCAAGCTGATAATACTTATGTACCTTAGCTGTAATAGATTAACTACATCAAGCTGATAATACTTATGTACTTTTACTTAAGTAGGATTTTCATGCAGGACTTACTTGTAAAGGAGCATTTTTACATTGCTGTATTGGTGATTTTACTTAAGTAAAGGATCTGACTATTTCTTCCACCACTGCATTTCTCTTTCTTTAAAGAAAAACATGATTTATGCAGAGCATGTTTCCTCACCTGTGAGTTTCCCTGCATACTCTTCATATTTGGGATAAATCCGACTGTACAGCTGCTCCCCAATTGTCTCCACATATTCCTCTTCATCCATGTTTGACTTTTCTCACATTGTCATGTTAGCACAGCTGTCCAGGTGATCACCTCTTCACAACTTTGTAGTTCACAGCCTCCAATCGCATGCAGCATTTAAACTACATCCACAAAAATACTATGCACACATTTATAGTCCAAGAAAAAAAACCCTGATTTCGATACTAATGTTCTCTTCCTCTGTGCTTGTTCTCTACATGCACTCGTATAATAATGTTAAACTAGCTCTGCAGTGTTTGCAACTAAAGCAGCTCATATTTGACGGCTGTCTGTAAACAACATGAGGCGCACTATGACGACGTCACGCTTTGACCGAGAGCACTGACTGTGTTCATCCGCTGCATGTATGAAAAAATAGTACTTCATCAAATTAATTTCGAAATATGACATAAAGTCATAGCACAACCAACCCAACACAATTAACACAGTGATTATCTAAATATATGTGCGTTTTATGTGTAAAAATGTTGGTTTTATAGTAAATATTGTATAAAAAGGTAGTTTATGGCGCGTAGTGATCTGTGAAATAGGGTCTGTAAACCGGTTTCCGCCCTCTCTGGTCCTCTTCCTTCGCTAAAAGGTAACGTGGTCGCCTCGGCTGCTAATAGCCACGCACTAAAGTCGATTTAATTCCCTTTCTTACTCGTAGCAAGACTAATAAAGTAAGATAATGTAGTCGTGTTGATCACTGTGCATCTCACATGGTAGTGAATGTATCGGTATATTGTGTAAATTAAAACATTTTGGCATGTGAGCACGTCGTCCCGACGAGGCCTCGTCGTGCCGCGTTGAGCTGTTTGCAGCTAATGCTAAAAAAAAACTTAGTGCTCCAGTGTGACAACAGTGCACTTTTTATAATACATTTTGGTACAAACGTATTAAAACTCATTGTATTTTTCTTACATTTTCCGATACGTTATCCATTAAACCTGTTGTTGTCCTTAAAATGTTTTGTAAGTTAAGTGAACACGTTTAACTAAAGCTAGCCATCAATAAATGAGCTGTTAGCATTGACTGTCATTATCATTCAGTAACACATTGTGTTTTTTTGTGTTCAGGTTCATCATGTCGTCCCATTTGCAGTGGATGGTCATCAGGAACTGCTCCAGCTTCCTCATCAAGAGGAACGGACAGACCTACAGCACTGTGAGTGACATGTTTCTGTCCAAACCACCTGTCTGTAAGATCTGTCTCCACTAAATGTTAGATTAATGCAGAGCAGCTCTGAGTATTGAGTATTAGTCAGTGTTACAGATTAAAATTCATGTTGAAGACTAAAAGTTATGTTTGGATGATACTGAAGTTAGCTGCTGATTTGGCGTTATGGGAAACTTATGTTTTTTTCACCTCACACTTATGAAAGTGTGTTAGGCAGTGTGTCCTCATAGTCATTTTGTAGTTCATAACAAGTGTATATCTGCCACATTTACAGTATTTTTAGCATCAGATTCCCTCTTTCTTCATGTTGAGCTGCGGTGGAAGTATAGTTACAAAAAGAGGGACTTTGTTACTAAAACGACATGACACATGATAGGATGGCTGAAGCTTCATTTTAACTTAAGAAACATTTAAATACATTTTTGTACAGAAGGAAGTGTGGCTTTGGCACCCTTCACTTACATTGTAAGCGTGTTATGAAGGATCTTCTAATGGTCATTATGAACAGGAGGAATGATAACACCAATAAAATCTGTTCATTTGGTCACCTGACTGTTTAAAACAGACTTGAAAAATCATGAACCTGTCCTTTAATTGATAATAGCATTCTGTAGTTGTATTTCTATTGTGTTGGCATATACTTCGCATCATTTCCTACACTGGTCATTGATTTACTGTTGATATGTACTATTGAATTGGGACACATGGTAGAATTGACATAGCAAAAGTCAGTATGGACCCGGTGGATGACAGGGCTCAATGATGAAGTAAAATGAGGATGAATTGTCTTTGAAGTTATTTTTTTACTGACAACACAAGCTGCTCGGTGGGCTCATCTGAATTTACTCCATTTATGTTACAGGAGCCCAACAACCTGAAGTCCAAGAACTCGTTCCGCTTCAATGGTTTGGTGCACAAGAAGACTGTAGGTGTGCAGCCAGCGGCTGACGGCAAGGGTGTCGTTGTTGTGCTGAAGAAGCGTGCAGGTAAATATGAGGCAGTGTCTGTCTGTGATCTTTGTATGTTGGAGTTTAGTGTAGGGACTAATACTGATGAAACTGGTTTTGGTCTTTTTGTTAAACTTTTGAACGTTAAGCTGTTGATGGATATAAAGAAAAAAACTAATTCTTCCCTTACAATTGATTTCAAGTACAGTTGGTCATATTCTAAATTTTAGAAAGCCAAGAAACTAAATGAACTTGATAAGAAGGATGCAGTCACAAGCTGTCAGTTTGTTTCTACACTCACTGTGGATTCCTGCAATCAGCTAAAATGAACCAAACAAACTTGGTGTAAATGAGCCTCCAGTACAGATGAGCGCTGCACCTACAGAAAGATGTAGAGCACGTTAACGTAATCTCAGACTTTTTGTGGTCTGATCTGATCATTACTGCTAATTTGGCTTCATTTTAATGCATACTTTGTCTTGTCACACAGGTCAGCACAAACCTGCCAACTCTTACGAGAAGATCACCATCAACAAGAACTCCCGCGCCACCCTCAACAGCCTGAGGCACATCATTAGCAAGAACAAGTACAGGAAGGACCTGCGCATGGTGAGCATCAGCAGTATTTTTAGGCACACAAACATCTGAAACCTTGGTTTTTGTGATAGTTCTTTATTTGAAGTTTTGTATTTCAAAGTTTTCAGGAACATATTTTGATCATATTTTTGTTTTCCTCCAGGCTGCCCTGCGTCGTGCCAGTGCCATTCTGAAGAGCCAGAAGCCTGTTGTCGTCAAGAAGAAGCGCACCAGGGCTGCCAAGACAGCATAAATTGATACACATGATAATAAAATAAAGGCTCTTTCTTTGGAAAAAAAACCCAATACTTCTTTGTCCTGATTTGCTCCAAGATCTGATGACATCTGTGGATCTGCTATGTAGGATTTCTCAGATATTTGACACTTGTTTGATACTCAAGTATTTGTTACTGCATAATATTTGTGGAGTTAGTGCGTCTAAGTGTAAATATAGCAAAATGTCTTTGTAATATGAGCCATATTTCTGCTCAGTGAAGGATGAAGTCAGGCTTGGAAATCATGAAGACGACTCAGAATAAGACACATATTTGTTATTGTAGGCATACAGTGAAATTATGTGTGGTAACTCAAATCAGCAGCAATAAAAAAACAAGATAAACAGGTCAATTGAAAACAATAGAGATGTGGCCACAGAATTATGTTGAAAAATGTTTTACGAAACAAATGGATAATAAAAGTAAGATAACATAATTTGAATGTTTACAAAAAATACAGTCAGTTAAGAGTAAGACATCAAATAAAAGTTGAGTTTTCAAGGATTTAATAGAAGATAATGACGTTACCCACCTGAGATCTTCAGGCTCATAGGGAGTTAGCAGATCAGATATATGCAAGTGCCTGAGTATTTTAATTTAGTATTTTATTATTGCTTTAAAAACAAGCATTAAAATCTTCACATCAATTCTAAAACTCACAGGCAAGAGCAGTAGGGATTGTTGTAATGCATACATTTTTTAATACATAGAAGGCACTTATGCATGGCAGGTAAACATTCAAGATTTTATATACAGATGTAATAATATGCCCATTCTACAATTTGTGGTCTGTTAATGATGAAGTCCATAATGATGTTGAGCTTGTCTACCAGTTTCTGAGGGATTGTAGTATTGAAAGCAGAGCTAAAGTAACAGATAGCTTTCTGACCTATGTGCTTGGGTGCTTCAGGTGGGACAGAGCTGTATGAAGTGTGACTGCGACTGCATCTTGTAGATCTGTTTCCTCGTTACACAAACTAATGGATGTCCAGATCAATTGGGGTGATGGCCTTGATGTGAGATTATGATATTTATGTTTATGAAATTATAAATGTGAGAATTGGAACATTTTGTGTTCAAATTGAGAAAATGATGCACATCAAGGAAGTAGAGGGAGTTTTTTTCCCCCATTCCTGACAGGTCTCAATTATGCAGTAAAAAAAAAAAAAAAAGCATTTAAAAAGGCTGTAAATGCCTGAAATGCTGTAAAACTCAATATGACAGCAGGAAACATGTTCATCTGGTCTTTAAAATGTTACACTTTGTTGTGATGTGCTGTTATATGTACTAAACAGCCAACAGCCTTTTCTAAATGGTTCAGCTGCTGTTGTTAGATAATGTAGGATATAGGTCAGTGACGGGGCATTTACTGACCTATCTCCAATGAAGTTTTTTGTACCCTCTACCAAAAAATCCCAGCACCAGACCAACTTCTCGATGCTGTATAATTGATAACTACACGATCATAACAATAAATGCAGCAATCTACCTTTTGAATTTGCCAAGATTTCTTCAGATTTTGCAAACATCTACACATATAAATAAACATTTATGACCTGGAATCAACTTTGTTTCAGACCTCTTGACATTAATTCCCTGTCATTGTCCCAATTAAAAAGTGCATGTTGTAATGCTTCTGGCAAAAATGAGCTGCAACTAATTAAATATCGGGAAAATGTGCATCCTTGTCAGTATCGATCACCTGTGTCCCCAATGTGCAAATATGTATCCTTACCCTCTTTTTGGGACTATTTTACATAAATTCCTGAGGAACTGAAGACCTGGGCCATATGTTTGTTTACACAGTACATACAGAACGCCTATCATTTACTTTTGAAGTAAATTATATTGATGCAAAGGGCCTCTGTTGTCATCATCACTGTGCCCACTAATGTGGAAACATTGGATAGATTTTAAAGCAGCCCAATGGCAGCTTTCCATCTGCTGACAGCTGTCGAAAGACATAACTAACCGCTGTCACCTCCCCTGGAGTTTAAGCTGATAAATAATCCTGCACCAATCATTTCTGCTGTTCAGCTCATCTCTTTTGCACGAGATTCGGATGTACCTAAAGAAGCATGGCTCGGTGTCTGTGAAGATGAACAAGCTTTTCTGCCTGTCCGGAGGCTGTGTGCTGCGGTCGCTATGAGGGGACTAACACCGGTACTTTTCTTCATCCCCCTGATTCTGCTGATCCTGCAAAGTGGGAGCTTTGAACTACAGGATACGATCCATGCACTCATAGAGGAGAATATCCACCTCCACGACCAGCTGGAGAACCTCACCCAAGCCCTCAGGGAACTCAAGCGGATGCTCTTGCATCACTCAAATGGTACTAAATCCTCTATAACATTTATACATATAAGTACAGATATGCATAAAAATGTAAAAGCTTTAAGTACATGCTCCAGTTATTTAACAGGATAACCACTGTAGATGAAAGCTTGTTGATGCAACATAGAGCTAAATCTGTAACACAGCGATATTCAACAGTATTCAAAGTGATATTTACCATATTTATTAAATGAGCCATTAATTTTAAACTAAGAATATCATAACAAAAAATATAGTCCAGCAAAATAGTTCAACAAGCAATTAATGTTTATGTGTAAGTCATGCAGGTTCAGATCTATTTTGTGCCAAATAATGAATGACAGTGAATTTATATCATTCATTCAAAACAATTTGTACTGATCATTCCTTAAAAGGTTCTTTTTTGGCACAATCCACACATGAAAATGCAAAAATATACTGATTTTGGATGATAGAATTGATTAATTAATTAAAAGAAATCCTCATCTTTGAATTATTATTATTTTGTATAATATTAGTATTTATTCCAATCTACTCTTTTAGCACAGATTCAAGAGTATACAAACCTGCATATTGCTGTCCATATGACATAAGCATTTTGAACTGAACTGAAAAAAACACTGATTACACAGAATTTGATATCAAGAAACAGGATGTAACCCTTCTAGAGATTTTTTTTCTGTTTTTAAATATCGGGCCCACAAGGTCAGAACTGTTGTCTCCTTTCATTTGATCATTTCCCTTACTTTCATTTCCTGTCTGTGTCTTGCCTGTTTTCTTTAATCCTCCCCTGCTGTTTCTCTTCACTGATTTTCTCAAAATTGCCAGCATTAACTTCCCTTTCTCTTGTCAGTTTGACCTCACACAGTGGACTAATTCATCTTTCATACAATAGTCCAAGGGCAGAAATTCCAATATGCTTCTGTACCTTAATACAGCTATTCTGTGTGTTCAACACAGACCCGGATCATCACGAGCACCACGAACATCATGATGAAGACGCTCAGCATCTGTGGGACGAGTGGTCACAACACGGTGTGTATTATGCCACGCCGGCCTCCACAGTTAACCAAAACATGTCAGTAAATTCAGAGAGAGCAGTTGTGCAAATCTGCCCTGCAGATTCACCGCATTGAGCGTTGCAATGTGACAGGGTCCGTCCCATTAGTTGGCATTGATCTCATGGCTATGTAGGCTGCAGTTAGGCCTTTCGGGGTCATGTAAGCACCAGAGGGATAATGAAATGCTTTGTTAATCAACTCTGCCACACATGAGCCTTCCATCAGCACCATATTAGCAGCATGATTGCAAAATGAGAGTTTAGAGCTGCTAAATGCACCCTGAATGAACTAATGTGGGACTTAAAAGTGTTTCTCCCTTCCTGGCAGGAATCAGTGCAGACACCCATCTGCTGTTGGAGCATGCCTTTTGTGGACATGACCCGCATGGTTCAGCTAGTCCCCTCCATGAAGGAACAAGCCTGCTGCTGCTGATATTACTCTGTCTCACCCTGCTGATGATGATGAGCTGTTTGTAGGCTACATTAGCCTGAGGAGCAACACCGTACTTTACCTGTTGCACACATCGCTCAGTTTATCATAACTTTAGCATTTTGTGGCCATTAAGTAAAAAACTGTACAGTGCAACTTAACATAACTGAATGGTGAGATTTGACATGGTTACAGAGGTTAACCCTGGCTCCTCCTGTTCAGAGTGATTATTGATCAGAAAGGATTAAATCTGTTGACCCATCAACTATCTATGTTAGAAAATCACCTCTGGGAAATGTATTGATGCTGGTATCATGACAGAATTACAGCAGGTTAAATTCGTTGACTCGTTTATTTCCATTCTGATCGTGTGTGCTTTTTTTTTTTTTAATGCATCATTTACTTGTCTAGAGGATGTTTCAGGAGCCACATTTTTGTCTTATGATAGTGAAGACGGTGGGAATTAAGTACATACTAGAGAGAGAAACTCAAAGAACCTGAAATGTATTTGTTTGCTACAACTCGTAAGTTAACAAATACGACTGCTTGTTTAACTATTATTTTTAAACTAATTTAGACAATTTATTTCAACTGTCTAGCTTTAAACACTGAGATGGTCATGAGTATAGATAATTTTTCACAGCAGCCATTTTGACTTATCACAGCAGGAAAAGCACAGGTGGAGCTAATATCATTAATGATTGCTCAGTTTCAGCAATTTTTTCAATGCAGCACAGCAATTAATAACATTATTTACACCAGTGATTGATGAGTAAACATGCGTGCTGTTCAAAAGCATCCATGCTGTCTGTAAATACTTTCATCACATCAACAACTCTGATTTGCATATAAATACTGTGTATCTGTGAAACCAATAAATGGCAACAAATGGGATGAACACAGGCAGTCTGATGTGCTTGAACATCTGACTACTGAAATGTTGACTTTACCTTTGACCAAATGAATGAAAAAATAGTATAAAAGCTGACCTATGGAGCTTTCTTCTAAACAAAAGTTACTCATGAAAATGCATTGTGTGTTTCCCAGAGGCCTGACAGATGTGTTGAAAGCATTTCCTCCTCAGAAAACATCTGCAAAGCTGATTTTTAAAGTATTTATAATCCTGTGTGGTCAACATGCATGTTTATCAGCAGCTGGGACTTTCCTTCCTCTCTCCGCCTTTGTTGGTGTATTGCTGCATTTCTTGATGCATTAGAGCCAGTTGTAGATTAGTGGAAGAGTGTGAAACCACTGGCCTGACTGTGTATCACATGAGTTTGCAGGGCACAAACAAAATGTGGACCCACTAACAAAAAAATGGCTCTGTAGCACCACTAGAGGCCAGAAACACCACAGGGTACCTAAAAGCTTAAAGCTGCATTCAATTAATTTTGTGGCTGTTTCAGGGAAGCTGAAGAAGCTGTAAAGCCACAATTACATATTATCATATTATAAAAGTGTTATGGCTAACATAGTTGCTTACCTGTATGTACAAATCATTTGGAGTCATGTTTCCATGTAAATTATGTAAAATCAATATTCATTATCCTTATACCTCTGGTTTGGTGTCACCCACCTTCTGAGGGAAACATCTGTCTCTTTAGCTGCTAAATGCTCCACTGTGTTCATAAATTAGTTGTTAACTTTCTCTGTCTGCTGTTTGGTGCTGGACATGTAGCATACTGTCAGTTTGATGAGAGAAAATATTGATTAGAGCAGCTTTAACTAAATTAATTAATTAATTAAACACAACAGGCAAGGGAGTCCAAATACTTGTTTATTTTTCCCACTATTTGAAATGGTCCAGCACATATAAAAGTTATAAAACTAACTAAAAGTCAGTTTGGGCTGAAAGTTTCATTTTCTACAGAGTGAAACACATGTAATACAGTGAAGATGCATATGAAACAAAACAGGGAAACGTGTTTTTACACAAAGAATAAATAGTTGACAGTCACAGCTCAAAGAAAACATTTAACCGACATCATTCTCACTATGCCTCGATAATAATAATAATGCCTAGTACTTACTCTCATTCAATATAACTCATATTTAACATGGAATGATATCATGCTGAACGCCCATTGGGTCGTAGTGTGTGTGTGTGTGTGTGTGTGTGAGCATTTCCTTTTGGTTCTGCTTCAATGCTGGTTGTATGTTTCTGTGTGAGTGGTAAAATGGCGAACCTGGCTCAATCCGTCATCACTACGATGGGGTCCACATACATGTAAATGATCTATAGTCCATGCAGACTGTGTACGCATATTTCCCAAGCATATAATGGAAGACAGATGTTATGGCTCTAGTCTATATCAAGGTCAGAGTCCTCATCGCTCTGATTGCTCTGTATGATGGCTCCATTACGGATGGTCTTCTGGACAACGGGGGACTTGTCGGGCAGCATGCCGTACTCCTGCAGCAGGGCCTCCACGTCTACGGCAAAGAAATCCTCCCCGAGCTGGTCCGTGAGCCTCACGAAGTTACCGATCAGGTCTCCTCCTTTGTAAACCAGCAGGGCGGGCAGAGCGCTGCCTCTGAACAGCGCGCTAGTGCTGATTGCCGAGCTGCGTACGCTGCAGAACTTGACCAGCGGGTATTCCTGAGCCAGACACAGCAGGCTTCCGCTCATGGCCTCGCAGCCCGGGACATCCAGCTCGTAGATGTGGATCATGACCAGTGTGCTTTTGTCCTCCTTGTCTAAAGCCTCCAGGAAGTCCTCTCCGCTGTTGAGCTCGTAGACTTGCGCGAAGCGTTTGCCGCGGCAGAGCTGGCGCCGCATCTCTTCGATGCGTTGCATGCGGTAATGCTGCAGGAAGTCTTCATCATCTTCTTCTTCCTGGAGCATGTTGTACTCCTGCATGGTCATCTGTGGGGTAGACAAAAAAAATGAAAATGTGCTGCCAATTTTACAGATGCTCCAAAGTAGCAATTTTTTCATCTGGACAGTTCAAATCCTGGCCTCTATTTTGGCTAATTATAAATGCATGAGTGCAATAAGTACATAAATAATGTATTTTCTTTCACTGTTTTCTCACTAATGTCAAATAATTAACGATAAATGAATGTGTTTCTAATTACAAAATGATTAGTCTGTCAGAAAATAAAGGAGGAGGGTGCAGGGATTCCACAATGTTATTCAGGTTGTTTTTACTTAAGATATTGTCTGTGTTTCACCAGCAAGTGCCCCCTAGAAAGTTTGCTACAGTTTCAAGAAGGGGGGGGGTCACCAATGCACCACTAGGATGGTGTGAGGAACAAGGGGTTGAAGCTAAAGGAGCTATTCACAATTCATTTTGTCCCCTGTCATGCTTACTTTGCCCTGGAGTTTTTCCTGCAGCTCTTTCTGTTTCTCCTTGTCTTTTTCCAGGTCGAGGTCAGAGCGGCAGGTCATCGACAGCTTCTTGATCAGTCGTTCCATCTCTTTCTTCTGCTCTTGCTTCTGCTCCACCTCCAGCTGCTTGTACTTCCTCCAGTCATTGATCACACCCTTTGGTCCTGTCAGAGAACAGCCAATGTCACTTTAATTTTATTAACTAATGTTCTAAATAAGTACTAAATTCATTTAGATGATGAATAGGTGATCAGATTTTTGATCAGTGATGAAAAGAAATAAATCAAGAATAACTACATACATCATTTAAGATGCATGCTGAGAAAATTTGATCATTACTCTGATATTATAATCAAAAATGGGTCGTTTCATTCCTCAAATAGTGCATTCATATTCAAACCCTTCTTCATAAACACATTACTCAAAGATTTTAACCGTTACCAGTGTTAAATAAATGTTAAAGAACTAGATTATTTGACATAAAAGAAATGTCTGACTATTATTTTTGACATTTTTTGTACTAAACTCAACTAAATCAACTACTCAACACTGTCATTTATTGTAAAGCTTTTCAGTAATATTGTAGACAAATGTGGTCTTATTACCTGCAGGCTACTGGGCCCTCTCATTTCTTATCATATAGTAGAGTGTTTTGTATGCGTTTATGGTCGCTACCTGTGTTGACAGCGCTTCCATCAGCGCTGTACTCTATCTCAGGCTCAGTGACGCTGCCGTCCCGGATGGTCTTGCCCTCCCCTTCCTCATCCTCGTTGTCGCTGCCTTCATCCTCGCTGCTGCTGTAGTAGTACTGCAGCTTCTCTCCCAGAATCTTGTCGTCCAGGGTCGTCATTCCGGCGGCTCACCTGAGGGGCGGCAGGTTTTTAATGTGTAAAAATATCTCTCCATCCAACACTTTCATATGAGATATGTCATTATACTTCTGTTAATTCATCTATTTCTGCTTCTATATCCACACATTTAGACTACACCCAATACTTTATTTATCCTTCCTTCCTCTTTGTATTGCATGCAGTGGAAAAGGATGTGTATTATGTAACACCAGTCTGAACCAACACTGATGCATTTGTTCCAGAGATTCACAGAGTATATTTGGGTCATTGACGTTTTTTTGTGTCCATGTGGTTTAGTCAAATTTAAAGGGGTTAACGTATGAATAACTTGCACACATTCATTTTTTGTGGACACAGCATAACATTTCTGCTTTTAATCCATTTTGAGTGGTGTAACTATAAAAACTTTGTACCACATAATTACACTTACTTAAAATACAAAACTTTACATTTTAAACAAACCTGATGCTGCTTTTAAGACACATTTTTTAAAAGATATTTTTGAATTGCTCATCTTGCTAACCCTTATTTGTCACTGACCCCTTCATGTAAACACACACATCTCCATTTTGGTCATTTGACTACTAATTTGCATGTGTATGGTGATTGTCAGTAACAGATTAGTGCTATTTGCTTTGTCTTTAACCAATTCACAGCATCATACATAAAACCTCTTAAGATTAACAACAGTTTTTGTTTTGTTTTTTAAGCAGTGCTTTGTCTGGATGAGCACATCAGTGTCAGTGAAGCATAAATAATCCAGGCTAACAGCCATCCACGCTGTTATAGGTCGGGCACAGAGGGCTTTAATTCAAAAATAGGACATCTACTCTAAACATAGCTTATAGTAAGTGCGTCCTTTTTCTTTACTACAGCTGAATGCACTGAGCCGTGTGTAAGCTTGTCCATGTGCACAGATGGACGAAGACACCCTTCATATAAACCCCCCAGGCAGCAAAACGTATACTTTTAATTACGTTTTGCTACTTTGCTACTTTTAATTTAATTTTATACTTACTATAATGCGTACAGGGGGGTTTCAGTTTGACGTGGTTGCCATTTGGTGATAATATATAACAATAATTCTCCATTAACATTGCATATATCCTGTTTTCTATGTAAACAGTGAAAGTGAAGGCCTATAGCCAACACCTCAGTTATCTGAGAGCCACTACTTGTCCCGATATGAAGAGTTAGTTATGAATTAACTGTATTACTATTACTGGTATCTGTGTAAAGTGTCAAAACGCTACTGTAAAGAGGATAGAGACAATCCAGTTACCTTGTAAGTAGGACGAGGGCTTGAACCTGCTATGCTATCATTTGACAGTCAGTAAACATTAGCTAGCTATGAATGCCAAGTTTACATCGACCCCGACATTATACATCGCCATAAAAAAAAGTATATAAAATGTCCACTCATTAAAAATAATCGTCTTTTTATCTTACCTTTTTCGTTACGACCAGATAACGTTAGTAAAATGCCACCAAGTTCCACTGTCACTGCAGCTAATCTGTTAGCTTCTAGCTGACCGAGCCTCTCTCAGTCTGGGGTGCGTTCAAGGCTCACAGAAAAGTCGTAATTATAAAAGCACACGCTCAAAGACTTCCCACATTCAGCTCAGATGTTCAGATTTTAATAGAGCTAGGACTCATCGATTACTTGCGGGATATTGAAATAATAAGAAACTTATTTGATTAATTGATTCATCATTTTGAGTCGTTTATCAAGACATATTAAAATACCTTGTCAGTAAATGGTGTTGAACAAATCAGGATGTTTAATGTCTAGTATAATTAGTTTTTAGTTTTTTGTGAATTGCAGTACTAAATGACACAACCAAACTACAGTCATTCAAAATTGCCGAGCCACATGTTTAATTTTGGCCGTGAAATTTTTTTTTTTTTTTTCACATTATGTTTTGTGAAAGTGTCATTAAATTTGTGGTGTAAATTTGGACTTTACTGAGAGCTCCTAAAGATAACACGGGTTCATCCTCGTGACGTATGAAATGTTCCGTGGCTGTTAAACCCCTCTCTCACCACTGGAGGACAGTATAACTATGAAGTATACATAAAATACACTTTATCCTACTAGTACCTGTAGTACTACCAGGGTTGGGAAGGTTACTTTGGAAATGTAGTAGGTTACAGATTACTAGATACCGTTTTTGAAATGTAATAAGTAAGGGAACTATTTCAATTACTTAATCAAAGTAATGTAACTTATTACTTCTTGATCACTTTTCTAATTTTCTAACAAATGTTTTCAGCTGTTAGGGTAAGTGTACCCATTAAGCACCAAAATCTATGTTCAGGTGTTTTTCATCGATACTGACATGATTTATAAGGGAGATAATTTCTTATAAAGCAAGATTTATGTCTCATTTGAAAATGTATTAATTAGTTCATGAAGATTTTGGGATAAAAAATAAAGATATTTTATGAATAAAATCAAAATGGGCTTTATTGTTACTGCACACCATTTAAGCCCATGTGTGCTCCAAATAAGGTCCACATCATGATTTATTTACAATTTATATATATAAAATATTGATTTCAAACAATTAAAACACCAATATATGTATTCAGTAACAAGTTAAATATTTAAAAAATGAGGAACAAACCCCTTCTCTTGGACAAAATCTTGTAACCCCCTTTGTAATCATCAACATTTTCATAAGTAACTCTAATTTAATTACACATGTTTGTCAGTAAGTGTAACAGATTCAAGTTACATCTATTTTGTAATTAAATTACGTAACACCGTTAAGGCTTCCAAACACTGATTACTATGACTATTGCTGCTACTACAACCACTGTTGGCAGATGCACCAACATTCCCAAGTCAAGCTTTGATTTAAATATAATTAAATATTGAAGGTCCCATGATACCAAGAAGAACAGAGTATAGTTTTCCCTTCTGTTTATTCAAATCACTGCAGCATTTAAAGGACAGGTTCACTTTTTTAAAAGTCTGTCTTAAAACAATACTCAAGTGCCCAAATGCATATTGAAATATTTTTTCTCCCATAATGATAATGCAAAATCTAATCTGAAGCTTATATGAGGGTTAAGTAGTCTGAGTTAGACATATAAAGTGGATATCAGCCAAATTTACAGTCAATTTAGCATAAAATGTCCTCTTTGTGTTTCCTCCGACAGGATTTTCCTATTGAAAAAAATGACTTCGGCACCAAAAAGACTGGAATGTTGAAAGATATCAACTTGATTTTACTTGCTAACTTCAGTTTATTGTCCCTCATCACTTACACTGAAAGCATATTTGAATGGGGGTCTTTTCATAGACAGTATGATTAGGAGGACTGATTACAGCGAGGAAATCCTGTTGTTTTAAAACAGATTAAAGATTTTTTCAATATTTATGTGATTTTTAAGCTTGCTGTGCATCCTGTGCAAAAGACTTAGACCCTGCTATCGGGTCAGTCTTCTGTTACCATGTGTATTCAGTCTCTTGCCAAAATATACACTGGCCGTGGTGATAGAAATGGAGACTTATGAGAGGTACAGAACAATGGATAGTCAAAATTAAGACTTTAATCTGTCAATTTTAACTAAAGTACAACAATCTGTCTTGTCTATAGTTTGATTTTAATAATTTCTTCTGAAAGAAAGTTATAGACAGTTAATATCTTACAGTGTGAACATGTATTTTGAAGGTATTTCATTCATCAGACACAAAGCAAGCAAATCAAAAACATCACGTTTGTTTCCTCACTGATGTCTTTGTGCAAGTGTGATGCAGACAGTGCAATGAAAGGAAGAGGCAAGTTTGATGTCACACTGAGCTCTGGGTCCTTGGTCCAGTGCATTTACTGTATGTTCACACAGGTCTTTAACTCTTGTCTTTTAGCAGCAGCCTCTTTGACCTTCATATAGGGATCTCAAACCAAAACCTTCTTGTGTCTGGAAAGGGTCATAGCTCATCAGTCCTTTCTTTACTAGCGTCTTTCCCTCTTGGTGACTGCTCCTCTGCTGGTACTCTAAATGCCACATTCGGACACGTCCTGGTGTTCAGACACACCAGCTTCTTCAGCGTGGCAGAGTTGACTATGTCAAAGCCAACTTTGCCTCCAAAGGTGCTGGGCTTCCAGTACTCTGGAGAACATATAGGGTTTCCCAGAAGGCCTTTAAGGGAGAATGGGGCGCCCATCTCCACCATGCTCTCCCCAAATATGGCCCCCAATCTTGTTCTCTCCAACATCATGCCGGGATAAAATTCAAGAGCTTCTATGTCACCATATAACTCTTCAAGCTCACGGGCTATCTCCTCGTTATCTGCAAAAGGTAACAATGAGCATTGCTCAGTTAATAAAAATATCTACAATGAATTGCATCAAAAATATATTCATTTACTCAGTAGCCATAGCTGGGCCTGAGCTGAGAGCCGAGCCTCAGTGTTCTGCAGTAATGTACACCAAAACAAATGTCTCCACGAATATGTTTTAGCCATGCAAGCAGCAAAGCACTGAGGATGGAAAGCTCAAATATTTCAACAACTACTCGACGGATTGCCATGAAATTTTCTACAAACATTCATGGTCCCCAGAGGATGAATCATAATGACTATAGTGATTCCCTGACTTTTCCTCTTGTACTACCAGCAGGTAAAAATGTTAACATCTACATTAGCAAAATATCTTAACATCTACTGGATGGAATAGCACAAAATTGAAGAAGATGAATCCTGATGACTTTGGTGATCTTCTGACATCACCTCTACCGCCACCAGGAGGTTGACATCACCTCTCTGACACAGCCAAATGATCGTCAAATGATAGTCCTGCTAATCATTTGGCAGATTACATCATCAACTGAAGGATTTGATACCACTCAGAGGATAGTAATGGAGAGTAATCTTTAAACAAAACGCCTACAAACACAGAAGATGTCATTTATTTCCAGGAATGTATGTTTAGCTGCTCTCATGGGCTCGTAAAAGTCGTAAATCATGTGCTTTGAAAGCTTCACTTCATGTTGTGTGGTCTGTACACAGCTACAAGTATTTTTTTCTTACCAGTGAATTGTCTGAACGATGTGTACGGCTTAAGGTTAAAGCGTTTCCTGTACTCGTTGAAGGACTGCATCCGGAGCTGCCGCGACTCCTTTATGGTCCCCACAGCTACTTTGGTCACCACAGCATTGATGTTATGGCCTCCACCTATCTGTAAGATAAAAGTTTGAGAATTAAGTATCTGATATTTATATGTTTAGCTGTGCTTACAGTTTAAGTGTCAAGTCTGTGGACTAGGAAATGTAATGATCTCCGTGAAGACTGTAATTAACAGCCAGTACCTAAATAGGCAAAAATTAAGATTAATATTCTGTTTCTGGTTAGTGTATAACACATTTTGTAGCTAAGGCAACCCACAACAACCTTAATCAAACAAGAACACCCAAAGAATGTAGTTAGACTGTGAGCCAAGTGCCCCTAATTTATCAACGTTTAATCATGCCAAGCACTGACAGGATACAAACCCAGCAAAACAGGAAGAGTAAGTGTTAATGCCAAAAAACACATTACATGGATGTTTGAATGTAGCAATACTGTAGTTATCACTAAGAGATAGTGATAACTGACAACTTAAGCTGAATTTATTTCTCTTTGCATATTCATTATGATATATTGTCTGAGGTTTGTTACCTGGCCGGCAGTTTGTCGAGAGAAGGCATCCACCAACTTGTCCACGCCGTAGTGTGTGAGAACAGAAGTGTTGAAGAGGAACTGTGTGTAAGACACTTCATCTCCGTTAATAAGGAAGCTGTCAGGCATCAAGGGGTGCCAGTGGTAGAGCTGGCTGAACTCAAGAGCGATACGGTTCCCATACTGGAACTGGGAGTTGAACAGCAGTGTAGGATCAAACTTCAGCTTTAACAAGTATCCACTGAGGTGCTGCACATACTCCTCAATTACTATTCGTATTGTCTCACCTGAGAGAAACAGACAGAGACACAAGATATAAATACCTACAGTACATTTATGGGTCAGTGACAAATAAGGGTAGGCAAGATGAGCAACTCAAAAATATCTTTAAAATAGTTTTAAAAGCAGCATTAGGTTTGTTAAAATGTACATTTTGTATTTTTGTTGGTTTTATGTCATTTAAAAAGACATTTGCACAATTTTTACCAAAAGTAAGTCTGAATGCTCCTGAAAATGTCAAATGGTGTAACCAAATAAGAATGATAAATATTATATATTTTATCCACCTACAGTGTATTTAAGTGTACTTATACAAATAGTTACTTCATTTAAAAGAAAACGTAAATGGTTACTGATTTATATGATTCCCCAGATTAAATTTAATGTTTAGAACAACTGTATTTTATTACCTTTAATTAATATAACAAAGTTACAATCTAAGATCATGCTAAACTAGTTGATATGGTGTTTTATTGAGAATTTAGCATTTTTAAGCAAGTTTAATTATGTTGTACAAAGCTTTTATGGTTACACTACTTAGACATTTTTGCTTTAATCCTCTAATATATTCTCTCAGAAATGTTATGCTGGGTCCACAAAAATGAATGTGTACAAGTTATTCATGTTTATTTTCAAATTTTAACCCCTTTAAATTCGACCCTAACAACAAATTAAAAAAAAAAAGAAAAAAAATTAAAAAGACATTTGACATTTTGGAAAATATGCTTATTTACTTTCTTGGTCTAACCCTAACCCAACCAGTGCAGACTCCAGACAGTTACTGCGCCCGTCCAAAATTTAATCCAGCACAAATCCCCTGTATAACCAGGTTTTTTTTTCCTTTTGTTTTTTTAAATGTCAGCTTTCGTACACACAAGATATACATTTTATTAGTGAGCTTTAGATGTGCTCATAGGCACCTTTGGATAGAGTCACACTAGCTATTTTCTCTAGTTTCCAGTCTTTATGCTAAGCTAAACCTTTTAACTCTCGGCAAGAAAGAATAAAGCTGCAATCCACTGTACTCATAACTTGGAAAATAATTATCTCCGATATGGAACAATGCAATGGAACAACCATTGAAGTCAGAAACTTGGGCAAGATCAATCTAGTCTGAATTAACAGACAGAAACACACTTAACATCACAGAAATATGCTAGCATACACAGTGAACAGTAGGCAGAATTATCTTTTCAGTTTTTATTTTATATAGTATTTGTATTGTGAAGCGTGCTGTAACAACTTAGTTGCCATTTCCATTCAGTTGATTTGTGCTTGATAGAAGTCTTTGCGAGCGGTCTACCCCTAGGCTACATCTCCTATTTCTTTTAGAGTGCGCTTATTTGTTAAATCAGCCACTTTAGTGTCAGATTGGAATCAAACCCTTCACGTAAATGGCCCTCTACGTGTTAGATTGCTGCACCCGTCCATGTTTTCCAAAGTAGATGCACTGGGATGCACTTAGATTGGAAGTTGGAGAAACTGACCCAGAACTATCGACTTCTATCTTGCAATGGATTGCAAGCAAATTATCCAAAATATACTCATTCAAAAGTGTGTCCTACTCACCAATGATAATGAGGCGGGTGGTCTGGAAAAGCTGCTCATCATCCCAGGTAGGATGTTCTGCTTTCAGGATGTCACAGACTCGGTTATGCTCCCTCAGCCACAGCGTAGCAAACATTCCCAAACCAGGGAGAAGTCCGAAAACTTCCTGACCAATAGCCATTTGATTCTCTGGAGGGATCCCAGGGGGGTAGCTCATCTTAACCGGTGCATCAGCTACAGAGGGAGGGTACATCTCTCCATCAATTACCTGATGGGAAAGACAATAATTAATGATTATACAGTACAACTTTTTCAACCTATTTCAAATTATAAGATAAAAGAAGGAAGGCTGCAGGTTTCCTTTTTGTTCCCGTCAATATGTTGAGTCAAGTTATTTATACAGTGCCAAATAACAGTAGAAGTTATTTCTTTTGTATCTTTTCACATGGAGGAGATCTAGACCGTACTCCTCCATGAGCAGCACTTAGCGACAGCAGCAAGGAAAAAAACTCCCCTTTAACGGGAAGAAACCTCAAGCTGAACCGGGTTCTACGTGGGCGGCCATCTGCCTTGACCAGATGGGTTGAGAGAGAAATAAGGAGGGGGAGGAATGATAGAAAGAAGGACACAGAGAAAGCAAAGCAATAATATTTAAAACAATAACAACAATTGTAACAAAAGAAATATGACTAGTAGGAATAGTAGTAGGAGTGGGCGTCAAGCTGGACCAAGGGGACAGAAGGCAGTCTGCAAGGTCTCCTGTGAGACAAGAATGCACAAAACTCCGGGAAGATGTCAAGTTAGTAACACGTGTTAATGGGGCATGAATGCGTACAGATGGAAATGGAAAGGAGGAGAGAGGAGCTCAGTGCACCGTGGAAAGTCTCCTGGCAGTCAAGGACAAGGCAAGCCTGGGCCGGACCTGTAAACTATATGCTTTATCCAAACAGAGTGTAGAGAGCATGTCTGTCTCAAACTGGACGATGGCACCACAGGAGATGAGCCTGATAGCTGAAGGCTCTGCCTCCTGTTCTGCTTTTGGAGACTCTACGAATCACAAGTAAGCCTGTAGTCTGGGAGCACAGTATTCTAGTGGGGTAATAGGGTACTATGAGCTCTTTAAGATATTATGCTGTCTGACCATTAAGGATTTTGTAGGTGAGGAGAAGGATTTTAAATGGTAATCTGAATTTTACAGAGTTATTGCAGAGTATCTAAAATGGGAGATCTCTCCTTTTCTAGTTTTTGTCAGTACATGTGCAGCTGCATTCTGGGCCAGCTGGTTAGAGACTTGTTGGGGCAGCCTGATAATAAGGGGTTGCAGGAAAATGAAAGAAGTCTTTGTTCACATGATTTCTCAATTGACAGTATTGATGTATTTCTTCACCTGATACTTAAGTTTCCCATCTTTGTGAAGCCTGAGCAGGAGCTGACGTTCCAAGTTGTCTCCATAAATGTGGCCTGCATCGACCTGTATGTGTCGCAAGGCAAGACAAAAAAGTCATATGTGAGAAAGAGAGCAAATAGATAAAGGCCTGGCTAAATATTGGTGATTGACAGTGTAATTGCAGATATATATATATGTGGGGTTTTCTACTTGCTCCAACAATATCCAGATTAATTATTAATCTCATTCAATAACCACTCTCTCTATCCTTGACCACATACTATAGAAACTTAAATGTAGTAACTGGACTGATAAATATGCTGTCTATTTTACTAGTAAATTAGAGAGCATAAAATCTCAGATTTCACCCAAGCCTCGCAGTTTAACCCATTTTTAGTGATGTCCTCCATCCCTTAATCAGTATTCAAACAATCAAACAATCAATATTTCAGCTTTAGAGAAATTGGTCATTCAAATGAAATCCTACATCTATATCCACCTATATGTCAGATATTGTCCCAAATAAATCTTTAAAAAGGGAACTCCAGTCCAAGCTCTTTTAAAAATGCCATTATGGAAGCACTACTTAAGAAACCAAATCTGGATCTTCTTTTTTTAAGCAACGATTGACCAATTTCAAAATTATTGTTTTCATTAAAGGTTTTAAAGAAACGGACCTCAACACCAAATAATTTATTGAAAGAACAAATTTAAAGTAGTTTTCAATCAGGTTTTATAGTACTGGTCTGGTACTGATCACCTCTGCTCTCCTACATAGCCTACAAACTTGGTTAGGTCTTAAGAGGACTGACTGTTTTACACCTTTTACATTTTTCCTACTAAAACAGAAAGTTCTGTTTTGTTTTTAGCAGTTCTGTTTCTTTTTTAATGATAGACACGTTGTAAGTGTATTAATCAAAGTGAAACACAAGTAAATTAATCATTATTATCAACTGGAAAAAATCTGTAATGAACTAACCCCATGCGCTAGAGCCTTCGTGAAGCCCACACCCATGCGATTGTAGGTCTTAAAGAACTGGTGGGTGAAGTGTTGTGCAAAGAAGGCGAACATGAGGTTGGTGCCCTGGGGGTCAGGTCTGAAGGTCCTTCTCTTCAGCAGCCTCTCAACCAGCAGCTCAGGGTCAGGCAGCCCAGCCTTGCCTGAACAGAAATACCACAGCATCACACGCAGCACAGGGCAAAACACAGACACATCACACCTCTAGTCATAATACTGACACAGTACGTCTGTGCAAACATGATACAGTTAACACGTCACAATGCACTCCTGAACCATCCAAGGACAAACATCTGCATGCATGTTGCAATGGTGAAAGCTTCAACCGGAACAAAACTGAGTTCTGCATTGAATGTTATTGATACTGTCACACTTTTGTTACTCAGATCAAAACTATCAGTGGTGAAGAGCTAATTAGTAACCTTAAGCTGCCTCCATTTTATGCTTCTTTATACTTTTACTCAACATTGTAGAACATATTGTACTCTTACTCAGCTATATTATCTGACAGCTCTTTTCTGATTAAGATTTTCATATAAAACATAAAATCAGTTTATATATAAAATACTACATATTGTTATACATTAAACTGCCCAGTTATACACAAAGTAGTCAAAATGTGTTTAGGGTACAGCATTAAAATGCTAATTACATTTGAATGCACAAGTAAAAATAATCCAGCAATATACTACATAATATGAAAACAAACTAAATTAGTATTATAAATAGTTCAAACACAGTATTATTTGGAAAATGTAAGTTTAAGTTTTGTATGGCACTGATACCATAATAACACTTTTATCTTTGAGTTGTACAAAACCAGTTTCGCTCAATTTTCGTTAAACAAAAAGAAGCCACAGTTCTTAAATGTTGCACAATCAGCTGTACAAGATCCTTGAGTGAATAAAAATGTCTAAAACTGGCAACATTTTGATTCAAATCAAGAACAATCTGATCAAAGATTAAATATAAGTTTACAAATCCAGCCTGGACAAGTTTCTGTACTTTGAGCTCTGTATTTTAACTTAAATATAAAAGAGTTGCTAACCTCTGACCCCTAGAGGTGTAGGGCAGTCCGGTGGCACTGGGGGCAGAAGCCGAGTGTAGTAACTCAGATTGTAGTAGGACTCCCAGCTGAGGTAGCTATATTTTGAGTTGTAAGTTGGAGGGCTGGGTATTAAGTTGGACCTCACTGCTCATACAAAAAAAGGGATAAAAAGGTAATGTGATACACTGAATATGGGACAGTTTTGAATTAGTTTTTTGAGTGATTTGTTGACTTTGGACCTGTTAGAACCAGTCGCATCAGAACGTCTCGTAGGAAAGTGTAGTTGATGATGTCCCAGAGCCAGCGGAAATGTGTGAGAATGTAATGCACCACATCCGGGCTGGGCTTCAAGAACTGACGCACCCTGGTCCAAAACTCAGCTGTGGTGGGAGAACACATGAACACATGTTGTTATTACTGGAAAACATGGCAGCTGGGAATTTAACTTGGGAATTCATTCAAAATAACAAAATCATTATATCCTCATTGTCATTCCTCAGTTTCTGCATTGTGTTATTTCGTACTTTTCTTAATTTAAGTGGAGAGGTGACCGAAGACGTTAGGATAAACATAGCAGAGTGTAACATGACACAGGTATCCAGTATGTCTGTTACTGGTTCACCAGGATACCTTTTACTTAGTGCTTTGTAGCCTCAAGCTGCCTGAAGTCTGTTGCCCATTAAGCTCACTGAGATAATATCCTCTGTACTTTTTTCTGGCAACTTTATTCCTGGAGGTTTTATGGCCCATTTCCAGACCTCTGAATCCCCACCCTGCTCCTAATTCTTGTATTTTTTGACCCTTTGAATTTACATTTGACTGTTGAGTTTTCAGTATACTAAAAAAGGGGTTCATCATTTTCTCCAATATAATTTTTCCCAAATTTGTACTTTTTGTAAAGTGCTCTTTGATTATAATAAGTGCTATATAAAACATTTCGTTACAATTATTTTTTAAAGCCTTCATATTGGGAACAAGGGTTTACATCTATGCTAATAGCTCTGTAAAGCTTTGCAGACATCGGTGCTTTGAGCTAAATGCCAACGTCAACATGTTAACATGCTCACAGTGACAATGCTAACATGCTGATGTTTCGATATAATGTTAGGGCTGTTCACCATCTTAGCTTAGCTATCTAAGAGGTGAAAGTTATCACCCTGTGAATGTTATCACTTAATTCCAGTTTCCATTTTTCCTGTTTGACTTTCCTGGCCCTTTTCCTTCCCTCTCTCCCACCACAGTCCTTTCTTTCTCTGCACAATCACAGCAATTAATGTGATGTAACTGCATAACTGTGAGTCAATTACTTCACATCTGATTAAGGATCGCACTGTGTGAGGGATCCTTGTTAATGAGAGGCTGACCAGCAGAGTTACTGGATGCCTTGGTGAGGAGATCAGCAGGAGCAGCTCTGATCCAGATGAGTTCTTCCTGGCAGTTATCTCATGTTATTCCAATTCCTCCAAATATTTGGGTCTAGACAAGAAGTCCGAACTCTGAGCCATGTTTAATCTGCTCAGTTTCTTCATTTTAAAACAAGATGAGACACAGTCTTGCCCCACTATACCATCTAATCCTTTCCGGTGTAATACAGGGAAGAATAACATACCAGAATCTTTCAAATTCCTTCAACATACAATAAAATAAGAGGATATGAGAACTGGTTATAATGAGACTCACGGATGGTGCAGTTTTCTCCGTAGTAGCCGCTATAAGTGCAGTCACACTCATACTTGTCCTCACCATACCTCACACACGCTCCCCAGTGCTGACAGGGGATGTAACAGCATGGGTTCACTGTGGAAAACAAGAATGAGACCATGAGAAATGCTTACTTAAACTCAGGCAGGTGGATCATATATGCTGATCATATATACTGTTATACAATTTGTCAGCATCCCTCGCTTCCTGCACAAGGATCTAGATCCCAAATGAAAACTACGTCGTTATTTCCATGCTGCCAAATAATTCTGTCTTTTAGCCAGATGTGATGTCTCACGGTCTCAGTTTTTTTAACACGTGCCAATAAAATGAGATCATTTCTGCACCAAGTGGAGATCTTGCTTTTCCTGGAACTCTGGAGATATGATTTTCTGATTATTTATTTTTTTATAATCTAAAGCCATTTGTTATACATAAAGGTTCATAATTGGCTCATCATTTCCTACTAATTTCTTTAAAAAAATACTTTTCATGAAATAAATATGTCAATTGGTAATAATTCTAGGTTTTAGTTATTACGCTTTGTTGATTTTATAAGCAGTTGTTGATTTCCAGAGAAATTAGCTTGAAAGACCTGCTCTATTTAAACACATGAAGAGTGTTTTATTCATCATGTGTACACAAACAAGCTTAGCATTTAATTGGACACATTGAGTATTTTACATTGAATAAGTGCAAAACTACATAGCTTTTTCCAGGAACATTCTGAAGGAGTTATTAATAGGAATTACTAACTTTTATGGTTTGTTTTAGGAATCAGTAACTCTTTAAAGTGGATTCTGTATTTAAAACCATTTCAAACTCATAAAAGGGAGAAAGATAGAAAATACACAGTAATATATAATATACCTCTGTCATGGGTTAGGGTTAATGTGTGTGTGGGGGGGGGACCCAATCAAGTGACCCACATAAAAAGATCTTTGTTCTCACACGCAGAAACAGAGAGGTGGGGGGGAGGGAAGTCCAACAGGGGTATTGTCAAGACACGACAAATGAAGCTGAGCTCATACGTGCAAGTTTATAAATGAAATCCTCTTGAATGGTAGATAAGAGTGTTTATATGAGACATTCCTTGATCCATCTCTAGGTGATTTATGCATGGATAACTTCCACTTCAAAATATTGTATAACATTTTAGGGCGTAGTGTCACAGATATGCATACAATGTAAAACTTGTGATAAACAGAGACTTCTCAGTAAAGGGAAAGCACCTCTAATAAAAAGAATTACTGGAGAGAATTCACGCATGTAAAAACGTGCCTCTCCCTGCCCACACAGGCCCCCATCGTTCTCCATTTTCAAGCAAAACATTTAACAGAGCAGCAACTCATCTGCTGTTGTGCTATGTGTTGAACATAGATACTATCTATTTTAATGGGTGAGAACAAGTTCAAATCTCACACGACATGTGAGAGAGCCTCACCTTTTAAAACCAATGACAATAGATTTCATGAATGGAAAACAGTAAAATGACGTAGTAATAAGAATCAAATAGGAACCACAAGAGGGACAAACGTACTACACATTAATTATATAAAATCTCATTCATGAGATGACACAAGCTCTCATTCAGAAATAATATGAGTTGTAAGCGGAGATCAGATGGAAAGAATGAGGCAGTGAGGCTGTTGGCAGGATGGATATTGTATATATAAGGGGAGTGAGGGGGCATGTTGCTGCACAGGTCAGGCTACATATCATAGCTACAGGTCTGGCAGGAAATGTCTGTTTTGAGGGGGCTTTGCTGCAAGAAATACATGTATCCACTTTCACACATCTCTCAGTGCTGAGTGTTGACATTTTGTTGTTTTAAGGACTCATTTAACTGAAACAAGAAGAGAAATACACTGACTTCAGTGTTTCACCTTAAGTTAAATACAATGTCCTAGGATAATATCATGTTAATTAAAGTTGAAAAATCCATAACTCCCAATGGTAGATTTTCCTTATTATAATCATGTTTTGGAAGAAAAATAAGGTATGACATAATCAGAAATTTCTCTTTTTTTGTTTCAAAGTGCCTCTTCAAGCTGATGAAGTCATGTTATTTTACCAGGAGAGTACCTGCCAGGACCTGTTTTTGTTATCAGGATAACAGGAATGCCTAATTAGTAAATCTTGATCAAACTACAGTAGATAAGGAAATTAAAGTGGATAAGGAAAACACTGCATGCATGTGCACTGATTCATATCTTTACATGTGTTTCCTGCCTTTGACCAACAAAAGCAGGATAAACTCCCTCTATATGTTATTAATACAGTATGTTACAATACATGCACAACACTGTGTTCAAACCCAACCCAAAACTAAACCTCTCACCTACCTGTGTTTGAGGTAACCTCATCACCCCGGCATGCAGGCTCCCGCAGCAGCAAGAGAAGAGCACAAACTGATCCTAGGACAGAGGCTTCAACAGAAGTTGGAAATCAATGTGAGTTTAGGGAACAGGAAGATAAAACACACAGCAGGCCATCCCCACAAGTAACAACAAGGACGCAAGCTACTCACATCTCATCACAGCAGCTGCAGTTCAGGAGGTTCCAACTCATGAAACTACAGGAAAAGTGCTGTAATCTGGATTTTGGGCTGGATCACAGAGGTGGGAGGAGGAGAGCGGTTCCTAGTCAGACAGTGAGAGTGGAAGAGCAGAAGGACCAGCTGTCCGACTGGTTAACTCCTGTCTGAGTGAATGCTGCAGCCTCGCTGCACTGCGCTTTCACCTGCTGACAGAAGGGTAAGGGAAAAAGTGGGACGGTGACTTCATCAGGAAGCAGGTTTTTTGTTCTTTATCGCCCACTGCTGTTGGTGTTTGAATGCTCTCATACATTTAAAAAACTAAAATAAATCCTGCCTTTCTTTATCATTTCATATAAAATCAGAGCCTGGCTGCAGCATGCTTTTATCTACCATGTCTTCTTCCCTGACTTTAAGCAAGTATTTTTAATATGTGTGTATAATGATCGTTCTGATTGAGAAGTGAATGAATCAGCTTTTTGTGATCCTGTGTATATGTGACCCATTTGTTAATCTCAATTACATTTCCTGAACAAATAAAACTTAATAAAATACCAACAATAATGATAATAACAATAATAATAATAAGAATTTTTAGAGCCTTTTGGTGTATTTCTCATACAAAATACTACTACAGCTTCTTGCGTAAAAGCCTGTAGCAATCTTATGATTCTATCACTATTGTTGTAATTTGACAAGTCATAACACAACTTTAACAAACTGTATAACATTTCATGCAAAGATACAACACAATGTGTCTTACACAATAATATTACATGAAAAAAATGTGGTATAGAAGAGTGAGTCACATCTTCCTTTGTACTGCTCCTGGCTCATAAGCCTGAAAAACAAGGTTAGACTGATGTACTTATTAATATAATAGATATCCTAACAATGATTAATGAATTCTGTTGTAGGCATTGAAAGTCTGAAGATTTGACTGTGAAAGATTCAGTTGGTTTCCTTTATTTTCAAGCTTTTTCTGCAGTGGTGTTAAGTGTCCTGGATCTAGCTTAAATTAATTTATGGTGTCTTTTGGGCATAGCTGTACACAATAATAAACTGCTGTTTTATTTAGAGACATTATAACACACACACGGATGGACGGACTGGCACTAAAAAAGGGCCCTGGACTTTCTCCCTAATAGGCCCACCACCCGGCCTACTGTTTTGTGTCCCTGCGCCTGCCACTTACCAGTCCCTCTACTGTCTGTCCCTCATCATGACCAGCCTGTGGATGTTCATCAGGTTCAACTTCCACCTGCTCCTCAACACTTTGCTGGGTGATTCAGGGCTTTGGCCGGTATCTAGGACTACATTACTACTGCTGCTGCTGGAAGTTGCACTGCAGTCAAAAACCTCTTTTACATTTTGATACATTAGTCTGGAGAACTTTTCTTTTGCCTGCTTGTCATTATTACCACAATGAATGATTCACTCTCCTTTTTTTTTTACACTTGGCAAACAAATTATCGTATTAGCGCCCCCTGCTGTTGGCTGTTAGTGTCGCTATATCTGACTTTTTGGTTGAACCAGGCAGTTCCGATCAGATTGCCAATCCGCCCCTGACTACAGTGTAACCCTTGAACAGGCAGAAGTAGGAAAATGAAATGTGGAAAAATAAATTGATGTTACTAATTATCTAATTTGCACCTAAGTAAAACATTTCCATAAATATATATTTTTTTATATTTTGTACATCTTGAATTTTATGAGTTGTTGCCCCTATTAAGGTCTAAAAATGACCTACCACAACCTTCAATTCTACCAATTCAAGGCAATTCAACTGAAAAACCACCTTAACTAATCATGCTACTAACAAGGTGGTTAAAGAGTCTGTATCTCCTGGTGCACATTGCCTGTTTAAGGAATATAAGCCTTTCTGCTTGTCTAATGTTTGCTTGATGTGTATTATTCACACAAAAAACAATGCATTTACATAGGAAGAAAATGGCACCAAGCTATAAAGGTCACAGGGTTTTAGTAGAGGTCTGTCAGGAGTGTGTGGATGTAATGGATGACATCACCTCTGACCCTTGAGTTTAGGAAGCTGAGAAGAAGTCTACAAGACTAAGAAGATTCAAAATATTGATCAAATTGACTTGATCAACTTACAATCCAAAACATCAAAAATGCTGCAAAGCACATCATATTTATATTACATTATGTAAAATGTAATGGCATAGCTGCCTTTTCCCCATCAATTCTTAATATTTATGCTATATAAGTTTTTTTCTATAAGTCACACAAAATTTAGATCTCTGCTCTGCTATCTTGCAAACAGTGAAACATATACAATTATTTTATTGTCATTTTATCTTTAAAAAATATTCATAATGTGAGTATTTGAGTTAATGCGTCAAATATGTACTTCAAGCCAAAATTAATATTCATGCAGTCCAAATTTTTTATTGATAATGACTCTTTTAGCACAAAATCCATAGCAACCATATAAAATATGCAGGAAATGAATAGATAAGCACAAAAATGTGAAAGTTGGCAGCACAGATAAGGAGAAACTCTGCGGCAGCACCAAGAGGTATGTTGAGACATACTTTTGCAATAATAGATAAAAAAAAGTGTAGACAGGTGCTACAAATCAGGGAAAGGAATGAATTAAGCAATTCAATGACGAAGGCTTTACTGTACCTGCTAGTACTTGTTTTTGAACCAGACATGAGCTTGAGGCGTCGTTTCTCGTCACTCCTTACTCACAGAGGTCAGGCCAGGTTTGCAAGTTTAAGATCACTATCCTATAGATAAATTAATCCTCTTTTTCAAAAAAATGAAGCTAGAATCTTGGATACACCTGTTCACAAATATCCTGTGCTTCTCTTTCATTAATTCAGTGTGTAGTTGTTCCTCCAGTATGGGCACTAAGACTGTCCACAAAGCAAACATTTCCACTACTCCTTGACTGCTGGTTTTCTTCACTGCGGCAGGCTCCAGCTGCAGCCATAAACCACAAGCTTTTGACTCATTTTGTAAACAGATCCTCCTCCGGTCATCATCTGAGAAATTTCAGCATTGTTTGGCGCCTGCTAAATATTTAGACTTTTGTTGTTGGAGATGTTTGTAAAGTTCTCCTCTGCTATAGGGAGCTGCTGCTTTGTTATTTATCTTCTAGATGCACTTGTACTAAGTGAAGTCAGAAGGGGTCTGTGTGTTGTAAAAACGACTCACCTGCAACCTAGAAAGTTCAAGAAATGTATGTGAATGTTGCAGGTAGGGTTGGGTACCTTTCACATTTGAACCGATACTAGTACCGGTACCAATACCCAATGTTCGGTATCGATACTCAGCGGTAGACTACTTCATTTTGCTACTTTACTCTAAATCTGTAATGCCTGAAGTATCAACCCAAAGAGTCCCAAAATTCTTACTTTAAACACACACACAAATGAAAACAAAAGAATAAAGATATAAATATAAAGGGTGCAACTATTAGAAAGAAAATTAAAGAAAAATATATAGTGTAAATATGACATATATGTACACAAAGTAAATATATAAAACATATAACAAGGTTCACATGGTTTATTTAGCCTTTATTAACCATATTTCTTCTAAACATATTTATTCATGTGTTGTTGTTGTTAGCACTGTTTTCCTACAATGCATCTGTGTAGTTTTAGTTTTAGTGCTATTTGAGTTACACATGGTTTGTAGGTTTAAAGATGTTCATGAGATTTCTCGTCTATCGCCGCCACTGGCCATCAGCGGAATTGCACCCATGAGCTCGGAATACAAAACCTGCCGGAAAGGGACACTACGGTATGCATCCAGCTCAAGAGTGATGCGTCTGAATACTGAAATTTGGCAGTTTGATTTGACGTTAACCAATAATTGGTAGTACCGATATAGTTCGGTCGATACCACTAAAAAGTACAGACCTGGTACCCAACCCAAGCTGCAGGGCGCCTAACCTACACATTTTCCCTCATTCTGCATCTGTAGTAGACGGGCAATTAGCTTCATAAACTGGTGTTACAGTTTTGCTTTCAATGAATGACCTGGTTTAAATTAATCTCCCATGAGTGAAAGAGACAGTCGGATATCTGCCACTGCATCTGAGTATTTTGGCTTTCCAAATCTTTTTGGCACCATCACAAACTGCAGAGTAAAATATGTAGAACATATATAAAGAACATTCACTTTTAATTTACAAATACTTATACTGATGTTTGTATTAATTATATGGTGCAATACCCGAAGGAGGACAGCTTCTGTGTAGTATCTTTTGCTTTGTCAGCTTAAAATCAATCATATTGCATCAGATCTGAATATGAATTAAAACAAAATATGTAGAAAAAGGTGCGGCTTTGTTTGGTCTTCTTGGATCAAACATCCAGATAAAAGTTTCTCATTTCACCAGAGGCCTCTTTATGTAATCAGTCATGTACAGATTTGTATCTTGTTTAAAAAAAAATTCTGAATTGTCTTTCAAAGTTCTTCCTTGAATGGCAGGTTCTTGACTTGACAGTAAGTGATAAAAACAGTGTTCTCACAGTATTTGCAGATGCTTAACAGTTTCATGGGTGCAGCTGAGTGTGATTGTTCCCACATTATAAAAGATGAGTTTTTTCCAGATAAATCCAGACTGAGATGTAGTAGCTTAAACAGCCCAGATCCTACTGATGTCACTACAAAGCCTCCAACATTAAAACAGTAGTTCATGTTTCTGAAAATACTTTTTATTTTAGTTTTGTGTATTTTTTGACATGAACTGAGTGGGAATAAAAAGCACTGTGTGTACATTTAGTCCGGAATTAAATCAATCGTCAGCTGTGTCCAGTCACATCCTTCTGGATGATTATTAACAAGGGCATCACTGACCAGACAAAAGATCACAAGACAAGACGGAAACTCCTGTTTTAACATCACATTTATTTAACCAAAAATGTGTCTTTTAGGATGAGCTGGAGGCGGCCACTGCAGCGCGTCTGGGTTTGGGGGTGGTGCCTTCCCGGAAACCATTCCTGAAAAAACAAAACAGGAGGAAAACAAACGTGAGGGTGATGCATCCATATGTCATGTAACTAAATTAGTCTGACTAATGTAGATGTAACCCCCCCCCCCCCTCAAAGAGTCACCAGTCATGTTTTTTTAATAAACATACTTATATTTGCAAATGTGCTAAAAGCCTTACTTTTTTTAGTTCATATTCTAATGCCAGTAGCAACAGGCCCGTTGGTTAACTGGCTGCTGATAATCCAAAATTATAAACATTTATTTCTCAGACTTGTTTAGACGGGAGGATAAACAGTATGCCTGAGGTGCGTTGGCACAAGTGACGCTGATGTTTTAGATAAACAAAAACTGGCATCTCAGGGAGTACAGTCATCTAAAAAGAAAATGAGTAATTCAAAAAAGGATGCACGAATACAGTTGTTTTTGTTATTGAATGCGAATGAAGGCTCACTAAATGGGGCCTTTAAGATATTTCAACTTGTCATAGCAGGAAAAGTCCAGGTTTTACTAAGTCATTAGTCATAGTTCAGCTCCCCTGAAATGTTCCAGTTAGCCACAGAACCAGCATGCAGGGAAACACCCACAGCTAATGAAAATGTGGGCAATCCAATTATTTGGGTTATTGCCCCTAAGCTATACACATACATGTCCACACATCTGCTGTGGAAAAGGCAAATTGTGTCACATAGGTCAGATTAACCTGGCTGTTAACCTCACTCTAGTTCTTCCATGTGCTACTTTGTAGGCACCTTTGAACAAAGTTTTAAGTCATTAAAAGCAAAAAAATACAAATCAGGCCCCCCAACACCCAATCTTAACTGCTTATATTAAACAGTTATTTAGCCATCTATAGCCATGATTGGACAACAGTTATAATATGAAACCTGCAAACTTTTGTTTAAGGCAGCCTTTCTTTTAATGACAGCCTGCCATAGGGAAAGCAGCTGCAAGTGCAGGCATCTTCAAACATAAGCTCCCACCTTTTCAGCCTGGCTTTTTATTAGAATATTTTATGGCTATTATTTATTTAATTAAAACGTTTTATACTCCTTGCAATTCATTTATCATTTTTATATTAGGTCTTTTTATTTTATTTTAATATTGGCATCTATAAAGCACTGAGTACATTAACCTGTACAAAAGGTGCTATTAAAATAAAGTTTAATTGATTGATAAGTGTTATGAACTGTACTTAAAACAGGCCTTTACTTTACATTAGTCCGTTGGACCCCTCTAAAAACCCCAGTCTCTAACAGATCCTGTTATGATGCTTACCTCAGAGAAAAGGCTGATATCATACTGAATTCATTTGTTCAGACATTTATTTTTCACCATCATTGGTAAGCAGCATCGACCACAGACTGGTTACTAACAGCCTGAATGTTGTTTAACAGAATCCCTTTTAAAATCAATTATACGTGGTGATACAGAGCCTGCAGATGACTCAAGTTGTAGTTGTGTGGGTGGCGCCTGTAGTAGTGAGTTTTGAGCTGACTGCCTGCCACTGTTGGGGGCTTTAAGACTCTTTAGAAATTGTATTGTTCCTCTTTTGTGGTCTAATTACCCAGTTCAGTTCCCCACAGTAAGACCAGGTAAGAATATATGCCTAGTTGATAAACGCATGCACTGTTGACGGGCCGTGTTACCAAAAATATTTAGTTTACAGCTTCTTGTTTATAGTCTCATTTGATACATTCAGCTCAACTATCAACATGTCAGGGATAATATTTCTCTGGTCTTTTGTAAACACGTTATGTTTGTTTGGATACACTATATATTTCCCCCCCTAAACACTTTTCTTGATGCAATGTCAACACCATAAACTCCCAATGATAATTTTGCATCATTTGATAGTATAACCAATGCAGGAATCTTGCTTATATTACCTGCTAGGAATATGTTAACAACTCAGAGGCACGACTGATGCTTGTGGTTTCAAGTTGATTAGTTTATGATCGTTTACTATAATTCAGGTTTACTGAGAAAGTGCTGCTCGTGTTGTTTACAGTTTTAGTTGATTTAAAGCAAACTAATTCAATGTGATTGTTAGTTAAATATGTAATACAATTTAAAAGTCTTAGCATCAAGATAATAACACTTCTGTCTTTCTTCAAGTTGTGACGGTCTAACAACTAATTTCACCCTTTTTGCCACTAAGAGCCTGTGAACTTTAAACTGATACAGACTAACAAACAGTTTTATCTGCTTTCTACACATTTAATAATCTTACCTGAATCGTCTGTAGACGACCTTCAGGTGTCTCAGACGGCCGGTACCAGTGGTGTTCCTCCTCTTGGCCTTAGCGCTCCAGTTGTCTACAAAACAAACATAAAACATCTGTAAGCATCAGGGCAGCCTTGTCTCTCAGATTCTGTCATGTTAATGTGTTGTAAAAGCATCAATATTGTGACATGCTTCAAGGTAGAGAGCCAGAAAATGTAATCTACAACTTCTGTGATCATCAATTAATAGTTTAAAGTAATTTATCAAGCAAAAATGTCAAAACTGTTTTATCTGCTTTCCTTTTCAACCTGGCTTTTTATTAGAATATTTTATGGCTATTATTTATTTATTTAATTAAAACTTTTTATTCTCCTTGCAATTCATTTATCATTTTTATATTAGGTCATTATTTTATTTTAATATTGGCATCTATAAAGCACTTTGAGTACATTAACCTGTACAAAAGGTGCTATTAAAATAAAGTTTAATTGATTGTTAAGCGTTATGAACTGTACTTAAAACAGGCCTTTACTTTACATTAGTCCGTTGGACCCCTCTAAAAACCACAGTCTCTTAACAGATCCTGTTATGATGCTTACCTCAGAGAAAAGGCTGATATCATACTGAATTCATTTGTTCAGACATTTATTTTTCACCATCATTGGTAAGCAGCAGTTGGGGTGCCAACTTTTCAGCTGTGAAAAATTGCAGCTTTTCTGAGTCTTCCAGTTAGTAAATGTGGTCTTTTTGGACCGGGTCCAGGATATTGTGGACATTTTTCCATTAGCTGATATTAACTATTAATCTACTATTAATCTGCAAATAAATCAATACTGAAAATAACCATTAGTAGCTGCTCTGCTTTTGTAAAATAGCTGAGTCAAAAGAGCTGCATTGTATTCAGGAACAAGTGTCAAGTCATTGTTATGTTACTCCACACTGGGGTAACAAACATACTCACTGTAAGCATCCATGTGTCTTTATGTCAAGAGAAACTTACTCAAACAGCACCAAAGCACATCTAACAGCCTCTTTTAGGACTAACAACACACTTACAAGCAATGTATAATAATAAAATGAGTTATGTTTCGAGACATGGTGTTTTGGATGACTTACACTTTCTCTTGCGCTTCTCGGGGTAGCCACACTTGCCACAGGTGGACTTCTGCAGGTGGTAGGCCTTGGACCCGCAACGACGGCACAGGGTGTGCGTCTTGTTCCGGCGTTTACCGAAAGATGATGTCCCCTTCGTCTTAAGTAGTCACAGAGAGGGGAAGACAAAAAAAAAGTCAGGGACAACTAGCCAAAGACTTCATACCTTCAGTTTTAACTTTTTGATGAGTCTTGTCTCAGCACAGAAAATTGAATCACAGAAATTCATATGTTCAGACATTTGTGTTTGAAACATCACTGACAAGACACATTGAACATGTAAAATATCTAAGATTTGTATCTGTATGAAGTGTGAAGAAATATGAATGTTTTATAACCAACAAATCCTTAAGCAAGCATCAAGTATTTAGTTACTTATATAAACGTTCTTGCAGGTTTTGCCGTTTTACCTGCTTATAAAACTGCTGCTCTAAGTGATTCAGTCACTACAATTCGACCACTAAATGCTGTTCAAAGCCTTTTCATTGAGTTTCTTTATCATTAATATCTGTAGGTTGTATTCCGCATTTAACTCCTTGGACTTTTCTTTATTTGGGAGGTACTGTAGTTTGAGTGCAACAAATTATGTTAAGTTAGATGTGAGGGATTCAACAAAACCTACTTAAATGCACCTTATTAAAAAGCTACACACTAATACACTGTCCTCAGTAATGAAAGGCATGCATAGGTGTCAGTTTTTAACAGCAGCGTGCTCAAGTTTTAACAGTGTGGACATGTTCTTGAAGGAGTGCAACATGGAGAGGTTAGCCGGCTAAAGAGGAGCTAAAGATAATTAGCCACTTCAGCTAAATTAGAAGAATAATGTCTCATATTAAATAACAGCCGGTTAACAGGTTTAATCACCGATATCCTGAGTAATGTTGACGTTATCTAACTGTATCACATCATGTTTTATCCGCATGAATGAAGCACATTTTGTTATCAATGCTAAAGCAGAGGAAATAAACGCTGGACGGGTGAACCACAAACAGCGATAAGTTCACCAAAATTAAGCCTCATCAACCAAAAATACTTCATCCAAACGGTACCGATGTTTAGCCGACAGTGATAAACCAACAGTTTGTGAAAGATGAACCGATCGTTCAACAGATGTTTGGAGATTTCACTCCGCAGCGTTTCTTCTTACCATTTTCGTCCAGTGGCTAAGGGAAAAGAGACCGGAAGAGGAGCATGCGCTGCATCAAATTACATCCGTGGTGCTTCCTGTGTAACACTGAAATGTGACCCCATTGTTGTAGCGCTCTGGGCAACGGGCAAACCTAAAATTCATTACATAAATTAGTAGTAATTTCTTTATTGGGACCATGCACAGTGTTAAACATAAATGCTACTGCTTGATGTACTGTACCAAAGTTAGCTTATAGCTAACAATATAAACCAGTGTCATAATTATGTTGTTTGTGGGGTAGAACAAATATGAATAAATAGTATTAATTCAAAATGAATTATACATTTTTAGAATAAAAAAAAAAAGTACAAATATGTAGCCAACAAGTCAGTGAGAACATATTTTAAAAAAGGTAATAGGAATGCAACTAAGAATTATTTAAAGGAGGTAGAGCGGTCTTCCAGCAATTGGAAGATTGGCAGTCCAATTCCCAGCTCCTCCAGTCCACATGTCGATGTGTGTTGGGCAAGATACTTAACCCCAAATTACAACGGTATGTGAATTTGTATGAATGAAGTTCATTCTCCTGATGAGCAGGTTGGCACCCTGCGTGGTAGCCCCTGCCATCAGTGTGTGAATGAGTGTGAATGGGTGAATGAGACATGTAGTCTAAAAGCGCTTTGAGTGGTCAAAAAGACTAGAAAAGCGCTATAAAAGTACAGTCCATTTACCATTAATTGGTCGATTATTGTCTTGATTAGTTGTGTGCTCCATAAAATGTCACTGAATGGTGGAAAATGGCTTTCACAGTCTCTCCCAAAGCCCGAGATGATATCCTCAAATGTCCCAACCTACAGTCAACAACTCAAAGATATTCAATTCAATATCATAGAAACCACATAATATTCACATTTTAAAACCTGGAACCATAGAATTAGTAAATTTAAATAAAATGGCTCCAATTCATTAATCAAATATCAAATAGTTGGCAATTGATTGATTATTTGACAAGTAATCAATTAGTTCATTAATCATTGCAGCTCTAAACTGATGATTTGTAACACAGCGGTCACTAAATTGAGAATGAAGTAGTTTGAATGATGGTGAAGTCACACTGATAATGTTTGGAAATGTGTTGCTGCCTCAACTGAATGTGTTAAAGTTTGTTGGTCTTTTTCATGACTGTAAAATGGAGCCTGAGATTGAAGGTTGGATTGGTGAGGTGTTGGTAAGCATTACAACCTTGTCTTTTACACTTCTCTGTATCAAACTCTATCTTAATAGGCTATTTTTTAAATATTACTTTATATTGCTTATATGGTACATATTTGAAGTATGTATTCAATCTAATTACAACAAATCAATTAACACAGCCAGGTGGACCAAGTGATATTCCACCATATGAACACAACTTGTTGGTTTTAAAGGCTGCAGGTAAACAATTAAGTGTGACAAATTTATCTTAAATTCAGGGCTTTCAACTGTCTGTTATCATCAGTAGAGTGTGCTCAGTTGTCATAGTGTCATGGAGACGACTGTTATCACGTGACCCGAGTATAAAACTTTGCCATGTGATATAAGGTGTGATAATTGTTACACTGATGCCATGTGGCGTCTGCTGGGTGAACTGCACTTGATGGTATTTTAGACACTGGTGGGAAGAAGTCAGGTTCAGTCTAGGGGCTTCAGTGCCTCCTATAGCAGGTAAATGTGAACATATACTTTATGTTCCATCCAGTGGTTATTGACAGAACAAATAGTTTGTGGATAGTTGAATTAAGTCTCTTTCTGGGCTCCCTTTTAGGGACAGGATGAGGAGTTCACATACATGAAAGGAGAAGAGAAGCGATAGAAGACTGCTGCTCCTTTTTGTCAAGAGGAAAGATTCCGGTGTTTTAGTTGTGGCTTATTTTATTGAACTGCTGCAACTATAATATAGGCCTGTGTACACGTCCTTAAAAATATTTGAATATCAGTGTTTCAATTGGACTTTCAACCTAAATTCTGACTTGACGAGAATGACAGCAGATAAGATAAGAAGTACTTTATTAATCAAAAACAGACAACATACAGCAAGGAAACATACAGACAGTACAATTCAGGCAGTCCAAGATAAGAGCAAAGCACCACATCAATATCAATCAAACAATCCACAATGCTCAGCAGTCAACAGCAATGTTCATTAAAAAACCTCACTGCACCAGATTCCTTAAAGCAACTAAAATGAGATGTGTGTCCGTGTCCAATGTGTGTCGGTAAAATCTGGAAAATCTTAACAGATTTGCAAAGTAAACCATTGATCATCTGAGTTAGAGTGTGAGTGAGTACTAACTTCAATGTTGATTGTTTTTTCAATGTGCTTCTTTCTCTTATCCTTTCTCCTCCCGACCCCCTCCTCCTCTCCACCCCAACCGGTTGAGGCAAATGGCCGCCCACTTTGAACCTGGTTAGGCTTCTTCCGGTTTTTCCTTGCCACTGTCGCCAAGTGCTTGCTCATGGGAATGTGGGGTCTCTTTAAATTAAACTTAAAGAGTACGGTTTAGATCTGCTCTATGAGTAAAGTGCCTTGACATGACTTTTGTTGTGATTTGGCTTTATATAGATAAAGATTGATTGATTGATTGATTGATGAGTTCAGGGCCAATTTTCTATGTTTAAGATCTAATCCAGTTCAAATATCTAGTTAGCATTGCCATAAATTTAACAAAAAAGAAAAGAGGGCTATTTGTTTCCAACATGTATTATTATTTATTATGTTGAATTATTTTAATGTTCAAATGTTTTAATATTTAAAATAATGATGTAACTCCAGAACTTCTCACCTCATATAGCTTAGAGCACCATAATCATATAATGTCTTTTGGTGTATCTTATCTTAAAACATATGAAACATTGAAACAACATTGAAACAATTTAAATACAAGATCATCAGACCTCAGTTTACAAAATGCAGCTTGCTAGAACACCTTCATAGTCCAGTGTCTTTATAAAGTCTTCAACACTTTATTTTTCATTCAGAGTAATGCATTACTTATAGTCTTACTTTTTTATTTATGTGTAACTTAAACAAACACAAAAAGAATAGGAAATTAATTTATTGGGTGAAATATACTTTTAAAAATGAAGTTATACATAGACTATCATTGAGGGACTTTTTTACAGTGCTATATGGAGAAGAATTGGGGCCAAACCTTTATTCTCACAATTTTGACTGTATTGTCAGAACTTAAACATTTCCTCTTCTGTACACCTTGGACCCTGTTGCTAGAAGGGTACCAATGCACCACTGCCTATAATAGTTGATTGATGACGATGACATGATCAAACAGTTGTAAAAGTGGACACTGACTGAAATCAAATCCCACTAATACAGTTATCAGCCACATCCTAAGGAAGATCCACTGGCTCACAGAGTAGTGCTGTGATGATGGCATTAGAGTCCAGCTCTCCACAATGTTGCTGTCAATTAAGGTTTGAAAACTTAATTAACAGTGGAAAGAATAGTGGGGGACACAAATTAACTTCAATTATGTTAAACAGGGAATTCCTGAACACAAGATAAGTGTCATTAACGTAGAGCAGAACATCCTTTGTGAAATTCGTAGGAAACTCCTATGAATAAAATGCTTAGGCCTATTATAGGTAGTATGAAAATAGCAAACTGTGATCGAGCCAAAACGAGCTCATGTGCATTAGTGTGGCAACCAGGATGCACACTTTACTTTATTGCAAACAAGCCAAATGAATAGTTAATGTTCAAATTTTACCAGCCACTCACTATACTTATATGTTGTTTATTGGGTTATGAGTGAAGCACGTATTTTACAGCTTTTGGCTGGTGACTGGTGCTAATTTTGTACTCTAGCTGCAACCCTATAAGAACTGCAGAAATGACAATGAATTCTAACTTGATGTAATCTTCACATCTAAAATTAAGTGCATCCTTGAAAAGGAGAGCGTGACCTTGGGCTTTGGCTGAGTAAGGAGCGGCTGAATGAGACTCGGCGCGCCCCTGGCTGCCAGGCTGAGAAAAGGCGCATCCTCCTCCTTTTATATTTCAGTCACGCAGCTTTGCTCAGATTTGAGATGAAGCATTAACGATGTGTTGTTTTTTTTGTCGCTGACAGCTCGCATCGGTAATTTGAATTCAAGAAAGCGCGCTTGGCATCTATCCATTTGCTTTATCTGATTGAAACATTCCGGGATTTATTGTAGACAAATCGCCTTTTTTGAGCGCTTTATTTGGGGTAATCTGCATCGCTTTCCTCCTCGACCGAGCGGCTGCACCTCGTCGACGAGCAGCGCTTCGATATCCGATAGAAATCAGGAATTTCCCCTCGGGACATGTCATGATTTTCATCTCGTCTGATTGCAAATTATATTCATCTATATAATTTATTCTGGCAGATTTGGATACGGGCCAATTAATGGTTTGCAATTGAGATCACATTGGCGACAAATTGCAATGCTTCTTAGTCAATGATGCTGTGGCATGAGAGCATTAACATAGCCTAGGAAGGTGAGGGACGATGTCCAGTCCAGCGGGTACAATACCACTGTGTGCCTGGTCCTGAATGCAGCGGAGAGAGACACCTAATCGGGTGTCACTGTTGGACCTGGATGCTGCGCCGAAGAATGGGATACGCCGACCCGTCGTCGGGTAAAGATATACTCGGCAACCGATCTCTTTGTTTCATATTTATTTGCGCATTTGGACTCGTCACACTATTACAGCAGATTCTCTATGGCAAGAACTACATCAAGAGGTAAGTGCTGATTATTATTTCTGTTTGATCGTCATTGATATATATATATATATATTTTTAAAAAAAAAGGCAATTATAGCTCAGGCCTCACTGTAATGATAATATTCAGCCTTCATAAGCATGCCTTCATAGCTGTTTTGTGTTAGGCTTATTGCTACTCAATTAATGACTGAATGGTGAAAGATAAATTCATAAATGGTTCTGTATATATGGAGGATGAGCTAGCCTATACATGTCGGGATGCATGCATGGGGGGAAACAAGCTTTAATGGCTGGAAAGAACAATAGCAATTAACCATCCATCTTTTTTCCCAGTGGCATAGAAACAATTTCCATTGGATTTGTTTTTTTGATATTTTCTGAAAATGAAGCATCACATTCATACCATACACAGTGCTCCAGCTGTGTATGGTAATGTTTTCCCTTTCTTTTTCCAAAGATCTTTATTTGATTTTCCGTTTCAGCCTTCTTGACTGGTCGTAGCCTACATCTTACAGAGGCATCAAGTTATCATAATGCAACTGAAAGCTATTGGAGCTGATGATGATTACAGACAGCAACGTGTCAAAGATGATGTGTATTTCTTATTGGTCCCTGATAAATAAATTATTTTTTTAACAGGCTGCAGTCAGTGCACATGCAGCCACTGCAGAGCCTGTTTTATAATACCTCTGCAACAGTTAACAGTCTACAGTATATGTCCTTCATGCAGGTCCCTGGTTGGAAGTCTAGTTTTGTATCTTAACCATTTAGGCCCATTTAAAACCTTAAACTAAATTGCAGGATCCCTTCTTTTTCATTTTGAGACAAATTTCAGTGTGAGACGAGCAGATGTTGAGAAGCCGGGATGTTTTATCTTTAGGTGGTTTAAAAAATGTCCTGACGAACACCAAATCTCACTCCTTACAAAGGAAAATCTTACCCCTCCTCCACCTCTAGATATTTTACAGACAGCTCATGTATGTTTACTCCAAAGCAAACATACATGTGCTGCAATCTCAAAGCTCCCCACAGCTAACCCCTCCCCTGCCACCCTGCTGGGCTGGTTTAACAATACTCTATGTGGATTCATGGCATCCTGACCTCTGCGGCGGGATGCATGAATTCAGACCCGACACGCGCACCTTCTTTGCCTGTGCCCTTACTTTTTCTCCTAGCGCTCAGCCCTAGGAGAGAGAGGGAACAAGTCACACAACAGAAACCAGTGGGCTCAGCGGCAGCCATTTTGCTACAGTCTGTCTGCACACACACCTCAGTGCAAGTGGGGGAGAGAGTGAGAGGAAGAAGATGAGTGGGGGAGAGAGGCCGATGAAATTAATGTGTTTGTGTGTGTGTGTGTGTGTGTGTGTGTGTGTGTTTGCAGCGAGGGAGAGGAGGATGAAAATGTCACCTTATGCTACCTGCCCAGGCGTAAACAATCAGGAATCGTTGTCCACGCCTCACCCAGCCTGAGAATATGTTGGCAGGGTGTTCATCATGCGTCTCTTGTGTTTCAGGGCGTCACAGAAAAAGCATCTCCGCAAATTGGCGTTGAGGCCCAGAGGACGAATTTGGATGCTTAGATTGAGAGAAAGCTAAAAGGATGGGTTCACTGTTGATCAAATCTGCCATAAAACAATAGTCAGGTGTCCAAATGAACACTGACACATTTCTTGCTGTAATCATTCTTCCTGTTCATACTGACCATTAAAAGATCTCCTCATGATGCCCTTTGTAAGTGATGGGGAAAACTCCCACAGCCATTGCCAAGATGTATTTAAAAGTTTATTTGAAGCTAGTGTGAGGCTTCAGCTGTCCAAATGAGTTAAATTAAATCCATATCTTTCAAAGATATGTGCCAGATTCCCTCTTTGTATTACTACTCTATTACTACATCTGCGAGGGAAAACACCGTCTGTCAAGACACAAAAGAGGGAAATATTTACTGAAAAAAGACTGTAACCTTGAAAGATATCTGCTATATTTGACTAACTCAGACTGCTGTTTTCTAAAAAAACAAGGACAGTGGATTTCAGCCTCTATCTCTTACATTGCAAGAGCATTTGGAGAGGATATTTTAATGCTCAATATGAACAGGAGGAATGATTACAGACTGTTTTTTTAAGACAGACTTAGAAAATTGTGAACACGTACCTTAAGAAGTAAAGGACAGGTTCATGAATCTTACATCAAATCCCACTGTGGAGGTCACAGGTTCCTCCTCTAGATGTATGAGGACATACCCACTGAAGTCAAACTAAACCAGGAATATTATTGTACTGTTGTGACAATCTGGCCATGAATCTTGCCATTTTGTTGAGTCACATAATGGCTTCACATGAATCACCCCCCTACCAGCACCCACTGGCATCATGAAGGATGATGTGGTGGAGGATGTGGGATTGTAAAATGGCAGTGCAGGAACTATTAAATAATCACAGTGAGTGACACACTTTTGTAAAGGGAGATACATTAACTTTCAACTCTCTTTGACTTGAAGAGGGTGATCTAAAAATACTTCCAGCCAGAGAGGATGGCACCAAGGGCCCAAGATTGTAGCACGTTCGTTAGTAACCATCCAAAAATATGGTGCCTTTGAAACTAATGATTTCCATCATTATCGCTTAATCTGTTGATTATTTGTTAGATGAATTGTTAAATCTATAAAATACACAGAAAAGTTGTACATTACCATCACAGTTGTCGAGGTGACATTTTCAAATTGCTCGTTTTCAACTGTCCAAAAGCAAAAAGGAGATTTTACAACAAGATTTTACAACAAAGAAGAAAGTAAAAAATTCCAGCAAATGTTTGGCATTTGTGCTCGATAAATGACTCAAACGGTTATTCAATTAGTCCGCCCTTGCCTAATTAATTTTTCAATTAACTAATCACTTCAGCACTGATTTGTACATGTGACTCTGTTTAAGAATTGAGCCTTTCTTGATGCATTATGTTGTATCTCCAGAGCTCCACAGTAAGGCAGCTTTCTTTATTTTTGTTTTAGTGTCTACATGAAGTTACCAAAGCTGTACTGTACATTTTGCTGGACATACAGTATTTGTCCAAAGTGTATACATTACAACACTTTACAGGAGCAATTCTCTGTTTAAAGTTAATGAGAGGGGAAATAAGAAAGAGATGTGAATGGAAATTGAATCTGTTTTCATAAATCACATTCATTTCCTGTTTGGACAATCAAAGAGAAGTATCTCCCTATCTTGAGGAATCTCAGTCGATACAGAAGTACCCCTGGAGTGCCCTAAATGGACATCTGAATCAATGCAACACAACACACAAAGCAACTTTGTGCCTGTTGTTTGTCTGATCTAATTCTCAGATCAGTCTAACTGAGTCACTGAGCGATAAATGGGCTGTTACTGTTTGTATTCAAGGCTTTGTGAGTCAGAAATAGTCTCTAGAGCTTGTGCAGTGGTTCACTGGTAGCCACAGCATTAGAAAATATCAATTTTTTATGATTTGTGTGCACTATTGATCGACCCACTGCATTTTAGATCAGTCCTCAATAGGCATAGTGTTTTGGTGATGAATAAGATCTGTGTAAGATAATGGTATAAGAGATTAAATTATGCTGTTTTGATAATTTTTTCTGTTTGTGTAATAGAAATATGTCCTATTTCCGGCATACATCCTGAACCGATGCAAAAATGTGCCTGGTTTTACTGTGTTTTGTTCTTCAGGGTAACCAGCTGCAGAGCATGACTGAGATGTTAAAGTGGCTCTCAGAAAAGCCAAATGTGCTTGCAGAGCAGTATTGACATGAGTACCCGATGATGAATGCTCCATCACATAATGCACACAGAAAGGCTCTTTAGGTTCAATCTCACCACTGAATTTAGCGCAACACCCACAGAGCACTCACAGAAATTAGTCACACATGAATACTTGCATAATAATCAGTCAGATAATAGGCGAGGTTCTACAGCCATGAATCTTCGGATGTATGGAAAATGAAAAGTCTGTTCAGAAAGGAAGATGTAACAACTGTAGATTTTTGGAGGATAAGTTCAGTCATATTTCATATTTTTATTATAGTCAACAAATCCTTAGCCTTCAACAAACAAACAAATCAAAAATTAACTGAGAGGCTCTAGACTATGATGCCAGGCTGACAAATCCCATTAAAAGACCAAAACGTATTGTCTGTGTATCCAAACTCTTGTATATCATATTCGTCTGTGCCATAGAGCTGCATTGTTGTCCAAACTCTATTATAAATACATCAGTGAGACACATTGTTGCCCTGGATGACATGTTGCTTCATTACCATGAACCTGGGCACTGTAGTTTATTTTAAATCCATCTCACCTACACTGCCTGCTGTGGTAAACACTGCTAAAGCACCAAATCTTTAGCAGAAAGTAGTCCCCAACCAGGGTTAGGGTTAGAGACAATTCACCCCTGTTTAAGTAACATTTGAGAAAAGCTACAGTGCCCAGCTGTTTTAAGATGTTACTTAGCCTCTATTTAAATTAAAACGATATATCTGTGGCCTCTTTTAAAGATATATGTGGTTCAGAAGGAACAAATGGTCTTGGGACTGAGAGTCACAGACAGTGTAGGGAAGCTGAAAGTGCTGAAAGACAGACTAACACACAGTTAATTTTGCTTTATTCATGAGATAGATAAAGCCAGTCATACATTTCCAAATTAAATATGTTTTAGCCTTGATATTGTGTACGTTTTCAAAGCAGATCACTCTGTAGTTTACTGTAAACAGACTCCGCACACACAGATGCCACTTATCTCTGTAGAATTAGTTGGGTTTATGCAGAATGAATTTATAACACCCGTATATCGAAAAACCACCTGCACCAAATGGCCTCTTCTGATAAATTCACTGTGGTCTTCAAAAGGGGCATTTCCATTATTTAGTATTAAGATTAACAAGAGACAGATTAAAGAAAGAAAATGGTTGAAATCAAAGCAGCAGAGGCCCTGGCTTTCAGTCAAGTTACAAGGCCCAAGAACACTGGATCCTACAGTTCCCATAATGCATAATTTAGAGTCTCCAAGTCCAATTTAAGATGACCCCCTGATGACATCACTAGGGTTATTTTCTCAGACTGGACAATTCTCCCTCAAAGCTCCCTTTATAGTATCTACACTTGGCAAAATGTGTTGGCATCTCCTCGTCAGCAACATTGGCACCGATTATTGTTCATGCCTTAAATCACTTTGACTTTAATATATTGAATTACAAGTCTAACACTGCTACAAGCCAATATTGCAAGTTCTGAGTGTTTGTATCACACTCTGGATAGTGGCAATAGCCCAGAGGGGCATAAATTAGATATTCAAACAATGGTTTCATTGACCAAAAATTCCTTCTAACCATGTTTGGTGTCATATTTGACTGTTTTTCTTGAGCCAAAAAGCTGGTCCCTCTTAATGTGTATGTGTGTGTGTGCATATTTGACTTTTGTGAGTGAACACATGGGCTTGGTTGTATGTGTTTGACATTTGCACAATAAGGACAATAAATCCCAAATAAACTGACTCATTTTCTTACTAGTGCGCAACAGTTTAGCCGACTCAAAGGGGACGAGACAGGAAATTGGACCGGTCCCGTTAATTTCTCGGATGATGGATCTCTGAAGCCTGCCAGAAATGGAAGGAAAAGGTACCTTTCCAGCGTGACTGACTGCACAACACCTCTAAGAAAAGAGAGTGAGATAGAGTGAAAGAGAACATAAGTTTCAAATCCATTCTAGTGTGACGACCCAGCCCTGCATGCGTGGACTGGGTCGCTGGTATACCCACCATTCTGCTCAGATGCTGTAGAAAACACAGACATTTACTCTTTTTTCTTCTCTCTACTTGTTTTGAACTATGAAGGTTTAGGAAGTTAGCAGGGGTGGTGATGTCACAGGGCTTAATCACATATTTAACTCTAACTTAACGTGTCTGCATGTTGACAGATGTTTCCGTCAGAATTTTCAGCCAGATTCACAGAGCTCCGTAATAGTCACACCCTGCCTAGCCGATATTAAGAAGAACAAACGCTCTCAAAGGTAGGCCAGTTTGATGGCATTATTAGTATTCTCACAGAAACCCAAGAATGCTTCTTTTTCTTTTTCATTAGTCTGAAAGGTATAAACTCTCATATTTCTTTCACTCGTGGTTGCACTTCAGATTTTCTCTTGTATGTTGTCTAATCCAGTCCACCTCGACCCCAGCTCCCTAAATCCCATCCCCCCTCCCTCCCCCTCTCTTCAGAAGCTGGTTGAACCACGGTCTCCTGTTGATGTACTGGCTTCTCCTTGTACCTCTGTGTCCCATCCAGCACCCATCTCCAAATGCCTTGTTCTCCTCAACCTGTGTGTCATGTGTCCTGCACAGCTCTGTGTGTATGCCATGTACATAGTGTGGACACTTCTCTCTGCTTGCCCTATCTCCCCTTCTCACATCTGCATTGTCTCTCTCTGCGACCTGGATTTCCTACTTTACTTTTCTTGTTACAAGAAGACAGGAACGTGCCAGATTTTGCCCCTCCCCAAAGCTCCAACTCCTCAATGCACTGAGCAGTAGATGTCGGTATCTGTGGTAAAATGCTGGTTACTTACTTTTTCTAATCCTGGGTTGGTTTTGAACCAGCATTGTACAGCTAATCTAAGATGCCGTAGAGATGAAATTCATCCCATTAAATGAATTACTCTCTTACTTTTCTAGAAGAGAACAGAGAACACTTGCAAAGGTTTCATCATCTTAGCTAAAACAAACATAAGCAGGTCTATTCAAAGGGCTAAATGTATTGAGACAGATGCTGCTCTTAGTAAAATCTCAGAAATACACTGCATCATCAGGTGGATGTAGACAACCAGTTTCATTGCTCCTTATTTGTACGATTTCATCCCTGCATCTTGTTCTTTTAATGCATCCATCCATTGTATTGCTCGCTGTGTTCTTTTACTCTCATTATTGGGTTTTTTTCCCTAAAAAATTATCTCATTTTTCCTCCAAAGCCACATGTAACATATTATAATAACATCCATCTCATCCTGACAAATACCTCAACTTTCATTCAAGACACACATTATGATTCCTGCCATTTTGGCATTAAATCTCGCCATCCCTCAGGTGTTCTCAATCCCTCAGTTTCATACAGTACATGTAAATTTAAAAATGTTAAAGCTCAGAAAGGGAATGTATTACAATGATGATTACAAAAACGAAAAGTAAGCTTCAGTTGGTAGCCACAGATATTGTGGATCAATATCTTTATTTATACAACACTGGTTTTATTTTAATGTAGCCAGCAAGGGACTACTTTATGGTATGGCTCTATGCCCAAACCTAAAAGGAAAATTATAGATTGGGAATAAATAGAGCAGCTCTCTGGGTGTGAGATGGGTTTACAATTGACAAAATAATTTGGCTATAAATGTCTCACATTTTAGTGCCTTCTTATTGTCTCATGCCAATGTAGCAAAGATAGATTATTGGACTATTAGATTATATTGAAACAATGTTGTATTTGCATGTAATTGGAAAACATTGGTATAGTTATATATCAGAGCTGTTATTTTGGTCATCAGTCAAATGGTGTTACAAAACCAGAATCCAGCAAACTGAACCAATGTATTTGAATATGTTTTTGTTATGTGTAATGATGTGTGTCTCTTCAAGTAAGGCATTTAATTGAATATGGTAAAAAAAAAACAAATAAAAAAAAATCTTTGTTCAGAATTTAGATAAAATCAAGTAACCTTTTGGTCTATAGGATCCATCAAGCAAAAGATACTGCGTAACTTTTGCTGAACAGCGGCCGCTGTGGTCACTAACGGTAATTACAAGATAACTGCACTACATTTGCCTTCATTTCACATGATTCTCTTGAGTCAGTTGATTTAATGATAATAACATCATGCCATGTAAAAGGAGCATAATTAGAAGAAGAATCATGAAGTCAGTGAACATATTCATTAATGTCAATTAGACATCATCTATCTAAAGTTTGTTGGTCATACAAGACCAAGAAAAGCTGCAGCAACAGAAATCCTGATTGTAATGAAATGAAAAAGACTTTGTTTTATAGCTAAAGAATTTATCATTTCATTTGTAAAAGGAAGACTGTGTTATATCTTCTAAAACATACAGTCTGAAAAGTCTCAAACATCTTAACCATTAAACAGAACCACTCCATCAGTCAAATAGCCTACACTTCACATTCACATGAACTATAAGTAGTATCAGTATCAGTATCAGAAAGCCAAATTAGGAAAATTAGATAAAACTCAGCTTATTGTCATTTTTTGAGGCCCAATGAAAAATCTCTTTTCTCTGTCCAACATTATTAAAGCCCCATGTAAACAAAGATACCAATGATACACTGGTGGTTTCCTTCTTCTCCCTTTTTCAACCTCCATCCTAACCACCTCCACTCCATCCCAAAACACTCACGCACACACACATTTTATCCAGACTGCACTCTTGATTGCACGTAAATACAATGTTATGCTGTATGAAATGAGGCATCAGTGCACAAAAAATGGCAACTTATTAACATATTGATATGAATTTTAGAAACAATTATGAATCCTTTCCACTTTGTCAAATCCATCAAAACATAGTCTCACCACCAGACTGAAGACATTATTTTCGTGTACTTATGATTAATGTTGCCATTTTCAGTGTAGTGATTATTTTATACTGTATATGTTAAATAAATGTATCTGTTTCTTTTAAATTGAAAATGTTCTAATAGTTATTCCTTCTCTGTTATGATTACTTTTATGCACTACTTTATGCAGTGATCACGGCTGTCGAACAGTAATACTTTCAGTTATAAATGTATTATTGTAGTATATAAAATGTATGAATATAGTATATAAATACTTTAACTGCCTCATACAAAAGCATAGACACTCTCATACTCATATCCACAAGACTCAACACTACTCTAGCCATCTAATCTGCTATTTTATCAAACTTTGCCCCAGAATCAACCCTGTTTCCCTTTCAGACTATTTCAGACAGATGATTATTTTCTGTTTCTGATCTAAATTAGTATACAGTACACACACATATATGAATGTATAATCACAGAATAGTATTATTAAATCATGTAATTTTTTATCATAAGCAGTTAAATAAGTTTTTAATTTCCTTCACTTAACATTTCACATTGGTTTAGACTAAGATGTATTAGAATCTGGTGCAAGTGTCCAATAAACAGTGTACAGTAACAGTATATCCTGTTTGTGACGCCTGAAATCAGATGCATCACTTCTGTTATTTGTCAGCCCACAATGCTATACTTATATTCTAGTGTTTCATAAAGTCAAGCAATAGACATTGTGTAGTAAATATAAGATATTTTGCTTTATTGTGTCCTTTCAACACATTATGTTGCATTTTAGTTTCTCTGTTTGTTGTTAATTATGTTGTTGTGTGTGGTTTTTTCCCCCTGTGTTTGGATTAGCCAGTTGACTATGTGTATCCCTCCAGGTATTTGGAAAACTATGATGGCTCCTTTGACTACAACTCCACTGCATGCAGGGAGCTCAGACAGGAGATTATGGATGTCAAAGTCCTGACAATGTGAGTGTTCTTTTATGACAAAGCCAACACTTGTGGTCAACACCCTTATTTAGGATGAGATTTTTTTTTTTTTTTTTTTTTTTATATCCTGCAGGTTTGAGAAGACAAATATGAAAGATCACTTTAATCCTTCATACCAACCAAAAATATTAGCCGTGGGACCTTCTGTGATAGCATTTACGATTTTGTCTGCAAAAAAAAAAGTAAAACACTTTCTCACATTGGTGCTTAACGACACTACATTTTGAGTTCATTGTGAGGTTGGGGGATTTTCTTCATACATCCACAAAAGGCTAAATAAGAAGAGAACATATAACCATGATCAAGAGTGGCTGTATGATACTGTAATTTGACAGTGTGATTTGAGCTAAATGCAAACATCATCAGTACTCTAACATCATCACAACGATAATGCTAAAATGTTATTGTTGAGTCGGTATAATGTATAAGTTCACCATGTCAGTGTCACCTGTTAACATTTACTAATTTGCTCTCAACACAAAGTTAAGCTGAGACTGATGGGAATGTCATTCAAGTATTTGGTCATAAGCAAAAGTATTGGACAAATTAAAATTTTGACCTTATGATGGCGACCGATAAAAACTAATAAGAACTCATTGCAATATATTCAGCAGTGGACATAAATATCTACTGAATTTCAGGACAATCCATTAGTTATTTCACCCTCTGGGGACCATGAACATTTGTACAAAATTGAATGGTAATGGCAAGTCATTTTTTCAGTCTTGACCAAAGTGGTGGACCAACATTGCTTCCACTTTAACTAAAATCACCACAAAATGTTACAGAATAGTATGTGGCGTGGAAGTATTCATAATTTGTATTATTTTAAAGCTCAACCATTCAGTTAATATCTTACACTAAGCATGACATTTAAAATCCAGTTCAATTATGGTAATTACTGACTATTGTTGCAATTTGGCATTTGTGTTGATGATAGTGCAGACTTTCTGCTCACAAACATTTCTATTATAATCATAATTTACAGCATATCATATCTAGAGCCTGCTTATTAAAGCTGTAGTGCAGATTTTACATACATTTCCAGATATTCTTCTGTGATGAGTAACGTGTTAGAAATAAAGACCACCTCATTAAACATACGAAGCTGTTGAGATAAATTAGGGAGAGATTAATCTAAATTGAATGTGTGACCATGCGTGGACAAGAGGTAATCTGACAGTTTTTGGTCTTTCTTTATAGTCATTAAGTAACCAAGTGACAAAAACTGTGATTATATAGAAAACAAACAAAACAAATAACGCAATATACCAAAAACAAAGGAAAACTAAAGGAAAGAATGCTGTAATCTAATGCAGTAGATTATTTGGCATGATTCCTTACACTCCTCAATGAGCTACTTGTGCTAACAGCCATTTGAAAAGTATCGCTTCCTCGTATATGAAAGTCAACATTGTCCAGTGGCATTTTGTGAATGTTCCTCAGTCTTTCTGTTAGACTTTACTGTCAAATGCATTCTAGGCTCTTGGCGAAGGGCCATGAGCCACTCTGACCGTGGCTTTAGAACAGATGCTGTCACTTTGCCAGACAGTCAAAGAGTAGTGGTGCCGCCCAGAGCAAATCACATCTCCCAATCATCTCCAAGGAAATGTCAGTTCAAGGACAGCTATTTACAGACAGGCTAGATGAAGCCACTATCTTTGTGATAACGAGTCGAGATCGAATTTTCATCAGCGCAGCCATCACAGAGTAACCACTGCAATTTTCTGCTCCATTTTCCCCCCCTTGTTTGTGCTTTTTTGAGTCATTTTTATGATGCCTCTTCAATCTACTACCCTTGTAGAAACATGGTTAATCAGAAAAAACACAGCCATGGGTATCCTTCCTCATGCGTCAGGTCTCTCTGCCTGTCTGCCAGGGTGAAAACCTCAGAGCTGTTTGAGAGATGGAGAAACCTGCAGGTGTGCAGGTGGGAGCAGAGCAAAGAGGAGACCAGCAACTTCAAGTAAGCATGATTCAACCTCAACAAAAGAAATCTCACACATGACTTCAGTTTGCAAACTACACCTATAGTTTTTTCCCTTTGAAGTGCATTTAGTCCTTTTTAACCCAACTGCCCTAAACCTGGAGTCAGACAGATAAAAAAAAAACAAATTACTTGATTTTGCATTCAATATTATATTTACACATATAGCAGTAGGGTCTGTCAGATCCCAAGCTGATGTCAACAAAACATAACACGTTGGTCTTGATGCTGACATGAAGTCTTTTATGATTAAACTAACGCTTGGCTTTCTCTGGTGTCCATTTAAAGGATGTCTCTATCTCGCTGCTGTAATGCTCCTTCCTTTTTGTTCACCACCAAGAGGAACACTCCTGCAGGGACCAAGTTGAGATATGAAGTGGACACCAGTGGCATCCTTCCCATCACCACTGAGGTCTTCAAGATGTTCCCAGATGTAAGTTCATCACCTGCTAGTGATTAACACATGTATAAGCATTGCAAACTTTAATGTTCTTGTTTCAGTGCTTGCCATGTTTATAGCCCATTAATTTACGTATTAAGCCCACGATGAGAACTATTTGATTTAAAAAGCTGTCTTATTTTTTCTGAAATTAACCAAAACATGTATGTCTCATTCAGGATATGCCGTATTCCAAATCACAGTACAAGAAATGTGCTGTCATTGGAAACGGCGGCATCATCAAGAACAGCAAATGTGGAAAGGAAATTGACTCAGCAGATTTTGTGTTTAGGTATACAGAATATAATCTTTCAGTGTTTGTTAAGTGAGGGCTGCACAATGATCATCATAATTATTTTACTCACTATTAAGATTGTAAGTATTTATTATGATTATGCAGTCATTTTGGGAAACAGATTGGTTCTGTTGCACTTAAAAATATCCCACTTAGTAATAATGTCAACACAGCATTCAGTCACATACAAAAGATTTAGCCCTTCATAGAAAATCCACTGACATTACTTTTGCGCATTGCCTCTGTAGGTAAATGACACTTATTATACTTTTCCTTATTTTCAGTCATATACATAATACAACATACTAAAGATGGCCAAAGTATCAAATAATTAGGTAAACATACAATGAAATAATCCCAACTTCAGACTGCTCTGAATGCTCGGTTTCCATCGATCGCATCCAAATTCACTGCTCTGCTAACACTATGGCATTTTTCCATTGCTTTGGGGGTAGTCACGCCAAAAAACAACATACTTAAGGGATTAGGATTATCATTCATGGTTTATCACGGTCCCAACAGGAGTTTTCCCTTCTCTGTCCCTCCTTTCCTCTTTTCTTTATTGTTTATATTTTCGAACTGTATGTTTCACCTTTATTGTTACAAGAGAAAAGCCATAAGAGGAGGACTAATTAATGGTGAATTTAAAGCGATGGTTCGGCGTAATTTCGATCGAACCATCGATCAGGTAAGTGTTTATGTTAATAAACACTTACCTGATGGCTTTTACTCTGCTGCTACTGCTAAAGCTGTAAACATCTGAAATCCTGTGTGGTCGTGCGAGACCCCCTCACAGCACATCTAGAGATCTGTGCGGGGATCTCGCGCGACCACACAGGATTCCAGTTATCGCGCGAGATTTCGACGATGTTTACAGCTTTAGCTGTAGCAGCAGAGTCCGTTAGCGCCTGTACTAAGCCATTCGGCTGATGGCTCTTACTCCACCAGTTTGCGACAAAATGGAAAAAAAAACGGAGTGGGTGGTTAGATAGACGTCATGGTGCATATGACGCTAGGTCGAAATTATGCCGAACCATCGCTTTAATGCTGTCTTGGATAATGAGTTAGGCTGGGGTTGCAGGAATGGAAAATTGCCTAAATCCAATACAGAGCAGGACAGGGCCACTAACCTTACCTAAACTTTAAAAAAAGTAGCATCCAGGACCAACTTCTGCACAGTAGAGAAATACTACACAGTGGATATGCTAACACCACAACATAATGCATTATGAAGCGCTCCTTGCCTCGGAGGTAATACTTGGTACTACTGTGGGTTGTAAGCCAACTGGCAAGACACTAATATTTGCGGTTTATATTAGAGCTTTTTCTCTTGTGTCTTAGGTTGTGGAAAGGCTTAAAGAAACACACCACCCTCCAAACACTTGATATAGAGTATCACTTTTAATACAACCACATGCACACTGCTTCAAAATTAATTAATTGTTGATGACCAACTCCTTATTGCAACTATATGATTAATTGTGCAGCTCTACATTATGCCTCACAAGCATGCCTATTTTAAAATGTCACATCAAATGCATTTGAATTTCTATAATAGTAACAGTTTGTTTTCTTTGTCGCAGATGCAACATACCACCCATTAATGAGAAGTACTCAGCTGATGTTGGCACTAAAACAGATCTGGTGACAATAAATCCAAGCATTATTACTGAGAGGTACTGTATTTATGGGTCAGAGAGAGAAATTAGATCTCTCGGTCTCTTTAGTTATCTTCTTTTCTGGCTTCTTTTATCTCATGTCTCCTGTCCTCTGCACTACAGGTTTCAGAAGCTGGAGAAATGGCGGAAACCATTTTATGAAGTACTCCAGAATTATGAGAACTCGTCAGTGGTTCTCCCTGCCTTCTACAACACCCGCAACACTGATGTATCTTTCAGAGTCAAGTATATGCTGGATGACTTCGACTCACAGAGAGGCGTGTTCTTCTTCCACCCACAGTACCTGCTCAACGTGCAGCGTTTCTGGGCGGTGCAGGGCGTCCGGGCCAAGCGCCTTAGCAGCGGCCTGATGCTCGTCACAGCAGCATTAGAGATGTGTGAGGAAGTCCACCTCTACGGTTTCTGGGCATTCCCCATGAACCCCTCTGGCATCTTCATCACTCACCATTACTACGACAACGTCAAGCCACGGCCGGGCTTCCACGCGATGCCCCATGAAATTTTCAACTTCATTCACATGCATACTCGTGGGATCATTAATGTACACACAGGGCAGTGCACGTGATCCCTCATTCCTTTGATTTAACGTGAAAGTTCAACATTTCACTTTTTACTTTGTTTTTTTGTTGTCTTTTATTTCAGTGAATGACACAGTTCACTATTTCTTCCCTATTAAAAAAAAGAGAGTTGGCCTTCGAAGTGTACACTTCCTTGCTGTCACTACTTCTACGACACGTTGAAGGTAGCTTTCTTTAATTGCCAACACATTTCTCTTTTCGATGTGTTGTTTATCACAGCCAATCAAATCACTATGGTTATCTCTGACTCTCTGACCATAGGATGCTTGTTTTTAATGTGAAAAGTGGTCTTCATAGTGATGTTGTTTCTGTGAAGTTTTCTAGTGGCTCTGCTGTACAGAGGTGTTGTTTTCTACCCAATGTTGCACAGATATGTACGCTGAAACAGGGCCACGGTGGGTGTCTTGTGACCCCTCAATCCCTCTCTTCTTATCTCTTTATCTTGGACACTCTGTTGGTGTGGCAGCTTTTAATGTTTGTGTAAAACAAAGCCTGAACCTTGATATTAAGCAAATATGGAAAAAAACATAAAAAGTAACATCCAGTTGTCTACTTTTGTAATCTATTCCCTATTCACCATTCACTGGGTGAATATTTTAAACTCTATTGAAATGGCCTGTTTTCAGTGGCCTTTCTCTCCCATTTGAAAATTTCCTCTTACATTTCTGTTGAAAAAGGGTGAGAGGAGGTGAGGATGTTTGTTTTTTTGGTTTTCTTTTGGACAAAAGCCAGATAAAAAATGTGCAATGACACCACCTCAGCAAACATTCAAGGCTGTCCAATATGTAAAGAAACAGCACTGTTGAGTCACCCAGCCTCTTGTTGTCATTCATGTCTTAAGCCATGCTGCCTTATGATATCAAAACCCTCTACTGTATATGATATGCAATGCACCCATGTGTTTTGCTAATCTACAAATATATTAACTCCAAATTTAATATTAGTTTCTCTCTAAAATCAAAAGTAATTTAAGACTCTAAGGTAAAAAAAATCCACGTGCATATTCTATTGAATTAGTGAAGTCTTACTCCCTGTAAACTCCATAATCATGTAATGCTCTGCATGACTTTGCTCTATACTTAGCTTTGTGTGTGCCTGCTTCAATGATCACTGAAATATGTTTACACTTAAGCCTCTACTGAGGCTCACAGTGCTTTTGGAAATATTTACACAAACCTTTTCACACAAAAGATGAATGGATTCGTCCAGTAGAATTGTATTATAGTGGATGCAGTTTGCATTGATTCTAGATGCAAGAATGACGGTTGCTGCCCCTTTGTGAAGTACTAAAACACTTTTACTACTACTGTATTACTTCACCTTCCCCTTTGAACTGTGAACATTCAGTTTGCACTCATGCATTTGAGCATTGTGCATTTGATAACTGGAAAGACATTTTTCTTGTTCATTTTTTTTGTTTAAATGTTTCAAGAGAGAAATACCACAACTGTAATTTCATATTTTATCATTCCTCTGTTGAAGCTCTACTGTGCACTTGTCCTTTTTTTCATTTATATTTGATTGCTAATAAGATTTAAACGTACTTATGAGTTAAGCAAATATGAACACCAAAAAAACTGTTGTGCATACACAACTGAATCAAGAATGGAAAAGGAATAAAGCTGGTTTGTGTACTGAATTACTGAATGGAGGTAATGTATAACACAGTGCTTCTTTACCGACTCTGAATCATTCTTTATACTGGTATGGTGTTTGTAAATAAATTTGTTTGGATTTTCTCACTTGTATGTTTGTGGATTAATTATTTTTGTGTGTGTCTGGATAAATATAAATATATTTGCAGACAGATTTATGTAACATCCAGACTTTTTGGTGCACTGTGCACTTACCACACTCTTCTGCTTGCTGAGGGTCATAGAGAAAGCAAATTAACTGTCTCATTACAGGCCAGTTAACCTCTGGTTTGTCTGCTCCAATTAGCTCCTTAAGCAAAGCGACTGTCAACACTTCAATTATTAAGTAGTGGCTGGTGTCAGTGTCCTCAGACAGACTGACTCAGCGAAGGATGGCTGTGACTTCTCAGTGGCAGGTCCTGTGAGTTGTATCTATGGAGATCTTCATTTTCAAGCCTGTTTTGCAAGCACAAGACAAGTTAATGAATCCACTCAAAATAAGTATTACCATCAGGGAAGCGATTGAAGATTTATGCTGAAATTTGGCATTATATTTAATATAGTTATTCCAAACTGTAGTCATACAGAACTGGATTGCACCAGCTGTTTTTAGTAAATACTAGTTTAAGTAGTGATTTACTGAATCAGATTAAACTATTAACACTTGTAATATCTGGTAAATGTGCAAATCTGTTGCTGAGAATTATTTGTGGCAATAAGGCCCAATAAGCAACCAACTATGTAAACAAGAAGTCACTGTAGCAACACAAGCTTTAACATAACTTCTAAATATAACAGTTTTAGGAGCCAAAAGATAAAGTAAACATTATTGCTCATCCTTTGTGAATGTCTAACTTGGTTTTATTCATCTCTGCATTCCTGAATTATTTAAAAAGTACATGCAGTTTGCTCTGAGAGGGAATACTCTTTTCGGCTTCGGTAACTGGTCATATGTTGGCAAGCTAACGTTAGATTTGTCAGTCGGTTCTTCAGCTATACACAACAAATCCACTGGTTTAAATTTAGTGTAAATCTTCACTTAGTTAACTGTTACTAGAAATTATAATTTGATTAAAACATCTGTCACCTATAATCAGGCCAGCTGACAGTCTTGCCTGGGCCCGGGACGAGCTAATCTTAGATGGGCCCCCACACACCTGGATCTCTCCTTTTCCCTTGCTTTTCCTCTCCTCTTCCTCTCCTCTCCTCAGTGTTGGGGAAGCTACTTTGCAAGCGTAGCTTGTAAAACTACATGTAGTTCAGCCTGACAGTGGTTTGAACAAACTACATTTCTACCCCTGGAGAAATGTAGTTTGTAAAACTACAGCTAAAAAAAGAAGCTTTAGCAACTACTTATACTTATTATACTCATTTAACTCAGCATTAAATAAATCAGCATGTGGTGTATATGAAACTAAATATAATAGCCTATAAAAAATTCACATGCCAGCAGAAATATGCCTCTCAACTCAGTTTTATTTTTTTAAAGAAAAAAAAGCTGGTCAACATACTGTAGGTTCACCATAGAAATGTTGGGTAATCTATAGATATGTTGGGTAATATAAAGAGAAAATTAAAATACCCAATACCCACTTGTAAATCAGAAATGTAAATCAGTCAACAAAAAATGTAATAAAAAATACAAAGAGGTAGACATATTCTAGATCGGTGTGTCTTGAACAACAATGTTGGCATGTCATGATTCATGCCCTTTTTCAAAGAGAGTTCTGGAACACAATAATGGTAAAATAGAATGTATATTATATAGGTCTTTTTTTAATAAAAAATATTTCATGTGCAGTTGGTCGAGTGGTTAGAGCACATGCCATATACGCTGCTAAATAAAGGCGTCTATGCCAACAAAATCTTTAAAAAATTTCATGTTATTGCCAAAATTGTAGTTTGTAAATTGAGTAGTTTAACTACAAAAAATGACCCAGAAAAGTATTTGAAATACTTGACGCAGCACAACATATGAATGTAGTTTAACTACCAGCAAGTTACAGCTAATTGTAGTTAAGCTATGTAGTTCAATTACATGTAGTTTAAGTCTCCCCAACACGGCCTCTCCTCTGCTCTTCCTACTCCTTCTCTAACAGACTCGGTCATTTTAGTTGGCTATAATGCAGGATCGCTGAAATTAAATGTCTGATCAGTCTCTGATCCATCCTGCTCAGACTCTCTGACGGGGCAGCGAGCCCCTCCCGCTCCACTGTGACTCTCTTTCTCTTCTCTCTCACCGGTAGCTTGACTCTGTCCCTCCGTTGCGGGGCAGCTCTCCCGCATCACTCTCTCGGTCACCTGACTGCAGCTGGATCTCTCTCCTCTCTGACGGAGCTACCAAACTCAACTGTTTCTGTCAAAGATAACGTGTTGTGTCAGGCTTTTATACAAGCTAATGGACGTTAACATTAGAGCTGACCTGTTAGGTTACGTTACAAGGCTGCGCTGTTTCTTACCTTGCTCTACGTTGACTTTACTAGTTCCAGCTTCACCGTCACCACCTTTTTTTAAATATTTGTTTGGAAAATCTCTAAGGCCTCTATTTTCTTCTTCTCTTTTCTTTACTTTTCTGAGCACCGGACTTGGGCTGACCGGGCATTTTTAGCTACTGAACTTCAAATGACAACATCAAGTTTTGATCAGTGGCCAAACCATTTTTGTGTTGGGGGTGGGGTGGTTCTTGACCACTATTTCAAGAGCAATTTGGAAGAAAACAATTAAAAGCTTTTATTTAACTCAAATATTACAATTTTTTTCCACAAATAGGCCTATTTTGAAAAACTATTCCATAATTTAATGTGGGCCCAGTTCATGCCCCCCCCCCCCCCCTACCCTGGGCCCGGGACAACAGGACCATTGTCCCCCCCTATCGGCGGGCGTGCCTATAATACCCGATGTTGATTGAGAGCATGTAGGTACTAGAAAGAGAGCAAATAAGCTAACAACTAGCTAAAATAGATAAATGGTTGTAATAGCTAAAATAGTAATAGTAAATAGTAATTTTAGACATAGCAAGTAATGGGTAAATAGTTAAAATAGATAGCTAACAGGGGATAAATAGTTAAAATAGACGGATGTAATGTATGGATAAATGGTTGAAACAGCAAAAAGTGACGATAACACTAAAATTAATGAGAAATGGTTGAATAGCCTAGCTAAAAGTAAACAGTTAGCTAGCAATGATAGTTCAATTAGATTAATAAAAATGCATGGATAAATGGTTGAAACAACTAGAAATAAAAATAACATCAGCCAAAAGTAAGGGTAAATGGATGAATAAAAGTGATGAATGGATGAAAAAATATGCTAGAAGTGATGTTAGCTCAAAGTAAATGGTTGAATAATTAAATGTAATAAATGGTTGAAATAGCTAGCAGTAGCAGTGAGATAAATCACTGAAATTGATAAAAGGATGTGAAGTGGTTGAAACAGTTTAAAAATAAAAATAAAAGTTGCATTTCTCTACACAGGAATCTGTTCAGTCAATGCAGTTGAGATTATTCAAATTGATCCTCCAAGTTTTTGAGTGGGTCGGATCCATTTACTGAGGGTGCACTGAAAGTCACACATTAACCCTTTGCGATAGCCCTCCTGACAATACAGCTTTTTTGCGTTCAATTCCACAACTCACAAAGACCAATTTGAACATTAGGGTTCTTTTTTCCGGAGAGAAGCAGACACCCAAGACGCAACAAGGCCTACTAGGGTGAGGTCACACATTCATTAGATTAAAACAATCCCTCCCTTTTTTAGGTTAAACTAAAAGTTAAATTCACTCAGGAACACTTTAGTCATAGATTAAAGCTACTCTTACCTTTCTTGCATTTCACACAGCACATTGAAAAAACTAGAACAGCAACAACCCCTCCTCCCTCCTATGTCCCACCCCCGCACTCCCTTCCCCTCCACCTCCGCGAACGTGCACTACAATATTGATGACCAAGACAATGCACATGCACACCAGTGTTGTTTTCGTCAACGATGACGAAATCATTTCGTTGACGCCACTTTTTTTCATGACGATAACGAGACGGTGACGAGATAAACATAGCTCTCTGATGACGAAAACATGACGAGACGTGTGTGAGTTTTCGTTGACGATACGAGAATGGACGAAAATGTTAGTGGGTGATCTGTCAGACGTTTAAAATGCATGATATTTCTCCTTATTGTGTGTGTCAATTAAAACCTAAAAAGTATCTGCTGCTGCCTACAGTCTGGCTGCTGCAGTCTATCCTTGTTTGGTCACGCCCACCACCTGGCGTACAGCGCACAACGTGCTCAACACGTCACACTGTTGTTACTCATCAGACAATGGACCATGATGGCGGCGGCAGTTTCAAAACGGGCTCGGTGGTCGCAAACGCAGAGACGACATATGGATGTATTTTAAATATAACCCAGCAGATAATAAAACAGAGTGTATTGTGAATGAAGACGGTGACAAATGTGGCCACAAAGTAGGCGGAAAAAATACGACCAACTTTAAGCGGCACCTTAAGGCTCGCCACAAGGATATTTTTTATATATTTTTAATACACAATCCTTAGATCAGAAATTTGCCGTTGGGTGGAAACCTTATATGTCTAAAACCATTCCTTTATTATTGTTATTATTTGTGAAAATAGCAGATCTGCAAGTGTTGAACTTATAGATCTGCTGCTATTTTCACAACTTATGTGTGACACTGCCCAACAGCAATCTCCAATACTTATTGACCTAAATTAATTTGTTAAAAGACCACACTTATTTTTTCTTGACTAAAACTAGACTAAAACCCTTTTGAGTTTTCGTCGACTAAAACTGGACTAAAACTATCACATATAGAAGTGACTAAAATGTGACTAAAACTAATAAGCATTTTAGTCCAAAAGACTAAGACTAAATCTAAGATGGTTGTCAAAAACAACACTGATGCACACACACAAAGTAACGTGAGTGGACGGGTTGTTTAAATTCTGATAAACTGTAAATTTGACCAAACATGGAAAAAGTGCCAATCACGAGAGATCTGGCGTTATTTACGCACAGGTTACCCAACACTAGGTCATTATCTAGAGGTAACTTAGGTCCGTTAGCAATATGCTAAACGTGATCCGGTAACTGTAATGTTACAACAAATACAGTCAAACGTAACGTTATCACATATGATGTTGTTAGAAAGACTGAAGGCGGAACCTAAATTTGTTGTTGCCATGGTTTACTCCCTGCCCAGTTATTGTGTGACACGCTATGAAGCCGGCTAACTTTATTTTCCCTAATGTGTGTCCTTAAATGATAAGTTATGTCAATTGATGTTTCACTGATTGTTTGTTTGACTATAACCTGTTTATTGATTTATGTCAATCTCACGGCATTTGTAGCATTTAAACGGCAGTTATAGCACTCGTTAGCATTATGCTAGCGCATTTCTATAATGTTTATTACGGTTTTCTGTTATTAGTGCCATAAATAGCAACAACATATCCTCACATCATCCACCACCAATCATCTATACCATCACCTGTAACATCTGCTGATGAAGAATTATAATTAAATGTTCAATAAATGAAAACCTCCTGTCCCTGACTCTTTAATGGGAGTCTCCTGTCCATATTGCCACTTCAACCAGTATACAGTAGTCTATAAAGTACAGAAGAGCTGCTACAGATGTTGTATGTTAGATTATGCAAAATAAAAATACCTTTCAAGCAGAAACTCCTCCATCGCTCGAAAGCAGAGCCGATGTTGATTCTTGTTTTAGCTCTTGTTGCATCAAGCTCTTTTTTTTTAGTGGTGGCTTTTTCTAATATACTTTTCTTTTTCCCCGTGGGAGCAGCTGGAAGTGGCCCATTTTTGTCGGTCATTGTCAGTTGCTACTGGCTGTTTACGGCTATCTCCGTGTATCATGGATGTATTATAATGTTGTGGACCCACAACAGACTCTCTTCCGGGTAGGGGTGCGCGCACAATTACATGATGCGGAGGGGGAAAACAGACAATCATATCATTCGGACCGAATGATATGATTGGTGAGAGTTTTCACTGAATATTATGAGTGGAATAATGTTTTGTTTCTGTGCCTGGTGGATCTCTCTAAGATTTTAGAGTGCCATTACCTTATTAACAGCATTTTTACCTTAACAAAAAAAAGTGGGTAGGTAAGGGTAGCTCTAACCATTTATTGTAACAAATGGTAATACAGTTTTACTTGGCGTTGTAGGCTCCACTCTAAATATCTCAAGCAATTTTTTCACGTCAGACGCTTTTGGTGTGAACGTATGGAGTTTATTCCCTATCGGATCGGATCAAAACTGTAAACGGGTGCGTTCGCTGCTCTTCGAGGAGCGTCGCATACGGGCGGGCACTCTTTCAACCGGGTTTATCCACTCCTGACCTCCGGTGCTGTAATAAATGTGGTTTCTTTCATTTTTTTGACCACTGTTGGAATAATAATAATAATATTTATTAATATCATTATTAATAATATTATTATTAATGATATTATTTTTTGACCACTGTTGGAATAAAATATAATTTAATAAATACACAAGCGTCCGCGATGTTCATTAAAATAGCTATATTGTATAATAATAATAGTATTATTAATGATTATTTTTTGACCACTGTTGGAATAAAATATAATTTAATAAATACACAAGCGTCCGCGATTTTCATTAAAATAGCTATATTGTATAATAATAATAGTATTATTAATGATTATTTTTTGACCACTGTTGGAATAAAATATAATTTAATAAATACACAAGCGTCCGTGATGTTCATTAAAATAGCTATATTGTATTATAATAATAATATTTATTAAATGATATTTTATTCCAACAGTGATCAAAAAAATGAAAGAAACCACATTTATTACAGCACCGGAGGTCAGGAGTGGATAAACCCGGTTGAAAGAGTGCCCGCCCGTATGTGACGCTCCTTGAAGAGCAGTGAACGCACCCGTTTACAGTTTTGATCCGAGAGCAGGGCAGAGATCCGCAAGCACAAACTCCCTGAGCGGGAGAGGAAGACCTCGAGTGTGAGCGCAGTAAAATCTGCGCGAGCAGCGTTGTAACCGAGTGCGAGGACACAGTGCGAGCATGTCCACAGCAAATTTGAGCGCGAGAGCAGAGTTTTGAGAGTAAATATCACAAAATCTGAGCATGAAATCAATAAATACTGCTCTCAAATCCATTTAATATGCTCTTGAATTAAGATAGGGAATAAACTCCATATGAACGCAGTTTAAGATGCTCCCTGGATTAGCCAGCAGCTTGCTGAACTGAAAACAGGGAGCGCAATGCAAGACCCCCTTGGAGTGGGCCGAAAGAAAGACATGAATTGCAGATTGACCCTAGAGCCATGATGGGACCCTGAACCAGAAAGGTGGAGGCAAGCTTTGACAGCAGCAGTGTGAGCAATGGTTAAGCTACAACAGTGTAGATGGGAGTAATATTTAAAGGGACCGCCTTGTGGTGAGAATGGTTGTGATTGGTGTGTGACTGATAAGGTGTGCTGATTCAATCAGTGGCTGTCAGCTGATTACAGCTGGGGTGTATGACTTCTGTGTCCTGCATGAACTGTTGCTTCATTTGTACAATTATCTAAAAGTTGGGGATAAATTGTTGTGATGGATGAATCCAAAAGGGTTTAAAGAAGTTTGCTAAGAGTAAAAATAATAGCTAAATGGACAAATGGTTGAAATACACAGTGACTGATAACAGTCCAAATACCTACTTAGTTCAAATAGATGGGTGCAAAGTAAAGAGTTAAAAGCTAAGCTAGTAGCTGAACATTTGTAGCTTATTAAGATTATTGAAGGCATTGGAAGTATATTCATTAAACTATTTAATCACATGTAATTCAGTTGTGAAAAATATTGTGAACAATTTTGATGTACTACTGTATACCTTTGTAATTTCATTTTCTACTACTTCATACTTCTGCCACACTACATTGTACTTTTTAACTCATTACATTATTGAAAGCTTTAGTTACTTTTCAGATTAATATTTTAAACAATGAGTAATATAGAGAGTTTAAGATCAACATAAAACACACTACGTAAGATTAAACCAGTGGTTTCCAGTCCCTTTGTTATGTCTATGATTTGTTAGCAGCTCCACCAAAAATGACATTTCCCCTCTGAATGTCTCACATGGTTTAATTTCAATAAATGATATATAAATGTATTAATGATTATGTCAAAAATCAAATATCAGAGGAAGAAGTTAAAAATAAAAATAAAAATCTGAAAACCAATATGTATCTCAGAACTCAGTTTTGGAAGATTCTGCTTACACAGTGATGTTATGTAGAATATTTGACAATGTAAAATTTCTTCATTTGAGAGGTTGATTTATGCAATGTATATATTGAGCTAAAGTGAAATGACAGATTGGCCCAAAGAGATGTTAAATAATGTGAATATTTTGAACACTACTGCCAATTATGAACTTATTGTCCCTACGGGTATTATACAGAATCCATTTTTATAACTTTTCAACATTTACATTTATTTGACTGACACAAATACAGACAACAATCACATTTTCAGTCACAATTATATACAATTCAGAATGACCTGTGGATCCAAGGCAGCGGGCCAGTCAGCAGAGCTGCAGGGCAGTCAAACACGCCGCTCGGAAGAAGACTTTTGAAGAATCTTCTGCAACGTGTTGTGGAGGCTGATCAAAAAAGCTTGGTTTCCAGCTTTGGTTAGGTGCAGTCCGTCTGGCAGAAAGATGTTCTTGTCATAAAACTTGAGCAATGGATGTTCAATGAATTCGCCTCTGAGGTCTTGAAAATTCCTCCTCGTGAATCTGTTGACAGACTGCCTGTTATTGTTAATCTTGACTTGACTTCTCCACACCCGCCGCTCACTGATGCTGGAAAACGCTATCTGCATTGAGGGAAACTCTGCCCGCAGCTGCTGCAAATCCTTCTGCATTAGAAATGCAAGTTGCTTAGGGGACATCAGTCCGAGGTCATTGCCACCGGCATGGACCAAAAGAATGTCAGGGGGACTCTGTTTGCTCAACTCGTAATAAAAACGGGGAAGGACACCACTCCAACGCATTCCTGCTTTGCCAAACCACTGAACTTTGGCATTAACTCTGAAATTCTTGTCGAACTCCTCACGCACCGCTTCCTCCCCTCGACGAACATAACTGTCGCCAATGATCCACATCTTTGACACCATTTCCGTCAGCGTAGAGTGTCTGGTGCCATTTGAGGATACCTCTATTCTGATGGAAGACAACCTTGTTCACAGTGCTGGAGGCCTCTTTAGTGGTGCTTGGTCGTTCTTTGACTTTGTCCTCTGTGTCGGCAGTTATCCTCCTCCACTTTCTTTCCGGGGAGGACATCTCTGGGTCTCTATGGCTGTCCTGAGAAACGTCAGAGTAGGGCCTTTTCTTGGCAAGTCTTCGTTTGCAGAGTTTGATCTTCTTCCTTTCAGGAGAAGAGAGCTCTGCAGTTATGTGGCTGTCCTGTGACATTTCTGAATAGGACCTTTTCATAGCAAATCTTCCTTCACAGATCGTCCTCTTGTCATTATTATGGGTTCATGATAGAAGCGACAAAAGAGCTAGATTTTGCAGCCATTTTATGACAGGAATCCTGTTGCGTGAAACTCCAACTCCAACTTTCCAAACTGTTTGTCTAAAACTCTTTGAGATAAGCCGATCAGAAACTGGTCTCTGCACTCACAAAGTTGAACTGACGATGTGGCAAAGATTCTAATTCATGAAAGTTCCGAGGTATATGAAATTACTGAAGCGCATTGCATTCACTGGATAAAAAAAAATTAGACACCTTATCTCGTAATTATGAGAAAAGATCTCGTAATTATGAGATGAGGAAAGTTGCCACATTGGCCACTGCTTCACTCAGAATGCACCTTCTATTAATGCAACACCAATTAACGAATTACAGGCTGAAAACTTTTTTATACGTTCACTGCGTGCTTCTGTGTGCATCTTATACGAGTTTGGCATATGTTTAGACCATAGACTGTATATAAGAAATGGACGTTACATCCGTGACGTCACCCATTAGTTTGTGGACTGCTGCTCGGAAGCCAATAGTTTCGGATCTGAGCAGCGCCATCTTGAAAATTTCAGGTGTGTGCCGGGAAAATTAAAAACACGGATTCTACTTATATGGGCATCAGGAAGAGCAAGTGGACGGAGCGGGGCAGGTTGCGAGGGCTGGATCTACCACAGTCTACACTGGCAACCTGGTGATGCTAACCAAGTTAGCTGTTACGACTAACTATAACCACAAAACTCCGGAGAAAACTGTCGGTGTGAAACAAATTCACGGCTATTTCCTGCAGTCTATCTGTCCGCGCTCCTGAAACTGTGAATCAATCAACCTGTCAATGACGACGTAGCCACGCCCTAATGCATACCCTGCTTTATCGTCAAATATAAAATCAGGTAGGCCAAAATTTCACAAATGAACATCATACTGCATTGAAGAAGGATTTTAAACTAGCGATTGAGACCATAAACACATTTTGAAAACGTTTACTGAGGTTAGAAATCAAGTGAGAAGTTGGTGAATTCTCCATTGACTTGTATAGAGACGGAAGTCCTTTTGACACCAAAACGGTCGCCCCCTGGTGGCCTTATGATAGAATGCAGTTTTAAGTTACTTCCTCGTTGGCCTCATTTCAGAGGACCGGAACTCCCCGCCTGGTTTAGACGCATCAGTTTGACTGGAGGCTGTCAAACAAAACATTTGGATGAAACAGAACACAACTGCACATACGTTTTATGCTTTAGGCAGACATGTTTTTTTATCACTTGAACACTTCAATCGACAACTCGCAGCACATTATAAGAATATCGATATTAAGAGCACTGATAACACACAACGACACACAAAGCCGGACTGCGCACACACACATATACACACCGGCACGGATACTCTCACGCACTCTAAGCCTACTGATACATGCAAGTCATGTCCATAACCCGCATGGTTCTTCAATGCAAGTTGCAACTTATTAACCTAATGAATGATGCATTGTAGGAGTTGATGTGAAAATCAATCGGCTGATGCAATTGCCATGTGACATCGTTACCTTGGCAACAGAAAAGCTGACATGGCTGACATGCATGATTAAGTTGTTGTTATTGTTGTTATTAAGCTAGCATGCGCAGTGTTGGCATACTAATATTAATACCATCCTCATTTTTAAGAAACATCAGTATTTCCCAGTGTCTCAAACCAAGAAGGTAGTAATAGCAGATTAACTGCGATAGCGCCATCATTGCCACTGAGAGAGGATTTACAGACGTTTCCTTTTTCTTTATCTTATCTTATCTCTGATCAGGATCTCATAATTACGAAATCTTTTTTCATAATTACGAGATCCTGATCTCGTAATTATAACTTTAAGTCCCCTCCTATATACAGCTTATAAATGGATTATAACACACTATAATGTACTGGTAAGCAGATATAAGTGTATACAAACGCATTTGTCCACAAAAACAACTCCTGTTGGCGCCCATAAGTAAATCTAGTTTATAAACAGTATATGCATGTTAGAAGTCTTTTATTTGCAAAAAAAAATGAAAATGTTATTATAAATATTATCCAACATGCCACAAGGCAATGTTATACTAAATATTATTTATATTTGCAGAACATATGAAAGCATGTTCAGAAAATGATGATAACAAGATGTTGAATTAAGCGAAAAAAGAGCAGAGCTGTAAACTTAAGACAAAATGAGGACTTCAGATTTTACCTGATTATCACATCAGGTCTCAGTATGTCAGAATTGTTTCCATACTACAGCTGAAATGTCTCGTCTGGTAATAATAATAATAAAAAAGAAAACATTTTCTTCACCTGGACCTTACAATGTAAAATGTTGCCAAGTGATGATGGAAAGATGAAAGATGTGGATCTGTTTCTTGTGCGTGCCTTCGAAACTCCAAAATATTGCCTGATTTGTATGCAACTTTGGTGCGCCTGCCTGTCTTGGCTAGAAGTGATATTCGTGGCCTTATCCTCATTATTAACATACAGTACTTTATACTTTGTTTTAACACAGGGGAAAGGTATTAAAATATGCACCTGTTAATGATAGTTCTGCAGGACATTAAGAGAGGATCGCATGGACAGAAACCAGATAAGTCAATTTATAATATATGATATTACATATATACACATAAGGTCTTATATGGAAGTTTGAATGATTTTTATTTTAGTGGAATGATTCCTCGATTCCCCTGGGTTAAATGAGGTTTGACTCTCTGCTGTCATCTGTGGGTTGTGTAATCTGATGTTGAAAGATCAATATGACCAAACTCTGCCCTTGATGCCTGCATTATCGGGTGTCAGGTGGCAGTAATAAGGCTAATGGAATGATTTGGCTCATAGCCAGGTGCAGATGTGCATGCCAGTCTGTTCAAAGTGGAACATAAATAGAGGAATTTCTGCTATTATGAACCACAAATCTGCATTTCATGCAAAAAATATTCTGTTGTCTTTCTTCATTTTTAATGTTGATATTAAATTTAAATTAGCTAGTGTACTAGATGAAATTATGCAAAGCAAAAAAGGTTAACTCAACATTGTTCTCATGAATTTAATCTAACTTTGCTTGGTTCTTCAGCAGTTCTTTCCCATATCATTATTAAATTGTTATTATTTGATAAATTACTTATAATTTCAATACATTTTTTGCTGAAAATGATGGGATGAGGGAAACATTTATTGTATATTTCTATTTGGCACCTTGACTAGTCCTACATTTAAGCTGTCTGAAATCACCATTATAATGAAAATGTGAAAGACATGAAAGGTCTGATTTGTACTAATTACTTCGGTGAGTAGTTTTAAGCAGTACTGAAGGGCTTCAATTTAAATTAACCTTGAGTGAAAACCTAGAGGTCATGATGATAACTTTGCCCATCTTTCCTTGTTTATTATGATTATTATTATACAGTTCTCAAACCAGTACAATAACACACTCATTTTCAACCTTTTATCTGCTAGTACATACTCATACATCAGTTTATCTGTCAATTTTGAACTGAGCACTATAAATTTACTACCGCTATCTGAGACTTTATTATTCAAACAGGTACTTCAGATGAAAATGTGTCAAACATATTTACATTTAATTAATATAATTATTCTCCACAATACTGTAATAATAATGTAATAATGAATGCTAATTCTATGGTGGTCAGTTTGAGCTTTAAAAGAACCGTCTACTAAATACTCAATTTATAGAGTGCAACTTAATTTAAATATTGTTACTTCTCCAGTCCATTATTGCATGATATCTCTCTCATCTGTCTAAGAAATGTGAAGAGCTGTCCAAGCTGTTTCCCTCTGCTTCCAGTCTTTAAGCTAACAGTCTTTAACTGCTGATGCTACCTTCATATTTAGTTTTGTACATATATAAGAGAGGTCAATTTTCTCATCTAACTCTCAGCAAGACAGCAAATAAGCCCATTTCTCAAATGGAGAGCTATTCCTTTAAGTTGGATGAAATCTGCAATGAAAGAAATAAATCAGTGCTACATGGACATTTACTCATTTATGGTAAATCTTAACATACAGGGGATATGTTGCAGATCTGGACTTGTCAAGATTTCAGGAGTCATAAATGTGATTTATACGCAAATCTCTTTTGTTTTATCATAATAAACAAAGAGGAGTAATTGTCTGTGTGTGTTTGTGTGTTTATTTGTGTGTGTCTGTCTATTTGTCTGTGTGCGTGAGAGTACAGATAAAAGCGAGACACCCCCGGCCCGTAAAGCGATCCTGACACCATGAATAATGGAGAGTGCCGTGGCAGAGAGGATAAGTTCTCTGTGCAAGGCTCCTTTTTCACAGGGCTTTCTCCCGTGGGTCACATGAGTGCTGAGGTGACAGTAATTTTTCATGAGTAGTGTGTGTTAGTCGTATGGCCATACTACCCAGGTAGGAGATGTCCAGGCAGCCATCACTCCCTCTGCCTGTCCTGAGTCTGTGTCTGCAGCTGCACACACCCAGGTGGCTCTGAACCCCACGATCCCAGAACCTCTCTGCAGCCAAGGGTCAAATGAATTGTCTTACATTAGAAACTCAAGGCAGCACTTACGAAACTAAAGGCCAGGGAAGTAAATGAATAAAAGATGCCGTCAAAACAGAAAAACTCCACAGCTTCAGAAGAAACCGAAGAGGTTGATGACGAAGTGGAGGAAACAGAGCCAAAAGTAAAGGAGAGGAGCAACAAAGTGACCTGTGAGGACGCCACAAAAGGAGAGAAAGGTCGGAAGAAAAACAAGAGTGTGAAGAGCTCAGAGAATCAGGAGGTCTCAGAGAAGAAAAAAGAGGGAGAAAAGGTAAAAGAGAAAAAGAAGAAAAAGAAACCAGAGGAGGATGCTGATGGTGGTGCTGTGATTGAAAATGAAGATGGAGACGGCGAGCAGAACAATAATGACCCCATCACCAATTCCAAAAAGGAAAAATCAGGGAAACTCAAAGAGGAAGTGACTGAGGGAACAAAGGAGGAAAAGAAGAAAAAGAAGAAGAAATCCTCCACAGAGAATCCAGAGGGGGGCGAGGAGATGAGCTCCAAAGACAAGAAGTCTAAAGACGGCAAGAAGAAGAAGAAGCAGTCTCACAATGATGATGATGAGGAGCCCTTGATGGAGGAGCAGGAAGAGGAGGAGGACTCAAAGAAAAAGAAAAAGAAGAAGGCAAAGAAGGGATCTGCTGACAGTGATGAAGATAAAAAGAAAAAGGGGAAAAAATCCAAAGCTAAACAGGTGGACTATGCTGTGATCTACCAGAACGAGCTGTTTAACTACCACACAGACTCATCAGATGGATATGAGGATGAGTACTACAAAAAGAAAGGTAAGGATTTATCATTGTAGAGCCCACAGGGAAGCCTCACATGATGCAACATAAGGTAAGTGTCAGCTATCTGACATACAGTATGTACCTACCTGTTGGAGTGTACCATCCAGCCAAATCTTGTATACAGGTTTCCTCTGGTGCCCTTTAGCTCTCAGCAGAAGCACCCAGGGAATCCCTCTGTGATTGTTCTTGGGTGAAAGCTCAGTTATGTTCCACATGAATGGAGCCAAACAGAGGCTCCGGGGCAGACAGGTGCTGGGTGCTGTCCCAGTTGCAGTGGTTAGAAGCACAGCCGGGAGCCAGAGGAGGTAGCAGAACAGAGGTTCCCAAACAAGGGAGCTAGGATAGAACCATACCAACAGTGAATTGACTTGACTTACAAATATAGTGTGTATATTCAAAGCCAGATATATTTGCCATACAACTCTGTTGTCCAAAAACTGTGAAGACATTGAACCACACCATTACCCTTCTGTCATCCCTGAGGAATATGAACATGTTAATCTATTTAGAAAAGGCTCTAAAGATGATAATGTTTTCAGTCTCCTGAGAGTATTTCTGTGTAGACAGATATTGCTCCATTTACAGCGGTTCTCTAGCTTGTTGTGCTACATATCACAACCTTTGATTAGGTAAATGTCTCAAAGAAATTAAGTAACAAAGTGAAGAGGCTGTGATATGTAGCACAATAAGCTAACAACGGTCTGTAAACTGCACATGCTCAGTGCCAAATCTTTCTTCCACAGAACTACTCCCCTGAGACTGAAAACATGATCACTGTTATTATTCTTTGGAGCCGTCTCAAAACAATCTAACATGTCCAAATGCTTCAGAGCCAAAGAACATGTGCAACACCCAGTGCAACAGTGTGGCTCACTGATGAGTTTTTTAATTGATTTTGGACAACAGAGATCTAACAGCACAGAGGAATAAGATATATCAGGCTTTGGATGCACACACAATACATGTAAGAAGAATACATTCATTGTTGGTTTGACTCTGCACATGAGATTTGTTTACATTAAGAAAAATATTTCCAGCCTTATCCTTAAACAACCTGGACAATAAAAACCTTAACAACTACTGATATATGTGACAATACAGAACAGAAAAGATATAAACTCTTAACTACTGATAATGGGTGTAAAATGTAACATTAATTATGTGCTCCTCAGCTGTGTGGAGCTGAATTAGACTATCATCCAGTGAAAATAATCAGTTAGTTTGGATCATCATTTTAAAAATACACATTAAATCTAAAATCTAAATGCATAAAAGTTGCACTGTGTGAAGCCAGCACTGATTCAGTATTTTACATCAATTACTGCAGATGCACATGAACAACTCTTTTTTTCTTTCTTTTTTTTTTTTTTTTTAATATCTGCGTGAAACAACTAAAACCTGATGTGATTTTATGTTTGTCTGTAGTCACTAACAGCACTTTGTTAAGACTCTGGAAAGATCCTGTTCTTGGTTAAATATTTAAAAATGTGACTGTTACTTAAAGCACAGGACAGGACATGTTTACTGTAATGCCAAACTGAAACCACAATTTTTCCTTAACCATAACCAAAGTGTTTTGGTTGCCTAAACCTAACCACTCATGGGGAATAAACTCCAGTCTCCGGTATCAAAGCTCTTTCTTCCTGAACTTATTTGGCGAAACCAGTTGGTAGCCTATCAACGTAATTCAGAGGGGACAAAGTTGCTATGAAGGAGCACTGGGAAAGTCTAGCACTCAGCTGAGATCAAGGTGTTTTGAATAAGGAAATTGCACACAAACACATAACACATCTGGACTTAAAAGCTCTACATCTATTTTCCCCCATCATGTTGACAGAAAAAGTGCTCAAAATGTGACATTTCAGTCTTTTTACACCATCTTGCTCAATGCTACCATACAAGAGCTGGTTAGTTTATTATACTTTTAGCTCTTTATCTGCAGTGCTGATTATGAAATGAGTAGTAAGTATCATTGTCAGTGTTAGTGATACATTCCTGTGTACATGCCTTTGTTACCTCTGACTCTGTCTCTCCAAGGAGTTTTATCAAGGCTCAGTTTTACTAGGCCAGTTTCTATCTGATTTTATCAGGTGTCGCTCTTTCTCCTTAATCAGCTTTTAATAGGTTAGCTCACTATTAATTAGATCTCCATGTCCCTTTGATCAAATTGCTCTTTATCATATCTCTGCTTCTCCTTTCCTCCTGTCCTGGATGTTTGTAGACAATCTGTGTCTCTGTTAATAGCATTCTTCTGCGCTGATCCACTTTTCCCTCCTTCTTTATCCCTTTATTTAGTGCAAGCTTAGTGATTAACATGAAAACACATGACAGTTGGGACAGTCTAAACAGAAGAAACAAAAAGAAGCAGGCAGTAACCAAAACAACAACATGAGCAACATGATGAAAAATTTAAATAAAATATTTTAAAACATGGCTTAATACCAGATGCACATGTGGTGTGTGTGTTTATGTGTGTGTGTTATGTGTAGATGTGTCTGTTTGTAAGGATATAGAGGAGAGAGAGAAGAGGGGACAAAAGAAAAGAAAAGCTGCTGAGAGACAACGAGGCGCCAGGGTGAAACCAGGATGAGTCAGGACAGATTTTTTCTCTCTCCTTCTCTCCTCTTACCCAACCACTTCTTTTTACAGTTTGTTTGTCTACCAGTCCGAACTCCGCTTTCCTCCTTACTCTTCTTTGCTCTCACAGATACCCTCTAGAACAGCCCTCGCCCCTACAAAAGGGGTCTGAGGAAAACCTTCATCATTCACCATCATTTTCGATATCCTTTTAACATGTGTAATAGCAATTATATTATTATTATTATAATAGTAATTATCACCACCATTCCCAATCTCAACCTATCAATAATAATCTAGATAATAGTCAATATCATGGTGATAATGTATTAATTCATTCCTAAATTGAAATACAAATATTACAATGAACACATTTAGTTTGCCACTCTTTGATAATTTATTTAAAACATTGCTTAGCCTACAAAGACCCCAGTCTACCATTCAATTTACCATTAAAACAGTTCTCCTCTGTTCAGACTGGACATCTCTTTGCTTCTCTAAAAGGAGACAAAGATACAGTTTGACCTTAAGTCCCATAGCTTGTGTGAGTGTCCCATACCTTCCAGTTCATCTTACATAACCACAGGAGAGACGAGTAAAGCAACAGGACTATAGAATTACCATTGTATAGTCCAAACTGTAGAGTCTCAGGCAACAGCCAATAGCTGACTAATCTCCTACTGAAGATTTAATGTTGTTACTGTAACAGAAACAAAGGCTGTTTAGCAGGTGTGACTTTTGAAGGTCTCTCTAACAAAATAGTAATTCCTTGTGTAGATGATGATGATCACAAATTATTTGATGAGTCATTATCAGCTCATGGGATTCATGGTCACAAAAGTTAAAGTGACACAGTAAGTATATTAGCCTATACAGATAAACAGCAACTGCTTCTGTAGAGTAAAAGTGTAAATTCCCAACATACAAATGCCCATGATGACACAAACTGATGCAGATTTGAAGACTGCTGAGTATTCACCTTGTTTACCTTCCTATCAATGTGGTGACTTGGTCAGACGAAGAGACACATTTGTGAAATGTGAGAGAGGCTTGGCTGGTGCATTACACCAAGACGTAGATTCGCTGCAGATTCGCCGCATTGAATTCCCTGGCAACTGAGCATGGAAGGAAACATAATGCTCCCTAATGTTTATAGATTATTGGACACTGTCTGCGAATGTGACTTTGGGTTTGTCCTTTTGTTCAACGTTTTACTCTTGATATTATCAAGTGATAGATGTTTCTGATTCGCAGCTCGTCATTAAGAGAATGTGCATTTCTGTTGTGATTTTGCGTGACATGGCACACATTTTCGTCTCTTTCTAATCTCCATTTTCCTCTCTCTTCCAGTGTATGAGGTGGTCACTGTCACTGGTGATGTAAAAGGAGCCGGGACTGATGCTAATATTTTTGTTACTCTTTTTGGAGAATTTGGCGTCACGCCCAAGGTTGGCCTGGCAAGCAAGTGAGTTTTGAAAAGGAAGACTCTTTTGGACTCTAAACAGGTCTCAATTAATGTCTCTGCACTGATTCTTTAAATACTTTTTATATCAGGCTTTAAATGTAATGTTGTAGCTTTGAGTCAATTGGATTTCATTCTGTTTAATTTCACAGAGCAATATTTTTCTATATCAGTTATTAATTTAAGTTTATGTTTTCTATTCCTCTTTGATCTTTCAGCACAGAAAAGAGGTATTCTATAATCAACCTGATAAAGAATGATTATGATTCTTTCTTTGTGTTGGGTTGTATTGTACATATAACACTGTAAGAGAGAGCATTCTTGCTCAGCATTAATCTGATACCTGTAGACTCAATCTGCACACGAAGAATCTCTTTAACATGTTTGTCGAAACCATATCCACCTGATCTGAAATTTAAAATCCTGTTTATAGCAGAGGTTGGGTTATGCTGAGGAATCTTTCTTCTATACAGTCGTATAAAATGTCGGACACAGAATATCTGGAGTAAGGAGGAACTATTAGACATGGCCGGTCTTCTTTTCCATTCAAAGGCAAATGAAAGAAGACCACGATGTCATTTCTGTGGATGATCGAATGACTCTGAGGAGATCTTATCAGCAGCAGGCTCCCTTTATCTCTCCACACATTGATTGACAGATAGGGTTACCTGTGCAGCGTATAGGATTTACCAGCTTATTGTAAGCTACATTGGACCATGTTACACACACCTTGTGGTGGTCTCATTCATCCACTTCAGACAGCATCAACATGCCATGTATTCAGTATCTCCATGCTGTGTGACTGAAGTACCATACATGGACGTTGATGAATTTGCATAGTAAGGAGTTTCGCCTTACTCCGATATATTTTAAGTCCTGCCTGTATTGTGTCATGATCTATTAAAACTTTACAACATGATACAGGTAAGGGAGGGTTGCTATGGATTCTAGCATATTTGCCCGATTGAACAATCGAGGCAGATTGAAGATACAACTCTTTGGAAATTCAGTGTAATTACAAATCAACCAAATTGCATGAATTCCAAAGTTTGCATTGGGTTTGCTTTTCCTAATCAATGTCTCAACATCCTTTTCCCACAGGTGATTTTACACAGAAAGAGAGAATGCGGGCATGTATTAATATGTGTTGGACGGTATTTCATTCATGGCAGTTTTTTGCTGTATATGGCACTGTGAGCCTTAAATGTGCGAGCCTTGGCATTGTCCTTGGGTTAAGTGTTGAAGGGAGTGGAGAACAGATGGAGATGTGGGTCAGAAACAAAGCCAAGTATTTTCTGCTAATGGAAAAGAGGGTGTCTGATTCACTGTGGCTGGCAGAGGGGGTCTGCTGTGTGCACAGGCTTGGTTCATCTCAGTAAGTGGTAGTAGGACATGGAGGAAGAGGGAGCGTTGAAGTGGCTGAGCCTTAAGAGGTTTCAGATTATACCACTGCCATGAGACCACCAGGGTACCCTAAGCCGGATCAGTCAGGAGATGTAATTTACTGTGCAAGAGTTCAGTTGCTGTTGTCTGTCTGAACTGTTTCTCTTCACCCCCTATAATCTCTCTTGATCAAATAAAGTATCTGTCTTTCTCACACACAGGCTCTCAGTTAAGCTGCATGTCTCCCAAATTCATTTCCCACATTTCCTTGATTCACAGAAGCAGAACTGCATTTGAGAAGAATAAGACCGATGTTTTCCGTATAAAAACACACAACGTGGGGCCTGTGAAGAAGCTGAGGTAAACTCCACTGTGCTGACTTAGATCTGTGAAACCTATTATATATATATATATATATATATATATATATATATATATATATATATATATATATATATATATATATATATATATATATATATATATATATATATATACACACACACACACACATATTACACTTTACTTATTACCTTTTACAGTGTGGACCTTATTGTATACCGTAATGCCTCTTTCATGTTTGCTGACTGCAGGAGATTTCACAGCTACAGGACACTGACAGCATCACAGTTTACGCTTCGTAGTTATACCTCACACAGGATAACAGCAGCTTACAAAGGGGATCACACAGGAACATTTCTCACTTATTTTCCAGCTGTGCTGGCCATCAAAGGATTCCATCCAGTGAGAGAAGGTTAAGCCCCATCTGTTGTTGGGAGTTAGTGTCTTAGTTACTGCAGAGGAGTTACATCACAGCTACCAGACGTAAACAGTGTCATGATGCAGCAGGATGCATTTTAAAGTCTCATTCCTTATCATAAATGCTACTAAGCTCCATCTCCATTACAACTGTGAACACTATCCATGGATAAAGAGTGTGTGATATGCTTGATATCGCCATAATAAGCCAGTAAGTGGAACTGTGAATTGTCCTGTCCAAGAGAATAAACTTTCATGTCTTCAAAATGTTGTAAACATTGACAGATGAGTCTATCTATGAGAAATAGTTTTAGATTTTGGTGAATAATATTCACCAAAATAATAGTAATAGATATACTATCAGGCAGTATCAAGGCTTGTAATGCTGGAGAGTGAAGACGTTTCTGCTTATATTAAACTGTAGTTATATCATCCTGCAGCAGAATTAGCCAGAGGCGGTGAAGAATAAGAATTTCCATGCTAATATGGCAGCTTTATGTAAATCAGGTGCATTATTCATGGATGCTATTCTACCATATTTTAGTCAGCCCTCATATTTCTGATGTGTCAGAACCACAATGCTTGAGGATAAACAGCACCTGTGTCTCTTCACAGTTTTTTTGTTATCTATCACTGCAAGAATACAAACAAACTAAAAAAAGGGATTTGCACATTTGATGCACACAGCTGAGAAATGATTACCTGCAAGGGGAATTCATGTCACACTCTGACACTATGTTGATTTCCCCAGGATTGAGCACGACAACACGGGGATGAACGCCAGCTGGTTCTTGGACAGGGTGGTGGTGACCGACATGCACCGGCCCCATCTGCGCTTCTATTTTGCCTGCAACAACTGGCTGAGTCGGGAGGAGGGTGACAACTTGTTTGTCAGGGACCTGCTGGCCAGCAAGGACCCCATGGACGTCCCAAAATGTAGGTCACTCTAGGACAAATGCATAACACAAAGCAGAAACAAAGGTTCACAAAGCACCAAAAATAACAACTGAATAAAATTCCAAATGCCTGCACTTTTAGGGGAATTTTTTTTCTTAAAAAATATAGTCCAACTGAAATAATAATGCTTATTTTTATTTCTGTAAAAGAACACAGATATGTTCTGTAAATTATGTGTTTTGCTTTTCTTTGAGAAGAAAAAAAGTACCCAAAAGACAGAGGGAACTCCATACAGCCAATCAAATTGCTTAATTTTAAACCATATTTATGTCATTCAGTAACATCATCTTATGCAGACGGTCAAACAGCGAGAGCAGCCTGCCAAACAAGAGCTACAATCTATATACAACCCACGTTAGCATTTTAGCTAACGTCTCAATCTGAACTACAAACATGTCATTTCCTGCACCGTGGCTTTTCTGAATGAGCAACCAAACAAACATTCATCGTGGAAAAATGCACTGTTAACATCAGTTTGTATGCTACATAGCTAACTAGCTAGTCAGCCCAAGCACATCCAACAGCGTAAAAACTTTTCTGCTGCAAATATCTAGATCAAGTTTTTCCTTCACTTTCGCCGCTAACAAATATGGTCTATCCTACGCTTGTAAGATGCAAGTTTGTTTGCTTTATCTCTCTGTTCATGTTGATTTCTCTGTCAATCACACAACCACACTCAGAAGAAAAAGAAAAACATTACTAAGCCTTTTTTTCTTCATTTCAGTCATAAAAGTATTAACAATTACTTTAAAAATGACTTTGACAGTGATTTCAGTGGCAAATAATTTGATATTAAACTCAAGTGATGATATTCCTCATTTTGTTAATTACACTTGATAAGTAAGTGTAGGATTTGTTGAAAAATGCTGGTTCTTCTTTTGGAGACATATTCAGTACATTTTAACCTATCACCGCACATTTGAGACTATAACTTTAGTAAACTACTGTTTGGGTTTTTTTTACCAATTTAATTTTACACCATAAATTATCTGATTATTCATTGAATTAATGGAACCATGCAGAGAGGTATTTTAAATCTGGGCACCATAAATATCTGACAACCCCCTTTTCTCTCTTTTACAATCTTGTCTCTATCAGTGCCACGTGTCTGGCCAGTTACACGCAAAGGTGTTTGATATCCCACAGATCTTCCTAATGTTTCAGGGTGTAAGGGAATTCCATCCGAGTGTAATCCTCAGTTAAACCAGGCCACGTGCCCTCTATTGCAATGTGATCTAACATCTCAATACCTGCAGTCAGTCAAGCAGGGCGTCTTGAAGCTGAGGCTGTGGTGTGAGGGAGTGGTCACGGCAATATGACTGTAACAAACACAACACACGCACGCACGCACACACACACACACACACACACACACACAGACACAGTTATGAATATTTAACCTGGAAACCGTCTCAGTGTGGATTAGCGAGGAGCCTGCCTAATGACAATAGAAAAGTCCATCTGGTAATTATGAGTAGTAATTATGTAACTTGTCCAGGCAGTAAATTGGTTCTGGTGTGTTGTTGTTTATATACGTCAATCACCCTTCTCATTATGAACTGATTCTACGTGTTTTACAGTGAATAAATACTTAGTGAGTGTCTTCACTGCTGACATGAAGGGAAGTGGAACTGATGCTGACGTCTTCCTGAATATCTTTGGAGAGAATGGCGACACAGGTGACACTGATACTGACTACCTGCTATATCTTCACTGTGATAGTGTTTCATTCCCTATACTAAAATGCTTTGTTTTGTATTTTGACAGGAGAGAAACGACTGGACAGTGACAAAGACAACTTTGAACGCGGCTCAGAGGACAAGTTTACGATAGAGGCTCCAAACTTGGGAAGGCTGAAGAAAATCACCATCGGCCACAACAACAGAGGTTCATCAGCTGGATGGTTTCTAGATAAGGCATGTGCTTCCTACACATTCACATATTTCTTGCTTATGCACAATAGGAAAAATGTCCACCAAAACACCATAATTGCTATTTGATTTAGTCCTACTGGCAATCGGAGCACCATTCTTCCAAAAGGTTTTCCCTCATTTGGGCTTGCGATGATGATGGTGGAGAGCACTGTCTAACATGTCACTCTGAGATCTCCCATAGGTGTCAAATTGGTTTGAGACATGAAAAATATGGTTCACATCCCTTTCATACTCACAGCGACCTGTCATGCCCTGTATTAAATAGGACATATCATTCACATATCAAGGTCTGTGTTTAATTTCTGGGGTTCTACTGGACGATCTTTACATGATTTACAATTCAAAAACTTATTTAACATATTTATAAACATATTTATCTTATACTGGCACTTTATGCAGCTGCTCAGTTCAGCCTCTGTCTGACACAGGCCATTTCAGCTCCTGTCTCTTTAAGGCCCCCCTTCCGATCAGCTCACTCCGTTCTGATTGGACACCTTCTGAATGGTTCCTCTTGACAGACTTTTAGCAGCTTGGGTGGCTACATAAACAAACAATAGTAGTAGGATGGTGCTTATTTTTCTTTACTCTAAATGTAAACTTCTCAAATACATCTGTACATGTTCGAGTGCCGATCTGATCTGAAATATGCAAATGGTCAACGTGAACAACCTGTGGAACAAGCTTAGCAACAAAGACTATGGAACAGAGCATGTGTGTACTATCTGACATCAGTTCGATGGGGAAGTAGAGGTAAATAAAAGGCTTTTCATTTTCAGGGAGCATTTTTACATACGTTCAGCTCAAGTTATGGACATTTGACCATGTTTAACATAGATATCTGACATCACAAAGGTATGAAAATAACAAAATCACAAAAAGCATGATATGTCCTCTTTAAAACTGTACTTCTTATATTTTGACTCTAATTACGCAAGGTTTTTACTTTAATTTGACATTTGTCTGTGTATACACTTACGCTGGTATGTGCTATGTGTCTGTCCAGGTGGTGATTGATGACATGGGAAATAAGGAGGTGTACGAGTTCTTAGTCAATAACTGGTTTGCTATGGATGAAGCTGAAGGCAAAATACAGAGAGATGTGTTGGTTGGATCATTGCAACCAATGGGTGAGCATATTACCCCTATAGACAAAATGTATTAATACCATATAAGGAAATAATCATATCCCATCCATCTGAATTCAGTGATAAATTAGTGTTTTATGTTATTTTGCATACATCTACATAGCTATTGTATACAACGTACAAGTGATGACTGGAAATGTGAGGGGTGCGGGCACCAACTCAAAGATCCACATGGTTATGCATGGCTCCAAGGGCATAAAAAACAGTGGCAAAGTCTTCCTGGAGGGCGGTACTTTCGAGCGTGGTCTCATCGACATTTTCAATGTGGAGATTTGTGAACTGATAAGCCCACTCAGCAGGGTCACCATCGGACATGATAATGGGGCTGTTGGTGCCGGATGGTACTGTGAAAAGGTACATCACATCTGTCATTGGTAATTAAGTGATTCTCAAAGTGTCATTCACCCAATGAGCATCCATTTCCCTTCTAGGTGGTGATATACTGTGCGTTTACGGGCATTGAGCAGACATTTCAGTGTGGGAGGTGGCTGGATGAAGATGAGGGGGATGGACTGATTGAGAGGGAGCTGTTCGAGATGGTCTCTCTCAGGCAGAAGAAACAGAAGAGTGGGTAACTTCACAGATCTCTGCTTAGAGAAAGAAAAGCAAATCACACATATTCAATTTATTTACAGAAAAATAATTCAGTTAAGTCACATTTTAAAGAAATATATCTCATTCTGAAAACACATTGATTGCTGATTAAACATTTTGAATTCTTAGAATTTACTTTGGTTTCACTCCAGAGTACCCATGGTCCGTGTGGGTTTGGACCTCAGATGTGAAGGGGTCAGGGACAGATGCCCAGGTGTTTCTGCAGATTTATGGAGAGAAAGGCAAATCTGATGAGATCAAACTGGAAAGCAAGTCAGACAGTTTTGAACAGGCCCAGCTTGATAAATTTGTGGTAAGCCCTCTGCAGTAACCTTTCCTTTTTCAACAGTTTTGTATGTTGATACATGTAGAAAAATATGTAAATATTCAGAAAATCCTTCCAAGTTTCTCTGTTTTTTGTGTGTGTTTTTTTTAAACTTTTTGAAATCACTGTAGATTGAAATGCCAGACATAGGAAGACTGCTGAAACTGCGCATCTGGCACGAGAAGAGGAATCCATTTTCTGGCTGGCATTTAGCAAGGGTGAGACCCATTGCGCTTTCTGTCTGATTTGTCGGGGGGAGCTGTTAAGTCTGTTGTATTGTGTCCCCTCGGGGCTCTCAGTCAAACATTGAATTAGACTTTAATCTGATCTGACAAAACAGACAAAAAAGACGATCTGTAAATTTAGCAGCAATGAAAATTGACCAAAAAAAAAAGTTTCCTACAGGGTCCCACTTGTATTCACTTTGATGATCCCTTAACTTTTTATCCAGTGCCATCATCTGTATCCAATTGTTTGGTTTATGCCCAAATACTGGCAATACTAATGACTTTCCCATCAGCCACAGCTATAACCAGCTGTGTTTAGTGCTAATTAACAAGTGTTAGCATGCTTACATGATAAACTAAGCATGTTAAACATTTCAGCTGCTAAACATCAGCATGCTGGCCTTGTCATTGTGAGCATGTTAGTGTCCCCGCTGCTTGTTTGAAAGTTATCATTAACTAGAGATGAAGATGACGATTTGTAACCACCTCATATATGATGAATTATGATGACACTCGAGGCTGTGACTTTTTGCAGGTCACCTTGCTGAAGACCCTGACAAAGGAGAAATACTCTTTTGAATGTGGCCGTTGGCTGGACATCAACGAAGATGACAATGAGATAATCAGAGAGCTGCCAGCTACTGGAGCGCTCATTGATGAGCCACTGCTGTGTAAGTCACACACGGACTCTATGTTAAAGGATTAGTTTGACACTTATTTCCTTTCTTGCTGAGTTAGATGAGAAGATTGACACCACTTTCATGTCTGTGTTGTACATAACCTTGGTTAGCATAAGCTAGGTTATGTCATGTTTGGCTGCTATGTCAAATTGGCTTCAAAGCTCAGCACACTTCTTGGGGGCTTGGCTGTGCCTCAAGAGGTAGAGGGGGTCATCCTCTAACAGTTGGTTGTTTTCGATCCCCAGCTCTTCCTGGCTGCATATCGAAATGTCCTTGGGCAAGATACTGAACCCAAAATTGCTCCTTGCTCCAAACTGTAAAGCTTTGAACAAAAGTGTTATACAAATGCAGCCATTTACCATTTAAAGGTGCAATGTGTAGAAGCCACAAGTGGACAAACTAAACATACATAGATGCCCCAAAATCCTACACATTGGTCCTTTAAAAACTAGAATAAGGAGGATACAGCTAGCCTGGCTCTGTTTGTACGTCTTTTGTGGTATCAGTCTTTTCATTCAACTTAAAATTTTAGAATATCAATAAATGTCAAACTATGCCTTCAATGATCAATATAGTCACTAATCTTGACAATGATCATGGCAGTATGTGAGTGATAGAATATGATTACTTTTTGTTATATGATGCTAGTGTCTTTTACTGCTTTTTTACTCAGTGATAAAGTATCGTGTCACCATCTGCACCGGCAACGTCAGGGGCAGTGGCACCGATGCCAGCGTCTTCGTAAATCTTTTCGGCGACCTGGGCGACACAGGGGAGCGACTCATGATCATGAGCAAAACCAATGTCAACAAATTTGAAAAGGGCAACGTAAGTGCATTATTAATACACAGACATTCAATAAATATTGTTTTGGAAAGGCATCGCCAGCATCTTTAACCAGTTTTCTCTCTCTTCTCTTAGCATGATGAGTTTCTCATCGAGTCCGTGTCCTTGGGCCAGGTGCGCAGAGTGCGTGTAGGTCATGATGGCAGCGGTGGAGGTTGTGGTTGGTTTGTTGATAAGGTGTTGGTCAGAGAGGAGGGCCAACCAGAGAGTTTGGCCATTGAGTTCCCCTGTTATAGGTAAGATAGTAATACATAACACACAATGTAAAATATTAGTTTGACATCTTAGGAACTAAGCTTATTCGTTTTTTTCCCAAGAGTTAGATGGTAATATCAATACCACAGTAAATAATAAGTAAAGCCAGGAGACAGTCAGCTTAGCTAAGCAGAAAGACTGGAAACAAAGGTAAAGGAAACCTAGCCTGGGTCTGTCCAGCACCTATAAAACTCACCAAATAGCATGTTATATCTCGTTTTGTTTAATCTGTACAACAACCGAAGCATAAAAACAATAAGTTGTGGTTTTGTGGGGGGTTATTGGCTGTGACCACTCCATTTTATTCTTAATTAAACAAATGAGATATGATGTGTTATTTAGTCAAATTCAACAATGTTGATAAGTGTATTTTTAAACTTTGCATGAAGTCAGACTTGCTGTTCCTCCATTTCAAGTCTTTATGCTAAGCTAAGCTAACCACCTTCTAGCTGTAGCTTCATAAATATCAAACAGACTTGAAAGACGCATTGAGCAGTTAATCTAACTCAATCAGCAGGAAAGAAAATGTCCCAAAATGTCTACTCTTTTAAACAAGGAAATGGTGTATGTACAAAAGTTATACAGCCTTCATTTATTATTTTCTAAAATCTAAAAGTCTAAAATCTGCCAACCATCTGGACAAAATTGTCCAAACAGTCCTAAAAGCCCCATGTGTTGTAAATTGGCCATGCTTACATTAAATAGTTGTCCAGTGGCAAGCGTTCAAGTATGTAGTTAGGCAGCTGATGGATGAGTTTGCCATTACAAATAGGCACTAAATGCACAGTGGTCAGCCAGCTTTTCTCTTCAGTAACTGGAGCCAAACCGCAAGGCTGAGGTGCTGTGTTACATTTGGAAAGAGCATCTTCCTGTCTGTCTGTCTGTCTGTCTGTCTGTCTGTCTGTCTGTCTGTCTGGCCGGCCGTCTGTCTGTCTGTCTGTCTGTCCGTCCGTCCGTCTGTTTATCCTGTTAAAAAGGAAAGGTTTGGTAGCTTCCTGTGCACAAACAACACAGAACATACAGCCACTTTCTTGTTTCAGCTTTAAATAACTTGAAAATGGCAAATGTAATAATTGTAGTGCATACCTCAGTTGAATGTGCAGTATTTTAATCTTTGTATCACACCTGTTGTCCTCTATTCCTTGCTCTCTTTATGTGGGTAGTAGCTTGTGTAAACTAAATGTGTCGCTTCTATCCTACCAGAATGGTTTCTTGAATTTAAGGGATCCAGTAACATTTTATTTCAATATTTAAGTATTCTATATAGTTATATATACATATATATGTATATGTATATATATATATATATATATATATATATAAATATATATATATACATATGTTTTTATTTACATTTTTGTAGAGGGTTAAGGAAAGGGAGAGTTGTTCTGATCTCATGTTTACTGCTTTAGGATTAAATTAGTGCGTTTCTATCTGTTTTCCCTCAGGTGGTTGGACCGTAATGAGGACGATGGGCAGATTGTCCGCGAGTTAGTTCCAGCTGGAGATGGCCTGCGTCTTTTCAGTGAGTAGATAAAGAACATTTTAACCCTTACATACTGTTCATTTTCTGGCCCTTCACCGGATGAAGTGAGTTATTTTTGACCCAATTCAATTATCCCTTTTAAAATTGGTACCTATACCAAATTTTGAGCCACATAAGTCAGCTTGTCTTCTTTAGGTCTGTCATTTTTAGAGAAAATACTTACTATCTTACTATATTATGATCTCATGTTATCTAAAACAGAAAAACACAACAGCCATAATTATTTCTATGAATTATACTGAGGGTGAAGAATGCAACAACATTTTTGATGGTAGGTTTTATTATAACCATTTAAACCATCAATCAGCACTGCCTGCAAACTACATGCATGGAACAAACAGACAGCATATCTTTTAAATGAATATGAATTAATGTGCCTAATTTCAGATGTCAGCTACCACGTAGCAATCAAGACGGGCAGTGTGAATGGGGCCAGCTCCGACTCCAAGGTGTTTGTCAAGCTGTACGGAGAGAAGTGTGACACCAACAAGATGATTCTGGCGGTCAGTGACAATGATCTCAGGAACTACTTTGAGACAGGACGCACTGACATTTTTACCATTGAAACCTTTGACGTTGGACAGGCAAGTCCTTCAGACATATGCACATTTCACAGAGAACCGAATTTATGTTTTCTAATTTTGTTTCATCCATGTCCACTTTCCACTTACAGATCAGCCGTTTCCTGATTGGTCACACCAACGAGGGCCTGCGGGCTGGATGGTTTCTGGACAGTGTGAAGATTTCTGTGCCAGTTCATGGGAAGGAGTACATGTTCCCGAGCCACCGCTGGCTCTGCAAGGACGAGGCTGATGGCAAAGTGGAGGTGGAGATCTATCCGAGCGAGGTCCTGGATATTGAACAATGTAAATAACAACAACATAAAAAGTTCTGTACAGTCAAAATTCATAATTTTAAATAAAGTAACAGTGATTATGAGATGAAGTATATTTCTCTGCTCCACATAAACTCTTATTGACTTATAAACTTCTATGATACCCTTTCTTTAACAGTGATCAACTATGAAGTAACAGTGGTAACAGGGGATGTGCGTACAGCTGGCACCAATGCCAATGTCTTCTGTCAAATGTATGGAGAGGAAGGAAAAACTGAAGTTCTTCCTCTAAAGAATCGCTCCAACAACTTTGAACGCGGCACCACTGAGATCTTCAAGGTCTGTATAAAGGCTGTGTTGTGTTATTATAACATTGGAGATTTGAGATCCTAGTTTTACCACAATTTCATATCTACAACCCAGATTGAGGCTCTGGATATTGGTAAGATCTACAAGATACGCATCTGCCATGACGGTAAGGGTGTTGGGGACGGTTGGTTCCTGGATAAAGTGGACATCAAGCGGCTGACGGTGGCTATGGTGCAGATTGAGGTGAAGAAGGAGGACACCAAGAAAGACAAGAAGAAGGACAAAAAAAAGAAGAAGAAAGAGGACGAGGTAGAGATAGTTGAGGAGCTGCAGGAAGTGGTGAAGACATTCTCTTTCCCCTGCAACCGCTGGTTGGCCAGGGATGAGGAGGACGGGGAGATTGTGGTTGAGCTGCTGACTGAGGACGATGAAGATCTCGAGGGTTAGTAGAGCACCGACCCACTGTTATTTGCACCCGAAGGCTACATGCTAATGGGAAAAATGCGAATGTCATAATGTGCAATATGAAAATGTCACTGATGATGAGCAATGTGTTTTTCTACTCAGTGAACTCGTATGAGGTCCATGTGTTCACTGGGACTATGTGGGGAGCGGGGACAGATGCCAATGTTTACATCAACATTTATGGAGAGATAGGCGACACAGGGGAGAGACGGCTCAGGAAGTCAAACCACCTGAACAAATTTGAGAAAGGCCAGGTGAGTTTTATCTTGCCAGTGCTGAATGTGCTGTTTTATGAGATAATCTGAGTGTCAATAAAAAATATTAAAGCAATATTTTATATAATATTTTTATATTTTATCCAAAACATTAATTTGATTTCTTGCCAAGAGTCAGTTGAGAACATTAATGTTCTAATCTAAATTTGAGTGAGGAAGTGAATAAAAGTTTAAATACATTTAAAACTATGTCCAAAAACTATGTCCACATGATGATTGCCTCTTAACATGCCAGGTTTGATTTTATTGTGACACTGAGGGATGTCAGGGAGCCACAAGCTGAACAGGGGCTCAGTAAAATGCCACATACTATAGATGTTTATTATATTATTATAGTATTATTACATTGCTTTTTCCCCCCCAGAAGTTTCTTCAGATTCCTCACTTCCACAGTGCATAATGCACTGATGTATTTGTTTTATCTGCTCTGTTTTACAAGTTCACAATTGTTATGATTGGTACTCTTCCTGGCGGTGTCTCTCTTGTCAAACAAATGTTGGATCTAAAGAGCCTTGCATGTTAAATAAAGATCGAATAAATAAGTAATGAGGTTTTCGTGGACCTGTGACATTCCTGGACCCTTTGTCACCAGTTTGTTTGTGTATGATCCAGGAGGACATTTTCAACATCACGGCCGTCGACCTGGGGGCCCTGAAGAAACTGAGGATCCGACATGACCACAGTCAGGCCAGTGCCGGTTGGTTTTTGGAAAGAGTGGAGATCATAGACAACAAAGATGACACTACGTAAGTTATGATGATGTTAGAAAAGAGAGCATCAGAGCTTTAATGTAGATGTGACACAGCATCATCACACAAACTCTAGTTAATTTAAAAAAAACAAAGTCAATACTTTGCTGAGTCATACTAGACACAAAATCCACGCTTCAGGTTTCACAAAACATCATCCTACATAGCAGACAGAAGCTTTGTATTTTAAATGTCCATAGAGCTCCACTGTGTGGTGTAAAATGGAACTGTGAAATATGCTGGTTAAACCACAGCCAGCATTTTTAGACACAGTCTGATCATAGTACTGTCACTATTTAAAATGTACAAAGCACAAAATATGTTATATAATGTGTTTTAGATACTTTTTCCCTTGCAAGCGCTGGCTGGCTATTGATGAGGATGACAAACAGCTTGCCAGGGAGCTGGTTCCTGTGGATGAGGCCTTTATGAAGAAGGGCGATGATGATGATGAGGACTCTGACGCTGCACTCGGTCTGGAACAGAAAGGTGAGAGGCATATTATGGCTATTGTGAGAAAGTGAGAGACTGTGTTGATACTGTGCCAACATCTGAAGAGATGTAAACTCTTGATTTTTTCTTACAACAGCCATGTCAACAACATACACAGTGAAGATAAAAACTGGTGACAAAAAGTACGCAGGAACTGACGCAAATGTTTTTATGATCCTGTACGGCACCAAGGATGACACAGGTAATATTTCAGACCATCATACTGCATTTATATCTGTGTGCATGTGTTTTTAAATGATTTAATGACTGTGATGATCACATCTGCAGGGATAATTAACCTGAAGGCTTCTAAGACTAATAAGAACAAGTTTGAGCGGGGATTGATTGACGAGTTCACCGTGGAAGCAGTGGACATTGGACCACTGAAGAAGCTGCGTATTGGACACAACAACAGTGGTACAGTAGGACAGACTTCCTGCCTGTACAGTGAATGATGCAAGTTCTCTACAATATGTACACGTGTGAATAACTTCATTTGTGCCAATGTTTCAGGAGGAGGATCAGGCTGGTTCGTTGACTGGGTGGAGATTGATGCTCCTTCTCTGGGGCAGAAACTGCGCTTCCCCTGCGGCCGCTGGTTGGATAAAGGGGAGGATGACGGGGCCATTGCCAGGGACCTTTTCCCTAATCCCCTACAGACAGAGCTTTACACACCATGTAAATCCTACTGGGTCACTGTAATAAGTTCTAAATCACTCTTACAAATATTCAGGATATGTATCATTTGATGTGGATAATTGTTTTATACTTTTTTTTTAATCGTTTTGTAGTTGTTCCTTATGAGATTAAAATCTTCACGAGTGACGTGTTTGGAGCAGGCACAGATGCAGATGTCTTCATCGTCCTGTACGGGCGGGATGCGGTGTGCAGCCATCAGAAGTCTCTGTGTGTCAACAAGAGGGAGAGGAGGATGTACTTTAAACGAGGAGCTGAGGACATGTTTATTGTTGAGGTACAATAACAGTCATAAATAAACAGAATGAGCACATTCATTGAGCTCTGGACACCAGGCTAATGGTCAAGTGTTGTAATACAACCTGAAAAGTGACTGTAACAATTTATAGTATTACAAATGATATAATGTTGCTGCTTCTTTCCATTGTATTGTAATTTGTACACATTTATCATAGTATTACTTAAATAATGCTTTGTTAATTCACTGGCTTTTCTTCCCTCTCAAGCTAAAAGACGTGGGGGATGTAATTGAGAAGATCCGTATCGGCCATGACAACCGTGGGGTCAACCCAGGCTGGCATTTGGACAGAGTGGAGATCAGACGTCTGCTCAGGAAGGGAAAGGTAACACAATATTAAACATCAGGTCATCTCAAAAGCTCCACATACTGACAAAAATTAAACTTGAACACTTATCGAGATGAACGCTGATATTGAAATTAACACTTGTAAATTAATGCTTGTAAATGAATGCTTAAACATGTCAAATGTTTAGTTTTGATCTGACACTGAGCCTGCATCTCACTACTTCACTACTTCTTCATATCAGACAAACACTCATTTTGGTCAGTAGGTGGAGATGTTCTCTTTACAATTAGATGCTGTAAATTCTCTTTTTTTTTCTCACATACTGAGCCAAAGCTCTGAGCCAAAGGACCCTGTGTTCACTGATTCTCCTCAAACACACACACATTAAATTGTAGATGTGTTATGTGTGTGGCCCCCATCTCACTCCCTCTTTCTCTCTCTCTCTCTCTCTCTCTCTCTCTCTCTCTCTCTCTCTCTCTCTCTCTCTCTCTCTCTCTCTCTCTCTCTCTCTCTCTAGGGTTCAGAGACTGTGATCTTCCCGTGTGAGTGCTGGCTCGCCAAGTCGGAGGATGACAGAGAAACAGTGAGAGAGCTGGTGCCCTCTGACATCATCACTGAGAAACTTTCACGAGATGGAAGCCTGAAAGTCACTGAAATCGAGGTGGAAGACGCCCTGGAGAGTATGTTTACATCCTCAGACAAGAGATACATTCAACTGCATTCATACATGCAAACATGCAGCAGTTGTCTTGCCTCTCTTTTATACATCTTTCTGAGCATTAGTTTGGAAGCAATAGACAATTTTCTCTTCAGGTCCTCTCTCTCTCTCTCTCTCTCTCTCTCTCTCTCTCTCTCTCTCTCTCTCTCTCTCTCTCTCTCTCTTTCTCTGTTATGACATTGGCATCAAACAGTGACGGAAAATTGCTTTCTTTTCACTCGATTTTCTGCCAATTGCCTCAAACCGATCTCCTGTGTGCTTGTCTGTGATCATCATCCCCTCTATAGCTCACACATACACGGTGTCAGTAATGACAGGAGATGTGTACGGAGCCGGCACCGACGCCAATGTCTTCCTCACGATCTACGGAGACATGGGGGACACTGGAGAGAGGAAACTTAGCAAGTCGGAGACAAACCGCAACAAGTTTGAACGAGGATCTGTAAGAAAGGAAAAATACTACAGCAAAACATCATTATTCAAAAAGTACAAACAAGTAAATTACATCATTATGTTGATGTTCTGTGCTCATGTTTTATCTTCACAGGTGGATGAGTTCACTATAGAGGCAGTCGACCTCGGGCAGGTTTTTAAGATTAAAATCCGCCATGATAACAGTATGATAAGTGCAGACTGGTACTTGGACCAAGTGGAGGTGGTTGATGTGGATACAGAAGAGGTCTTCATCTTCTTATGTGAACGATGGCTTTCCAGGAAGAGAGAGGACGGACGCATTGAGAGATTCTTCTATGTCAAGGTAGCATGAAAGACCTAAAAGGGGTGACTTTCTATGTAAAAAAGAAAAAAGAAGCTATTAGAGCAAAGTAGTAGGAAGGAGAGTTAAAGTGTAAGTCAATATCATGCAGAAAAGCAGTACTGCACTGCCCTCTCTGAATGATAGTTTAAACCTGTTTCCCCTCTGGGTGAAAGCAGTGATATCATGTTGTACATCACTGCACCAAGGTAAGAAGCTGAATCAGTGGAAGTCAGCAACAAATCAATGTCTCAGCTGCTGTTAAGTTGCTTTTTACTGTACTAGTACTGCACTGGCAAAATGAGAAGGGTCAGTTCGCATTAAATTACCAAAGCACTGGTTTTTCCACTGACCCCTCATTGTATCTCTCAGAAACACAGTCCTGATTACTAATTTAATTTTTTTTTTTTCTGTTTTCACTGGAGCCCCTTTCCTTTGAAAAATAGCCCCTATAAAAACAGTTGATAATGAGGTCAGTGAATCATCCCAACTCACTGTAACTAGCAAGTTAATTGTTAGTTTTTCAGGTGTCATTTTTTAGTGCTCTGAGTAGTGCAAATTAAGTTTTCATTCCCCTCCACTATATTACATTTTCAGAGGCATATAAAAACCATGTAATAACTATTTGTGTTTTCCATCTGCATGAATGAACAGACCCTTTAATTGCTGTTGGTTAGCATAATGATTTATTGCATACATTGCTGCTATAGAAATGAACGGTGATAAATATTTTTGCACTGAATGTCAATGCTCGTATGTCGAAGACTTGTTTCATAAATGCATATAGACTTTTGTGTTATGTATGCAGCATGTGTCTGTGCGTTTGTCTGCATCACTGTGTGTTGTGTTATTTCAGGATTATGAGGGAGTGAGAGAAAGCTTAAACAGTAAAAAGAACTCAGCCCTGATGGTGAAGAGTGTTGACAGCAACATGAACAAAAAGAACAAGAAGAAGAAGGAGGAAGAAATGGAGCTCCCGAGTAAGAAAGCTCAGACAAAAATCAAGAATTTTCAGCAATGCACGCCTGATTCATCATCTGCTCTGCTACTGGCTGTCATTGATATTCTAACACAGACATCTTTACATAATCTCACCCTCTTGTGAATGAATAACTACTGTGCCCTTCCTGTGCAGTCATACCATACCACATTACCATCTGTACTGGACTGGAGCGAGATGCGGGCACTACCAGCAGGGCTTATGTGATCATTATCGGGGCCAATCACACCCAGACAGAGAGGTTATGGCTGGACCTGCTGGATGGGAGGAAGGGCTTTGAGGCTGGCTCTCTGGAGAACTTTGAGACCTACGGTTCAGATTTGGGGGAGATCAAAAAGGTCGAGGTGAGGAAGGGGGAGGTTGTTAGAATTTCAGCAAGAGTCGTGCACTTTCAAGCATTTGCACACACACACACACACACACACACACACACAGGAACATGCAGAAAAATACACCCACGTTGCTTCAAGTTTGATTGTTTCTCTCCCTCCTTGCAGCTCGGCCATGATGGGGCCACTTCTGAGAGCTGCTGGCTGGTTGATGAGCTGTCTGTTGCTGTGCCAACCAAAGGGGTCACATACGTCTTTGCCTGCAAATGCTGGCTGGCCAAAGATCGTGGAGATGGGTTAACTGCTAGAGTCTTCAACGTGCTGGATGCAGAGGCCATTTCCATCTCCCAGAAGGTATGTAGATGTGAACTAATGGATGCAAGCACAGCCATATGGCACAAAACATACATCGCAGTTAGATCAAATTACTGCAACAGACTGGTGATAATGAGCCCATTTCTATCATACTGTCACTAATGACAACAACAGAACAATTTGTGTTTAGGAAAACGGTGCACAGAATATAAATATATTATCCAATAATAACACATCCACACACTCCACATTCTTATACTAATTGATTTCCGGCAAGAACATCATTGAACAATTAACACCTTCAAATCTAGCAAATCTGCAGGTTTAGACCAAACCAGGACTCCAAATGAATTTCATAATTTTTTCATGTATATATGTATGTATAAATGTTTTGTGTACATTAAAGAACACATTGAAGAACACCACAAGATGTTAACAGTTAGTATAAAGATCTGATTTAGCCAAAAAGAATTGGAGACCCTTAACATTATTGTATCTAAATGTATTACCACAAGAATTTAAAGTATTATTCACAACAGCTAAAAGTATATAGACTAAAATTACTACATCTTGGGTAGATTTATTGGTAATGGTATTTATTGATTGATATAAAAAATGAAAGGGTTAATCTTTGAGGCTGGTTTTAACATCTTAAAATGGGATTGCATATATAAATGTATGTAGTTCTTAAATTTGGTGGCTCTGTAATAAATGGGTTTATGTGGTTATGTGGAATAATACATCAAGTCAGATTATAGACAATGAGTATCTAATACACCTTAACTCAGGATGTCAGACAAAGTTGTCCCTTTTCTCCGTATCTATTTCTGTTAGTAATAGAAATATTAGCTATAAAAATGAGAAACAATACAATATTTACAATACAAATACATTATAATCTCACACATTTTTTAATGGTCCCTGTTTTAACTAGAAACATGTCAAATTTCATATATACCAAAAATATACAAATACCATTTGCTACGACTTTATATATGTTAACAGAATTACTCACAGAATTACTAAAATATATATAAGCTGCAACATAAAACTCATATCCTTGTCTACTCAAGTTTTAGAGGTAATACTGCTTGTGGGAGATGGTTATGAAATTAAAAGTAAAATAAAAAAGTAAAATGTTCTGACATCTTTTCATGCCAGATTATCTATGAGGTGACGGTGGTAACGGGAGATGTTCAGAACGCAGGAACAGACACTCAGATTTTCATGTCTGTGTTTGGGGCCAACGGCAGCACAGAGGAGATGCTCCTGCAGAAGAATGAGGACAGGTAGCCAAAACATGTCTTCTTAGCATGTGCTCACCTCATGCACATACACACATTATGTATCTTTTTGGACTGTTAAAATACGAATGGTACAGGTTATAAGCTCTGTGTTGTGTATAACAGGTTTGAGCGTGGTCAGGAGGACACTTTCACCATGGAGATCGATGACATTGCCCCACTGAGGAAGATGAGGCTTCGCATTGATGGCTCTGGCAGTCGACCTGACTGGTTTTTCAATCAGGTCAGCACATCTTAACTAAGCTAGCACCAAGACACACATACAGTTTGTGTTCAGGAGCTTATGTCATGGGCTTATTAGTTGAGAAGAAGAAACAGCAGAATTTATCCATAAAACATGAAACCGGGTGCATAAAAAGCGGAGCAGTTATTGTTAGCTTCTTGCAAAATCAATAATACAGGTTTTACCCCGGTGCTGTATTCTTAAGGTCACAGGATCATTCAATCTATTATATGACACAGACAAACACACATCTATCACTGCCTGCAGGAAAATGGTCAATGATTCACCCACCCACAAAGACACACACACAGACACACACATATACACAGCAGGGCCCAGAGTTCCTGGAGTGAGCATATTGACCCATTTTACCATGCTGTTGCAGACACACACACACACACACACAGACACAGAGTACACTGCACACATGCAGAAACAGGCTCAGTAATGAGCACTGTGCGTTCCTGTATTCAGTAGAGAGCTAAACAGAATATTATATGCTCTGCTAAAAACATTTCATTTCATATTTACTGTTAGTGTGAATTGGTGTGTGTTGGTGCAAATATCACTTATTATTAATACATAGTCCTGCAAGATAATCACCTTCATTAACATACATTTTTTGCTTCCTAAAATAACCGGTTCAGTACTTTTCCTCTTCCTTTGACCCCGTGAGGACAACATCACCGCTCACTTCCAAATTCGGTGTGATGTCTCAGGCCAGCTGCTTTGACGAAACAGAACACATTTCCTATGCAAATGTCTTCTCTGGTAAAGGCACCATGCCTGCAGAGCAGCAGAGCAGTCAGGAACAATACCAAGCCCTGTCCGTCCGTGCCTGGGACTCAGCGACTGCAAACATCTCCTTGACTTGACCCTGCACAGAGCCTTGTGTGTTCAGCATCACAAGCAGATGTGCTGCCTTTATGGATTGCCTGTGTCTGTGCATGAAATGGACACAACAGTATATCCGGCATCTGCCTGAATAAATATGCAGAGTGGAGCGCTATTACAAGTGTGGCTGCAGAGTCTCTGTCTAATAATGAAACACTTCCCAGGGCTACTGATCATCAGACGCCTTGTGTTCATACTGGTAAAACATTAGTGACCATAACATGTGACAATGATACAACACATTTATATACACAGAGTTGATTTTTTTTTAACATACCACATGCACCTTTTAAAAGGGGTCTGAAGGTGTTTAAAATTGGAAACTGTATATTTTAATAACGCTTTAATTCTCTAGTTTTTTTTTACTTTGACAGATAAAAAAATTAATGTGTATAATGTTTTGATGTTGAATGACAGAGCTAACTCTGTGCATCCAGGTGATCATGCGTAACCTTACCACAGAGGAGGTGTCCGTGTTCACCTACGAGGACTGGTTGTCCAGGATGCGTGGACCCAAAAGAACCATGATCTGCGAGATGGCTGCTGTGGTAGACGAGGAAACAATGGTGGAGCTCACCACCTACATCATCCAGGTCAAGACCAGTGATGTTACTGGTAGGTTTTCAACCTATGCAGGCTGGCGTTAGTGGGCTCATAACAATGTTTTTATCTAGGTTACTGGGATGTTCCATTGAAAACATGTTTCACACGTAACCTCAACATAAAATTAGTTAACAAACTGCAGTGATTACAGTCAGTGAAGGAGGAAAATGTTTTATAAACGGACAGTATTTATGTGTAGTTATTCCAAAATGTAATGCATAGTTTAAGTTATGCTTTATGTATTTCTATACTTAAATTATAAAACAATATTCTCATTAAGGTCTCTGATAATACCACCAACATTTACACCAGAAAAGCAGAGGACCTAGAATTCATCTGTGGGGATCACCTTTTATATTTGGATGATTTTCACCTTTTCGGTGCCTCACAAATTGTGAGCCAAAGGAACCGAAAGCTTCAAATTCATTTCAAGCCATCTTAGTAAGCATACCAGCATTCACCATACATCCTTTCATCTCCGGGTCAGTGTAAGGTCAAGCCCAGGGACATTCAAAGTGAGCAGACATCCTCTTCCTCAGCAACATCCTCCAGCTCCTTCTAGGGAATCCTGAACCTCTCCAAAGGACAGATGAGAGATTTAATCCACTTTGCCATCACCTCACACTTTCACAGGGATGCACCTGAGGGTATCCTGCGGGTGATAAAATGACGTCAAAGAGGATGGTGTCATGATATTGAGGTCTTCTGAAGTCAGTGTCAACTTCTCTGAATGTCAAATGAGTTTTGCTTATTTATGTCTGTAATCTCATTCTTTCAATCATTATCAAAAGCTCAAGGCTGTGTTGGATTGACATTACACAGATCCTAATTTGACCTGTCCTTATGCTGAGGTTTGTGTTTTCCTGTAAGAGTGAAGGTGGAATAATTCATGTTTGACTGCAACACAGTAATGAAAGAAATCCTCTTCAGAAATCCCCCACATGGCTTTGCTCCCTCTTTTCTTCATGCAGTGTTTTCTATAGCTCAGTAGTGCTGCTGATCAATACGATAGCGTAGCAAGAAGTCTGAGCCGACTTCAAAGGATTGCTCTCTCGCCCTTGGCAGTTACTGGAAGCTAAGATGTAGCCCTGCACCACCACAGAGTCTCTGGCAGGAATAATGAGCTAGGCTGATACTTACACACACACAGAGGCACACACATGCAGACACCATTACATAGGCGATGCAGTGCATAAAGTAATGGACTCCTTTGGGATGTTTATAGGGTGATCTGCATGTGTAGTGTGAAGAGGCAAATGAAATGAACATTTAAAGGTAACAGCAATTTCTAATCTAAACACTGTCGTCGTTTATTTGTATTCAGTTTAAAAATATCTAAAACAAAGTGTAAGCACTTGTTAATGTGTACACTTTTAGGTTCCATTTTCATGAGTTTCATGCTCTTCAAAAATACAACTAGAAAATTTCACTAAAACAACAGTTTATGTGATTCATTAGATGATTATCATACAAATGTAAATTGTGAAGGTGGAACTCTATAAACCTGAATCTAAACACATTAATACTGTATATTTCCAAGCTCACAGTTCCAGTCACACTGACCTTTGTTTACTCCAATATGTCTTTATATTTAAAAAAATGTAAACTGGACAGCACTAAAGAGGTTGTCTTATTTATTTTATTAAAACTGGGTGACTCTCTCTTGTCTCCTCAGGGGCAGGCACTGATGCCAATGTGTGGGTCATCATTTTCGGAGAGAACGGAGACACGGGGACGCTGGCGTTGAAAGAGTGCAACAAGTCCAACAAGTTTGAGCGCAAGCAGACCGACACATTTCACTTCTCAGACATCCTCAGCATGGGCGAGCTCTCCAAAGTGCGAGTTTGGCACGACAACACAGGTCAGTCGCTTGGATAAACAGTCACTCTGTGTGGTGAAGTCATTAAACTGGCACTGTCATTTTAAAAAAGTGTACTCACTTAAATTTCATGCAATAACTAAATTTACAGTCACAGGACCAAAAATAAATCTGGCCACAATTGCCAGCTACATCTTTAGTCTGGCTTTGTGGAGACCTGACGGGATGACACAGCTTCTTACTGATTGGCCCCTAAAGGTTCAGACATCACTCTTAGTTCATAATTTTTTACATCAATTTTACTTACTGTCTTTATTGTTTCCTGATCCCATTACACCCAGGTCCTGCTCCTGGATGGCACTTAGAATACATTGATGTGAAGGATGAGATCATGGACAAAACATTTCGGTTCCCCTGTGACCGCTGGCTTGCAAAAAATGACGATGATGGACAGATAATGAGAGAACTGGCCTGCGCTAACAATGACTACTTAGACTTGAATGAGAAGACAAGTAAGGGCCAGCACCTGCCAACACAATTTATGTATAATTCATTGAAAACAAATGATCCAATAAAAAAGTGTGTATGCTGTATATTCTTTGTGGCATTGATGTGACACAGGGACAATTTACCTTAACTGCATTCATTTTCTCCCTTAAAGAGTATGAAATTTGTATCACAACTGGAGACACTGAGACCAAAGAAAATGGCTGGATTGTACTTGAGGGGAGGAAGGGCCGATCAAAAGAATTTGTAATGGAGAACTCCTCTAAGAAGAGGAGGTTCTTGCGGTAGGTACTCACTGCAAGATTAACGTGATGAGCTGCAACTTGTTTGCATGAAAAAGCTCAAAGAAATGTGCTTTCACTCCCTCTAATTCCTCCTTTACACTTATTATGATAATCCCACCAGCGCAGAGTACTTGAGTCCAAACAAATGCTGCCATCCGCTCTCATGCTATTACACCATACTGTTGAAAATTAATTGTGACACAGGATACTTTGGAAATGACATGAATTTAAAGTACATAGGCTAATTTAAGACACTAGCTACTTATTTTAACATGCATATATTCCTGTTTTTTCAGGGGAAATGTGGACAGGTTTGAGTTTTCATCCAAGAACCTGGGTGACATCGCAGGTATCTGCCTGGGCCACACACCCAAGGACGGAAAGAAAGTGAAGGGGGAGTTTCACTGGCATGTAGTGGAGGTTGCCGTCACTGAAAGAGAGCTGGGAAACAAGTAAGACTTTGGTTACATGCTATATAATACACATCTACATCCACACAAAAGTCATTCTTTTTTTTTTTCCAACCATATGCATACTATTTGTTGGTATCAGACTATATTCTTCCTTCTATGCTTCAGGTACATCTTCAGCTGCAATGCCCTCATCCCTCTCTCTTCAAAAAGGGATGAATTCTTGACCTTTGAGTGCGCAAAGACCATCGAGAGCTTCGCCAGTAAAGCTAGAAGCCTGGTGCCTGTCAAGTACGAGATCATCGTCATCACCGGCGACGAGAAGGGAGCAGGTACAGATGCCAACGTTTTCATCACTATCTATGGCTCCAATGGAGATTCAGGCCGCCGACAGTTGCGGCAGAAGTTCCGCAACCTTTTTGAACGTGAGCAGACGGATCGTTTCCTGGTGGAAATGCTGGACATGGGAGAGCTGCAGAAAGTTCGGGTGGAGCACGACAACACGGGTCTTAGTCCTGGCTGGCTACTGGATCGTGTGGAAGTCACCAACACAGCTAATGGTGTCACAACCATCTTCCTGTGCAGGAAGTGGCTGGACACTAAATTGGCTGATGGGCAGATCGTCAGAGTCATTTATCCAAAATACTAAAAAAGTATTATTTCCTATTGCAGAGATTTCTTCCCTCATGCTTTAAAGTAATGACCAAAAAGTTTCTGCTCTGGCAAGTTTTATATCTCAGGAACTGTGACAGATTTTTACATTCATAGCTTTTTTAAGAATTATACTATACTTAGATATTTAATAATATCTGAGAATATAGCCTGCAATGAAATACTGTGACAATATCTACTTTGGTCAGGAAGCTGAATGTGCCATTCTTTTTACATTTCATATGTCAGGGATGGTTTACTGTCAGTTACTTTGTCATATTGGAGGTTTTATAAAAGATTAAACTCTTTTGTAATACTCAGAGTCACAGTTTCCAACCTGTTTGATTCACCTTATTTTAAAGCTGCACAAATCAGTGTTTTTATATGAACAATGGATCAAATGACTAGATGTAAATTGAAAGGAGAGCATCTTTCAGCTTGTTGATTTGGTTTTGCAACTCACTATTACTGTTTTGGTTCACTGTCACCACTCTTATCGAGTGTCGAGCAGCAGGCGGATGTTTTTAGTGATACATTGAATGTACGCTACCTGCTCAGAGCCAAATAGCAGACAGATTAACTGGGCCACTAACTGGTGTATATATTGGAGCATTTAGAATCTAAAGAGCCAGATATTTGCCTCAGGAGTTGGTGAATGCCAAAACAGAGCTAAAAAGAGAGAGAATATTTGATTTAGATTTGTTGGGTGGCCAGAAACACAACCACAAATGAATGCTAATGTTGCTCTGTGTCTGCTAGATGTGTAAAAAAGGAAACTTTATGCTAACACGTTAGGTCTAACAACTTTATAATAAGGTACCAAATGTTTCAAAGGTGTGAAATACAGTATGCAATTAACCTAATAGCAACCTCTTACCAGGTTTTTATTATATTCATGTTGTTATGTTGTTCATTATCTTAAAATTGAGACCAAAAAGACTCAAAGTGTCCATTTTATCCAATTTATTACAAAAAGAGCACATACAAAAGGATAATATACAAGCCATGAAATAAAATTAAAATTAAAAAACAGAAAACAGAACAGTTTGGGTTTAGCAATGCAACTTTTGAAATCATTATCATTATTATTAGTAGTAATAATAAATAAAGTACAAAATTCCACCACATGTGAATCTAACATTTACCCATAATATGCTCATCCATTTCTTCATCAACACACTCATCACCATTAATGCGCTATTGCTTTAATATTAATGATAAATAGTTCTATTTTCAGATAAAATATCCTATTGAAAAACATTGCGCAGTCACAACTAAACAGCAGATTTTCATACAAGGATGGCGGCAGCCCTTTCACTGGCACTTTTTGGGATATTTTCTCTTCAGTTTTGTTTTTTCAGATTCAAGCAGCAACAAAATCAATACTTTTTTTCTGTTATATTCTTTGTATATATTTTCACCATATACTATTAAACCATTGAGACTATATTGAAACCTGAGAAAACATGCATTTTTAGAAAAGGTTGTGCTTTAAAATCCTTGCCTTCCTTAGACTGTGAAAGGAAATAGAGGGTAGATACTGAGAGGAGGGGTGGACGGTACAATCAAACACAAAATGGAAAGAAGAGGGAGCAGAGGGATGGAGAGATAGAGGATGAACTGAATAGAGAAGTGAACTAAAAAAAAGAGAATGTAGTATTTGAAAAGCCCACAGTGAGACATGCCTCTTTGTTGTCAGAACGATTTTCACAACATGTAATGCTTAAGAACTACAAACCAGCAGCTGTTTTGGACAATTTGACTTGTATTCTTGCAGATAATGGCTTTTGTAGACACCTGTGTCAAATGTTATCTGAGCTCCTTCATTCTTTTAATTAATTATGCAACCAATAAGGCATGGTGGCTTCATGGATTGATTGTTATTAATCTTTTCAGTCATATGGAAATATCTCCTAACACTAAAGCGAGGCACTTGTTATGCTTAAGTCTACAAACTAGTCTGGAAAAAGAACTGAAGAGAAACACCAAGAGAAAAGAAAGACAGATACAAAGCGAAGGAACATGCTTCACAGATGATCATTATTAAGACCCATAGTGCATTGTGAGAAGCAGAGCATAAAAACAGAAAAGCCAGAGATCTTAAGTGATATTATTAAATGATCATAACTACCTTTTTTTGCCAGTGAGAGGGTTCCCATATTTAAACAGCGAGTGCAAAACAAAAAAAAGAAAGAAAACCACAAACTAAAACCAATTCACGTCATTGCAGTTTGTCCACTACATCACAGCATGGGGGATCAGAGAAATTGCATTGAATGGAATGTAACCAAGATCCACAGCACCACATGAGAGAAAGAGAGCGATAGAGAGACATAGAAAGAGAAAGAAAGAGAGAGAGAGAAGGAGAGAGAGGGGGCTCAGTAGCTCAGCCTTGGACAGTAAACATCGCACAGCCAGCTTGTGGAGATCAAACAGCAGGGTTCCTTTTTTTTTTCTTTAACTTTAGTGTTCCATAAAAGTACAACTGCATGCAAAGCATTCCCATTTAAAACAATGCAAAAATGAGGTAATAGTTTTTTTCATAGCATTTTTGTGTTATTTCTAAATAAATAAATTATGATTCAGTCGCCCCCGAAAAAACTATATAAAATTAAATACATACCCACAATATCTACAGTTAGTAATAAATTATGATTGTTAAATACTTAAGGCATCTCAACTGACAACACCCTGTGTAAACTATGAAAACTTCATCACAGATGACTCCACTACAGGAGGAGGCAGTGTCAACACTGGCAGTGCACAAGACAGGGAGAAGTAATCGTGATTAACTGATCCTTGGCCCACAAGGCTGAAAGAGTCAAGTCCTATCCTTTTACTATCACAGTGCAAAGGACAGTGAGGGTCCTAAAGGCATCCATTAACACACAGCCCTGGGAAACTGAAATGACAAGCTGACACAAAGGGTAAAAAAACAACAAAACAAACACAACTGGCAAGACCTAGTAGCAAGTGAGGGAGTCGACTTGTTGGTTTTAACAGCCTGAATGTTTTCCTGCTGTTGTGTCGTCTCATGTCTGTGTGCACTGTGAGAGAGAGGCTGCCTCCGTCGCACCACATTCTACATGTTCTAGCAATACAGCATAGCAACCAGCATAGCAACCACGAGGGGAGGTCTGTCACACAAATATACAAGATCATTAGCAAGCACCTCTCTGCTGAAACACTGCATGAATCTATACCTAAATATAAACCAACGCAAATGCAAGGAAAAACTTTTTGTTGCTATAACTATTGTCACATGTGCTTGTTCTTTAGGCAATAAGGTAAACATCAATAAGAGGATCCCATCGTTGCCACCGAAGGGAATAGGATGAACACACGCTACAAGTCAGGGGAACAGCCACTGACACGTGCTCTTTTTTTTGTCTGTTTGTTAGTGTTGAGAAGATAGTCACAGCTCAGATTAACTAAATCAAGCACAGCCATCTCTGTACCTTTTTAAATTGAAGAAACGCTACCAAAAGCTAACAGCCAAAGTCGGAGATGAAACATGCATTTTTAGTACACACTGTTCTGCCACTGGCCCTGCGCCAGATGAAGATACAGGTACAAGGGCAGCTAAGTCTTCCTCCCACCTCACACTGCAGTGCATGTTAGTTTCCTCTCCTTTTTTTTTGGCTTTGTGGTGTATAAGTTCTCCAGTGGCCATGCTAGTAACCTAACTACAGTAAGTTCATGTTAAAAGATAAGGCTGGTGATTTTCTGTATTTTTCTTATTGTGAGCAAATCTCATATTTGGAGCCAAACCAACCATCTCCTTACAAGGGTTCTGTGTGCATTCAAAGCTTGATTATCTTATTCCTTGGTGCCGTTGATGTCCATTGTTAAATTAACAAAACAATTAATTATTAAAAACATGTCAGTGAGTCACTGGATGACACATTTCTTCACCACAAAAAGTTTTGGGGACGTTAGTTTTTTTGTAGAAATGGCTAGTACAGACTAATAACAGCGATCACGTTTTCAGTCTGTGGAGAGTTGTTCTGTGTAAGGCAGACGCCCCTGCATATGCACAGGAACACAGTTCTGTTTGCAGGACATCACTAGCTCTTGACTTTGTGCTATACTTAACATTTCTCAAAGAACTTCAGTACAAAGTCAAGAGGTTGTGATAAGTAGCACAAGCTTGCGAAGCTCTGTAAACAGAATCATGCTTGCTCAGCGGTGTCCGCCTTACACAGAACTACTCTGAAAACAAGTCTGAAACCATGATTGCTGTTACTAGTTTTTAAAGCTGTTTCTAAACAAACTAATGTGCCCATACACCTCGTGGTGAAGGAACATGACACAGCAGTGTGGCTCACTGAAGTAGTTTTAATAGATTTTGGACAACAACAGATGTCTACGATGCTAAAGGAATAAGATAAATCAGGCTTTGGGTACACATATAATACTTAAGGAAGAAGATTACTTCATTGTTGGTTTGGCTCTGCACATGAGATTATTTAACAATAAGGAAAATATAGAAAGTCAATTATCCTTTAAGTGTTGCCTGGAACCCTTGAAACACACTCGCATTTGCACTTTTTGAACATCCACGCATTTGTTAGACACATTCTGCGAGTCCACACAGCAGGGTGGAGCACACACACGTGAACCTGCGCGTCAGGTCAAGCGACACTGTGATGAAATGCATTTTGGTAAAACACCTTCTACCTATATTACATTTGAACACACGACAACTCCATCACTGGGTTCAGGTTTCCACGGCAGTGAAAGACACCTACTCACATAACACCATCTCACAGGACACCGACCCAAGGTAAATGTACAACTGTATTGCAAAATATCAAAGCTGCATGATAGAATTAAAACACTCAGCTGGCGCTTACTTGCCCTCGAAGAAGAAGGCAACAGTGCACCAGATATCACTTGTTGGTTACTGCTACTCTACTACGACCACAAATGATCTTTAGGTAAACATGGCATCAGAGCATTTAGTTTTTGTTAAGCTTTCTTGTGTGGCAGAATATTCATTTTGATTGAAGGAATTTGAAAAGAGAGAAATATATATATATTCATATATATATATATATATATATATATATATATATATATATATATATATATATATATATATATATATATATATATATATGTAGAAAGAGAGAGAAAAGTGAGAAAGTAGCCAGCTCAGTGTGGGGTTGTGTTTTCCACTCTCGGGACATTAAGTCATGGCTTTAAGGACATGCTACACAGCCCAGGGCTACCTACAGTACAACACCACAACAGTAACAAGACCCCACTTATGATCAGCAAGCTACTAGTAAACCCTGTGTACATGAGTATGTGTGTGTGTCTGTGTGTGTATGTCTGTTTGCGTGTCTTTTGCTTCCAGAGGGATGTGCTTCTATATAAAGAGAGTCCTTTGGGGACTCTCGTGCAGTTAGTTATCCTGGCTTGGCTCAGTAAAGCTTGAGTCAGAAGGGTGATGATGTCACATGAAGTCTGGAGACATTTTGGCAAAAGCACCCAACAGTGGGGGAAAGAGGGCCGGCAAGCCGGGGTGGAAGAAAGCAGGAACCACACAAGGGTGATTGACAAGAAGGGGGAGAGGGTGGAATCTCATCAGCTGTCAGGGTTCAGCTGTGTTTCGATGTCAACTCGACAGATTGGACACTTCCTGCTGGTGGCCAGCCATTGGTCCACGCAGCCCTGGTGGAAGAGATGCATGCAGGGTAATCTCCTGGAGGACAGAGAGACAGAGAGACATGGGGTCAATGCTGAGTCACATGGGGAGGCGTGCATATAGTTTATGTGCCTGCAAAGAACTTCTGAAACCAATAGGGAGATAATTTTGTTCATTCAGGCATGCAGAGGCGACTTCTGTTGAGTCATCAATCCTACACGCCTCTCAGACAGCTGAGACTCCATGTGCTGTAAACCTATCCTCCTCCCTCTTTGTCCCCCACCCCCAACTTGGTTTTAAGCATATGTGCATGTGCTTCTAACAGCACCTCAACTTTTGAAATCTCCCTTAAAGTATAGCAAAGTTTGGTGAAAATGTTAGATTTACAGTTACAGTGTAAAAAGAGTAATCCTGACCTGACGTCCTCTCCGTCCTCCAGCATGGATAAACAGATGGTGCATTTCTCATCCACATCTGTTTCCTCCTCTTCCCCAATCTTCAAATGCAGGGGCTTTCTCTGTTAGTGGGTCAGATTACAGAGAGACAAAGGGTGAGGTCAAAAAGCCATAAGAGCCCAAAGTGAATCAGCAGATGTGTTATTAAAGGATAGGTTCACTATTTTTCAAGTCTGCCCTGAATATTCAGGTGCCATAATGAACTATGACATGTTTTTCTTGCAGTAGTCATTCCTCCTGTTTGACGATTAGAAGATCCCTTTATAATGCGCATTAAGTGATGGGGGAAAATAATCCACAGCCCTCCTTCTGTGCAAAAATTTAGCTAAAAGTTGATTGAAACTAATACGAGGCGTCAGCCATTCAAATGAGTCAAATGGAGTCAAAGTTACAGTCCTTTTAGTGCCAAATTCCCTGTTTTTTTTTTTTTTTTTTTTTTTTTTACTATTCCACTACAGCTGAACAGGAAAACACTGTCCCTCAAGACACAAAGGGGGAATGATTTTTTAAATAAAAAGACCAACTGTGGCTTTGACTAACTCAGACAGCTGAAACTTCATATTATCTTCAGAAAAACTTTAAAATATACTTTTGCTCAAAACAAAGAATGTTTATTTTGTCTCCCATTAATTAAATCGTAAGCCCATTTTGAGGTGATGTTTTAATGGTCAGTATGAACAGGAGGAATGATTACAGCGAGCAAAACCTGTTTCAATATGATAAATAAGGGCACCTGAATGTTGTTTTAAGAAAGTGTGAACCTATCCTTTAACATCCACTAATAACTGTTTTCTGCCTTACCTTTTTGTATTTGTGAGGGAAGGTGAATCTCTCTATGGTGGTCTGAACGGCGCCTCTGCTGACACTTCCCAGCCGGTCCTCCAGCTGCAACAACTCCTGGTGACAAAGTGGACAAACAGTTGAGAAAAGCATAGAGTAGAATAAAATAGATAATAGAACAGTAAAGGCCTCAAAGGTGAGATTGTTTTGTCAACTGCTGTTCATACTTTCAAGAATGAACCTCAGATTTTAAACCAGCTAAGACACAAAAGTGCTCAAAAACTGGAAATGTAAAACTCCATCTGCTAAAGGAGAACATGGAATATGATTGAAAGCTCCAGAACAGCCACTAAATGGAACTACAGGCAGAGATTTAAAAAAAAAAAAAAAAAAAAAAACAGTTCAAGCTCAAGTTGACTACTACACTAATCACAGATGCAGATGGGCTGGCACGGTGGTACAAAGCTAAGCGCTGTTTCCTAGCAACAAAAGGGTCCTGGGTTTGGCGGGTGCAGTGATAAAGAGTTTAAATTATATTAAATGTAATATGAGGTAAGGTCAAATTTACCTCATAACTTTCCCGCACAGCGGTGGCGTGCCTTGACGGATTCAGACTTTGCAGTGCCAACAGGTGTAGCTGGGGGTATGGGTAGTTTCTGATTTCATGCACAACCTGGAGAGACGTTGTCATCATATTACAGCAACTATGTGTGTTTAGCAACTTTCATACAAAAAAGTGGAGCTCAAAGTGCTTTGCAACAAAAGAAATGACATGCACCAAGTGCTTCAGATTTTGAAAAAGATGGTCCTTTAAGAATTAATAGCCAAAAACCCAGAAGGTATTTCGCCATGTGTACACAATCTGTAAATTGGCACCTAAGTCTGTGAGGCCATAAGCAGAGCAGAAGCTCCCCTGATGCATTGTTAGAAACAAAAACACATTTTTGAGAAGACCGTAGGGTGACAATAACACCAAATGTTTTTCTATTTGCAAAAGTATTCTGGAAAAAGTGACATGCTCCCAAAACTGTTCAAGTGTGTCCCTTTTAAAACTGCAACTAGTGATTATTTACATTGTTGACGAATCTGCTGAGTATTGTCTCTAATTGATTCATATTTAAATCTATAAAATGTTTTTAAAAATGCAAACAACAATTTCTCATTGTTTCAATGTCTTCAATTTGTTTGTTTTGTCCCACAAACAGTCGTAAACACGGGGAATATTAAATGTTCTCTTATATGCATTTGGAGTTTGGATTACTGTATTTACTCCGCAGTCTTGGACCACAGTGAGCGATATGTATCAATAAACATTTTTTGGAGAATAATAGTGTCCTTTACTTATTTTACACTTATTTCCAACATGCTCCCAAACAGTCTGCTACAAACCTACCACTTGCGCAGACGAATTGTTCCTGGGGAAGTGGTGCATTCGAGGGGAGGCCAGGTAATGCTGATAGTGCTGCGGAAGCTGCTGGAGCTGGTACTGGTGGTGAGGGAGGCCAGCATCTACGCTGAGATCCCTGCAGGAAGACAGACAGGCAACTAAATCAGCGTCGTCATCCATGCTATGCAATGTGACAGACAGACAGATGGGAGTAGAGATGAAAGCACAGGGTCATTTCTCGTCTCCACAGGATTCTCGTTAATCTCCGACAACGACTCACCAGTCGGTGCCTTCGGCCAGGTACCGTTGCTGCTGTGACATTGGCTGGGGAACATGAAGGGGAGGGGAGTACTCATAGCCTGAGCGCAGCCGGTGAGGGTTCAGGGGGATGCGCTCCTGGGTTCTTCTGTGTAACAGGGAAGATATAAATATGCAGTAAAAATGTTTGGCTTGCTTTTCTGTGTTTATCAATACGCATGTAGTTGTATTTCTACCTGGAGTGCGGGAGAATCCTGCGGTGCTGCGCTTCAAGAAGCTGCTGCTGGATGAGGTATTGCTGGTGTAAGGCCTGAGGTAGGAATGGAGGCCCTGGCACATCCTGGAACTGAGGGGCTGCAGGCAGGGCAGTGAGGGGCGGATGGTGTGCCGAAGGCAGGTGGGTGGCCAGGCCAGTCTGAGGGGGCTGGCTGGCATGTCCTAGAGGGAACTCAGCTGAGATGGGCGCCTGGGGAGCACCCAGGTGAAAGTGTCGGCAGGAGGTAGCATGGCTGTGTTGATGCCTGGTGAAGTGTGCTCCTGGGAGAAATAAATGTAAGCGATCAGAAACGATCCAGATAAGCCTACGATTACTTTCACTCAAGCACACCACACAGAGAGACAAACCAGTGAAGAGCACATACTGAAAGACATATTTACAAAAAAGACATGAATACACACACACACACGAATAGGCCTACAACAAATAAAACAAATACATTCAACTGCCAATCACACTGACAGAACATAAAAATAGGAGACACAGGAAGAGAGGAGACAGACAGAACAGCAGATGGAGGACATAGACATTGAGACCCCTGTGGAGCACCACCTAAATCCACAGACAGATTGCGCCCAATGGCCCGCCTCTCCACACTTGCCATAGTGCGGCCAGCAGGAAGGGTGGAAGAGCCTGGGGTGTTTCCAGGAGGATCTGTGGTCCATCGCTAGCGAATGGATCGAATTTGGCCTCTCTATACCATGTCTGCAGTTTGAAGGAATAAAAACTCAACTGTAGAATTATCATTGAGTTCTATTGCTGGTCTGATAATAGTCAGACACCACAGGAACCAGAGGATTATCCACCTCTATCTCTACCTTCCCCCACCCTTTCTATCAGAGGTGGACGAGACATGAGATTGTGTGGTAGCTCCACTGAACTACTTCGGTATCGAGTTGCACAAAACAATCAGTACAAATTACTCTGAGTTTAGACAGGAGGGCTAGAAGGAGAGTTAGACAGGGACAAAGAGTTGCTACTTCAACTTCCCATTACAGCTTTCTAGCTTTGTGAACCAGTAGGCAGACAACAGGGTCTGGAGGATGAGATGTGAATATTGTTATTATTGTAGTATTGTGTTTTTGATGATCCAGGAATAAATGCAGTCCTTTTAAATTATGCAGGTTGGAAGAAATGATTGTCTGTATCTAACATGAACAGGATCTGGCTATTAGTTAATGGTTTGTGATATATTTAGCATTTTGCTGCTAAATGTAATTATCAGTAAAAGGTTCCTAATTTACAAATTGTCAAGTCAGTAACATTAATCTGGGAGGGGTTTGCAAAAACATCCCTTTAATATGCGAACATTTACATCTTTTTGTGCATTTAATTATTGCTAATATGACTCATTTGCTTGGTTGTTGCTGTGCTTTGTTGCATATAGCCTTGGGACATGGGAAGCCAGTGAACCTTGAGAGCCATGAGCAAACTCAAAACAACATTTGGCCGAGGAAATAGAGCAGAAATGGCAGATTTGTGGTTTGGATTTGTAAAAGCCTGTATATCACTTTTGTATGAAGCCTGTGACCTGGTAAGACTGGACTCAGCATGAGGCTCAGAGTAAATATCAAATAATGTGTCTCTGGGCTCTTCCACAGCATGAACTGCTGACATTAATATTTGACATACTGCAGTGCTGCCAGCAGTAACAGCCCTGATGTTGATATTGTTTTGTCTCTGCTTCGGCTTTGACTTACTGCCATAAAATGTCTGATTGGTGCAGAGCAGACCCCCACCCATCCATCCACACACATACTCACTCACTCGCACATACAGACCCATCCACCTCTCCTCACCCCTGAGCTGCTGCACAGGCAGCCCCTCCCCCACAGTGTGGCTGCGGCATGGTGTCACAGTGTGAGTGACAGCCGGGAAGCACCGCCCACCCGCGACTGCAGCAGTCTGACATCGAAACTGTCCTCCCCGCTCCCTCCACCCCCAACCCAACCCCCCTCCCACTGCTCCCATCACTGCAGCTTTACAATCACACCTCCTCCTCTCTAACCATAATCCTGTCTCCTGCCTCGTCCAGCTCTCCTTCATCATGTGACACTCTGAGCTGTGTGTATGCAGGTTTTTCTTTGCAGCCCATCACCGCGCCAGCTGATATCACTGCACATCACTGTCATCAGCGCACTCACAAGCAGAGTTGGTGGGTGGGAGGCGGGGGGGGGGGGGGGGGGGGGGGGGGACTAATGAATGAAATCAGCCTCTACTGTATGTCGCACAGCTGGACTGAAAATCTGCAAACAAATGGCTCTAGATGGCGGCACTTCTCTCACTGACCTTGATGCTGTACATCGGTCAAATAAGGATAGTGCTAAGTGGAAACCAAAAAACTGTGTCATTAATGTTTGCTTTAGCAGTGCAGCAACTGTGGACATGTGCATTACAGCTGTTGTGTTATTTAAAAGTGTGGAGAAAGTTGCTGAGTCTCAGTCACACCTTGGGTCTGCACTTAAGTAACTCTATTTTAGACGGACAGATGTAAGGCTCAAGTGACAGGAGTGGGACAACAGTTGGAGTCTCACATACTTTAAAACCCTTCAAACAGTTGAGTTTCTATTTGAAATGTGGGGCTAAATATTTGTAATTACACTTTTTGTGCATTAAGTGAGAGCAAACCTTCAACCCAAATGGTACATTTAAAAAACCTGTAAACACATTTAAAGGGAAAACTTTTATAAACATACAGTAATTGTGTGGACTTTGTAGACAACATAAAGTAGAATATTACTTAATCACTTACAAAAATAGTCAATTCTACACCTTTAATTTAATGTTTAACTCCCTGCAATACATAATGATATCTGCACTTGTAAAGTAATGTGAGCCAAATAAGATTTAATTATGCTGCTCTCACAACCTACAAAATAGGTGACAGGATGACTATAGGAATCTATTCTTATATTATAAAACTGAGCAGCAATGTGCTGCTTTTCTTTATTTGTATAAAAGTGTTGAAATCTGTTCTGCTTATCAACAGAAAAAAGACCAGATGGAAGAGTAAAATCATTAGACACAGATAACACTTTACGGATGAAATAGTCGTCATTGGTGATTGAAAATCAATGTTTTTCTTTATGCTACACATTTGAACAGTTAAGACCATACGAGAGAGAAGCGCAGCCAAGAGTGGAGTTAAGCCCAGTATTTAATGTTTGTAATGAAGAGGGATTTCAAAAGGTCTTTGGGGCTTTAGACACTCGTCAATATTGGTCAATACCTTAAAGTAGAGTTGGAGGATAATGATAATGTATGTACCATGAGACGATTCATTTGTCATACCATTGATACCGTGGCATATTACCTTTGATTTTTGCATGAAAGTGCTTTGATTTGTCAGGTATTCAATTTGCTAGATCAGCAAATTGATTGTGTGGTTGTTTTAATCCATATAGTTTCTAACAGGGTTTTTACAGAAAATTGATTATATTCCTAAAATGTTGTCTATTCCAAGGGGAACAGACACTTTTCAATATACCCATTATAACCTCTGTAATAAACATAAAGTATCCCCTTTCTGACAATGTCAGCTTTGTAAAAGAACATTTTATGGCAGAGCTGTTGTTTTGGATTGGATGAGATTGCACAGATGTTCTATATAAAAGTGTTCAGTAAGTGAATATAGATGCAATACAAATTTATAGGTACCATGATAGAGAATTTTATCCGTATCACCCAAAATTGTTCCAATGTTAAGTCAACACCAATGAACACCAATGAGTGGATGTAAGGGAGGCTATGTTTTGTTCTATAAACAACTGTGTATGGATTAGGAGGGAATGACAGCATGTAACATTAAAAATCAATGCCGGTGTGTTTCAGTATAAACATGCTTCTTTTTTTTTGAATGGATAGAAAATTTGGTTGCCCCTACTCCAATGTAAGCAACTTGAAAAAACTCTGTCAAAGACAGCTGAGAAATGAGAGCACATATAGAGTGAGGGGGACCGTCTCAGTGACAGCACATTGTGGAGGGAGGAAGGGGGGAAACACATGGAAATCAGCAAAAAGCACACTGAAGGTTAGGAAGAAAACTACAGTCTTTATTGGAAAATATTAGTATGTGTGGCACTGTGTGATAGTAGTAATAATAAGAGTAATATCTCCTATATAATCATAATAATACCATGCAAGAAAAGACCAAAAGGCAAGGCCCGACCATGCTCTCTGTAGGGTTAACAGAACAGAAGCAGCATCCAATGAGTAGATGTGTATGCTTACAGCACATTTCAGTACAGCAGGGACATCTCTACACAAAGATTACATTGGAATCTGCTGTTCAATGTGGAAAAACAAAAAGTATAAAAATGACCATGCATTAGGATCTAATACAAGAACATAAGGTAGAAAAAACCACAACCAAAGAATAAAAAAGACATTTTGATTCTAAAAAGGAGTTTCTACAGCAGTGCAGGATATACACATCCCTGTAAAATGGATAGCATTCTGGAGGAGAGACTTGAGAGAGAGGGGGGCTGTGCATGACAGTGGATAAATTAAGGGGGAATTTTTTTTCTTCTTTTTTGCAAAATGGCAAGATGAGTTAATACCTGAGTCTCGCCAAATTTACAGTGACCGAATTAATCAATTCAACTAGCAGGAAGAAAAGGCATGGATAGGATTATGACCAGCTGTGTATATATGTATACGCCACTATAACAGGTGCAGTGGACCATCAAGAGGTGAGCATAACATCACACACAAATTACTGTGATTTTACTACTTGCTGGTATTGGCCAATTGGTGAATGTTAGGATATTTAGAGAAGGTGATCATACAGTTTGCTTTATAGATAAAAGCTGGTACAATGCACCTTTGCAAATAGGGGATGGAGACAATAATCAAAGAGTTCGATCAAGTCTGGCTGTAATCGAATCGTGTGGGGAGGGGGGGGGGGGGGGGGGTAGTGACGGGGGTGTGTGTGTGTGTGAGGGGGGATCAAAATGTATCCACTTTACAGAAATTTACAGCAGAATGTAGTCTATCCACACTGAATGGGAGAATCACAATGACAAGTCTGTAGTAAAGTCTAAATGCTACAATGGGTTATTTCACTAAAGAGCAACATGACAGTTTAAATAAAGACAAACTGTTTTCTACAGAAAGGTGTTATTCTTTAGTCTGTTACACAGAAGGATACGGTATGAGTGGGAGAACTCGTTTTTTTTTAATGCCAATGTCGTCTTCAGATGGAAAGAGGAAATGAGGAAGAAGGGGTTCACAATACAGCTAGATGCAGAGAACAGGCAGAGGCTACGGCAGACAGCAGCAGATGATCGTTAGCTACACAATGGAGGGGGACAAAGGTCTGAGAAATGCGGAATGTGGAGCCAGCCTCGATACTATGGAACAGGAAAAAAGAACACAAATAAAAGCACAATGAAATCATTGGTGCTACTGCATGTACTTTAACAATGCACGTCATCTTTTTCTTTTTTTTAATTTAATTAATATCTTACTATTATTATTACATAATCAACACAGAAAGCCTGCTGCAATGGAGGGGTGATGTTATTGTTGTTATTGCCCAATTGAACGAGTGTGATTATTCATTATTATTGTTGTTGTTATTATTATTCGTCTTTCATGCTAGTCAGATTTTCCACTATAATAAAAATGCAGGTTTTGTTTGATTGCTTCCCCCATCTGATTGATATATTTTTTAAAAGGTTTAGGGGGCATATCGTTTTAAAGCCCGATTACAATAGCCAGCCATATCCTTTAATCTGAAGGTAGCAGCTATTACACTCTTGTCTTATTTTCTTTCCTTTTTTAAAGGGGGAGATATATTAAACTATCTCATTAAATCATGGCACACACAAAAAAATGAACAAAATGAGCGCCTGATTTCAACACATTTGGATGCCAGATGCACACAAAGGAGGCAAACAAGCGGTTGTCATGTTTGTCAGCTTCGCCTCGGTTTAATAGCCAAAAATACACGACGAGCTCTGGATATATTATGAGCTAAATCTGTGAATGTTTAGGCTGATAGTCAAGAGAAAGAAGCGGTGACTGTCCACATTTTGCAGCAACCGAGGATCAAAGCTGTGCAGCCTCATGACAGCTGCAGTCATCTTGGTAGTAATTAACAGGCCCTGAAACATCCTAGTGTTAATACTGAAAAAATACATGTATAAGTAAGTGTTAAAAACAGGGTTTTATTTCGGCTAAATTGACGCAACGCTACAGCTATGTTAGCAGGACAAGCTAAGGCATTATCCAAGATAGACTCGCTGTTATTATGCTGGCTTAATTGTTTTTCTTTCTTTTGCTAGCAGGTGTCAGCTCTGTTTACATCATTTTATGCACTTTTTTTTTTTAAAGGAGAAAAAAAAGAAGACGAGACGCCGAGAAAAATTGTTAGGGTTAAAGAATAAAATAAAATAAAAAATAAGTAAAGCTAGTCATACCTCTATTTCTAACTGAGCCGAAGACGGGGAGAACCAGATATCCAACATGTACTAACACCATCCTGGGTCCTTCTTTGTTGTGTGTGCAGCCAGAGAGACAGATGGTCCATGGAAATGATCCCCTCCAGTCCTCTGCACATTCAAACACACAGGCTGAGCTGCCTGCACACACACACACCCAGCAGCCAATCACTGCACCCCTCCGACATGAACCCTCCGGCTTTGGCACCCGGCTCCCCCAATCACATCAGCGCCAGGGCGGGGAGTCTGTGTTTAGGACAGCCCGCCCCCTCCTTGTCTCAACCCACCAGCCCCAGATAAGGTGCTTAACAGCCCCACTTATATAGTCAGGGTTGGTTTGGTTACTTTGGAAATGTATTAGGTTACAGATTACTAGTCACCTTGTTTTAAAATGTAATAAGTAATGTAACTATTTCAATTACTTCATCAAAGTAATGTAACTTACCCTTACCCTAATCCTACTTTTCTAATTTTCTAACCAATGTTTTCAGCTGTTAGGGTAAGTGTACCCATTAAGCCCACCAAACTCTAAGTTCAGGTGTTTTTCCATGGATACTGACATGATTTATAAGGGAGATCATTTATTATAAAGCAAGATTCATGTCTCATTTGGAAATGTATTCATTAGTTCAAAGAATTAAAAACAGCAATATATGTATTCAGTAATGTTAAATATAAAAAATTGGGGAAAAACCCCTCCTGCTGAACAAAATCTTAAAGGTCTGACTTCAGATGTAACCCCCTTTGTAATCATCAACATTTTTATAAGTAACTGTTATTTAATTACACATTTTTTCTCAGTAACTATAACAGATTACAGTTAGATTAATTTGCAATTAAATTATGTAACGATGTCACATTTAACTAGTTACTCCCCAACACTGTTTATAGTAACACTGCTATGGTAAATTTTTACAGGATAAAAAGGTTGAATATCCTATAAACAACATGATTCTGCTGGCAAAATATTATTTACACATATGTAGATCAGGCTCTTTCATATCATCAGCCATCACACTGCACAACACTACAGCTCCCAGTACCTCCCACTCCACTGACTAGAACTCAAACTGTACACCACTCACTCACAGTTAAAAAAGACTGATGTTGCACATGTTTTTAAGTACCTTACTATGTAAATCCCAGGAACATTGAACATGTATATATCTCAGATTTTCTGCACATTGCACATTTATATATTGGTGATTTATTTACACAAAGATTCAGTTTACTGTATATAGTATTTTATTTTATCCTAACACAATTTACAGAGTGCTTTTAAATGCAAAGCAAAAGCAGGATACTCAAGGACAAACAGTAAGGTCAAAACAAAACAAAGCAAGACAAAATTAAGATAAAGTTAAAGGCGCAGTTTGTAGCAGTATCTAGCAGAACAAACTAATATCCATACGTATGTTTTAATTAGCATATAATAAGAAATACCTGAAAATAAGAATCAGTGTTTTCGTTACCTTAGAATGAGCCCTTTATATCTACATTGTGGGTCCTCTTCCACAGAGCTTGCCATGTTGCACCTCCATGTTTCTACAGTAGCCCAGAAAGGACAAACCAAACATTGCCTCTAGAGAGGGCCTTTCACATTTTTCACAGCCACAATAGAGTTCCAACCCCCAGAAAAGGCGCTGGGCTTTGAAGCTAGTTTAACATAGTGGCCAAGTGTGATGCTATTGAGCCCGAAAATACCTTTTCCCATAGACTTACATTGTGAAAGAGACTTCTGTAAATCAGCGGATACATTATTTAAAGCATCACAAATCCTTCAAAATGACTTGTTTCAATATTAGAATTTGATCTATTCAGTCTGATCATATTTTGAAATTTTAGAAGAGCTTCATGATTGAATTGTTTCATCCCTATTCAAGTTATTCTCTGTGGAAGTCTGAAGTGAATATGCTCCATGGACGCACTGGACCCATACAGTGTACAGAGTAGGTTTTCAGGAAGTGGCTTTTTTTGGCTTCATGCACCACTGAGCAACTTTCATAGGATTGAACAGGGCCCCACCTCTGACACTGTATCCATTTCTCTTTATACATCCATGGTAGGTTTTACATGCTTGGAGGGGGAGGGGGAGGGGGAAGGGTATTCAGTCGGTTGCAATCTGTAACCTCACCACTAGAAGTCACTATATCCTACACACTGGTTCTTTAAAACAAGAAGACAAAAGACGCAATAGCAGAGTAGGGAGAAGACCAAAGCACTAGGATAAGTATTTTTTCATGGTGGTATTTCTACTTATACTTAAGTAAAGGATCTGAGTACTTCAATTGTTGATATATAACAAATATGATTCATGGACCCCAGTCCCAATTAGACTACATTTCACAAATTTGACGGATGCATTACAAGTAGTTATTTATCAGATTTAAAAAAAAACATCCTCTCCAGATGAATTTTCTTTTCCTAAGCTTGACACTTGACATTTAATCAGTCACATCACATGAGCAAAGACTACACAGCCTCTTGTAACATACTTGTTTTTTAAGGTCAAGAAAACACCTGAGGAGTCCTGAGATATTCTCTATATATTTCACATAAGCCATATTTTATCGCACGTTTAAAAACAGAGTTTACAAAGTCCTTTGACAGACAAAACAAAAGCAGGATATTAGAAAGCCAAGCAGTAAGGCTAGGACAATACAAAAGCAAGACAAAATTGAGATAAAGTTAAGACAAGAAGACAAAAGGTGCAAAAACATAGTAGGGAGAGGAACGAGACATGATGAAACATAAAAAGATGTTATCACATAAAAGTAAGTCTATAAAAATGGATTTTATGAAGTGAGTCACTGATTATGTGAGCCTTATCTCCTCAGGCAGGTCGCTTCAAAGCCGAAGGGCCCTGATGGCAAAAGCATGGTCACCTTTAGATTTAAGCCTTGACTTTGGAACAGCCAGAAGGCCCCCACCTGAGGATCTAAGGCTGTGAATTGACTCATATAGTTTCAACATGGAGCCAGACCCAGACATGCTTATCTATATGGTTTTTACTGTGTTACAACGCTGCACACAGAGAGTAAATGACTGATTGACTACATTTATAAATTGATTTTATACCCAAAAATATATAGTGCATTGTCATACTGTAGAAAAAGGCCCTGCATACCCACACTGGTGTTTTCAAATATTGTGGCTGATTGCACCTGCTCTGGATGGAGTCGTGCAAAGCTGTACACAAGGTCACCAAACTCTGGCTATTAATACAAATTATGAACTTCAAACTTGCTCCACATCAAAGTCCAATCAAGTCAAGTCTGTGCACCGTCAAAGCCCTGAGAAAAGTTTTAATCAGATAAAATAAATGAAAACACTTGGACCAAAGGTATGCCAGGTTTTTGAACTACTCAACAGTTTATAAAAGAGTTCAAATAAGCTTCATTTAACATATAAATATTAAGAAGTTAGAAGTTTAGTGAATACTTTACTTTACTAGTAGAGCCAATAAAAGCAGTACAAGTCAAGTTGAATTCTGGATTGAGGACTTTTACATAATGGTATTTCTACTTTTACTTAAGGATGTGAGCACTTCCTCCACCACTATTTAACAAATGCCAGTGTTTTCGGTTCAAAGACCCCAGTCCAATTTAGGCTGCTTTTCACAGCCAAATTTGACAGAGACATCGCAAGTAGACATTCGTTCATCAGGCTTGAAAGAAAAAATCTCTCCAGTTTGATTTTCTCTCCCTAAGCTTAGACACTAGACATATAATCAGTCACAACACATGAGAAAAGACTACATAGCCTGCTTGTAAGATTTTTTGAAGTCAAGGAAACACCAGAGGAGTCTTGACTATTTTCCATTTGATTTGAGTTCACATAAATTATATTAAATTATAGTTGATAGTTATTCTTCTTCACTTTGGGATGCAGCAGATCATTTATCCCCTCAGTGAGAAGACCCCTGTAGACACAGACATTAAGAAATGCTGCTTAATAATTTGTTACAGATCATTAAGTAATATTTAATTCTCATAATAATTATTCTGAAAAAAAAACCAATCCTTTCATGCAAACATATGTTGCACCATTTCCCTTTATAGCAGATATGCAGGAAAACTGTGTACTGAAAAAGTCCTCGCCTTCAGTGTTAAGCCTGAAGGGTGAAGGAACAGATGGGCCTGGGGAGGCTCAGGGGGTCACAAAAACTCTTAGTCCCATATGTCCTTGTCTTCCAGTTCCCACCATGTTGTGCTTTAAGCCTGCAGTGCAACACAAAGAGCCTTTCACAATGGTTCACTATCGGTACAGGTCAAACTACTGCTGTCAGTTTCTTTTAGTCACATCAGGTATTTGACTTTTAATACTGTCAAACTATCACTTTATATTACATAACATTTAGAGTACATATCAGTATAAGAACAGCAGCCATTGTGTTCATTTTTTTTAACTCATGATTATGAATCCCCTTCTATGTCAATGCAATGTGTCAGTGAACAATTAAATTATATATATGATTATTTTCAAGATTAATTTGCAAATTATTTTTGCTATTAATCAATGCCCTAAGCAACTTCCCAAACCCACAATGATGTGTTCAGATGTCTTGTCATCGATCAAAAGTACAAATCCTAAAGATATTCAGTGATTTATGACAAAGAAAAGCAGCAAATCCTCTCATTTCAGAAGTTAAACCAGAGAATATTTGGTCTTTTAAAACTATTTTTGCTTAAAAAATGGCTGAAACAGGAAGTATTAAAATAGTTTTTGATACTTTTTTTGTCCCATGAGTAATCACTTCAGATCTAAATAATTTACAATAGTTTATTAGAGTCCTAACTTGTCTTATCAAACTGAAAAAATTAAGAACTACTGGAAGATGGCTGGAAAATAGCTCATTAAATTTGATTAATCTTAAACAGGAGGCTGAAGGTAAACGTTTATGTTGTGTTTATTGGTAATTTAAAGTAGTTAAATGTGTTATTTTAGTTGGTGGTGGTGGTTGAAGCTGTCTGGATATAACCTGGATCAGCAAACCTTCTCCATCTGTATCATCCAGGCTAAAAAGATATCAATAAGGAGGAGGAGTGAGCACATTCGCTGCTCTGTGAGGCAGCCGCTGCCCTGTAAAAAAAATTAGCATACAGCTGATGTTCTGCCCCGAGGGTGAAAAGAGATGGCTAGAGGGCTTTTGCTTTTGGGAAAAGGGCCCCGCCGACTGCATTGCTCCACTCCCTCATTGTCCTCTTCATGTGAACTCCATATGTCCCCCTAGCGGCAGCTGCCACGGTGTGACCTCTGACCCGGCATGCTACTTTTGTGGGTGAGGGTGAGGTTGTATTGTTCACAGCGAGGCAGTTGTCTAGACTGTTTGGCCACAGGATGAAAGAAAACAATGAAACATCTCATTAAGCATTGCACCTATGATGGCAATTATTCTCACTCATAGAAAGGACACACTGGTGTAAAGCCGTGTCACTTCTTGATAGACAAGACTTAGAACATCAGATACATCATAAGTATGAGGAACTTTCTTTTGTTGAATTAAAGTAACACTGTTTGCTAAAATGATATTTTTGGACGTCTCAAAGCAGTAAAACCATGTCACAAATGTCACTGTCTGCAATTCATAAACTTCAGTCCCAATTAGACTTGTTTTGATGGCCAAAATTGGCAGCCTGATTAACAAGCAGACATTCATTCATCAGACTTCAGTGACAAACTATAAAGAAAAGCTTGACACTAGAGATGTGACACCCCCCATTTTAGTCGCAGCATCTAAGCAAAGAGCCTGATTGAAATATGAATCATGGAGTAAACAAATTACTGTACAAGACTGTCATTAAATAACGCTATATTTATTTAGTTTTAAAATAGTTTCTTTTTGTTCTACAGACATAATTTCAAGGAAGTCAAGGACTTGCAGAAGCAACAAAATAAACACCTTTTTTTTGTTAATTTAAAATACTGAAAAAAAAAACAGAACAGAAGAGCGAGGCTAAATTACTTGTAATGAGGATAATATCAAGACTTGAGGTTAAAGATGTGACCAAACATGCTATGTGCAACCGTAGTTGAGAGCATCACTGCCCCATTTTCTACCAAACCCAAAGAAAAAGAAAAAAAAAAGAAGACATGAGCAATGTCATACTTACATTTCATAAGTAACAATAGCAAGAATGGGTTTTGCAAGCAGAAGTGGTCTGGTAAAAATAATTATTGTTTCAGTGGTAGCTGCATATAGTGGAAACTGGCCGATGGAAAACAACACATATTAAACTGTATCTTGAGTTTGAAACAAGAATTCATGTCACCTTATTTCACAACAAATGCAATGACTTTGAAATTAAAATATTTAGACTCATGGAGAAAATTTAAAAAAAGAAATAAGCCAGAAGAAAAAATCAAACAGGGAAAGAAAAAAAATTAAATAAAATTCCATTTAGACTTTGGTTTAGCTCCTTGTATTTAGGATTTTCCCTTTCTGTGACCAGCAGAAGTGAAATAGTATGATACTACTATTCAAAGCATCACTTAGGAAACTAGATGTTATCCAAAACAAATCTTACATGCTAAAACCGTATGTGAAGTTGGATCCTTGATAATAATTTACCAGCAGTACTGCATGAGGACAGAAATAAGACCACAGGGAAAAGAGAGAAAGAGCAGGCCCTGAGGATCAGGGTAAAAACAGTTCATACAGTAAATGTCTCTACATCTTCTAGAAATGCCCTACACGTGGGCACAAACTCAACACCACTTTTACTCTTTTATACATGTGCTAAATTCACATCTATTATTAAAATATTTATTGTTGAGATAGCAAAATCCACTGCTTTTGTAAGGTAAAAGAATAAGCTTTATACGATTCTAAAAGAAAATAGTGCACATTTCAAGGCATTCAGGCCATCTTGCTTTGCAGTTCAATGGAAGATACATTTCCTCAGTTGTTATAAAGGGGTCCCCAGAGGTTTAAAGGTGTTTGCATTCACTCAGGACAAGCATGCAAACCGTAAGTGCACCCAGTTTGCACTGCAGGGTCATACATTCACAGATAATCACCTGGGACACTCTCAGACTCAGAAAAATGTTTTAAAAAAAAACCAAACTGAAATGTAGACCGTTTGTATTGCCAATATGCCTCAGTATAATTTTTAGTGTTGTTGTGACGTGTGCTTGTGTTTTACACATTTTGAGTCTTGATTTTAACCAGTGGTTTGCTTTGCTTTCATGAAAAGAAATGTTGTAATATGGTAGCAACAAAAACAAAAGCTGTAAATTTAGGGCATAAACAAAAAACCTAAACAGTCCTGGGCACTGTAGAGTAAAGCAATGGAGCCTGAACTAAATGTGAAACCAGTGGTGAGACTTTTTCAAAACAAAATTGACCATAGGGAGGTACAAAGAGAACCAAGTCATCTAAGGTCTACTGTACAGAAAGTGTAGCAGCTGCCGTTTTGTCTTGACTGCAGATAAAAATGCTGAATCAAGTCTGAAAATACACCAGTCTGTATTGAAGCGGGTTAACCTCCATGTCGTGATACCGACCTGCTCTCAAGCAGCAACTTTTACGTTTTCACTAAACAGCTTGCAAGCACACAAGACAAAATGACTACCTACATCCGTTATCAAGGGGAAACTGAGGTATTAAATGAAGGGAGGATATTGCTATCATTAACAGATCACTCTTACGTATATTTCCACCTGCACTTGAAGTGCTGTGCCATTTTATTACAACTAAATTCAAAGCTGACAAGTCGAGATCAGGGAATCACGTCAGTAAAATGGCTTCGATACATATGATTGTTCAACAGTAAGTTTTAAAACAAACAGTGCTCTGGAGCAGGAAGAGTCTATGAGCGGTTACAGGCGAGGCTGCAACTCTAGGAAGGATTTCAGCCATAACATGGAGGCGAGACGGGAGGGGGTGAGGAGGAGTGAGAGGGAGAAAATGAGGAGTTCTTCAGTGTACAAGGTGTTTAAAGTAGGTATTTGTGTCCGGTGTCCTCGTCAAGCGTGAGGTCCACCACTTCAGGAGGGGACACCCAGTTGGGCTGAGGGGAAACAGTAGTCCAGAGCTGTGGTTGATTTGTGCTGTTTAACTGCTCCACTGAGTTCTCCTTCCAGGTGGACAAACTCTTTATCACACCTCCGCATGGATGGGCGCATCTGGATTTAGAAAAGAAAGTTGAATTCATTTGCACAGTCAATTCATACTGTCGGAAATAAATAACTTCTACAGGTAAAGTTTCCCCACTGTCCAGAGACTGCCTTTACCGTGCTTTCTCTTGCACTCCGACTATCTCCACCTCACTGTCTGAAGAAGCAATGTTTATCTGGCTCTTGTGTTGAGAACTTTCCTTGTGCGACAGCTCTGCCTCCGCGTGGCCTGAAACAAATAAAGAGGAACACAGTCACACATTGTATGGAGGGCTGGAGCATTAGTGAGCTTCAGGCCTTGCTGACACATAAAGACTGCAGCTGCTTTGACACAGACAGGAACAAAAACAATCATGAATCTGACACTTGTGTTTGAAAAGCTCACTGGATAGCATGGAGTGACACATTCGACAAAACATAAATTGTAGACTTTACATTCATGTTTTGACAATGCCAGCTAGTCAGTCGTAAAAAGGTCAATTCTTTTGTCTCGAAGCAAGGCAGCAACACTTTTTATAGCACCAAATGCAAGCCAGTGGAGTGTGGGATGAAGGCAGAAGCTCTTCAAAGGCTTCTTGCTGAGATTAATAAAAACCGTTTCCCCCACATAGCACGCTGCTTACTGATGACACCCATGCCTCTAAATGTCCTGTCTTCACTAAGAGGAGTGGAAAGTATCAGTTTGGATATACCGGGTTTGTAACTGACCTGCGATAGAGCTCAGAGCTCTTATACACCCAGAGTGAGCTGCCATATCCTGGCCTCTGTGTGTTTTTAGCTCATGCTTTATCACCGTGGGCCGGACTGTCTCGACACTCATACTCTCCTGGTTAGAATCAGTGTCTGAAATATCATAGTGACCCACTACTGGAGGCCCGTCTGCAGAAAACAAAGAAAACACTTCATTATTCAAATCATGCCTGAGAATAGTGGGACTCTGTTTGGAACAGAGGCTGGACACTGCTTCCACAGTGCTGCTCGCTGCAGCTTCTACAATAAATACAAGGAAACACACCCCGTTTCCTAGTTGCAAAGGCCTCAAACATTCTGGCTAATTTAATTTGATAGTACTAATTCTGTCGTAAACATGAACAATTAAAAGGAACCTCCTTTCTTATGTGAATAAGGTTATTATCACCTTGTAAAGCCTTTATATTCTAAGAGTGGTCGTGTTTGCAGTGTATTAATAAACCTTTTGCAGCAGCCTTTTTTTTCTCTCCATTTATTGCTTTTAAAATAACAGCCATTCACATAAAAACTACACTAGAATACAGTCATTACAAAACACTTCAAAATAATCTTACTCAGTGAGTGAAATGCAGTGGGATAATAAAAGCCAAACAACACAACAGGAACTCTGTGGAAGAGCGGGAACATGGATCTTTGTTCTACCCTGTAAAAAGGAGTCCCTAGTAGAGACGCGCACACTCTGCTATCCAGACGCGTCTGTGGGTGTGTGTGAGGGGATTCATCTGGACAGCATGTACTATGAGAGAACACTGCCTATGAATAGCTGATTGGGCAGGTACTGGGGTTACCAGAGAAACCAAGCACTGGTCAATGTAAAGGCCATATAATAAAGAAAGAAAAAAGGACTCATGTAAACCAGGATAGTCTCTTTGGTAAACAATGGACTGTCCTTAGTTGTTTTTAATGCACATAGTATGTGATTGTATGCACAAGGCTCCCTTTACTGTGTCGACAAAAAACGTTGATTTAAAAAGGTAATTTCAGTTTTAACAAATGCAGAACAGCAGTCGTCAGATCCGTTTAAACCCAAAATTGGCAACGTAGTTATGTAACATGAAACAAAAACACCAGTATTCACACCATCTGAAACATTAAAAAAAAAATTAGGCCAAGAGAGAACAACTAAATAGATAAAAATGTTCTGTCAGTCACCGTTTATCAGCATAAGCAAAGCTATACCTTGCACTCATGCTGCTAATGAGAACTTATTTTGGCCTTGCACATTCTATATACTAATATAATCACATGCAAACAGGTGGGGAAACGATGCTTTCAGCTTTAGGTTTTGTAAAACTGACAGTCATATTAGGGCTACATATACACATACAGAAAATGTCACACTTTTTTTTAACATCCTAACTATAAATATGATTAGGCCAAAGATTCCTTCAATCAATGTCTTTGATGGTTAGATAGTGTCAGTGTCAAGAAGCGTGACACTATGGTCATCTACATCATAAAAATAGTTTGAGGAGAGGGGTTGAGGAGGAATGTTTCCCCCCTTAGAGGACCACAGGATCTGAACCAGAGAAGGCCACTTGATCACCCAGATCAGTCAGTTTTTAGGAAGTCAGTAAACATTGCCATGCACTGTACTGCTGCTTGTGTGTCTTGTTAGTTTTGATGCCTGGGTTTTTAGTTTAAAGTCAAGCTGCAGAACACGCAGTGCCTTGTGGAGACACAGGCCAAGCTGGCAGACCAGTGCAAATAAAAAATTAACTAGGCGAATATAATATGAGTAAAGATTTGAGGCTCTTGTTTTGCAGCTAAAAGCCACAACAACGAGGAACCCCCTGCCTTGTCTGATGTCCATTATCTATACACAGGCCACTAAAAATAAACATCAGGATTAATCTCTCCCTCACTAGTTTCTTGTTACTGCACAAAGGCAGCAATAGCAGCAAATGTAACAGACAGGCAAACGTTAAAAAAATGTAAACACATCTAATCTAATTACGTAATATGATTTTTAAAAAGCAAGAGATTGTGTGGGTTAGTATATTGAGTTTATATTTGTAGGTAAATCTATTTTTTGTTTTAAATGTTTTGATGTTAGTAAAGCTATGCCACCAAAAAATAAAAGGTTGTCATAAGAGTTTTTATAAGTCCTGAACCACTTACAAGCAAAGTGCAAACATAGTTCAGGAGAAAGGAAGGTGGTGTATAGTGTTGAACCTGATTCCTAAAGAAATAGTACTATGATGCTCTATCTATCATTCCCAGCACAAATTCAGAATGACAAGGCACATGCTATTTTGCAGCAGCACCCCACCTAGCACTGTAATGATGGCTGCCCAGCTGCTGTAATGCACACTCTGTATGAATGACAAAAATCAGCTACTGGTTATGTGTGCGTGCGTGTGTGCGTGCGTGCGTGTATGCGCGTGTGTATGTGAGTGTGTGTACAGCTGTAAAACAAAAAAGAAACAGGCCATACAATAAGCAATACAATAAGAGCCCTGACTCAACAGTCTATTGAGATATGCCCCGTGTCCGTGTCCCAGATGCTGCAGAAATCAAACAGGTGAGTTGAATTATTCTGAAAGTCAAATCTCACAGTGATTCAGTGCCAGCAGGTGCACCAGGCCTTGGGGTCCGCGTAGAGTCAAAGTTCCAATGACCAGCTTGGGACCAGCTGCTGTTGATGGTTTTATCTGTTTGGTGACCTTGCATCGTTTACCTGTTAATACCCACTGCCATGCTTTCTGCATCAACTAGCTCTACACTTGGTAAGTATGGAACTGCGAGGAGTGAAGTAGAAGTGAAATCTAAACATTCAAGAGACCAGGATCTGGAACACCTAGATTTCCATTCTGAGTGACCACTTCAGGTAGGATGTTGTTGTTGTTTATGGGGGTGGGGGTGAGACTGTTGTTCTCTCGTGCCAACATGTAGGCAGCCATAGTCTCTGCAGACTCTGACGATGGTAAAAAGGAACTAGGTGGAGAGGGGCGTGCCCCTTGGGATGGATGCTGCCCCTCATGGGCGTCACTTGAGCGTTTGGACGAGTCGTTGTCCGAGTCGAGGTGTGCAAGCTTTTCCATCCAGACGCGGAAGCGCTCCTCAGTCTGGCGCTGCATCACGGCAAAACGCGTCATGGCCTCCTCCAGAACACTGCCGATGCCGTTCCTGTCCCACGAACTGGTGTCCAGCAGCCCATGAATCTGGGCGCCCACTCTGGATCTCTCCGATGCACGTCTGAAGCCAGCTTTAAAGACATTGAGGCCAAGCCATAAGAAAATACAGTAGCACGTTCATGCTTCGGAGGTGGACTTTTGTATTAAAAAGAGAAAATGACAGTTTGTTTTTTGGTTACGTGCAGATCGACTCTTTCATGCTGATGGACTACATCATGCAGTTGAAGCACTCAAATCTGTGTGCAGGATGTAAAAAAATGGTTGAAAGCATTTCATGTACTACAGAAGATAACTGGATGTCTCGGGCGACTGATTTAGTGGCTGTGGTTTGGAAAATGTGTTAACTTGTGAGACTCTGAAGTAAACACACCCATCTAAGGCGAATGAATTACAAACCTGTGATGCAAGAGCAACAGATATGTTTCACTGATAATATTTGAATTTTCTTTGTAAATATGAGGTATGGTTAGTATGGGCCAACATAGGCAGCTAATAATACACCACTTGAGTGCTCCTGAATAAAACTAGATGAACTAGTTCCCCTCTGTAAATACAATAAAAACAGACATAAACCATTTATTTAACAAAAGCCTTGACACACCACAAGCTAAGCTCTGAATTTATTGGGAGAAAAACGCCTACCAGAACCAACCAAACAGGTTCTAAGAAACGTAATCACAGTGAAAAGATCAGTCTAAAGTAAACAAAGTGACTCCTCTTCCAACAGCAGCAGCGGCAGCAGCAGCGGGCCTGTAAATAATATACCACCCTGCTCGTAGCTACTTACACAGAACTCAACTCACCCACGAGATTTCTACAAAAACATCAGAAAACATGAGATTAACTAAGAGCACAAACATAAGGGCCGGCGTGCGAGCGGACAATACTGCCAGTGTTTATTTTTACTGGACCCTTCTGTGCCTCAGTTTAGTTTACAGCACAGACATGATATGCATTCATATTTTCTGGTCAGATGACACAAGAGCTATCCAACTTTAATGTGCTACAGAGCCAATTATAGAGGAGAGAACCACCTGTTTGCAGTTCTGAAAAGCTTTGTCATCTCTTGTGTACGGCAGAGTGAAGTGTATGATAGATCGAGGCTTCAAAAGCAGCAGGACAGAAAAGCAGGATATATGAAACACCTCGTACCTTTAGAGGGGAAAGATATTAAACTAAACCGCCCTATAATTGAAATTGAAAAGATGTATAAAACGGATTTTTAAGCATTCTAATAAAAGTGGCACATTAAGACTATATTTCTACCCGTATCCCAAGGCTGAAGAGTAGCTGCAGAGACAGTCTAAAACAATGAGATCACACACCATTGTCTATTCGCAGCAAAGGTTGTGGATATAAATGGCTCACTTGTTGAATTGCAGTACTCACAATATAGGTTAGATTATCACATCTCCGTTTATGTCATTCCATGGGTTGAATAATGTTCACTAGACTTTCACAGCATGCAAAACAGTGAGACAAAGTACCAGGTACAAAACATGTATATTACTACGAGTGACTGGGCGTGGACCCTTCTAAAAACAGAGAATCTAAATATCTAAAGACAGGATGAATGAAGACAAATGATGAGTGAGGAAATAACTAAAAAAAGAAAAATGATGTGACAGAGTAACAAACAAAGCAGTGCTTGTATTAATCTGATATTACAAAGGCTTTGTGCAGCTGAATCACATGTTCTGACTATATGTGGCAAGAGTACAATTTGTTTGGGGTTGCCTAAAAATGTACAGGTTTATGCAGCCAGCTTCTTATTGTTTAGCTGTGTTCAGTTCTTGATTGTCATTCATTATGGGCCTATGAGTCTTTCTATTACTATGTGACAAGAGTGTTTTTACATGGGATTTCTAAGTGACTGATACCCTGTATTTTGGTAGTAGTACTGAGCTGTAAGTGTGTGTTGTGAACAATGGATTTTACCTGGAATATCTGTCTTGATTGTCTTGCTGCCTCCTGAAGTGTCATCATCGTCATCCTCAGAGGAGCTGGTGCTGGAGTCGCATGTGAGCTCGCTGTCACTCGTACTGCTGTCCTGCAGCAGGTTGTACTTCTTCCGTGCCGCTGCCTCTCGTTTTTGCCTCAGCAAACGCATGCGCTCCTTGTGTTTCTGGCTCCGGTGACCTTTCACTTTTGCCAGCTTTCCATTGGTTTGTTTTTCCTGCCCTCCTGCTGCTACCACAGTGGGATGGCAGCGGTTTTTCTTTGCAGCCATTGCATTGGGAGGCATCTCGCTCTCGGAACGTGACCGCCGAGACTTCCTCCCCCCGGCTGCCATGGCAGACGTTTGCTTTCCTGCTGCTTGGCCAGGATCATTTGTAGCTTCCATGCTGCCATCTTCCTCTTCTCCCATGGCAGGAGCAGCACCTTCTTCTCCTGAGGACAGTGTGTCTGAGTCAGCAAGGTGGCCACTGGATGAGGGGGAAAGCATGCAGGGGTTTGAGGAGTCACTCTCATAGATATGACGTGAGACGGGTTTGTCACTTCCTGGGGAGGCATGCTGGGACTCTGGGGAGTCTCTACGGAGCTCCTTCATCAGGCATGGCATGGAGAGGAGACTCTGCTCACCCTCTGTATGCAACGGGCTCCCATCCTCCTTTTCCCTCGGTGGTGAGCTGGTACTTGTGGTCGTCTCAGTTTTTAGGTGCTCGTCTTGCTCTCCCTGAACAGATGTTGTGGCTGATTGTGCTTCATCAAGGCACTCTGCATCCAAAAATTCCTCTGCCTTCTCTGAATCAGCCATCTTCATGCTAGTTGAGCCCAGAGCCCAGTGGTCCAACAAACATGGACCAACGTGCCTGGACAGGAGCTCACCTGCAGGAAAAAAAACATAATGTCACTAAAGTCTAAATTTGTGCAAGATGCTGTGTGTCATTGAGTTTTCTGAGAGCAAGGCACATAGTATCTTTATCTATATTTATTTATTTTTAGTATCATATGCATTCAACATAAAAAATACACTGCCACTCTGGCTTTCTACTTTCTATATGTATTTGTAGAATAAAGTACAATGTGTGGCATCAAATTGTATTTTCCATTACTTTAAAGGTCTCATTTAGGAATACTTAAAGGGATTATCAAATGTAGTGGTCATTCAGAGTTATTATTAATCTTATTATTATGATCACAAAGGCCCCAACATATTTACTCTAAACCTGCATATCTTCATTTCAACTACTTCTACATAAATTTAGAGTCATTTCCTCCTTTTTTCCATTCCAGATGCAGAAGCGCTGATTATTATCGTACATTTTGTGCTGGGATAAATTGTTGCACAATCACTTACTGTTCACGTACCAAAAACACACAAATAAGCAAATAATCTCATTGCAATTTTATGCAACATTTCGGCCAAAATTTCAAATTAGCGGTATCGTTAGTAGGCAAGTAATGTTGGCTAGATGGTAAGAGCAATGAATGGTACTTCTACATGTGTTTTTATTTTACTTTTCAGTCGTTTATAGGCCGAGAGCGAGTTTTTGAATATCTGTTAAACCTCTTCAGTCACAATTAATTGAGTGTGTCCACTATGAGACATGTATAGGTGCCAGATTGAATTACTTTAGTTAGTTGTGTCTGTGGCTAGCTGATGCTAACACAGGTTTGCCATCCAGACACTGCTTTTAGCTGCGTATTGAAGCTAACCTCGATCCTACTCTCTCTCTCATACGTACACACAAACTTGGCGAGAAGAAAGCAAAGAAGTCATGGAAAAATATATTCAGATTGCAGGGCAGCTGCCTCGCAAGATCCTAAAAATGGAAGCGTATGTAGCCACCCAGAGGCGAAACAGACAGGATCATGTCAGCAGCTATCGGCTAACGTAGCATTTAAATCGGCTGCGCTAGTTGCAACTTACCGTGGCGTTACTTTTATTCTTCTTTTCCCAGTGTCAGACTTTTCAACATCTTCATTAATTCGTCACTGCTCTAAATTTACGCTGCACAAATATTGCACTGCTCAATATACTTTACTTATTTACAACTTGAAGGGATTTATTTTTGGCGCAGTGCGCTCGCACCTTTGCGAGCCCTGTTAGCTGTTAGCCGCTAGCTGTTTATTTTAAAATGTCTCCATCAGCGTCGGTCACAAAGATGCGTGCGTCACTTCCGGCCTTTTCTCGTGATCGAGCGCCCCTGCTGGTTGGTTATAAACACTACAGGATAAGAAAATACTGCAGGTACATAATATGGTGGAGAAAAACCACTTATTCACGTACTTCACATGAGTTTTATGGCACTGAATTCACTGGATGCTGCCACTCAGCCTTAACCCTCACATACTGTTTATATTCTGACTCATAATTAGTTTCTACATTAATTCATATTCATAGGTAATCTTATGGGGAAAAAAGACATTCACAATCACTATTTTATATTCCAGGACAACATTTTATAGAACATGATGAATACAACAAAATTGAATGTGAAAACGGGTCAAATTTTACCCTGAACAATAGGCCCTATGTAAGGGTTAAGGTTTATAGCCAACAATCCCAACAGTACCTACCACTGTACTCTGTACCAAAAAGTTGGCTGGCTGTCCCTGGCGGTGAGGCGAGATCATCATTGGTTTTTATTCATATATAAAAAGCTTTGTTACAGTTACTGCCAGCCTATATTTAATCACTTTTAACCCTGAAGTCACATGATATTGGTACTCAATCACAGAATAGGTCGCTTGCTCTAGACTCTATTAGTCAGAACCGAAATAGGAAACATGTCAGTCTCTTATAATAATGCACCTTACACTTGAAATAATCTGCAAAAAACCTTAAAATTAGATTCTTTAGATTAAATTCTCTTTTTTTAATTCTTTAGTTTTTGTTAAACACAAACGACCAGTCATTGCAGTTCATAAATGAAAATTAAATATAAAAAAAGGTATAAAAAGATATTATAATTTCAATATAAAGAAAGAAAACAAGTTAAGGTATAAGACATCTTCAATTAAATCATTCAGAGTAGATTTTAATAATTGAATGTTTAAGTGATTTATTTAATCATTTATTACATTGTGTATTAAGATAAGACAGCATTGACAACAACAAAGACAAACTTTTCTTACACGTATGGAGATTAATTTATGATTCTTTGTAGGACGAGTGGAGCTGCAGAAACCTAAATCACAAATTAATAACATCTACAAAGGAACCTCTTGTTTGTTTGTTGTTGTTTTTTTTGTCTGTTCTTGTTATCTTCTTTATTAGGCCTATTACTACTATTATTGTGTATGTATGTATGTATGTATGTATGTATGTATGTATGTATGTATGTATGTATGTATGTATGTATGTATGTATGTATGTATGTATGTATGTGTGTGTCTATGTATGTGTATATATGTATATGTGTGTGTGTATGTATGTGTATATGTATGTATATGTATATGTGTGTGTATGTATGCGTATATATGTATATGTGTGTATGTATGCGTATATATGTATATACATTGTATGTTTATTTATTTATGAACCGTTGTTTGTTAATTTGATTAGCACTGTCTTTCTGTCTGTATGTGTGTGCCTGTATAACATATTTTTAAAAAGAAAAAAAAAGAAAAGATAAGACGTCATTAACAGATCGATTATACGACACTAAAAGTAGCATATCATATATGAATAAATAACAACGACAAAAAAAGATTTTAATAATTTATAATAATATTTTAGAAGAAAAAAAGAAAAAAGAAAAGACGTGATTGTGGCTCAGTAGAAGCACTTCCGGGTCAGTGTGACCTTTCTTCAGCTCGGCCGCCGCTCCGCCATCCTTCTCTCTCTGCTCCGGGAGCAGGACAGACCCTACACCACACCAATATGCTGTCAGTACGCGTCGCAGCGGCCCTAGCCCGCACCCTGCCACGACGGGCTGGATATGTAAGCAAAGATAATTCATTACAGTGTCGATTTCTGGTGTATTTTTTGCAGGAAACGTGTAATTTATTCAGCTGGAAACTCCGTGGCATGCTCAGGTCTTTAGCGGCGGAGGACACCGGGCCCTTCACTCAGCTACCTCTATCTGTTGTAGCACACAGATAGCAACAAACCCTTTCCAAGGATTGCACAGTGCATTATTTTTAAGCAACTATCTGTTTTGTTTTGTGTTGTTAAATCGTTGTCATTGGATATGAAACAGGCTAAATAAAAATGCGATGACGAATGTAATTTGATAGTGAAGGTCATGTTTGTGTCACTACGCATGCTGAGCTGTCACTAGAAATGCGTTTGTGTGGCTAAACTTGGCTAGGAGAAATTAAAGATTATGCTCGGTTTTTTTAAATGACATTACTGTTTCTGTTTAGTAAATGTTAATAGTGAGAATGTCCTGTGACTCTGCAGACTGCATGACCTGAGGCCTCTCTCAAATGTTTTCATATTCGGGGAGACGTCTGAAGTTATGTTGCAGAAATATTAACGTCCTAATATATAGATTTCAAGGGCCAATGTTAATTATTAATGTAATTTGCATGTAAACTAGCTACAACTCATAATTATTATTATTATTATTTATTATTATTTTCAGTATCGATTTAATAGGCAGATGTTTTTATTGATTATTCAAATAGTTGTTTGGTCTTTAAAATGTGAGAAAACTGTGAAGGTTGTAGATCACTGTTTCCCAAAGCTCAAGGACACATCCTGAAATGTCCTGGTTTGTCCTGTCTGACAGTCCACAACCCAAAGATACTCAGTTTACTGCCATAGAAGACTAAACCACTCTAGGAACCATGAATCAGTTATTAAATGGCTTAAGCTCGCCTACTGTATATTTAGGTTAGCCCCAGATTGTATCTTTCATGTAATACCGTTACATTTAAGTCTCAGATCTTAACAGTTTCTCTGTTAAACATATAGCTATATCTGAAAACCTCCAGAAGGTCGTTTAATAATAGTGACTGGTGTGCTGAAGGTATCTTCAAAACTCATTTAGAGAGAGAAAAAACCCTCATTATTACCATTTTAAAAAACTATTTCATCATTCAGGTAGGCAGAACTGGCTAGAAAAATGAACAAATGAAGACAAATACATAATATATGTTGTGCAAATTAAGGAATGACATATCTCATTACTTTATTTTTAGTAGATTTTTGTTTTTGAATAGGAAACAGGCCACCTATTCAGCCATTAAGAAATATTGACTTTATTATACTGTTGTCTAATGCTGTGTATTGAGTATTTTCACTATTATCAGTGTTGACATGAAGTATGTTAGACTGGTGCCTGAGAAAACTGACTCAACTGAAATTGGAATTAGAAAAATATTTGAAAGAATTTTTTTTTTTTAACTCCATCTCATTGTTTTAAAGGTATCCAAGAACGTTGCTGCAGCATGTGTAGGAGTCAGGAATCTGCACACCACACGTCCATGGCTGCAGAAAACAGGTCAGTGTTTTTGGGAAACTTTTATTAGCCACTTAAGGGGGGAAAAAATCTCACATAAAAAAAAAAAAAAATTGTGGGGATTACTTAATAATACACTTAACTTACATTAAAGGCACAGCCGAGGTTTCTTCCATCCTGGAGGAGAAGATCATGGGGGCTGACACCAGTGCTGACTTGGAGGAGACTGGTCGCGTGCTGTCCATCGGTGATGGTATCGCCAGAGTGTACGGTCTCAGGAACGTGCAGGCTGAGGAGATGGTGGAGTTCTCCTCTGGTCTGAAGGTGAGACTGATAATGTAACGGTTAGATCCTCATCTTTTCTTGAATGTATTGATGCTGCAGCTCAGATATTAAGAGAAGTACACTATATAAGGAAGTGCTCCTAAAACAGATGATTATACCAATTTCTGGTACATGAATCACAGCACAGTGACTGACACAGTAACATTACAGTGTAAAGTAAAGGGAAAAGACTTGGTAACTGTTTCTGCTTTTCTCCAGGGTATGTCTCTGAACTTGGAGCCCGACAACGTTGGTGTTGTGGTGTTCGGTAACGACAAGCTGATCAAGGAAGGTGACATTGTCAAGAGAACTGGCGCCATTGTCGATGTGCCTGTTGGCGAAGAGCTCCTTGGCCGTGTTGTTGATGCTCTGGGAAATGCCATCGATGGAAAGGTAAATAATAATGAGCACAGGCATAAAAATAACATTTAGTTCTATAACATAATTCATGCATAAAATACAACAACAAGTGTGTTACATAAAAGCAAATAATCATGACATTTACAATAAAATACTGAAAGTATAAAGTGAAAGTTTAAAAGATTGGATAAGATGAAATAATTGCTAGGTGAAGTCGTGCCTGATACAGAGAAAATCATGATTGACCTTTCTGTGTCTGCCTGGGTGAGAAATTGTCTGATGCTCGCATTATTCCTTTTCGTGGCAGTCTAAATATATCTGTTAAGTCACTATAGCCAAATAGGGTAAGACAATGGTGATTGAGCCTATTGCACACTGATGAAAGCCTTTGCTTTTGCAGTATTATTGCTTTTTGCAGTTTGTAATGATTATTACAAACTGGTTTTCCAGTCAGATTTGCTGTCCTTTATAGTCACACTATGTTCACTCCTCTTCGCTCCAGTCTGTTTCTGTGACAACAACTACACTTGTTATGTAACCGTAAGGGCAAAAAAGTTTTGCTAGTAAAGAGCCAATAAGAATAATTTAGTAATACCTGCGAAAGAACAACACACCTGCAATTACCTCTTATCGCCATATGGTGTCGCCAAAAATTACAAAACAGATATCCAAAATTGCCAGTTTAAATGATAAAAGTCACCATAGTCACATTTCTAATGTTAAGGACAGCGCCAATGATGACACCTCTTCTTTGGTGGTCGGTGCAAAGGATTTTAGGAGATCAGTTTCTCTCGCTCAGTTTTTGCTCAAATAACTAAAATCTCAGTTTTATCTTGATTTAGCTGTAAGAAGTCTTGAGTCATCCACAGACTTCTACATGCAATTAAGTTGTTGATTGAGTTGTTGACCCTCTTGTGTGATTATATTGGGGTTATGTAAAGGGTTTTTTGCAGTATCGTCACTTTTGATTTAAAAGTTTATTTGATGTCCACTGTTTTTTTTTTCTCCCCCCACTAACATTTTAGGGCCCCCTTGGCGCCAGCACCCGTAGGCGTGTGGGTCTGAAGGCACCTGGTATCATCCCTCGTATCTCTGTGAGGGAGCCCATGCAGACTGGCATCAAAGCCGTGGACAGTTTGGTGCCTATCGGTCGTGGACAGCGTGAGCTCATCATCGGAGACAGGCAGACCGGGTAAGAGGATTCTGCCAAAGATAATATCTGAACACAAGGCCGCATTTGATGCTATTTCTAGTGCCGCTAAAATGCTGTTACATCAATTGAAGTGCTGAAAAGGGACAAATCATTTATCAATATAAAGCCTGTTACAATCTAACCTTGATGCATAATGTTTTATCTCAGTTGTCTTTCATTCATTCAGGTGATGCAGGGGATTTTAAATTAAACTTGCAGAATATTGGGCCAGACACATAGAATTTAGACCCATGTACATAATTGAAACAGTTTGTTACTGGATCCACTGTACTCAGCCATTACATTTTGTTCTGCAGCAAAACCGCCATTGCCATCGACACAATCATCAACCAGAAGCGCTTCAACGAGGGAACCGATGAGAAGAAGAAGCTGTACTGCATCTATGTCGCCATCGGCCAGAAAAGATCCACCGTGGCTCAGCTGGTGAAGAGGCTGACTGATGCCGATGCCATGAAGTACACCATCGTGGTCTCTGCTACCGCCTCTGATGCTGCTCCCCTGCAGTACCTGGCTCCCTACTCCGGCTGCTCCATGGGAGAGTACTTCAGAGACAACGGCAAGCACGCCCTGATCATTTATGACGATCTGTCCAAGCAGGTGAGTTGTATTTTTAAAATCGAATCTGATGTTGAAGGAGATTTCAACACAGAGGAAAACAATTAGCATACAACTCTACCTCGTTGTCTTTCCGCAGGCCGTCGCCTACCGTCAGATGTCCCTGCTGCTCCGTCGTCCCCCCGGTCGTGAGGCCTACCCAGGAGATGTCTTCTACCTGCATTCCCGTCTGCTGGAGAGAGCCGCCAAGATGAACGACAATTTCGGCGGTGGCTCCCTCACTGCCCTTCCCGTCATCGAGACACAGGCTGGCGACGTGTCAGCCTACATTCCAACCAATGTCATCTCCATCACAGACGGACAGGTGAATGCGTGACCGGTTGTCTTGTTTCATTACAAGAGAAATCCCGATTGCTGAATACTGAATGCTTTTTCCTCTCACAGATCTTCTTGGAGACTGAGCTGTTCTACAAGGGTATTCGTCCCGCCATCAACGTCGGTCTGTCTGTGTCCCGTGTCGGATCTGCTGCCCAGACCAGAGCCATGAAGCAGGTGAGGCTTCAAGTGGGATCACCTCCTAAGCTGTAAATATTGATGAAAGTCTTCAGTTCTGACATTTTAATTACTGTTTATCCTCAGGTGGCTGGTACCATGAAACTGGAGCTGGCTCAGTACCGTGAGGTCGCTGCCTTCGCTCAGTTTGGTTCCGACTTGGACGCCGCCACACAGCAGCTGCTGAACCGTGGTGTTCGTCTCACTGAGCTCCTCAAACAGGGACAGTACTGTAAGTATTCATTTGTGCTGAAAATGTTTGTAGGCACCTCTGTCAGTAAATGTATCCAGTCTACAGCTGTCTTATCCATAGTGACTGTATTCTCTTTATCTTTCAGCTCCCATGGCTATTGAAGAACAGGTAACAGTCATCTATGCTGGTGTGAGGGGACACCTGGACAAAATGGAGCCAAGCAAGATCACCAGGTTCGAGAAGGCCTTCCTGCAGCACATTCTGAGCCAGCACCAAGATCTGCTGGGAGCTATTAGGTAAGTTAAAGCTTTTAGGAAACATATTAGATTTTTGCAAATTGATTTATGTATGCACATGTTTTGTAACCGATCTCTCCTTCATTGCAGGGCTGATGGCAAAATCTCTGAGGCATCCGATGCTAAGCTTAAGCAACTTGTGTTGACTTTCCTCTCCAGCTTTGAGTAATGTGATGCTTTTCGGTCTGGTTTGTTTCCATGTTTGCATATTGCATCGTCGGTTATACTTTCTATGAACTTAAAAAACAATTCAAGTGGCACTTGATCTTTAATGTACAGACATCTCCCAACAGATAATAAAGTATTCCAGCTAGTTGACATGGTCTTTTTGTGTTTGAAGTTTTTTTTACCATTTAGGCTCATTATCTGTTTCAAATTGGTGCTGTTCAAAGCAATACAACAGAACATATTAAGCAATTTATACATCAACACTAAACTGTAACAGTCTCCCACCACAAACACAGAAACTTTGATTTAATTTTTATTAAAACTGGGAAGAAAATTGGTTCATCTAAACCAATAACAGTTTTTACTCGTCAATGTCTGTGGTCATTCCTAAACCCTCACAACAACTTACAAATCAGTTCAATTTGTTCTTGTCCAGAAATGGACAAAATTAACAAACTAGTGAGACCCTCATGTGGGCTTTAAAAATGAAATCTCACATGTATGTAATGGCTATGATGCCTTAATGATAAACCTCCTTCATATTCAGCTGATCGTATTAGAGCTGCAATGATTAGTTGACAAATTATCAAACTATCAAATCATTTAAGTTAATTTTTAAATTAACATTGCCAAACCTTTTCTCAGATGTGATGATTTAACGGTTTTCTCACAAATTATAGTTAAAGGAATTAATGTTTGGATCTTGGACTGTGGGTCGAACAAGATAAATTAAAGGATATCACCTTTGACTAGAAAATTAAAGGTCAAGTCAATCACACACCAAACTGGAGCCACGCCGTGTCTCCTACCTCAATATTGTGGGTTGTACACAAGTTTACAGTATAGGCTCAGTAACTTGTCTCTATTTTTACAGTGTGAACCTACAATGCCAATAGGAAAAACCTTGAGCGTCTATAGAAAACCAAAAACCAGCACTATAGTGGTGGGGAGTAGCTCACAAAAATCATAAAATGTCATTAAGATTACTTAAATGTGTTTGATGGGGTAGGCCTTTATGGCAGTTTTTTAAAGAGAAAAACATCCTGTTTTTTAGTGTACACTGCCTGAAAATCTAATTATCCTTGTGTGACAATAATTTATTTCACTGGAAAAACAACAGTGATCCATAAGCGCTTCATTAAATTTTAAATTAGTCTTTATTGTTCAGAGTGAATCAAAACATTTCAAACAATAGCAGTGAATAACTCGTGATGCGAATGTTTATGAAATCCAGAACTAGTTCAACAGCCTTGGTGTTATGAAATAGTGACTATTTAAAATGAACATATGTGAAGGGTGCACAGTAAATATTTAACAATGGTTTTAGTGAAGGGTGCGCATGTAAATATTCCGCAATTGGAGCAAATTCTGTGACCGGGTGCATTCATCATCAAAAAATGGTATCAATAGAAATCAGTGTAAAGGCATAGTGATGACAAGTGACAAAAAACAAATGTATCTTTCCAGAAATAAAACATTTAGATAGAATTAAATAAATAGTTAATAAAAATAAATATTAAAACTACTAATAACGCTGACAGCTGGGACATTTCACACCCAGTACTGTTTGGTGTGCATTGCAGGTCTGTGTTGTTTATGTTTGTGCACGTTGTTCTGTTTGACGTAGCAGGGGTCGTAATAATCCCACTCCAAAGCAGAAGCCAGCACACCGTTGGACAAACCGTCACTGTCTGCTGACAAAATCCGCAAGGAGACACCTGAAAAGAAGTCATGTCTGTTTAAGAAAAAAAGTGTTCAAATAAAGCGATAACCAGTATAAATCTGAAACCTGGAGGCTTTTGCGTTATGATTGAGTTGCTTCATGCTTCCAGTCTTTCACAGCTTTGTAATAATGTACGATGGCAATGCAAAACAAGACACTTTCCCAAATCACTTTTGAATAACGGATTAATTTACATATTTCAGTGTCAAAATAATTTATCTGACCATATGGAAAAAATTGATTTCTACTACATAGCTGTCCTGCACTGGATATGTTCTTTTCGTTATTCTTGGCTATAACAACAAATGAAACTACATGACTTAGCACACAGACTTTCCACTGCATTTATTTGCCTACAAACAAGCAGATTCAACATAAAAATATGCCACCAAAACCATTTAGATAAGGACTGCAGCTAACAATTATTTGTATTAATTGTTTCATCAATGAACTGTTACAAAATTGGGAAAAAAATGCCATTCACTATTTCTTAGAGCCCTCTGTGATGCCTTCACTTGTTTTGGTCCAACCAATATACAGATTTTCACTTTTATATCCGCACAACAAACAGCAAATCTAGAAAGTTAGAAAGAAGAATGTTTGCCATATTTAGTTTATACTTTAATTTTCCGGTGATTAACTAACTGTTATTGCTTTAATTTAGATATATATTGCATATAAGAGTCTGTAAATTAAGATATGTCAAATATGCAATCAGTACTCACCCTGTCCTCCACAAATGAATGCATTACTTATAACTAGTTTACATTAAGTCATGCTGTAACTTTGCATATGACTCTTTGGGGGCAGTGATTTGATAAACACCTTGTATGAGTTTATCAAGATAGTTAATGTGTCAGTGGTGAGTTTCTGTGTGGACGTTCAAGGAAACAAATGCTTCAGTAAAACACTCTCTATTGTCACCCTTTTTCTTAACATGAACGCATTTCTCTGAACAAGACAACAATAAATGGGGTGATAGGGACAATTACAAATATTACTAATCATATTCCGGGTCAACGTGTTCTTAATGACAAGTCATATTGATTACAGTGGAGCTGACGGAGTCTGAAATGTAACCTACCTGCACTTGCACCAAAGTCGCTGTCCAGTCCAGGACCCACTGCAGATGTGTTCAGACAGGACACCTCTGAGGGTAGGTCGGTGTACTCACACTCCATGTCTATTTTGTCAAACACATGCATTGCAACACCTGGGTTCACATCTGTCAACATCTGGTAAGTACTGCTCTGACGTCTAAGACCCACATGTTCTATCTCCTGCTGTGAAACAAAGGACAAATACAGACGTCACATTAAGAAAAAGGGTGACCTCAATCTGACTGTGTTGTTGTTAACTAATCCCTTTTTGCTGATTAATATAGCATCATGTTGAATGATGGGACAATGAGCAGGGTTTTAATTAAAGCTTTTTTATATGTGCTGCTCTGTGAATTCTGCCATTTCCTGGGATTATCCTGTGGTGTACATGGCGTGGGTTTTATTTTTCCCTTTTGTTTGGAATAAACCGCCCAAGAATATACTGTAGGGTGGTTAGTACAACAGTGACAGCCACCACAGGGGAACAGATACCACCCACAGAAACACATAATCAGAGAGGCTCATTCAACAAACTGACTGCCATGTAATCTCTGAAAACAGTAAGAAGAGCTTCTACACCAAAGTTGAGAGAGACAGATGGCACACAAATATACTGAATAAGAAATGTGAGGGGTGTAACTGATTTAAATAAAAAAAAGGTAACACTTTATTTTATACGTCCCTTAATTAGAGAGGTTGGTGTCATTTGGTACAAATAATATATTTAAAAAGCAATGTTGGTTTAGTCAGTATGAGTGCAGTTTATTCTTAGTAAGTTCTTCATAAATTAGACTCTTAATAATCATTTTACTGACAGAAAATACTTAGTTTTTAGGGTGTAGTTTTGTGTGCCAAACTAAATCTTAGTATGTGTGCTACCAAACTGTAACACCACAGCTACCTTTAGGAAATTATCGAAAAACCCAATATGCTAATATATCGTTAGCATATTAGAAAATGAGTGAGAATGAAAGGGTTTATTCTTGTTTCAATTTGTAAAAATACCAATTTTAACATTTTTGAATTATCTAAAAAGGTTTTGTTCTCCCCAAAACAACTGATTTCAATCAGTACAAACACTAAATAAAGCAATTTTACATACAAACAAAGAAAGAAAAAACCCCCCAGCTGTTTGGTGGACACAGGATGTCTGGAAGGGGCTGCGAGCCGACCTGCCACTAACATTTGCTAAACGTTCATCCAGATACAGTCATACGATTGAAATATATAGTTTAAAATTACCAAGATTTTAAAAGTGCATTAGAAAAATGTGCCTTAAAACGATTTATGACAGCCACTTGTGAACTACACCACAAGGCTGGCATAAAGGGGATATGACTCCATTGACACGTGACCAAATACCTCGATTGAAGTTGTGGATTTCTCTGGGATTGGGCATCATTGGAAACATTTGGGATAATGTAAGTACACAACTAAACAAAATAGGCCTATGTCTAGTTGTATTAGACTTTTTAGTGTGAGAAATTATATATTGAGCCTTTAAAGCCTTTATTTATCTCCACTAAAAAATGCCCCTTTATCCATTTGTCCTCTTCCTGTAGGGTGGATTAGGGTAATGTGTGACATTGACTAATGTGGGACAATTAATTTTAAAGCTAACTAGTATATGCAAACTGTGTAAATTATATTGTTTAACATTACACGGTAGCCTTATATTCAGGCTACTCGTTTTCTAACCTGTGCTTTGTATAAATCAAAGTATTTCTAAGCCTAAAAAATAGTGTCCCAGATTACAAAATCTATAAATTCTGATTAAACAAGAAACATCTCAGGGATTTCATAATGATATTAGGTGTTGATATTGGATTCATATTTAAATATGGTTAACAAGACAGAATTGCAAAAAGTGTCCCACATCACCCTAATCCACCCTATATTTTATTTCCTGAATTAAATGAATAAACCCAGTTGAGGACCACTCACCATGGGAGAGTTGGGCGGAACAAGGTTCACTCTGGTTTCAGCCTCCGAGTCACTGGACTGTGGTAGGACCGGTGCGCTTTTACACCAGCCTGTCCTGCTGATGCATCGTGTCCGTGACCCGGAGGGCAGGTCCAGTCTTGGGGTGAAACCAGCCGCGGAGGAAGTGGCCCGAATGGTGCTCGGCGCCCTCAGAGACCCTGAGCCGGTGGCACCATCTGGCCTCAAGAGCCTGATCCTGTGATCCACCTCGGCCCCCTCCCTGGATGAAGCCCTGGAAGAGGTGACAGGATGGGGCAGGACGGGCTCTGACAGAGACATGTAGGCTCTCCTCCCCGCCTGCAGCGGGGAGAACGCCACGTCCGAGACCCTTCTGACTCTCTGCAGGGTGGACTGCAGAAGCATCTCCTCTGTGTCCTCTCGCCTCGGTCTGTTGTTCTTCTTTGACAGGATCAGCAACTTGTAACCCAGGAACAGGCAATTCAGCAGAAGCAGAATAACCACGCAGGGTATGAGCAAAAGGACCACCAAAGTCAGATTTGTCACAGGGTAACCTTCAGCCAGGTGTGATGGCGTGGTCTGATGTACTTGCGACATTTCATTACAGAGGACATAAAGGGCGAATTTTAGAGAATTGCTGATCTCAGTTGGAGATTTCACGTTGTCTCTTTGTGCACAGGTGGTTTGATGTGTCAATCAATGTAGACTACTTTGTGTTTCAAAGTGTTTTTTTGCTTTTCTTAATAGCGAAATGCCAGCCTGCATCTCAAATGTACACAGTCTGCAAGTGTTAATGTTGTCTTTGATCACCCTTTTCTTCATCATTGCAGACTGAAGCTGTCAGAGTTATCAAAGCCAAAGATCTGAGACGTCTACGCAGGGCCCACTCAGTTGGCAGGTAAATTACAGATCAACAGGTGTGTCCTATTATTTGCAGGGATGTTTCGCATTGTCATAGCAACCAATCACGGCTAGATGGCAGCAGATGGCCCCTGACTCCTGTATCCGCTGCATCCAAATGCCGCGTTCAGGTCACGTCTTCAAAATGGGAAGAATTGGGAGCAGTTTCTATGGTAACGAGTGACAGATTAAAAATGATGAAGATATATCATATTTCTGATATACTCAGTCCAGCTGACAGTCTTGCCTGGGCCCGGGAAGAGATAATCTTAGATGGGCCCCCACGCACCCGGATTTCTCATTTTCCCTTGCTCTTCCTCTCCTCTTCTCTCCTCTGCTCTTCCTCTCCTCTCCTCAGTGTTGGGGAAGCTACTTTGCAAGCATACCTTGTAAAACTACATGTAGTTCAGCCTGACAGTAGTTTGAACAAACTACCCCTGGAGAAATGTAGTTTGTAAAACTACAGCTAAAAAAAGTAGCTTTAGCAACTACTTATACTCATTATACTCATTTAACTCAGCGTTAAATAAATCAACATGTGGTCTATATGAAACTAAATATAATAGCCTACAAAAAATTCACATGCCAGCAGAAATATGCCTCTCAACTCAGTTTTATTTTTTTAAAGAAAAAAAGCTGACATGTTGGTCAACATACTGTAGGTTCACCATAGACATGTTGGGTAATATAAAGAGAAAATGAAAATCCTACCCCAATACCCACATGTAAATCAGAAATGTAAATCAGTCTACAAAAAATGTAATAAAAAACCCAAAGAGGCAGACATATTCTAGATCGGTGTGTCTTGAACAACAATGTTGGCATGTCATGACATGATTCATGCCTTTTTTTATTTATTTAAAAAAAACAAAAACATTTATATTATATAGGTCTTTTTTTTATAAAAAATATTTCATGTGCAGGTGGTCGAGTGGTTAGAGCACATGCCATATACGCTGCTAAATAAAGGCGTCCATGCCAACAAAAATATTTCATGTTATTGACCAAAATTGTAGTTTGTAAATTGAGTAGTTAAACTACAAAAAATAACCCAAAAAGTAGTTGAAATACTTGACGCTGCACAACATATGAATGTAGTTTAACTACCAGCAAGTTACAGCAAATTGTAGTTAAGCTATGTAGTTCAACTACATGTAGTTAGAAAGAGATTGGCAGATTCGAACTTCAGCTATCAATAGCTCACAAACGAAACATTGTTAAAACATAAAAAAATGTCTCTTTCCTATCGTAGTAAGGTAGACTATTGACTACAAACTCATTTTCGCCAAAACGAGTCGTCCTCCAGGCTGCAGGAAATATATTGCTCTCTATGCGTTGCGGGCGGAGAGGCGAGCGTTTAGGGACCGTCTACAAAGTGCAGTACCAAAGCAAAAAATATTCAATATCTCCACTTTTATTCACTGTAGTCTCACCAAATTCACTCCACACACCAACGGTCACCTGATAATCACACTACAACAGTTATTTTTACAAAATGTGCTTGTGTATAATACTTCAATATCATCACTGTCATGTGCTGTCGTTCCATTGATTTCCCTTCAATAGCTTCAATATTATACACAGTAGTCTTCACTATATTCACTCCACACAACAAGGGTCACCTGATAATCAAACTACAACAGTTATTTCAGAAAAAAAATCTTTTTGCATATTTTTGGGGAATTTTATTGTGAAAAATCGTCAATAGCGTTACTATTATACACTGTATACTCACCATAATCATGCTACACAACAAAGGTCACCTGATAATCATACTACAACAGTTTTTTCAGAAAATTTTGTTTTTGTTTATTTTTGGGTAATTTTATTGTGAAAAATCGTCAATAGCGTTAATATTATACACTGTATACCCCATCCTGAGGAGGGCGGAAAGGGCGCAGCTCAAGAGATTGGTTGGCGTGGGACTCAGACCAGACCTTAGGATGGAATGCAGGATTAGGGCGCAGCAGCACTCCAGCATTCCCAGGCAAGAAGCGGCAGCACTCTTCATGCACGGAAAGGGCATGTAGCTCACCCACCCTTTTTGTCGACACAATAGCCAACAAGAATGTAGTCTTGAATGAAAGCCATTTCAGCTCAACCGTTTCCAGAGGCTCGAACGGCCCATGCCGCAAGGCTGACAAAACCATCTCCAAATCCCATGGGGGGACACCCGGCCTCCTGGGAGAGGGAGCAACCCTACAAGCCCCCCTAAAGAACTGAGCAATAAGGTCACAACAACCCTGTGCCAGTTTACGAGGCCCAACATGGGCCGCCTTTGTGGCTGCCACCGTCCCCCTCAACGTCGAGGGAGACTTGCCTGCCTCTAACAGCTCCTGAAGGAACTGAAGGATACCAGGGGCCATACAGGAGAGGGGATCCACGTGTCGTGAGGCACACCATGATTGAAACACTCCCCAACGATAGGAATAAGCAACCCTGGTCGAGGGAGCCCGGGCCCCCTGCAAAGTACCCACTACAGACTGGGGGAATCCCAAGGCTAGAAATTCGGCCCTCTCAGGGGCCATGCCCAAAGCCTGAGGCCCTGGGGAAAAGGATGAAAAAGAGTTCCCTCGGCCTGGGACGGGAGGTCCCGGCGAATGGGTAGCTCCCACTGTTGTCCCTGAAGAAGGGGCGGAATCTCGGCAAACCAAATCATCTGGGGACAATTGGGGGCCACCAGGATGAGGCTGGACTCTCTGTAGGAGTTGGTGCAGGAGGAGGAACGGAGGGAAGGCATACAGGAGGCCCAGTGGCCACTGATGTGCCATCACATCCGTCCCTAAGGGAGGATTGTCCCTCCCCATGGAGAAAAAGAGGGGACAATGAGTGTTCTCCCTGGATGCAAAAAGATCTGCCACAGCTGTGCCGTAGCGATCCCATATTCCGCTCACAACCTCTGGATGCAGCTGCCACTCTCCGGGAAGGGGTCCCCCCCGGAGAGCCGATCTACAGCAAGGTTCTCCCGACCCGGCACGTATGTGGCCCCTCAGGGACTTGAACTGGGGATGAGCCCAATCCCATATTGCCCGAGCCAATCTGCACAGGCGAGGGGAACCTAGGCCCCCTTGCCTGTTGATATATGCCGCCGCTACTGTACTGTCTGTTCTCACCAGCACATGGCGGTCCTGTAGCTCTGGCAGGAAGTGCAGAAGAGCCAAATGGATAGCCTGCAGCTCCAAAACATTTATGTGCTGCGCTAACCAGGGTCCGTGCCAAAGGCCGCTGATGCCCTTGCCTTCGTGGACAGCCCCCCAGCCTACCAGGGATGCATCTGATGACACCACCTGGCGACGCAACACAAGCCCCAGTACCGTCCCACGTGCCAAGTTGGTCAGCCGCCGCCACCAACGGAGAGCCACACACAGTCTGCGCATCACCAATACGCTGGCCTGCAGATTCCTCTGTGGGCAAAATCCAAGGTCTAGGAGGCAGCGCTGCACTGGGCGCATGTTCAGAAGAGCCAGGGGTATGACATGCACTGTGGCTGCCATTAACCCCAAGAGGCGGAGACATAGCCAGGTCACCCTGGCCCCAAGCCGGAACTGGGACAAGCAAGCCCTGAGGGCGGCCTGTCTCACAGGAGTCAAGTAAAGAGTCCCTGCCCTGGCATCCAAACACATGCCTAGGAACTCCGTGGACTGTGAGGGCTGGAGCCTGCTCTTCTTCCTGTTGAGGTGCAGGCCTAGGTACTCTAAGTGCTGCTGGAGACGAGCCACATGTCTGCGGCACTGCCCCTCCGAGCGAGCACACATGTTGGCTGGCCTCTAAAAGGACCCGTAGATCACTGCAGCAGAACCTAATTGAGGTGGTCTTGGCTGTGGGGCTGGTCCCGGCCCCGCCGGATCATACCAGACATCTCTTGTGTGACCGGCAAACCGGTGTCACAAGCCGCCATGCTTTCACCAGCCCGGGTAGCAAAGGCAGTCGCAGCAATCCAGAGAGGGGCCCGTAGACCAGCTCTCCCAAACTCAAAGTAAGTGGATATTGTGCACACAAGCCGTCTAAACCCCCCCCCCCCCCCCCCCCCCCCCCACATATGGAATATGTAGAGTGGAGAGATAGTCTTGACACGATATAGAACATGTGTTAGAATATATATTAATAATTTTTCCTCAAGCTATTTTTTTATATTCAAAGTCAAATGTTATCCACCAATAAGAAAATGTAGTAGACCTAAGGAGAACACCAGTGCCCATGTTGCAAACATTTAAATCACTCCAGTTCTGAACAAAAAAAAAAAGTTTATTGTTTCAGACATTACTGTCAATACTGTAAAAGGAGCTCACACCTGAGTCAGAGTCATTTGAAAAGCTTAATACATGGTTAGATTGCCATCACCTATCAAATAATGAAAAACTATGTACAGATGTTTCAGTTGTGCAAATGTAGCATGAGTTTGGTGAGTATACAGTGTATAATATTAACGCTATTGATGATTTTTCACGATAAAATTCCCCTAAAATATGCAAAAAGTTTTTTTTTCTGAAATGACTGTTGTAGTATGATTATCAGGTGACCCTTGTTGTGTATAATGATTTTAGTCATCCTACAGTGTATAATATTAACGCTATTGACGATATTTCAAAATAAAATTCCCCAAAAATATGCAATTTTTTTTTCCTGAAATAACTGTTGTAGTATGATTATCAGGTGACCATTGTTGTGTAGCATGATTTTGGTGAGTAAACAGTGTATAATATTAACGCTATTGACGATTTTTCACAATAATATTCCCCAAAAATATGCAAAAACATTTATTTTTTTTATGAAATGACTGTTGTAGTATGATTATCAGGTGACCATTGTTGTGTAGCATGATTTTGGTGAGTATACAGTGTATAATATTAACGCTATTGACAATTTTTTAACAATAAAATTCCCCAAAAATATGCAAAAAGTTTTTTTTCTGAAATGACTGTTGTAGTATGATTATCAGGTGACCCTTGTTGTGTATCATGATTTTGGTCATCCTACAGTGTATAATATTAACGCTATTGACGATATTTCACAATAAAATTCCCCAAAAATATGCAAAAAGATTTATTTTTTTTATGAAATAACTGTTGTAGTATGATTATCAGGTGATCATTGTTGTGTAGCATGATTTTGGTGAGTATACCGTGTATAATATTAACGCTATTGATGATATTTCACAATAAAATTCCCCAAAAATATGCAAAATTATTTTTTTTCCTGAAATGACTGTTGTAGTATGATTATCAGGTGACCATTGTTGTGTAGCATGATTTTGGTGAGTATACAGTGTATAATATTAACGCTATTGACGATTTTTCACAATAATATTCCCCAAAAATATGCAAACTTTTTTTCCCCCTGAAATCACTGTTGTAGTATGATTATCAGGTGACCATTGTTGTGTAGCATGATTTTGGTCATCCTACAGTGTATAATATTAACGCTATTGACGATTTTTCACAATAAAATTCCCCAAAAATATGCAAAAAGTTTTTTTTCTGAAATGACTGTTGTAGTATGATTATCAGGTGACCCTTGTTGTGTATCATAATTTTGGTCATCTTACAGTGTATAATATTAACGCTATTGACGATATTTCAAAATAAAATTCCCCAAAAATATGCAATTTTTTTTTATCCTGAAATAACTGTTGTAGTATGATTATCAGGTGACCATTGTTGTATAGCATGATTTTGGTGAGTATACAGTGTATAATATTAACGCTATTGACGATTTTTTACAATAAAATTCCCCAAAAATATGCAAACTTTTTTTCCCCCTGAAATCACTGTTGTAGTATGATTATCAGGTGACCATTGTTGTGTAGCATGATTTTGGTGAGTATACAGTGTATAATATTAACGCTATTGACGATATTTCAAAATAAAATTCCCCAAAAATATGCAAAAAATTTTTTTTCTGAAATCACTGTTGTAGTATGATTATCAGGTGACCCTTGTTGTGTATCATAATTTTGGTCATCCTACAGTGTATAATATTAACGCTATTGACGATATTTCACAATAAAATTCCCCAAAAATATGCAAAAAGATTTATTTTTTTAAGGAAATGACTGTTGTAGTATGATTATCATGTGACCATTGTTGTGTAGCATGATTTTGGTGAGTATACAGTGTATAATATTAACGCTATTGACAATTTTTCACAATAAAATTCCCCAAAAATATGCAAAAAGATTTTTTTTTCTGAAATGACTGTTGTAGTATGATTATCAGGTGACCCTTGTTCTGTATCATGATTTTGGTCATCCTACAGTGTATAATATTAACGCCATTGACGATTTTTCACAATAAAATTCCCCAAAAATATGCAAACTTTTTTTCCCCCTGAAATCACTGTTGTAGTATGATTATCAGGTGACCATTGTTGTGTAGCATGATTTTGGTGAGTATACAGTGTATAATATTAACGCTATTGACGATTTTTCACAATAAAATTACCCAAAAATATGCAAAAAGTTTTTTTTCTGAAATGACTGTTGTAGTATGATTATCAGGTGACCCTTGTTGTGTATCATAATTTTGGTCATCCTACAGTGTATAATATTAACGCTATTGACGATTTTTCACAATGAAATTCCCCAAAAATATGCAAAAATATTTTTTTTTCTGAAATGACTGTTGTAGTATGATTATCAGGTGACCCTTGTTGTGTATCATGATTTTGGTCATCCTACAGTGTATAATATTAACGCTATTGACAATTTTTCACAATAAAATTCCCCAAAAATATGCAAACTTTTTTTCCCCCTGAAATCACTGTTGTAGTATGATTATCAGGTGACCCTTGTTGTGTATCATGATTTTGGTCATCCTACAGTGTATAATATTAACGCTATTGACGATTTTTCACAATAAAATTCCCCAAAAATATGCAAAAAGTTTTTTTTCTGAAATGACTGTTGTAGTATGATTATCAGGTGACCCTTGTTGTGTATCATAATTTTGGTCATCCTACAGTGTATAATACTAACGCTATTGACGATATTTCAAAATAAAATTCCCCAAAAATATGCAATTTTTTTTATCCTGAAATAACTGTTGTAGTATGATTATCAGGTGACCATTGTTGTATAGCATGATTTTGGTGAGTATACAGTGTATAATATTAACGCTATTGACGATTTTTTACAATAAAATTCCCCAAAAATATGCAAACTTTTTTTCCCCCTGAAATCACTGTTGTAGTATGATTATCAGGTGACCATTGTTGTGTAGCATGATTTAGGTCATCCTACAGTGTATAATATTAACGCTATTGACAATTTTTCACAATAAAATTCCCCAAAAATATGCAAACTTTTTTTCCCCCTGAAATCACTGTTGTAGTATGATTATCAGGTGACCATTGTTGTGTAGCATGATTTTGGTGAGTATACAGTGTATAATATTAACGCTATTGACGATTTTTCACAATAAAATTCCCCAAAAATATGCAAAAAGTTTTTTTTCTGAAATGACTGTTGTAGTATGATTATCAGGTGACCATTGTTGTATAGCATGATTTTGGTGAGTATACAGTGTATAATATTAACGCTATTGACGATTTTTTACAATAAAATTCCCCAAAAATATGCAATTTTTTTTATCCTGAAATAACTGTTGTAGTATGATTATCAGGTGACCATTGTTGTATAGCATGATTTTGGTGAGTATACAGTGTATAATATTAACGCTATTGACGATATTTCAAAATAAAATTCCCCAAAAATATGCAAAATTTTTTTTTTCTGAAATCACTGTTGTAGTATGATTATCAGGTGACCCTTGTTGTGTATCATAATTTTGGTCATCCTACAGTGTATAATATTAACGCTATTGACGATATTTCACAATAAAATTCCCCAAAAATATGCAAAAAGATTAATTTTTTTAAGGAAATGACTGTTGTAGTATGATTATCAGGTAACCATTGTTGTGTAGCATGATTTTGGTGAGTATACAGTGTATAATATTAACGCTATTGACAATTTTTCACAATAAAATTCCCCAAAAATATGCAAAAAGATTTTTTTTTCTGAAATGACTGTTGTAGTATGATTATCAGGTGACCCTTGTTCTGTATCATGATTTTGGTCATCCTACAGTGTATAATATTAACGCCATTGACGATTTTTCACAATGAAATTCCCCAAAAATATGCAAAAAGTTTTTTTTCTGAAATGACTGTTGTAGTATGATTATCAGGTGACCCTTGTTGTGTATCATAATTTTGGTCATCCTACAGTGTATAATATTAACGCTATTGACGATTTTTCACAATGAAATTCCCCAAAAATATGCAAAAAGATTTTTTTTTCTGAAATGACTGTTGTAGTATGATTATCAGGTGACCCTTGTTCTGTATCATGATTTTGGTCATCCTACAGTGTATAATATTAACGCCATTGACGATTTTTCACAATAAAATTCCCCAAAAATATGCAAACTTTTTTTCCCCCTGAAATCACTGTTGTAGTATGATTATCAGGTGACCATTGTTGTGTAGCATGATTTTGGTGAGTATACAGTGTATAATATTAACGCCATTGATGATTTTTCACAATAAAATTCCCCAAAAATATGCAAACTTTTTTTCCCCCTGAAATCACTGTTGTAGTATGATTATCAGGTGACCATTGTTGTGTAGCATGATTTTGGTGAGTATACAGTGTATAATATTAACGCTATTGACAATTTTTCACAATAAAATTCCCCAAAAATATGCAAAAAGATTTTTTTTTCTGAAATGACTGTTGTAGTATGATTATCAGGTGACCCTTGTTCTGTATCATGATTTTGGTCATCCTACAGTGTATAATATTAACGCCATTGACGATTTTTCACAATAAAATTCCCCAAAAATATGCAAACTTTTTTTCCCCCTGAAATCACTGTTGTAGTATGATTATCAGGTGACCATTGTTGTGTAGCATGATTTTGGTGAGTATACAGTGTATAATATTAACGCTATTGACGATTTTTCACAATAAAATTCCCCAAAAATATGCAAAAAGTTTTTTTTCTGAAATGACTGTTGTAGTATGATTATCAGGTGACCCTTGTTGTGTATCATAATTTTGGTCATCCTACAGTGTATAATATTAACGCTATTGACGATTTTTCACAATGAAATTCCCCAAAAATATGCAAAAAGTTTTTTTTCTGAAATGACTGTTGTAGTATGATTATCAGGTGACCCTTGTTGTGTATCATAATTTTGGTCATCCTACAGTGTATAATATTAACGCTATTGACGATTTTTCACAATGAAATTCCCCAAAAATATGCAAAAATATTTTTTTTTCTGAAATGACTGTTGTAGTATGATTATCAGGTGACCCTTGTTGTGTATCATGATTTTGGTCATCCTACAGTGTATAATATTAACGCTATTGACAATTTTTCACAATAAAATTCCCCAAAAATATGCAAACTTTTTTCCCCCTGAAATCACTGTTGTAGTATGATTATCAGGTGACCATTGTTGTGTAGCATGATTTTGGTGAGTATACAGTGTATAATATTAACGCTATTGACGATTTTTCACAATAAAATTCCCCAAAAATATGCAAAAAGTTTTTTTTCTGAAATGACTGTTGTAGTATGATTATCAGGTGACCCTTGTTGTGTATCATAATTTTGGTCATCCTACAGTGTATAATATTAACGCTATTGACGATATTTCAAAATAAAATTCCCCAAAAATATGCAATTTTTTTTATCCTGAAATAACTGTTGTAGTATGATTATCAGGTGACCATTGTTGTATAGCATGATTTTGGTGAGTATACAGTGTATAATATTAACGCTATTGACGATTTTTTACAATAAATTCCCCAAAAATATGCAAACTTTTTTTCCCCCTGAAATCACTGTTGTAGTATGATTATCAGGTGACCATTGTTGTGTAGCATGATTTTGGTCATCCTACAGTGTATAATATTAACGCTATTGACAATTTTTCACAATAAAATTCCCCAAAAATATGCAAACTTTTTTTCCGCCTGAAATCACTGTTGTAGTATGATTATCAGGTGACCATTGTTGTGTAGCATGATTTTGGTGAGTATACAGTGTATAATATTAACGCTATTGACGATTTTTCACAATAAAATTCCCCAAAAATATGCAAAAAGTTTTTTTTCTGAAATGACTGTTGTAGTATGATTATCAGGTGACCATTGTTGTATAGCATGATTTTGGTGAGTATACAGTGTATAATATTAACGCTATTGACGATTTTTTACAATAAAATTCCCCAAAAATATGCAATTTTTTTTATCCTGAAATAACTGTTGTAGTATGATTATCAGGTGACCATTGTTGTATAGCATGATTTTGGTGAGTATACAGTGTATAATATTAACGCTATTGACGATATTTCAAAATAAAATTCCCCAAAAATATGCAAAATTTTTTTTTTCTGAAATCACTGTTGTAGTATGATTATCAGGTGACCCTTGTTGTGTATCATAATTTTGGTCATCCTACAGTGTATAATATTAACGCTATTGACGATATTTCACAATAAAATTCCCCAAAAATATGCAAAAAGATTAATTTTTTTAAGGAAATGACTGTTGTAGTATGATTATCAGGTAACCATTGTTGTGTAGCATGATTTTGGTGAGTATACAGTGTATAATATTAACGCTATTGACAATTTTTCACAATAAAATTCCCCAAAAATATGCAAAAAGATTTTTTTTTCTGAAATGACTGTTGTAGTATGATTATCAGGTGACCCTTGTTCTGTATCATGATTTTGGTCATCCTACAGTGTATAATATTAACGCCATTGACGATTTTTCACAATAAAATTCCCCAAAAATATGCAAACTTTTTTTCCCCCTGAAATCACTGTTGTAGTATGATTATCAGGTGACCATTGTTGTGTAGCATGATTTTGGTGAGTATACAGTGTATAATATTAACGCTATTGACGATTTTTCACAATAAAATTCCCCAAAAATATGCAAAAAGTTTTTTTTCTGAAATGACTGTTGTAGTATGATTATCAGGTGACCCTTGTTGTGTATCATAATTTTGGTCATCCTACAGTGTATAATATTAACGCTATTGACGATTTTTCACAATGAAATTCCCCAAAAATATGCAAAAAGTTTTTTTTCTGAAATGACTGTTGTAGTATGATTATCAGGTGACCCTTGTTGTGTATCATAATTTTGGTCATCCTACAGTGTATAATATTAACGCTATTGACGATTTTTCACAATGAAATTCCCCAAAAATATGCAAAAATATTTTTTTTTCTGAAATGACTGTTGTAGTATGATTATCAGGTGACCCTTGTTGTGTATCATGATTTTGGTCATCCTACAGTGTATAATATTAACGCTATTGACAATTTTTCACAATAAAATTCCCCAAAAATATGCAAACTTTTTTCCCCCTGAAATCACTGTTGTAGTATGATTATCAGGTGACCATTGTTGTGTAGCATGATTTTGGTGAGTATACAGTGTATAATATTAACGCTATTGACGATTTTTCACAATAAAATTCCCCAAAAATATGCAAAAAGTTTTTTTTCTGAAATGACTGTTGTAGTATGATTATCAGGTGACCCTTGTTGTGTATCATAATTTTGGTCATCCTACAGTGTATAATATTAACGCTATTGACGATATTTCAAAATAAAATTCCCCAAAAATATGCAATTTTTTTTATCCTGAAATAACTGTTGTAGTATGATTATCAGGTGACCCTTGTTGTGTATCATAATTTTGGTCATCCTACAGTGTATAATATTAACGCTATTGACGATATTTCAAAATAAAATTCCCCAAAAATATGCAATTTTTTTTATCCTGAAATAACTGTTGTAGTATGATTATCAGGTGACCCTTGTTGTATAGCATGATTTTGGTGAGTATACAGTGTATAATATTAACGCTATTGACAATTTTTTACAATAAAATTCCCCAAAAATATGCAAACTTTTTTTCCCCCTGAAATCACTGTTGTAGTATGATTATCAGGTGACCATTGTTGTGTAGCATGATTTTGGTGAGTATACAGTGTATAATATTAACGCTATTGACGATATTTCAAAATAAAATTCCCCAAAAATATGCAAAATTTTTTTTTTCTGAAATGACTGTTGTAGTATGATTATCAGGTGACCCTTGTTGTGTATCATGATTTTGGTCATCCTACAGTGTATAATATTAACGCTATTGACGATATTTCACAATAAAATTCCCCAAAAATATGCAAAAAGATTTATTTTTTTAAGGAAATGACTGTTGTAGTATGATTATCAGGTGACCATTGTTGTGAAGCATGATTTTGGTGAGTATACAGTGTATAATATTAACGCTATTAACGATTTTTCACAATAAAATTCCCCAAAAATATGCAAACTTTTTTTCCCCCTGAAATCACTGTTGTAGTATGATTATCAGGTGACCATTGTTGTGTAGCATGATTTTGGTGAGTATACAGTGTATAATATTAATGCTATTGACGATTTTTCACAATAAAATTCCCCAAAAATATGCAAAAAGTTTTTTTTCTGAAATGACTGTTGTAGTATGATTATCAGGTGACCCTTGTTGTGTATCATAATTTTGGTCATCCTACAGTGTATAATATTAACGCTATTGACGATATTTCAAAATAAAATTCCCCAAAAATATGCAATTTTTTTTATCCTGAAATAACTGTTGTAGTATGATTATCAGGTGACCCTTGTTGTGTATCATAATTTTGGTCATCCTACAGTGTATAATATTAACGCTATTGACGATATTTCAAAATAAAATTCCCCAAAAATACGCAATTTTTTTTATCCTGAAATAACTGTTGTAGTATGATTATCAGGTGACCCTTGTTGTATAGCATGATTTTGGTGAGTATACAGTGTATAATATTAACGCTATTGACAATTTTTTACAATAAAATTCCCCAAAAATATGCAAACTTTTTTTCCCCCTGAAATCACTGTTGTAGTATGATTATCAGGTGACCATTGTTGTGTAGCATGATTTTGGTGAGTATACAGTGTATAATATTAACGCTATTGACGATATTTCAAAATAAAATTCCCCAAAAAAATGCAAAAAATTTTTTTTCTGAAATGACTGTTGTAGTATGATTATCAGGTGACCCTTGTTGTGTATCATGATTTTGGTCATCCTACAGTGTATAATATTAACGCTATTGACGATATTTCACAATAAAATTCCCCAAAAATATGCAAAAAGATTAATTTTTTTAAGGAAATGACTGTTGTAGTATGATTATCAGGTAACCATTGTTGTGTAGCATGATTTTGGTGAGTATACAGTGTATAATATTAACGCTATTGACAATTTTTCACAATAAAATTCCCCAAAAATATGCAAAAAGATTTTTTTCTGAAATGACTGTTGTAGTATGATTATCAGGTGACCCTTGTTCTGTATCATGATTTTGGTCATCCTACAGTGTATAATATTAACGCCATTGACGATTTTTCACAATAAAATTCCCCAAAAATATGCAAACTTTTTTTCCCCCTGTAATCACTGTTGTAGTATGATTATCAGGTGACCATTGTTGTGTAGCATGATTTTGGTGAGTATACAGTGTATAATATTAACGCTATTGACGATTTTTCACAATAAAATTCCCCAAAAATATGCAAAAAGTTTTTTTTCTGAAATGACTGTTGTAGTATGATTATCAGGTGACCCTTGTTGTGTATCATAATTTTGGTCATCCTACAGTGTATAATATTAACGCTATTGACGATTTTTCACAATGAAATTCCCCAAAAATATGCAAAAATATTTTTTTTTCTGAAATGACTGTTGTAGTATGATTATCAGGTGACCCTTGTTGTGTATCATGATTTTGGTCATCCTACAGTGTATAATATTAACGCTATTGACAATTTTTCACAATAAAATTCCCCAAAAATATGCAAACTTTTTTTCCCCCTGAAATCACTGTTGTAGTATGATTATCAGGTGACCATTGTTGTGTAGCATGATTTTGGTGAGTATACAGTGTATAATATTAACGCTATTGACGATTTTTCACAATAAAATTCCCCAAAAATATGCAAAAAGTTTTTTTTCTGAAATGACTGTTGTAGTATGATTATCAGGTGACCCTTGTTGTGTATCATAATTTTGGTCATCCTACAGTGTATAATATTAACGCTATTGACGATATTTCAAAATAAAATTCCCCAAAAATATGCAATTTTTTTTTATCCTGAAATAACTGTTGTAGTATGATTATCAGGTGACCCTTGTTGTGTATCATAATTTTGGTCATCCTACAGTGTATAATATTAACGCTATTGACGATATTTCAAAATAAAATTCCCCAAAAATATGCAATTTTTTTTATCCTGAAATAACTGTTGTAGTATGATTATCAGGTGACCCTTGTTGTATAGCATGATTTTGGTGAGTATACAGTGTATAATATTAACGCTATTGACAATTTTTTACAATAAAATTCCCCAAAAATATGCAAACTTTTTTTCCCCCTGAAATCACTGTTGTAGTATGATTATCAGGTGACCATTGTTGTGTAGCATGATTTTGGTGAGTATACAGTGTATAATATTAACGCTATTGACGATATTTCAAAATAAAATTCCCCAAAAATATGCAAACATTTTTTTTTCTGAAATGACTGTTGTAGTATGATTATCAGGTGACCCTTGTTGTGTATCATGATTTTGGTCATCCTACAGTGTATAATATTAACGCTATTGACGATATTTCACAATAAAATTCCCCAAAAATATGCAAAAAGATTTATTTTTTTAAGGAAATGACTGTTGTAGTATGATTATCAGGTGACCATTGTTGTGAAGCATGATTTTGGTGAGTATACAGTGTATAATATTAACGCTATTAACGATTTTTCACAATAAAATTCCCCAAAAATATGCAAACTTTTTTTCCCCCTGAAATCACTGTTGTAGTATGATTATCAGGTGACCATTGTTGTGTAGCATGATTTTGGTGAGTATACAGTGTATAATATTAGTGCTATTGACGATTTTTCACAATAAAATTCCCCAAAAATATGCAAAAAGTTTTTTTTCTGAAATGACTGTTGTAGTATGATTATCAGGTGACCCTTGTTGTGTATCATAATTTTGGTCATCCTACAGTGTATAATATTAACGCTATTGACGATATTTCAAAATAAAATTCCCCAAAAATATGCAATTTTTTTTATCCTGAAATAACTGTTGTAGTATGATTATCAGGTGACCCTTGTTGTGTATCATAATTTTGGTCATCCTACAGTGTATAATATTAACGCTATTGACGATATTTCAAAATAAAATTCCCCAAAAATACGCAATTTTTTTTATCCTGAAATAACTGTTGTAGTATGATTATCAGGTGACCCTTGTTGTATAGCATGATTTTGGTGAGTATACAGTGTATAATATTAACGCTATTAACGATTTTTCACAATAAAATTCCCCAAAAATATGCAAACTTTTTTTCCCCCTGAAATCACTGTTGTAGTATGATTATCAGGTGACCATTGTTGTGTAGCATGATTTTGGTGAGTATACAGTGTATAATATTAACGCTATTGACGATATTTCAAAATAAAATTCCCCAAAAAAATGCAAAAATTTTTTTTTCTGAAATGACTGTTGTAGTATGATTATCAGGTGACCCTTGTTGTGTATCATGATTTTGGTCATCCTACAGTGTATAATATTAACGCTATTGACGATATTTCACAATAAAATTCCCCAAAAATATGCAAAAAGATTAATTTTTTTAAGGAAATGACTGTTGTAGTATGATTATCAGGTAACCATTGTTGTGTAGCATGATTTTGGTGAGTATACAGTGTATAATATTAACGCTATTGACAATTTTTCACAATAAAATTCCCCAAAAATATGCAAAAAGATTTTTTTCTGAAATGACTGTTGTAGTATGATTATCAGGTGACCCTTGTTCTGTATCATGATTTTGGTCATCCTACAGTGTATAATATTAACGCCATTGACGATTTTTCACAATAAAATTCCCCAAAAATATGCAAACTTTTTTTCCCCCTGTAATCACTGTTGTAGTATGATTATCAGGTGACCATTGTTGTGTAGCATGATTTTGGTGAGTATACAGTGTATAATATTAACGCTATTGACGATTTTTCACAATAAAATTCCCCAAAAATATGCAAAAAGTTTTTTTTCTGAAATGACTGTTGTAGTATGATTATCAGGTGACCCTTGTTGTGTATCATAATTTTGGTCATCCTACAGTGTATAATATTAACGCTATTGACGATTTTTCACAATGAAATTCCCCAAAAATATGCAAAAATATTTTTTTTTCTGAAATGACTGTTGTAGTATGATTATCAGGTGACCCTTGTTGTGTATCATGATTTTGGTCATCCTACAGTGTATAATATTAACGCTATTGACAATTTTTCACAATAAAATTCCCCAAAAATATGCAAACTTTTTTTCCCCCTGAAATCACTGTTGTAGTATGATTATCAGGTGACCATTGTTGTGTAGCATGATTTTGGTGAGTATACAGTGTATAATATTAACGCTATTGACGATTTTTCACAATAAAATTCCCCAAAAATATGCAAAAAGTTTTTTTTCTGAAATGACTGTTGTAGTATGATTATCAGGTGACCCTTGTTGTGTATCATAATTTTGGTCATCCTACAGTGTATAATATTAACGCTATTGACGATATTTCAAAATAAAATTCCCCAAAAATATGCAATTTTTTTTTATCCTGAAATAACTGTTGTAGTATGATTATCAGGTGACCCTTGTTGTGTATCATAATTTTGGTCATCCTACAGTGTATAATATTAACGCTATTGACGATATTTCAAAATAAAATTCCCCAAAAATATGCAATTTTTTTAATCCTGAAATAACTGTTGTAGTATGATTATCAGGTGACCCTTGTTGTATAGCATGATTTTGGTGAGTATACAGTGTATAATATTAACGCTATTGACAATTTTTTACAATAAAATTCCCCAAAAATATGCAAACTTTTTTTCCCCCTGAAATCACTGTTGTAGTATGATTATCAGGTGACCATTGTTGTGTAGCATGATTTTGGTGAGTATACAGTGTATAATATTAACGCTATTGACGATATTTCAAAATAAAATTCCCCAAAAATATGCAAACATTTTTTTTTCTGAAATGACTGTTGTAGTATGATTATCAGGTGACCCTTGTTGTGTATCATGATTTTGGTCATCCTACAGTGTATAATATTAACGCTATTGACGATATTTCACAATAAAATTCCCCAAAAATATGCAAAAAGATTTATTTTTTTAAGGAAATGACTGTTGTAGTATGATTATCAGGTGACCATTGTTGTGAAGCATGATTTTGGTGAGTATACAGTGTATAATATTAACGCTATTAACGATTTTTCACAATAAAATTCCCCAAAAATATGCAAACTTTTTTTCCCCCTGAAATCACTGTTGTAGTATGATTATCAGGTGACCATTGTTGTGTAGCATGATTTTGGTGAGTATACAGTGTATAATATTAGTGCTATTGACGATTTTTCACAATAAAATTCCCCAAAAATATGCAAAAAGTTTTTTTTCTGAAATGACTGTTGTAGTATGATTATCAGGTGACCCTTGTTGTGTATCATAATTTTGGTCATCCTACGGTGTATAATATTAACGCTATTGACGATATTTCAAAATAAAATTCCCCAAAAATATGCAATTTTTTTTATCCTGAAATAACTGTTGTAGTATGATTATCAGGTGACCCTTGTTGTGTATCATAATTTTGGTCATCCTACAGTGTATAATATTAACGCTATTGACGATATTTCAAAATAAAATTCCCCAAAAATACGCAATTTTTTTTATCCTGAAATAACTGTTGTAGTATGATTATCAGGTGACCCTTGTTGTATAGCATGATTTTGGTGAGTATACAGTGTATAATATTAACGCTATTAACGATTTTTCACAATAAAATTCCCCAAAAATATGCAAAAACACATTTTTCTGAAATAACTGTTGTAGTACGATTATCAGGTGACCCTTGTTGTGTAGCATGATTTTGGTCATCCTACACTGTATAATATAAACGCTATTGACGATATTTCAAAATAAAATTCCCCATAAATATGCAAACTTTTTTTTTTCCTGAAATAACTGTTGTAGTATGATTATCATGTGACCATTGTTGTGTAGCATGATTTTGGTGAGTATACAGTGTATAATATTGACGATATTGAAGATTTTTCACAATAAAATTCCCCAAAAATATGCAAAAATATTTTTTATGAAATAACTGTTGTAGTGTGATTATCAGGTGACCGTTGATGTGTGGAGTGAATTTGGTGAGACTACAGTGTATAAAAGTGGAGATATTGAATATTTTTTGCTTTGGTACTGCAATTTGTAAACGGTCCCTAAGCGCTCGCCTCTCCGCCCGCAACGCATAGAGAGCAATATATTTCCTGCAGCCTGGAGGACGACTCGTTTTGGCGAACATGAGTTTGTAGTCAATAGTCTACCTTACTACGATAGGAAAGAGACATTTTTATGTTTTAACAATGTTTCGTTTGTGAGCTATTGATCGCTGAAGTTCGAATCAACCAATCTCTTTCTAACTTTACCTAAGTTGCTGAAATTAAATGTCTGATCAGTCTCTGATCCATCCTGCTCAGACTCTCTGCGCGCGGCAGCTCTCCTGCATCACTCTCTCGGTCACCTGACCGTAGCTGGATCTCTCCTCTCTGACGGAGCTACCAAACTCAACTGTTTCTGTCAAAGATAACGTGTTGTGTGTCAGGCTTTTATACAAGCTAATGGACGTTAACATTAGAGCTGACCTGTTAGGTTACGTTACAAGGCTGCCGGTAAACGTTGGCTGCGCTGTTTCTTACCTTGCTCTACGTTGACTTTACTAGTTCCAGCTTCACCGTCACCACCTTTTTTAAAAAAATATTTGTTTAGAAAATCTCTAAGGCCTCTATTTTCCTCTTATCTTTTCTTTACTTTTCTGAGCACCGGACTTGGGCTTACCGGACATTTTTAGCGTACTGAACTTCAAATGACAACATCAAATTTTGATCAGTAGCCAAACCATTTTTGTGTTAGGGGTGGGGTGGTTCTTGACCACTATTTCAAGAGCGATTAGGAAGAAAACAATTAAAAGCTTTTATGTAACTCAAATATTACACATCTTTTCCACAGATAGGCCTATTTTGAAAAATTATTCCATAATTTAATGTGGGCCCAGTTCTGGGCCCCCCCCTACCCTGGGCCTGGGACAACAGACCCGTTTGTCCCCCCCTATCGGTGGGCGTGGATATACTCATATTGAAAGTAGTGAATGGAAAAGAGCATTTCAATTCTGTATAAACATAGATAACAAAAGACTCAATACATTTATTCTGAATTTTTCCTAAAGATTTGGAGAAATATGTTTAGGATATACTGTAGTCTAGAGTATGCAGCTAATACTGTTAGCAGCGTACTGTTTTTACTGTGGTGTTTATTGTGTGTTTTATAATCTGCTGAAATTGTTTTGTTTTGTCTGTATGATGTTATCTGTTTCTGTCTCCTTGTTATAGTTTTAAATTTTAATGGTTATTACAACACCTTGCCAAAAGGACAGCAGTTGAAAATTAGCCTGATGGCTAACACTGGCACTTTTACAGAAATGTTGATCAATATGCAATGTCCTTTTAAATAAAATGAAATGAAAAAAAGGGAAAAAATGTAGACCTTGCTTAATTTGATTGTAATTAATCCCTTCCAAAAGATATATGTTATATTATTAAGCACATTTTAAAAACATTACTGGAACATTTCCAGATCTTACCCCAATTTTTTTTTAGTTGTCTTATTGCAAAGATATATTGAAACCAATTACCCCCAAGCACATGGAAAAAACACTTCCAAGCATCACATAAAGTCTCTGTAGTGGCATGTTTTTTTTATTTATTTAATATATTTACATTTATTTCCAAGCTGAGTTTTTGTATGTATAAAACTAAAACAATATCTGGAAGATCTTCATTCTCTGAACTGTGATTTTATGGACTGCAATGTCTGATCATTTGTTGAGAAGTTTTGCAGTCCACTGTCTAGCAAAAACATGATTATCACAAAGAAAAGTAAAGAACACAACTTCAAATTCTACATTTTCCTTTATATTTCATGCTTCCAAATATATCAGGTAATAATACATCAACAGCTGGCTCATTGCAGAATATATACAAACATTTCAAATAATTCAATAGAACATTTGACAGATGAATCTCTCTTAGAGACAATGTTTTTGCATTTTGTACACAAAGTAGATCTTTGCACAAAAGTACATTTCGCTATTGTAATAAATCAATGCAAAAGTCAGTCATATGAACACCATATAACTATAATAAAGATGTTTTTTTTAAATGTTTCTACCATTCAGGTTTAAGGAAGTCTATACAGACTTGAATAGCACACTGATATCCTAGTACATCCTAGATATAACAGTACAGATAACCTTTTTATTTAAGACAAAAGGCTTTTGAGTCAATGGACATCCTCAGATACCAAAGACCCCATTCGTCACTTCTTCACTGCTCATGTGGCATCATAGTTGTTGTGCATTATGCCTAAAGTGCGTACATATGCAGAAAGACCTGTCCGAACTACAATTCACTTCATTGCTGCTTGCCATTTGCCAAACACAATAAGAGGTTGTGATTGGTTGTGATACTAGCACCTCGGGCAAGGCTGTGTTTGTAAACTGATAACAACACACACGCATGGTGAAGCTGTGTCAATCAGGTTAATGAAAGCAGGCTAGCACTGGCCCAGGCTGTGCTTAATGATCTCGCGTGACTGGGGTGGGATCCTGTCGGGGAAGAGCACCTGGAACTCCACCACCAAGTCGCCACGCTGGGATGGGCTTTTGGGGATTGGCAGACCCTCGCCCCTTAGCCGCCGTACAGCACCAGGTTTGATAACATCACTGCATGGTAGAGGCATCATCCGGTTGTCAAGTGTGGGGACGTTAACTGTGCAGCCACATAGAGCCTGGAGGACAAAAAGGGAAGAGAAGGTTAGTTCTCTAGACCTGTTATATTTAGGTACAAGTTTCATAAATGCGTCCTGAATGGCCTGGAAATGACTAGAATGAAGTACACTTGGAACAAAAAAATCTATTAAATGTCTGATCTTTGAAAGTGTCAAGTTACATAAGAGCTAAATATGGAGCGTCTGTCTTTCTAAAAGCACAATGGTTTTCTGTGTTATGGAATAAACCGGTGTTACAGCTGTTATAATCGCTGCTGTATATACTGCCAGTGCGTGGGAGTCAAGTGCTTCAGCAACTGAAAAAGATGGAGGAGCTCTTTTGATATGCCAGTCTCTATGACTGCTACCCAGCTAATCTGTGTGTGGGTTGGTAAAAGTGAGAGCCAGGGGCCGAGTAAAAAAAAAGAAGCTGCCTTTCTGCCTCTCTCTCTGCCTCGTAGAGGTGGAGGAGTCTGCAGCATACATAGTAGTTGAGAGGCAGAGTGAAGTGCGATTCGTGGGGGCAGTCAGTGCTGAGGCTAAATTTAGCTCTTGCTCTCTCTCACTCTGCAGGGGCTGATGAGGTAACGAAGGCGTTGGCAGGGTGCTGCTGCTGCTCTGTTAGCGGGGGTCTGTCAGCCCATTCTCAGCTTTGGGCTCAGATGTCCCCAAACAGAACATTGTGTTCTGTCCTCAGACTACAATCAAACATATTACACTCCCTGCATTTGCCAGAGATGGCAGCTTTAGCCTTATGTCTTACTGATGTCTTTCAGTTATCGATCTTCTGGCATTTAAGAGAAGGCACCATTCAACAGTTATGTAATGTATAAGAAGTACTGGATGACCCTGAGTAGGCGTAAGTGGTATAATGACAGTATACCTACTTATTATACTGTATGTGTTTCATATAATTTAATTCATTTTTTATTTGAGAGCCACCAGGCCAGGATTCTTAACCCTGATAGACCTTTCAGCCTGATATGAATGCATTTATTCAACTCACCTCTTTGAGGGTGATTTTGGCCTTGTAGACGATGTTGGAGCCATCTCTCTTGTACTGGGTGTGCTCCTTGTCCCTGAGAATGAAGGTGATGTCTGCAGGGGTGTTGTTGGGTGTCTCGTCTCCCTCCCTTGGGAAGGTGATCTTGGTGCCTGCTTTCCAGCCTTTCTTCACCACCACATTCAGCATCTTGTCTTCAGATCGCAGGCTGCGGCTGTCAGGGTTGAGGCGGCTGCGGGTGATCTTCACGTGCTTTGTGCAGCCGTGCAACACCTCTTCTAGGGTCACCAGGAGATTGTGCACCACTGCCTTGCCCTGCAGGCGCCGCTGGCCTCTTCGCAGCCCACCCTCACTGCCGGTGGACCCGCCCACGTGGCTGAAGGGGAACCTTCTAAAGGGGTTGAAGAGGTCATCGTCGCCATCAGTGTCAGGGCCAAAGAAGATGTCGAAATGATCGGAGCCATGGAAGAAGGAGGAGAAGGTGGCATGGGGATCACCGTGGAAATTATTGCGAAAAACACTGCCTGGGCCAGCCATAGACATTCCATTTTTAAGGCCTGAAAACACAAAGAAAAACAAAAAGATAAGTGTTAACTTCCTGTAGAGTATCTTTTTTGATCTGATGCTCCTTTTTTATGCTGATATTGATGCTTCTTTCATGCATATTCTGCCTCTCCTTCTGGAAGGTTTATATTTATATCAAAGGAGTTTTCAGGACTCTTTCATTGCACCTTGAATAATTTATCAACCTCACAGCTGTCTATGCTGCACATGTTTAGCTGGTTTAAAGAGGGGTGGGAGCGTTTTAGGCAAGATCCTTCCACTTCACATCAGTATTTAGCCTCGATCATGGCATGAAAGGCTAATGCAACAGTCTCTGCTATAGTAATTAGCCAGATTGCAGTTACCATTCAAGCCTTTTAACACATGTAAATTAATTCCCATTTCTTCTGATATTTGAATTATCTTAGTGTCAAAACTCCCTGAGTCTCACCTTCTTCTCCGAACTGGTCATATATGCCTCTCTTTTTGGGGTCAGTCAAGATCTCGTAGGCTTCTGCGATCTCTTTGAACTTGTCCTCAGCATCAGCATCACTGTTCTTATCTGGGTGGAACTTCAGAGCCATCTTCCTGTAGGCCTTCTTGATCTCATCTTCATTGGAGTCTGGTGACACACCCAGGATCTTGTAGAAGTCCTTGCCTGGGGGTTTGATCGACAGGCAGGGTGTGTCTGGCTCAGACCTGGTGCTTTCCTGTAGAAAAAAGCACAATCATACATTAGACTATTTACTTGTCATATCTCCATTCTTAAAAATCCTCTTTTTTGTCCAATATGTTATACAGTATTCACAATGATGCATAGACATCTGAAATGTTATCAGCTGCAAAAACCCCAAATGCTGCTGATGAATAACTTATGATCATGCAAATTCAAACTGCTGCACAGTATCTTTTAGTGTGCAGAAAAATTCAGCCACCCAGGCGAAGACACTCTCCGGGGAAACACGTTTATATCTGCATATCTCTACTGTGAATTCTATATGCTGATGCACAATACAACGTGAGAGAAGAGGGGAAAGTCGTGAGGGGCAAAAAGACTTCCCCCAACGACCGAGATTCTCTGCAGCGATTGGCTGAACGCGAAACAGCAAGTTTAGCATTTGAATGAATCCACAGCAATATAAATAAGGCAATAAAGACAGAGATGACGGTACATTAAAGGTTTTTCCCCCCACAGCAATATACCAACACAATATATCAACATAAAAATCTAATATTTAAATAACCTGCCAGTGTCTTTAATTCACTAAGAATGTGAGTAATTGATTTAATTAATGATTAAACGACTTAAACAGGTGAAAAGCTTTAAAAAAAAAAAAAAAAAAAAAAGAACATTCATAGACATTAGTCCAACTTACCGCTGATGATGAAGATCCTGAGCTGTCACCTCTGTGCATAACTCGCACTTTGCACTTGACATTGACATTTTTGTGCTTCACACCGAACTGGGTCCAGATGAGAACCATGATGGCTGTTTGCAAAAGTTTTGTGGGGCTACGTGTCGCTGTCCAGTTGCGATGGTGCTGAAAGCGCTCCTCTATGCCGGGCTACTGTTCGTCCTGTCTGAGCTCTCCTCGGCTCTCTTATAAATACTGCCGCCGCAGCTCCTTACTATACGCTCACCCACCCACGCAGCGTGACCGAGCTTTCCCCGGATCCGCCCATTTCCTTACACGCAGTAGGGGATGCCGGTGTCCTCAGTCTGCTCGGCGAAAACCCATTGGAGCTCCGCGGATGATCACGCGGATGTTGCAGCCTCCTTTTCCATCTCGAGACTTGTTTCCGGAGTTCTTGAAGGCAGAGCCGAGCAGACAGTCACGACACGGTGCACAGAGTCCTTTTTTTCTGCAGACAGACCAGAACAAAAATACATGCAGATATAAGAGATCATGCTGGCTGCCCAGACAAACTCCAGACAGTCAACTGCTCAACTGGATGTCCTAAAATGACTTTTTAATGTATATCTTAGACACTTGAAGAGAATGCAGGGAACTGAGATACTTGTTTCTTAGGTGAATCAGTCATTTTAGATTTTTGATTCTACGGTGAGGTATCAAGTAAGAGCAGGTACTCAGGTTACCCATATGACACATTAGTATTTACATAGGGTTGACAAGCCAATCCCAAAAAAAACCCCAAAAAACAAAAACACACCTTTTTGAGGTAATCATGGCCATATTAGTCTGGTTTTGAGCAACTTGGCTCCAATTAACTCCTGTTTCATTTTGTTGTATAGTTTTCTGTGCTTGAATTAATAGATTTACTGTCTATTAGTGTGATAAAACATAGCCCAATGTGGGGATATGCAACATATGAAGATAATTGAAAGTTCAATCAGGAAGAACATATTTGTGCTTGTTCTATCTATTTACATCCCCCACCTTTCCAGTTTATACTCTGTCAGCTGATTTGCTAAATATGTTACAACCTCTGTGAGCCAGTCACATTGTTGCTGCCCTACAGTCAAAAAACATTCCTGCTGTTGTTAGCTGCCATTTCAGTGTTCGATTGGTGCAACCTGTTCGATCGGTACGAAAGCATTTTGTCTTTTATAGGTTCTCATTTTAACAAACTACTTATTGTCTCTGATCATTTTTAATTGTATCGTGTTGCTATCCTAGTTTTTTAATGTTCTGCTCTGTAGCACTTTGAGATTGCTGAAATGTAAAGTTTGGTACAGGAGCCCTCCTTAAGACATTCAAGGTGATATGTAAGACTCAAGTTAAGGCCCTTATTATGTCATTTGAAATGTTTTGGTGATGTATACCATGGCCTAAAATATGTGAACTTAGCCCAGCTGACACACAGCAATCCTGCAGCTTTTGGGGCATTTGGACATAATCCAAAACAGAAGTATCACATATTGCAAATCTAAAAAAACGTATTAATGGCCAGCACTCTTAATGTGTCCAGGTTTATTTTCTGTAGCTGAAATGAATTTAGACTGTTCTCTAAATGGAGTCTCATAGAAGAAGGTCAATGATTTACAGAGGTATTTATTCAATGGTTCTTTCATGCATTAGATTGTGCTGGTGTGTATGTTATGGTGTCTACCCCCGTACTTCTGCATAGCAGTTGTGTAAGAGAATGCAAACCAATGCAAATGAGACACTTAATAGATAACAACAACAGCTGTAGAAGGAACAGGCAGTTTCATGTTATATAACTGAATGTTATAAAACCCTGGTGTTTGATAAGAGTTCACATGTCTTCCCCCTGTGAAAATTCAAGATTTTACCCCAAAATATTTACACAGTAAAGACTGACTGATGCTGTTGCTTTTCCAGCACATTTTCTCTGATGTTGAGTTCCTAATAATAGCAAAGAAGATGCGTTGTAAAAAAAGAAAAGAAAAAAAAAGTAACTGGGGAAAGAGTTCATGTTGCAGCATGAGATGCAATTTTTCATAAAAGATGTAGACACATTTTTTACCAGGAGGGCAACCATAAGAACTATGATAGAGTACAAGACCCCCCACCCCAACCCACCGCCTCAAATGTTGATATGTCTCTAGCAAGTGACCTAAACATTTTTTGTGCTTGCAACAGCTGAAGTAGCACCCATCAATATAGTGCATGGGTGGGTGCACCTTCCACACCTATCACCCTTTCTGAGCATGACATCAGGAGGGCTTTCAAGCCTGTGAACACCAAGAAAGCAGCAGGACCAGATGGTATCAGTGGGTGGGTCCTCACCCTGTGTGCTGACCATCTAGCGCCAATGTTCACAATAATATTCAACCTGTCCCTGGCTCAGTCTGTCATACCCACATGCTTCAAGAAATCCATCATCATTCATGTGCCCAAGGAAACAAGACCAGCCTGCCTGAAAAACTACTGTCTAGTGGCACTCACCGCTGCAATGATGAAGTGGTTTGAATGGCTGGTCAAGGATTACATCTGCTCCTCACTACCCAGCACACTTGACCCAATACAGTTTGTCTGTTGGCCCAACCAATCAATGGAAAACGCCATAGCACACATTTCTCCACCACCCTTTCTTTAAGATTCCCCTTCATTAACTACATTTCAGTGTTTAACACCATAGTTCCCTCCAGGCTTGTCAGAAAACTTAAGGATCTAGGATTAAACACCTCACTTTGCATTTAGACCCTTGACTTTCCAACGGAGAGACCCAGGTGGTGACGGTTGGAGGACACACTTCTTCTGCTCTCATCCATAACAACAAAGCACCCCAGGACAGCATTTTGATCCCCTCGCTGTACTGCCTGTACACACGACTGTGTAGCTGCATTTGACTCCAACATAATCATCAATTTGCTGACGACACAGCTGTGGTGGACCTGATCACAGATAACAATGAAAAGGCCCACCTGAAAGAAGTCGTTAACCTGACAACAACCTACTCCTGAAGGTCAGGAAGACGAAGCAGCTTATAGAGGACTTGGGAAAGAAGCAGGGTTGATCTATGCTGCCCTTAATATGAAAAGGTCCTTGGTGAAAGGGTAGACAGCTTCAGGTACCTTGGTGTCCACATCACAGAGGGACTGACCTGGGTACTGCATACTGACTGTTTCACCTCAGACACTTGAGGAAATTTTAGGTATCCTCTCAAATACTGACATACTTTTAATCCTTCATCATTGAAAGTATCTTGATAGGGAACATCACTGCCTGGTAAAGAGTGGTTTGTTCAACTGAACATATAATAGGCGGTGCTACCCTGCCTAAAGGATATTTACAGCAGTTGGGAAGAAGGTAAGCACTGAGAGGCTCAGGGTGAACATATATTACTACTAATATTTTTTAATTATTACTAATAATTACTTATTTTATCTATTTTTATCTCACAATTTGAAGGGTCTGGCAGGATTGCATTTTACTGTCAAACTGTCTGAATAATTTATCTTGATTAATTGATTGACTTAAAACATCACTACAGTCCTTTTGGTCACCCGTTAAAATGTAACTAGTAATCTGCGTGAATCCCACTTTTACTCTCATTGAGAGTCAGTATTTTCTAATTTGAGATCATACTACACAGAGCCTACTACAGTATTACAACACTCTGCAGCCGGCAGTTCAGCCATGGATATGGAAATCAGTGCCACAGGGAGCCGTACATACATGGAAGTGCTTCCTTTGCTGTGATGATTCTTACATCCAATAGAGGTTGGAGATTCCTGTGGATTCTCCTGTCGTCTTACAGGAAACGACAGACAAATTTGGTTCGAACATGTTGTGCCAGGAGCGTCATGCACCAGATAGCAGCTCTTACATAGTATTCACAGATAGAGCAGGATAGAGTGAATCAGTGCAGCCTCTTTCACAGCATTCATTCCTCCTGCCCACGGGAACAGTCTGACTGTGTGTTGGCCTGTTTTTCACACATTCACACCATCATGTTCATAGAAACACATACACATTTGCTTGTCAGTCTTGATGAAAATAATGCTAATTAAAGTATCAAGCTGTACTGACACTGTTATTGTTAGGCTGCCCGAAGGCGGACAGCTCACATGCGGCTCATAGTTCTTATGGTTCTTATGGTGTTGTCTGCAGTTTCACATACTCAGTATTAGATGCTTTTGTGGGTACAGTAGCTTTAAAGAAAGTATAACAATAGTATTCTTCTTTTTTATAACAAGTATTTATTGTTTTATATCTTAAAATAAAACAAACAGGTCAACAAACAGGTCAATTCAATATATATATATATATATATATATATATATATATATATATATGTATAAAGTAGATAAACAAAAGCAGAATTGCAGTACAGGGCTGAAGCCATAATTTCATGGCCTCACAATTTCAGGAAAAGTGAGGCCATGAGTCCATAACCCCCCCACCCCCAACATTACTGTAGACTCTTATAAGTTTTGCTCATATTTTATTTATTCAGTTAACTTTGTTATTCCAGTTCAATTTAGGACCCAAATGCAAATACAGACAAGGAGACCCAGGAATGGTTAAAGGGCAGTTTATTGTAGCTTTAGTTTGTAGATAGATCTGATGGCTTAGCTGAGTGGTCTTTGGGTTTGGATATGACAGAGGGGGCTGGGAATGGCGGAGCAGAGCAGAGCAGAGCAGGCAGTAGTACAGGGAATAGGATTGAAGCTGGCAGAGGGGCTCAAGGCAGCACAGAGCAGACAGGGGATCCACGACCCAATCTGCCAAACAACAGATGAGGACAAGGCTGACATGGCAGGTGTGCTGGAAGCTTGTGTGGTGAACGTGAGGCACAGGCAGAGAACAGAATCAGTGGAGTTCAGAAGGTCAGAGAAACAAACTAACAGATTACAGGAAACTTGGCTGTGGTGTCTGTACTGCATTGGTGACTGAACGATCTGGCAGAGTCTGGAGAGCTGAACCGGGGCTTCATACTGCTGTGGCTTGTAGAGTTAATGAGTTGATCAGCTGCAGATGCTCAGGTTGAATGGGGGAGAGAAACCAGGAGGTCACGTCGAGCATACACCCACACACAAACACAGAGAGACAGACTGAGGACAAATATGAAACACTAAGAAGGGGAAACAATGGCAAAACACAGGGACGGGGGAAGTATAGCTGACTTCCTAACAATATTATATAGTTATATGTTATATATTTTATTTTCCAACATGAAGGTGTGTTTCAAAGCTCTCTTCACACTGCCAAAAATAACATTCTTGTGAAGAGATATTCTTTAATTCATTTATTTTGGTTTGTTTGTTGAAAAGTAGTCAAATTCAAATAAACTGACTGTAAAACTACTGGAATAATCCAAGTGGATACACACACTCCAACAAATTGTCAGACACAAAATATAGATTACATGACCTCAGTGCTGTGAATGGTAGCTACATCCCTGGCAAAGGTGATCATATCCTATCAAAATGAAAGCAGCCATTTCTGCTTGGATAATGTGTGCAGTGGTTTCTGTCTATTATTTTTTTTTTTTAGACCAGCTAACCAGAGTTGCTTTTGGAATTGGTATAGTTTCAGAAAAAGTCCATGTTTCCCATTCTTGTGTCTTTGTGCTGCTGTTATTGTATTTCTGTTGATCCTCAACTGTTTACCCACAGTTATAAAATACTTTGGCCTATATTGATATACGAGACAGGCTATTTTTTAAAAGACATATACTTTAGTAGACAAACAGCCAGCACCAAGATACTAACACCTTTCTGCCTTTTTGTCTCTGTGTGTCTGTGTGCATGAAGGTGTGCGTGACTGTGTGGTGAGGTTTTATCCGACACAGGTTCAGCACTGTCTCACTCTCTCCTGTCATGTTTTGTTGGAGAAGTAGGTGTTGCCTGCATGGGACTTGGGTGGGTGAATCACACTGCTGTGAGAACACAGCACTGACACAGGGGAAGTGACACCAACCTCATCTCACATCAACCCACTGCCAACACTTATCCTGTCCTTCAAAGGTCGCTGGATGAATCAATGTTGTGTAAAAGGCCACAGAAAAATCCAACCACTAAAGTCACTTTTATCTACAGGCTACAGTGGATAAAAGAAAACATAACTGGCAGTGCTGAAGAAAGTTTCCTTCTGAAATGCTTTTAAAATATTAAGCAGAAAAGCTGTTAAATGTTTGATTTGAGCAGGTATTGGGTTCAAAGGAAGGGCAAAGAGAAAAAAAAAATGCACGTAACATATCAAGAGAGAAAACATCACAAGTCATATTTTATCGCATTTTCGGCTCCTTCCCCTTCTCTCGTCTCACACCTTCTCCCCCGTTGTACCACCGCTCCCACACATGTCTGGGAGTGTGACTGTCTCTTATGTGTTATCCTAGCTAGACTAAAGCCATGTGCCGTGTTGCATCGGCCAGACAGGCAGATGGCACAAATAAAGGCACACTTAAAGATATGAAAGTAAATATGAATGCAGACACAGTACCAGACAGAGCTCGTTTTTTCAGTTGTGACATTATCACCTAACATCTTGGTAGCTTTTCACAGAGATCAAAATCTTTCTTGAGGAAAAAGGGGAACAATCATCCACCAAAGAGAAGATGAAGAAAGATAACGCCAGAAGGATAATGGGAGGAAAAGAGAACAGATAAGCGAAAAGAGTTTATACAAGCAGGTTTAATCAAGGAAGAGTAAGAAGGCAAAAGAGAAGAAAGGTATAAGGAAACGATAAGAGAAAACAATAGGGCAGATTGGAGTGCAGAAGGCAGTGATGGATTAAGCCTGGCAGAGAAGAGGGTGTTTTTGCTTGGGGAGCACTTTATGAAATCTCCCCTACAGCTCACTGTCTGCTCTGACGAAACGCATTGCTGCATTTTAAATCATCTCCCAGCAACCATTAAAATTGTGCTGTTGAGAGGAAAGAGTGTTAACTGTTCATCTTTGTTCTGTAACTACTGAATATAAATGCCACCACATGATAGGCTTTGCTTGCTAAATGAAAAAATGCAATAAGATATATATTATTGCTTAAAGTCAGTTTGTATTCCAGTATTTAAATCTTCTCAGGATTATTGCTCAGTATTGTGTGATGTACATGCAAAAAGGGCTCAATCTTTTCTTGGAAAGCACTGCCCTCTGCTGTGTAGAAGAGATATACTGCAGAAGAAAATATTTGCTGTTAAGAATTTACTTCTTACTGCAATGCCAGGTGTTTTTATGTAACAAATATTACATAAGAGGTGAAATAACACACTTGTATAGGACCATACCATTTCCTACAATTAGCCACATGTAGAGGGAAATGTCAGAACAAAAGAGCATCACTGTAGCCCTCTTCCAGTACCAAGTGGACATTTGGACCATTTGGATTCTCCTCCAGCGGGGCCTCTTCTTGGCCACCGCTTTGCTGACTGTGCTGAGCTTTCTCAGAGGCCTTTAATTGTCTCTGGTAGCGCCGATTTTCCTCCGGGTAGGAGACCACAGACAGAGGCAGTCTGCAGATGGCTGGGATCTCAGAGGAAATGAGGAGGAAGATGAGAGTCGACAAGCAGAAAGGCCACGTGCAGGCTGGTAATGCAAACTGAAAGGGGATGTCGTAGGAGAGGAGAAGCATGACACATGACATGAGAGACATCTGGGTGTTCAGATGACGTTTATAGAATTTGACTTGATGGGAACTTTCTTGCTTACCACAGACATCAATTTTGAGATCGCTGAAGTCACGTATGCACAGAAAAGTGCTGGAGAGAGACACATTTAGTCATTTTTTTATGTAAAAAACCCATGCAGCTTCTCTGTGCAGCATTAAGATTTTAGCTGACAGTGATCATACTGTTTGTGGAACTTACCACATATTAGAGCCAGTAAGTGTGTTTGCCATGTTAAAACATAGAAGACGCCTCCAATGGCAATGCAGGATAGAGAACTGTTATATCCCCAGAGTCCTGAGTAAATATCCCTGTGAGGAGCTGCCAGAGCAAGTCCTGCACCACACATCAGAGAACAGAGCACAGTTTTCTCTATTAAATGTATTATTAAACAGCAAACAACTGCACACATTTCTTATTTGAAAATTGAGTCAATATGCAAAGGCTGTAAAGCATTATTTGAGAAAGCGTGCCATGGTTCATTCAACATAATGCCAAGGTGCCCTTTGAGGGGTCAATGCTCTGGCCTCAGCAGATATTATGCATATTTCTATGCAAATAGGTAAGGCTTTTTACCAGACAGCATGCCAGCAGCAGAGCCCAACATGGCATGAAAACAGATAGTTGGTGAGGAGAGCAGCAGGGCCAGAAGGATAAGACCTCCTTTCCAAGGACTGTCGCAGCCGTACACCTGGCTAACGCCAACTGGCACAGACAGGAGGAGCTGCAAATGTGAAGCCTCCATTTACTTGTTGTGAATTAAACAGGCACGTAGAGGATGAGGCAAGGAGAACTCTGAGAATAGCCAATATAATAATGTTTTTTTCTTTTTTCCAGATAGCTGGTAGTTCAGTGTCATTCCTGTTATACCTGGGAGATTTTGAGGCTTTTGATGGAGTCATTATGAGGGTGCAGATGGTCATTTGGCTTGATATCAATCTGAAATTGCAGAAAAAATATTTAAGTTATATCAAAATACTATATATGTTTATCCGTCTGTGTATATCAGGGCTGCACTGTACCTGTGGAAAGTAGGGGTGATTGGCTCCTGTAGCTGCCATGTGCAGACAAACCAAAATGTTAAAGGGTAGAGTGAATACTGGGAGGTCCCATTTGCTGGCAACTGAGGACAAAGCTTTGGTGACCACTGGGCTGTGAACAGAGGCAGGAAATGGATTACCTACTGTGCAGATAATTAATTAATTACCATAATTTCATCTTGTTTATATTTACCTTAAGGGTGGATATAAGAATTTGTGTCTATGTGTCTTCTTTATACTCACATTCTTTTGAAATAACAAATGAGTTAACATGGGTAAATTTGAATATGGTTCAGGACCTTCACTGCATGCTGTTGCCTTTGTCTCTTTCCTGTTTACAGTATGCGATTCAAAGAAAAGAAGACAGGAGCAGCTAAATGCTTCATGATGTTGGATGTCTTTATTATGTTCGAAGTAAAAGTATGTATGTAAAAGTACTCCCTGATAGTCAAAAGTCAAAAGGCTTCAACCTGCTCTGAATGCTTCATTTGAAACGTTACCCCTATTTCCTCCTTGTGATGATGTTAGATCACCCCCACTAACAGCTGTATGTTCCTTAGCATTTGTTACTGAGGTTGTTGCTAAGTTTGTTTCACGAGCACTTGCATAATTCAGATTAGATTCAGGCTCTAACATGGATGGATGGATTTGAGAATTTTACATTTTGAGTAAAGAATGATAAAAATAAGTGACATCCTACTACTGTTTGTTTATGTAGTCTGCTAAGGGGCAGCTTCTGGTAGCTGGCCAATAAGAATAGAGTGGGCTCATTGGATTCATCTACACTCCCTCAAGAGAAAGGAGCTAAATTGGCCTGTTTCAGACAGAGGCTGAACTGAGGGGCTGCTTAAAGGTCCAGTATAAGATAAATGAGTAGTTCTGTCAACAGTAAATCATGCAAAAAATATTGCAGTAGAGCATATGAATATAGACCTAAATGTGCATGACGTGTCCCCTTTAGTGGCATACAGAACACAGAAAAAGGTTTGTTTTGGCAGCCACTCCTGACTTGGCACTCGTTCCTCTTTTCACACTTTTCTGCATTCAGTGGCTCCCCTCCTTTTACTTTGTGTTATTGCATAGCTTATTGCAAATTACTCAGATTAATTTTTAAAAGAGAACACTTACCACACCATGGACATGAACACATTTGGCAGTAAAAGCCACCAGTACCAGCTTTCTTTGGCAGAGAAAACAGCCATGAGTATGCCAACCAAGGTTCCATTGTAGCCATATAATCCTGCTGATACGGCTTCCCTGAGGTGAATGTGACAGATGTAGCTGACATGAGTGTAAAAACACAGTTAAATGTGTAACAAACTGAAAATAGCACTGTGTCAAAGCTGAAGAAAGTATAGCCCCAGGGAGTATAAGTGAAAGAAAGCAATAACTGCTTGATGGCAGGAGGAATTTTCTTTTTCCTAGGTCAGATAAGAATGCCATCTGACCTGTTTTGTCCCAGTATGATGGCAGAAACAGTGGAGACAAGGGTACCCAGCAGACCATTCAGAGCCCACCAGGGGTTCTGCAGGAAGACGCTGGCTGTGATGAGGAGCCCACTGAGAGGGTTGTTGACAAACATGACCTGGGCTACCCCTCGAAAAACCCAATCCAGCAGCTGGATCACAACAGGCTGTCCTGGATGGATAATGATATCATTTTGACCAACTGTCATCATCTACATCAATCGTGATGGTTATGAAAAAGTCTTAGGTCGATTGTACCTCGAGAAAAATTTGTTTCCGAAAAACAACCCATATAATGTTTTCTAATATGCTTCCTCTATTGGCAGTAATCGTAAAAACAGTCAACCTTTTGCCACTTTTTTATTTTGTAAAAAAACAACAATTTATGTAGACAGCCACCCAACTCACCTCCTCCTAAATGAAAATGTGTCACCTTACATTGACATCATAATTACTATGGCCACCAGATGGCTTAAAAGTAACTATAAATCGTTTTTGCTGGCTCAATTTTCGATCTATAGGCTACTGTTGTTTTTCTTTTGACGATGGTTAAATTTCATACAGAGCCAATACGAAATTATTTAAAATTCAAATTGGTCTAATCAGAATTTAACCGTTTTTTAAAAATTCAAGTAAAGAAGACAGATATGATTTAGAAGATGAGACAGATTATCACTTACTTTTCACCCACTCTCCACACATACGCATGTCACCAGAGAAAAGCCCAAAGGCTCTGAGGAGAAAGGAGCGAGCTGGACCTTCTTCATGTGACGGCTGGTTCCTGTTGTCCATATTTGCTGTCATTAGAGTTGATCACATTATCACATTTTGGTATATGATGAAACAAATTATACAAAAATATTTTTTCTGTAAATAGATGGCAGACTATAAAGTTCCTAATTACATAGAGATACTCTCTTTTGGCAGTTTTTACATTCTACATTTTCCTTTCCCACTGCTTTTTGGTCACACCAGTGGATCATAGTTCTGTGGCAGTGTAGGTCTGTCTGTTTGCTGTCAATCTGCCCCTTTGTCCAGACAGAAATCTATTTTCATCTCTATTCATCTCTCAACTCATTCATCCATTCATTCAAATTTCATCCTTAATCTCTAAACAACTATTGAATGGATTGCCATGAAGTCATCATCATCAGGTCAAAATTTCAGTTTGTCCAATATGATCCAATACTTACTGAATGACTTTCCCATCAGCCTCAGCTTTACTTTGTTTTTTCTGCTAATTAGCAAATGTTTGGATGCTATCAGGCTAAATGAAGATGATGGACAACATTAGACCTTCTAAACATCAGCATGCTAGCATGTCAGCATTGTTATGGAGAATTGATTGTCAATGGTTAACCTCAGCAGTAGAGAAAAGTGTACAGGAGTCCAGGATATCTTACGCTGAAAATGTTTACTGAAGCTTGGCCAAGGAGAATCAAAGTATTATCAATACACCCGTCTGATGCTAGTCCCAACACGATTCTGAGGACACTGTCCTCCGTGGATAGTTTTTAAGCCTTTTTAAGATAGTACCACACATACTCAATGCCCATAAATGGTCATACTCAATGCATCTACAGTAATAGAATTGGCCTATTGTTTTTCGTTATTCTACAAACAAGGAAACACAGTGACCCAATTGTGGTTTTAGGGAGTCACACAGTCATATCCTTTGACCTTGGGTGCCACAGCAATACTGCGCCACTGTTATCAAAGTGACTCCTGCATTCCCCAAAACACCACAGACAGCTGCCTTCACCGTGTCAAGGAGAAAGACAGTATGTCTTTCTGCCAAGATGATAGTGCAGCCTTTACTGTGACGTCAAGGTTCATGCTTGACCCAAAATATGGAAAATTCCCTAACAAGCCTGTTAGTATGCTGACATTACAACTAACGTAACAGCTAACTTTACATTTTTTCCAATAATATGCCTCTACAGTTCTCTGGTTGGTGTTCAGCAAAGTAATAATGCGTCTCATCACTGTACAATATTATAGAAGCCTGTGTCTGCCCATATCCATTAATAGTGTTTTTGTGAAACCCATAATTTAGAAATAGTTATCCACCATACCACCGCAACTCACAAATTACAGGTAACTTGGTGCCTTCGTGCACACAAACTAAATCAATGTAAGTGTGAGCTAAAATCAAAACCTCACTGCCAGTTTGCTACATGTTTTTCAGTTCTTTTTATTTTTAAGATTTTTTGAAGGAGTGATCAAAGTAGGCTTCCCCAGGAGCTTCCCACTGTTACCGTCAACATCCTCAGCCACAGTTCTCTGCATGAAAGACTGGGTGTGTTTTTGTTGTTCAGTGAGCAGTGAACCTCTTGATCTTTCAGCTCTGTCAATATTAAACCTCTTTTCCTCTGTGTAGCAACACCTCCCAAAATCTCCCAAGAATCAACAAATAAGGTAGGAACAGAGCACAACTCTGTACTAACATTTCTGATGAAACTAACAAATAAAAATAATAAAACAGCCAATATTATCGATCATAATCTATACAAGAATGTGTTCAGAGGTATTTCAGACCATGATAGCATTATTTTCATGAACCTGCTTTTATATTGATTTGCAAATTTTGTTTAGTTTGAGTAATAGTCTTGTAGTGTTTTCATAAAGGAGTTGCTTTTTTCCTATAATGCAGCAGATTGCTGCTGTGAGTTCGAAACTGTGATCACACGCTTACTTCTGGATTAGAGGTGGAGAGTTGTTGCTAATCCGATCATTTTCTGCAAATGTAAATTCAAATAAAATTCACTCACACTCTACTTTCAGCGGTTTTCATCCATAGCTGTAAAAATCTTACTGGACATTGTTTCAATGATTTTGTATTTATTGTCTCATTTATTCATTTATAAATATAATGTTTGCTTTATATTTATAAAAAAATATAAATATAATGTCTAAATATTTAAGTAATACAGAGTGGTCAAAACATTGTGTTGCTGTTGAATTTACCAGTTACATTTGATTCTTTAGCTAAATTAAGCCACACTAAATTATTATACAAAATTTTATTTTTCTTACCTCTTTGAGTCTCAGATCCTGTATCATAAAGCTATCTAAAAGGTACCAGCTATGCTAATGAAGGCATATATACTTGATGAAATAGGTAGGCATAAAATAATCTGCATGATGTTACTTGGCCTCCTTTTGTCTATATGAAAGACTAAAAAAAACTTTCATCCCTGTCTCTTTTCTACAGCTCCTTCCTGGAACAAAGACCAAAGTCTCTTTCAGCAGCTAATCAGGGGTAAGAATGTTCTTATTAGGAAAGTATTTCCTGTTCAAGCAAAACAGTGGCTTTGTTTCAGGAGTACCTTTCTCTGGGCAAAAGGAGAAAGCACCAATTACTACAGGAAGATTGTTTTGAGTTATTTTCATGCATTCAGACAGTTAATTGGTGGTATGTATAGTATTTAATGTATGGCTATATGATGTCATGTCTAACATCTTCAAGCAAACGAGATAATCTTAGAAACAAATTGAAACATGAAAACATGTTCATATTCAATTTGAAATCAACATCAACATGAATTTCAGTATATTTTAAAGCCCTTTATTTAGACCAAGTTCACGACTCCATAGAAATGAAATCAAGATCTTGAGGACTGAATGATAGAAAACAAGGTTACACTGAGATTTAAGTTAATTATCTAGAGGCAAAGCACAATCTTGGTCTTGGTATGTTTGGTCTGTTTCTGTTCATCGTCTCCACAAACGGAGTAAACAGTTTCATGCTGATAGTTAAACAAGAAGCTTAACGATTGACACAGTGACACAATACAACCCCTTAATGATAGTTATCATGATAACTTGATTTCAAACATGTCAAATTTCTTATAAGCATTTATAGAAATGAAAAATGTAACTTACTGACTCAAGTCACTGTAAAATGTCCAGACATATGCTATATTGTGTTATGTTACATGTCTGTCTTCTTGTCCCACCTCATGCTTTGTTGTGTTATCCATATTTGGTAAAGTTTATTATAATTTACAATATTTAGCACAATAAGCTCAGCTGGAGTCTTTATGAGTTGATGAGTTGAGGACATGTTTGGGAAAAGGAAAGTCAGACATGATATTATGCACATACAGTACAAAGATTGTGGTCATATATGCACAGAAACTGTACACATCAATAAACAGGTAGACACATATCCCACACTCTCCCACACGCACACATTTACATACACACACCCCGTCACACATTCTTTGTTGATCTGGTGTCATATCTTTGTCTTGACTTTAGAGTGAGTCAACGCCGTGCTGAGTGCTGAACTCCTGGAAATCCTCAGGTATGGTGTCTGTGGAAGAGAGACATTAGGTATTATTAAATAAGGTCAAAGTTGTTTCAAATGTAGTGGGGCAAAACTAATTTTCTTTACACTTGCAGTCTTGTTTATGCATCAACATAATATATGCAGACACAAGTCAGAATGGCCATTAAGGAAGATATTTTATGTACTAAAAATAAGAACAGTGAAACAAACCAAGTTTGCTAAGAAACATAAAATAATAAGTCTTTCCTCACCATTGCAGCGGTATTTCAAATTAGACCAGATGATGTTTTCTTGAGAGAAGCAGAACACGCCAAGTCGTCCTCCCCTCATGGTCGTGTCAATAGTCACACCAGAGTCGGCCACCAGCTCAGTTCCCTCATAAAATCGAGCCCTGAAAAAAAGCACAAGAAAGGATTGTTATTAATATAATTGTTATTATTATAGTATATATATATATATATATATATATATATATATATATATATATATATATATATATATATATATATATATATATATATATATATATATATATATATTATTTAATAGTTTTGTATTAAAATTAAGAAAAATATATCAGAAATGCTTCTTTTTATCTCAGCTGACTGGAAGGGTATGTTGGAGGCTTGTTTGACTTACATTAGCTGGCAGGCTAACACTGAGCAGAACAGAGACAAAATAAACAAACTGCTGTAGCTACAAGTTGGACAGTGTGTTGCTAACAGGGATTTTGAAGAGCAATGACCAAACCAGTGTCTATCTAACAATCTAAACTGACATTTGCAAGTATATTCATAAGCTGTTTAATGTGCTTATTAGCTATAGCAGCTTATTAGCTATCTAGCCTGCTAACTGAGGTAAGTGGTGCACTTTTCCCCAGTGAAAGTTTGTCTGGCATCAAGTTCAGCTGGGTATGGTTCAGGACAAGATGTGTGTTTACATTTGTAAGTTGAATCAGAAGGAGACTTTAGCAGGAATGCTAATCTGAGTCATTATTCAGTCTGTTGCACTTATGTTGTGTAGCAGGATGCAATCAGGCTCAGTGTGACTGTCTGCTCTGCCGATGATCGAATGCCATGTTATTGCTTTACACAAGATTTGAAAAGGCAATATAATTTCACATTTCACTTGGGTTTTAATATCTAGAAAAATATCTTAAAAAGATGGTTTGTCATACCGGATGTACCCAACCTGTGGGCGGTGCTGCAGGTACCAACGGTAGGACACCTTGTCCTTCCAGCCAACATTTCTTGGATCCTTCCACAGCAGACGCACCTGGTCGGAGGTGTCTCCGGTGTGCCACAGTGAGTTTCTCAAATGCTCCCCAGGGCCCGATTTCGACTTCACAGCCTGACGAACACAGACAGAGAGGCCCAGAGAAGTGAGGATGGATGTGGAAGCAGATACACAAGAGAAAGGCTGAAATGTGGAAAATATGTGGAGGGATAAAAATAGGATGAATCTGCTACGGGGGATTTGTGACATGATTTGTTGTTTTCACCTTAAGCTGGATGCCGGGCTCAGCCACAGCTCTGAACGGTGTTGCCTGCCAGTAGGTCTGTTCAGTCTGCTTCCACATCACAACATAGAAAGAGGATGAGTCCTGGTAGCCAAAAATGAAGCCAGCATAGTCGTCATCAGTCACTGTATTCACGTGAAACGTCCCCTCAAAGTCCACACCACTGAAGGCTGTGTAACCTGACCAACAGAAAGCATATTTGATTTGAGTTTAGATTTTTTTAGACAACATTGTGAATGTTAGGGACTCATTCAACTCAGAGATGTAATGTACATCTTACCAACAGCAAGTCCTGGGTCGCTATTCATGGTCTGAACAATTTCCATTCCCTGTATGCGAAAGAGAGAATAGTTAATAGTTTAAACTCTAATAAAATTACTTTTGCATATACTCTACATTTTATTTTTAACAATGCATTAACTTGAAACTATTTCAGCACTAAGTAATCTCACCTGGTTCAAAACAACCCAGTTGGGGTCAATCTGAGCATCACCCTCAGGGTCCAGCACCACTGTCTGATAGGCCCTGAAGTCAGTCAAGGTAACCTCAGCGTTCTCAGGGCAGTTGTCAATCCTGTCGATCACTTTGTCCTGATCAAAGTCAGACTCACAGATATCTCCAACTCCATCATCTGAGGGACAAGAGAAGAGGATTAAAGCCAGGTTAGATTAAAGCACAAAAAATGACGGGTCATTACTTCATGGTCAAGATAGAAGTGAGGACACTTAAGTGATTATCGCGTTTCACTCCTTTTAAAAACACTGTGTTCCCTGCTTTGTCATAATGAGGAGATTTTATCTTCAGAAATGTCAAAAAGGTCTGCCTTTAAAAGAAACTGTCCAGAGGCAGAGTATAAAATATCCCAAATATGCTGCTGAATGTCCTTTCTCAAGGGCTATTCACACTCTAGCAAAAGAACAAGGCTGTATAATGCTTTTCTATAATTTAGGGAGACTGAAATTTAAGCTCAGTCTGGTCTGCACCCTTTTTTTCAGAATTAAAAACGGCTATGATGCATTTTCCGTAGTCTCTCCAGGACATGAGGTGGTTTTAGGCTGATGTGCTGAGTCTGTATCTTGCAATATGCACGTGAAGTTCCAAATCTGCCTGATGATGAGTTTTGTTTAATGGAGGGAAATAAATGACTGAGTTTTTCCTCCATATCAGTGTCATGATAGACTATAAAGACTGTAGATGCAGTACAACGCCACTGACTGCATATTAATTTGGTGCCATTTGCTTAATTTGGCAAATGCGAGACCCAATGTGTGCATCTTGATTTTCCCTTTGCAAACATTTTGACCAAACTATTGAACATATACAGGGAAAATGACCATTTCTTCATCATGGTAACAGAAGCACAAGTAGAGATGTACATTCTTAGGACACAGTTTGTCACATAACACCTTTGGAAAGGTCTGTCTTTGTTCTACAACACTGAACTAACTGACAGCCAACTAAAACTGCCCTGTCCCACTCCATTTGAATTGACACACCAATCTCATTGACTTCAGAGCCAATTTTCACTCAAGTAAATTCACTGTAAGTCACAAAATTGCTAAATGGGCGCAGGCACAAAAAACTTTGCTTTTACTGTACCAGCCAAGCAATTGCCACTTAATGTGCTTTAGGTTGTTTTGCTTGATCTGTGTGGGTGTGAAATTGGGACCCAAAATTGCACATAGAGGTCAGTGAGGAACAGTTCAGGGAGTATATTGATGTTAAGATGAAATTATGGATATTTATCTCTCAGCACCTGGCTTGTTTTCAGTCAAAGATATCAGCAATATTATTTAAACTCTACGTCTCAATTACAGTATGTTACAGTGAACTGATTTCTGATTTTTTATGACTGATACTCACTGTTGTCGTCAGTCTGGTCAGGGTTTGGTACGAGTCGGCAGTTGTCTGGTCCCGGTGGCAATGAATCCGGGATTCCATCATTGTCATCATCATCGTCACACTCATCACCCTGCCCATCTTTGTCAGTGTCCAGCTGGGAACTATTGATCACGAACGGGCAATTATCCTTGGTATCCTGGTGACCGTCGCCATCACTACAGGTGAAGTGACACAAGCACATGACGTAAACAAAAGCTACTAGAAGTAGTAGAAACCCAAATAGATATCTGCAAAAACACAACACATAGACTGTATCAGTAATATTACCTGTCTTGGTTTGTATCACAGGAGTCTCCGACCAGGTCATTATCAATATCAGACTGAAACAAGAGCATAGAGCATAGAGTTCACAAAAACCACCATTGCCCAACATATTTCTATGTATCTATCTGGCTCTAGCTGACCTGGTTTGGGTTGGGGATGTCAGGGCAGCTGTCGCAGGCATCTCCTACCCCGTCTCCGTCCCGGTCCAGCTGGTCTTTGTTCTTGACATGCTGGCAGTTGTCCAGGAAATTCTTCAGGCCTGCTCGCCAGTCACCCAGAGGAGATGGTTAGTGTTTTATTTAGCTATCAGACCCACTTCTGCCTCCTTTTCAATATTGTATTCAGAGGGTATTCCTATTGAAATGTACATTTCATATTAAACCAATATATAATATAATGTAATATAATATAATATAATATAATATAATATAATATCCATTTTAAAAATAACCGAATAATTTAACAACATGTTTGTAATTTCACCACTGGGATGCACTGTTGCACTGGCTATGTAGTGAACACCAGTTTGAGTTCAGATGCTATTTTTTATTCATCACAGGGAGGCAGCAGCAGCACCATAAATGCATAAAGGTCAAGCAGCAGCAATAGAGCAAAAACTATCTTCTGTCCTGTGGGGATTTTTTTGAGGTGTAATCATACTGTCGAATGATCAAAGCTTGTGTTCGCTCTGGGGTTAGACTGCTCTTGGAATTGGCTTTTTCTTTTTTTGTTGGCAATGCTGTTTCTCATGCCTCAGCTGGCTTATAACTGTTTCTATGACATGATTTAGAGAGATGTAGTTTAACTGTAAAACCTGACTACATGAGCATGATTCTTGCATAATTTCCTCAAGGAAATGTGAAGGAGAGAGCAGAGTAATAAGTCATAACAGTGAATGCCTTCAGTGACGCTGGTTATATAACATTGTGATGTAATTCCTCTCCATACCATCTCCATCCATGTCGTCATCACAGGCGTCCCCTTTGCCGTCGCTGTCAGTGTCCCTCTGGTCAGGGTTCTCCACCATGCGACAGTTATCACAGGCATCGCCGTGGCTGTCCTTATCACTGTTCTTCTGGTCCACATTGGGCTTTAACCAGCAGTTGTCCTGAGACGCACAGAGAGCAAAAAGTTCTCATTCACAGCATGTACGTTTGTATCAATATATAGGCGTGTGTGTGCACGTGTTTGGTTATTGAAGAAAATAATGTGTGCTGGCAGAAAGGTTTCCCTTCCATGTGGGATGTTAATAAGTGAATGTGCACAAAAAATGTGTATCTGTGTGCTTCAGAACTGAAATGATTAGTTGATTACTCTCTCAGTCTATTAACAGGAAACTTTTTTGAAAACTGTTAAAAGTAACTATTCATCATTTTGTAGTAATGTCTCACCATTAAACATGAAACTAAAGCCAACACATGGCTAGCATAGCTTAGCTGAATGTAAAGATTGGCAACAGGGGGAAACAGCTAGCCTGGGCCTGTATAAAGGTAACAAAAGTTGCCTACCAGCACTTCTAAATCTCAGTAATTATTATACCTTGCTTTTTAAATGCATGCAAAAACCTCATAGTATAAACGACATGTGGTTTTAGAGATGTTTTGTGCAGGACTACTTCTTGGCCGGATGAAGTGACTTCTACAAATTGTTGTTGGTACACTTTGATTTTTGTGTGGATTAAACAATTGAGATAAAACATGTTAATTAGTGAGCATCAGAGGTGCTTGTAGGCAGATTATTAAACTTTGGATAGGTCAGCGGTTTCCCCCAGTGGCTATGCTAAGCTAAACTAAGCAAGCTTCATGTTTAGCATACAAATATTACAGTGGAATCAATCTTCTTATGTAACTCTTGGGAAGAAAGCAAATTTCCAAAAAATGTCAAACTATTCATTTTAGTCAACAAAATGTGTACAACATTCTCTGGTTACAGCTTCTTCATTGTCATGTTTCAATGCTTTTCTTTGTATGCTTGTAAAATGTCTTTGGGTTTTACACTGTTGGTTGGATAAAAACATTTTTGGAGGTATCACAATGGGTTTAAGGGGAATTGTGGTGGCATTTTTCACTATTTCACTCTGACCTTTTATAGACATAAATTAATTGAGAGATTCAAGGGACATTCAAGAAAGACATTAACAGATAAATGGATGAAAATAATTGTTAGTTGCAGCCCCTAAAGTCTTGCAGGCATTTGTTTACCTGCTCGTTTGGAATACCATCACCATCTGCATCGTCGTCACAGGCGTCTCCATAGCCATCCTTGTCAGCATCTTCTTGCCCAGAGTTTGGAACGAACATGCAGTTATCCTGTAAAGAGATATTACAGGAAAGGAATGAAAAAAGACCTGCCTATCCCAGCAAAGTTGCAGTTGTTGACAATTTGTGCCTTTGTTACCTTTCTGCAGCTCATATCCTTGCATTTGAGCTTATCATCTGGGTATCCATCAATGTCGGTATCCTTCCCGCACAAGTATCCATTACCGGCCCAGCCAATTCCACACTGAGAAGATAAATTAAAGTCCCACAGAGCTCAGACGGCATGTATGTGGAAGTATACACAATATGTGTACGCAAGATGTGTATGAAATCCTACCTGACAAAAGACAGACCCATCTCTTTCTACAATGCACTGGGCATTGACATCACAGGGGTTGGTCAGGCTGTTGGCACAGCTGATCTCTGGCTTACATCCCTTCACCTGATCTCCTGTGAAGCCTGACTTACAGCTGCCACAGTGGTAAGAGCCCTGTGGAGGAATAAGGACATCTGGTTTCTTTGTACAGCAATTGTAAAGCTGCACAAATGAAAAAATAGTCCTACATGAGCCATGTGTGTAGTGGTCAAATAATATTTTACAGCATTCTTACCACAGAGTTGTGACAAATTGAGTTTGAAGTGCAGCCTCCATTGTTGGGTCCTTCGCATTCGTCAATGTCGTCGCAGACCTGAATTGTTTGGTATGAGTTTAATGTTCATTTTTATGACTACTTCCTCTCTTGCCTTATCTTCAGATGTCATATTTACAATATTTACTGCACAAAATGCACAATGAAGAGGCCATATCTCCCCAAGAGCTCAAGCTTACCATATGTTTTATTTCTTTTAGCACTTTTTTAATAATTGTGTTTTATGCCTTTGTAATTAAAATTGTCTTTGTTGTAATCAACATGCATCCCTTTTCTATTCTGTTGTCATTTTGTCTTTGTGTCCTACATATTGTATCCACTCTTTTACCTGTTTGTTGGTCTGGGCAAACAAAACACCCACACCCTCCACTGGCTGGCCGGTGTAGCCCAGAGGACAGGCATCACAGCGGTAGCCCGGGGCCGTGTTCACACACTTCACTCCAGGGAAGCAGGGGTTAAACTGACACTGCAGAAAGGAGGGCATGAGCTTTGTTAAAGATGCAAAATGTATGTGGTTCTCACAGGGCTTCTTCCCAAATGTTTTTTAGGTTTGATGACACTTTTGCTCATGCAAAAAAGAGAATGCTAAAGGGGCCAGGGCTGGTTCTTAGAAGAGAGGTCACTGCAAACACAAAAAGACAAAGCAAAAAAACCCAGACACAAGTCCTTGTACTTCTATCCTTATGAGGACCTCCATTAACGACAGTCATGCCTTAAGTTTTAATTACATTTCTGAACGTTTACCTTGGCTGTTTGGGTCCTAAATCTCATGATACCCTTTCAGCTTGTATTAAGTGCTTTTTTGTTCCTGTTCGTTGATCCCGTTTCCAGAATTTGTTTCTAACAAAAACTAAAAACTAAAAAACTGGTGAAATCTTCTATGAAATTTCTAATAAACCCTTTGGGGCCTAGAAAAACTCTGTTCTAATGTATTCAAATTAATTTCCCATTTCCTCAGCTTAGAGAAACAAAAGTCTGTCTAGACATTAGTCCTAATAGGACTTCACATATACAGCTTTTAACATTATATGGTGTAAGGCTATTCAAATAGTTTAAGGTGCATACATACCATACAGTATTGTAACCAGTTTGATTTTTAGTTGCAGACAATTGTTGCATGTAACCCCCCCCCATCCTTTAAATTCATTTCCTGGCACCTATCTGCTAAGATTATTCTTTAATAAAAGCATAATGCCCCCAGAATAAAAGACCATGTAAAATGACTAATGCAGGCTAACTGCAGGCACTATTTACCGGTTTGTGTATGCAACACTAGTGTTTCCTTTCGTAAATATACAAATAATGTTAAAAGCCTCAGGCCTGCACTTCTTACCTCATGGAAATTCAACAAAATATGACTTCTTGCACATTACTCAACCTCTCATTACGTGGGTATTTATCTTTTCTTTTGCACAAAATTGGTGAAATGGACAAACTATTGGCTTTTGGAACCCCACTACAATGTTTCTGACTAATAAGCTTGTTCATTGCTATGGGACATATGATAAGTAGACACGAATACAGTGAAGGCACACCTCTGTTACACACAGGCAGTATGTCACACTCCTACTTTTAGAATTGATTTTAAAGCCATTTTACTACATTATAAAACTTCACATAACATAGCACCTTCATATATCATTGACTGACTTTCATTTTATGTTCAAACAAGGACTCACAGATCTTTTACTGTCTACCTTTTAGAAGCACCTAAGGTGTCCTACAAGAAATATGTTGAGGCTGCTTTTTTGTTTTTATGGCACTAATCTTGGATCTTACAACAGCAAACTCTTTACCTATCTTTTAATTCTGGGTAACTTTAATGGCCTTGCTGGTATCGCTTTTCATGTATTATTGTTTTGTGATGAACTTCTTTTACTTATTGTTATTAGGTTGAGGTTGTTTTTTAAAATTCAGTTTGTATTGTAGTTTTTAGCTTCACTTTGTTTTGTAAAGGCCCATGCTATGGTTCAAGGATCCATCATTTCAGTTTAAAGTAGAGTTAAGGGGTGGTTCACATGTTCTACATCTGGATCCAAAACCAGTATATGAACTTGTTTCTATGTTGTCACCTGGGAATTTGTGACTTACTTTTTGTATACATGTATTTATACTAACTTTACCTATCTTAACTTTGTAATAACTATAATTTTAATTATAAATCCAAGTTTTAACCTGTACTGACTTTGTAACAAGTCTTGAGTCTGTTGATCTTGAAGTCAATGAATCTCACAAGCATAATTGCTTACAGTAACCTTACCTCATCCACATCGTCACAGTTGAAACCGTCTCCCGTGTATCCATCAGGACAGGGTCCACACTCGATACCATCTGCTGTCTCTATACACATATCGTCACGGAAACAGGCACCCGGGGCACACTTGGGTTTCTCAGTTGCACCAAGGTCATTTCCACCAAGACCTTTAATTAACAGAGGAAAAGCTAGTTAATTTTTTTCCTTCTTCACAAAATACAAAAGTAGTCATTAAGCATTATATTCACTGGTGTGTGACATGACTTTTGTTGGTGATTATCTTACCACAGGCCTGACACTCTGAGATAGTGTTTCTGAGAAATGAAGTCTCTTTGACCTGCAAAGGGTCAAACATAAACACGATTATATGTAGTCGGGCAAGCTGTCAAGGAGGTCAGGAGTGAGGAAGCAGGGATTAAGTGGCCTCACCTGCTGAATGAGGACATCTTTCAGCTCATTTATCACCTTCGTTAACTCCAGCATTTGATTGGACAGCTGCTTCGTGTTGACCCCTAAAAGAAAGGGACTGTTATTTAGTTTAACTGAAGCAGAGGAGGGGGATTTTCTGAGCCTGCTCTCAACTCACTCTGACAAACATTGACTCTTGTTTTCCCACAATGGTGACTGTTTTTCTAGGGAACATCTGGCTGTCTCTTTGGACATTTACTTCCAGAGAAAAGATTCTTACCCAAAGTTTGAACGGAGTCTCTTTGTTGGAAATGGCAGTCTTGTAATGAAGCCACATTCTCAAATGAGTCACCAACAACCAGCTTGAGCTCATCTAAACTTTCCTGTAAGAATAAAACAGGTCAAAGTGGACAGCTAAGCCCACTGTAAGCTTCCAGATCCATTATTGGGACAGAAACATTTTTATTATTGTATGGAAATGCTGTAACTGATGGATCACCTGGTCTCTGGCTTGCATGGTCTTTAGCTCCACCATACCATAGCCTGCTGGCAAACCCTGGAACGCAGCAGGGAGATCCCTGACTGTCTCCACCAGCCTGCAGTCCAGATGCAGCTCCACCCCGCCTGGCCCCTGCTGCTGCAGTCCCCTCAGGTGGAACAACAGTCGGTGTATTTGGCCGTCCGCCAGCACCAGGTTGTTGAAGGTTACTGAGCTCATCCTCTTGTCACTCCGCTGGTAGCGTAGCACAGCTATGGGAGGACAGGAAGAAGCGGGGATAGCAAAAGAGATCAGAGATGAAGAGATGAGAAAGGATTTACAGGAAGCATTTAATGTGTTAGTTCACCTAAATTATGAACATGTATTTTCTAACTGACCCGTAAAGACATTAAGCAATTCAGATAGTTAGGGTTTTATTTTTTATAAGGTACCAAAATAAAATGGAAGTTTAATGGGATTTCATTTTGTCATCATGGCTTTGAATGATGACATTTAAAAAATTGTACAACAACTTTCCAGAAACAGCATCAAAGACACAGGCTGACCACATTGTGATTAATTAGAATCAACTTAACAAAAACAGTCTCAGTGAAAACTGCTGACAATGTTTTTGGTGGATTATCCAAAGTTATGGGAACTTTCAATCTGAGAAGCTGTTCTGCTGTGAAATGTTCTTGTTATTTGTATTTTTATTGAAGCTCTGATGGTGTTTACAAAGTTGGGGCAGTTGAATGCTTCAATTTTCTGTAAAATAACGCCAGCACATCCAAACACAGTTCATGGTAAACCCACAATCATACATAGTAAGTGCACAAGCTGAAAAAACAAACAGAATCCAAACAAAAATATAGACATTACAGTAATAAAGACATTAGGAAAGGAACATATGCACACCCCTCCCAAGAGGTCATTCTAGACCACTCTGTTAACAACTGTCTGACAATGAATAAAAATTATCTACACAATTTATATGGACTTTTTTTCCGACAGAGCAAACCTGATTCTTTCAAAGCGAAGGGTACCCAACTAAAAATGTATTCAATACTGTTCTGAAGGTAGAGCTCATGTTGTCAGTGTTGTAGTAACGTTTTCAATGCTGTGAGCACCAAAAACTAAAATCCATTTTATTGTGTTGGTGTGGGTAGATACTCTTTCAGAGGCAGATATCTCAAAGCATGGGCAAATTAAAGCACAACTATCTGGCTAGATACAGCTGGAGATAACTGTGGTTAGTGATCGATTCAAATCAGTGTAGAACTGAGAGACAGAAAATATTGATTGACAACTAATATTTGTACTTTGATTGTAATGGAAATAAATACTGTGAATTTAAGCTTTTCACCTTAGCTCAACATCACAGCAATATTAAATGATTTGATTCTTATTTAAAATTGATATTTTTTCCAGCCACTTCGGGGAAGCATATGAACCAGTAAACACAGTATTCACATATTAACAATTTATAACATTATTATAACAGTGGCTTATTTACACATAGAGCAGATAATCAGTCATGTTTATGCCACCAATCAAGTACAAGTTACTTCAATATATTCACAAGCTAGTTTCTTGGCTTTGTCTGTCTGCTGTTTGGTGTTGTGCAGTAGGTTTATCTAACTTTTAACTTCCTATTCCAGCTGGAAAGATGCTTGTGCAATTTGGTGAGAATGAACTAAACAATGAATTTGCAGGCTGTACAACAAACAATGAGCTCAAAGACAATAAAATGCTCCATCGAACTGAGGGGGACTGCAGAATTAGGGGATCATTTATTTTTTCTCTCCTCAACTTTACACTTTGTCATTTAGCCCATTAGTCATATAAACATATTTATTAGTGCAGCTTTAGACTGTAACTCTTTCATACCTCTGTTGAGCTTCCCCATCACAGTGAACTCAAAGTATTTGCTGTTGTCTCTCGGGTTGTACAGGCCAAACACAGTGGTTCCAGTCTTGGGCTGCAACTTGAAGGTGGTTAGGATGAAAGCCTCGTTCACCCCTTGCTCCACCAGGCCCCCCTGCAGCAGGTCTGGCAGGCAATCGGGTGAGGTGAGCAGATCATAGACTGTTGACAGAGATGGGGAAAGAGAGAAGCGGTAAAGCACAGGAGTAATAGATGATGAGATATGAATATTTACAAAGCAATGCCGCACTCAGATCCCAGAGTAAACACATCGTGAGTCGATAAGAAGACGATGATGATGTTGACCCACTGTTTGTTGCTCTTGCGAGACGCTGCATAAATCAGACAGCATTAGTTTTTCAGGCAGAGTTGGCTCAGAGAAATCACAAGGATGTGGCTTAATCAAGATATGTATTATAACCATCAGATGTTATGTGTTTGTTTGTTACCATACCAAAGATATTCCTCCGATGAAATCTATATTAGTGCTCACTTTCAGTCATAACCAATTAATTGTTCTCACAGGCAGAGGTATGGTAGGATTTAGACATATCTACTGAGGAGCAAAATGCCAGAGAGAGAGGCTGTACACTTGTGCTTATGGTTTGAATGTTCCTTTAATAAAGTGGCTTGGGAGCTGGGCTGGCCACTGGAGGATGTGCAGTGAATCTCTAGTCCACCATCTGCACACATCATGAATACATAAGTACCCTAAAAGCAGTCTGCAAGGCCCAGTGTCGTGAGGGAGCAAAATTGCTCCCAAATGCTCCCAGAAATTGGCCATTGTCAGCCAAGAATGCAAAGCATGATCCCCGGAGATCTCTCCTTCTCTCTTTTATCTCTCTCCTCTGGTCCCTTGTGATTTCGTCCGGCACATGGCGTTCTTCAGTTAAACACGGGGGCTTTAAGAACGTGTGTAGTTAAATGTGACAAAGCCATTGAAAATGCCTGCTTATATAGCATCGTCAAAACCACTTTCACCAAACAATGATATGCTTTTGATTTGTGGAGGTCTTTTGTGTTCACAGTCATCAATCATCAACCTGGAGAGTGTTACACAAACATCTCATTTTGACTCAGCGTGACTTAGTAAAAAAAAAAAGAACAAAAAAAACAAGAGAACAATCATGCTTCACGATTTTAGGGTTAACATAAATACATAAAACACCCTTCAAACATACACACACACACTTGTTCATAAGCACACAGTCCCACTGTTCATAAGTCTTGTGGACAGACAGCTTTGTGGGGGTCAGGGTCGTCTTACAGCCAAGATCCTGAGAAAGTGCCTCGTTCACCCCCTGATTAACCTCAGATTTCAAGCTTCATAAAACTAGTTTAGCTGAAAGCCGTAAAGTAATCCAGTGTCTTGTCCTCTCCTTAACACCAGCGCATACATTTGCCACGGTCATAGATCCCTGTAAAGCATACAAATGGTTGGCATTCTTCATTTAAGTGCTTAACAAATACGTCAAGTTTTGAGGGTTTGCATGTAGAAAGCTATGATTTATTGTAGTTTCATGTGGTTTTAGTCAACCACTACTGGTGATGAGGGAATTACGTCATTAACTTCAGCATGTAGATAACATAAACAGTGAAGTCACATTTTTTGCACTAGCCACCAGTGACCTCGCTATACGGAGCAGAGATCCAGTGAAGATGTGATATTTTGTGATGTATAATGGAGTAATAATGATGATATTGTGCCCTCAGTTGCAGTTTGGAGATGTGCTCTATCCCTGAGCAGAGAGTATTTGTTCCACAAGTAGAGAGTGAATTTCGAATTCCTGTAATCGTAGCTCCCGGTGAAGCCGTCCTTGAGACATTAACATTGATCAATAACCCATACAGAACTAAAATAGCTGTTTTGTGCTACTAAAATCATACTTACTTCAGCTTTAAAATTGGCCACACTCCCTTTGAACACAGTGAATTCCACTCATGCAGACAACAAGTAATTTCAAAGGGAAATGATAGATGATGAACTCCATTAAACTGGACTTGTTTTATACATAACATCAGGCAGCAATTGCCAAAAGATTGCAGGGATTAATGGGTGTATGAAAGGTACACCATCAATCACCGGAGTGATTTGTAAGAAGCTGATAAAATATAAATATCAATATTTCTACATGTCATCTGGAGCTCAGTTTTGTGACTGAACTTGAACAAATGTGTGTGTGAGTGTGTATGTGTGACTTCAAGTTCAATCCTGCGCCCAGATCATGTCTGATTATTCCCATGTGTGTGACCTAGCTGGAGCTTTGTTTAAATTAATACGAGCCAGAAAGCTGAACCTCCTGAGCTCAAGCAATCAAGAAGATCCGGCTGGATAGATATGAAAAGCAGGGTGACTTTACTTCAGCTGAAAGGTGGTGAGGCTACTTCTACTTTTACTTTTTATACTGCATCCTTGTCTGCCTCCTGTCATAAACAAAAATTATTCCACTGCCCCATCTCTCTTTACAACTGACAGGGATATTTAGCATTTTATTCATACCTTGGTGAGTATCACACATAGTGTCAAATCCTTTGTGTTCTTTGGGTCTTATATTATATCATATTATATTTCCTTTCACAGAGTCTGCTTTATCCATTATGCATTGGACTCATACACAGTGTGTTAAAATACCCAGTGGTGGAGCCATTAAATCATTTTTGACACATAATGAAAATCGAGCACTGCATCACAGGCAGGATGTCAGAAAAATGCCTCCTTCAAATAAAATCACACATTTTTTGTGTGTCTTAAAATTTAAACAGAAAACCTGAACAGGTGATTTACATTTCTTGAATTGATATTCCCAGCAGCAGCAACCAGAGTTGTTGCAATCAGTTATGTGGCACAAATGATAATGTAATTTAAATATCTGAAGATAACATTTAAATTAAAACACTTCATTTTACTCACCTAAAGCCTGGGCTTCCACGTGTAAGCACAGTTTTACTAGCAGCTGCCAGGCCAGAAGCAGGGCTGTCCACAAACCCATTTTTGTCCTTCCTGGTCCCAGATCAGCACTTTCTCTGTAGTGACTCCTTTGTATATGACAGAGTCGCAGTTTCCAGGATGTCTGCGCCTGTTGTGAATGGTGGGTTTATGTCCTTGCCTCCTTTTTGAATCAGAAGTGAGACAAGGCTGTCATGTTAAGCCTATATGGACGCTTCTGACTGTGTGTGTGTGTGTGTGTGTGTGAATGTGAGGAAAAGGTTGCAAGACTCTTACTGAGGGAGGAGCATCAGGGCCCAAACCTGCTTTTAAAACCTTCCACAGACGGCCCCATGCAGAGAAGGAGTGACCTGGTGAAACTCTATTGCATTGGTTCCTACTGGCTGCTACCAATTCCCCTAGGCTCTTACACAAATGTACTGTACACGAACAGCTTCTAATCTAGTCTAGTCACTCATGTTTGGCCACTGAAATCATGTTTCAACCCAAACTGGATCAAAATATTTTTAGACTCTTGAGTTCATGTTTGGGGTGAATCTCCTATACCTTCAGCATTGAATGATATGACTGGTGATTTTCAATTTAAAAAAAACAAATTGTCAACAGTTCTCATGTGCAGAGACAAACCAACAATAAACTGATCTACTTACAAGTATCGTGTGTGTATCCAAAGCCCACTATCTGTCATTCCTCTGTGCCATAGACCTCTATTGTTGTCCTAAAACTGTTAAAAACATGTCACTGAGCCTTATCTTAGCACTGGGTGACATGTTCCTTCACCTCGAAGACTACAGGTACTTTAGTTTATTTATAAACAGCTCCAAACACTAACAGTGATCATGTTTTCACTCTTTGGAGAGTAGTTCCTTGTACTAAAGTTATTTGTAATGTACAATGTCAGGAGGTTGTGAAGATATGTAGCACAACAAACCAGCAAATCACTGTATATGGAACTGTGTACATGTAACAGCGTTCTGAAATTGAATGACCAAATAAATGTAATTGTAATCCGTCACATTTACTGGAAAAAATATGTAATAAAATCACAGTTACTAATCAAAATGTTGGTGATTACAATGGGCTTACATCCAGATATATTATTCTAGGTAAAGAGCCTATATCTAGAATATAACCTTCATTCTGTTGCTTGGCATTTGTGGCATAGTATAGTATAGGATGGCTTACAAGGAGCTGTCTCTACATCCAAACAGGCTCCATTCATTTGGCTGTGTGTGCTCAATTTTGTGCGTTTTCGATTCGTTCTCTTGTATGAATTTGCACCGCCTCTTGTCTGCCAGTCAAATTAATACACAGTGCTCTAAGTAACCTGAGTCTGTCATGCCTGCGACCAGGTAACCACGTCAAGGTGGATGGCCATGTCGTCGGACAAGAACACCATTCAATGCTGGAAATTAAACAACATTTTCCTAATGAAATCAGGAAAGGGATGTAACATCACTGGTCAGCGTAAAGCTTGTTTACCGGTGGTGAAAATGCTGTCAGCATTGAAGCGCTCCATGTCAAACCTTAGGAAACATCTACAGGTAAGTGTTGTCACAGTTTCAAAATGTTTGCTGGAAAAGTGTAATCAAAAAGTAATGTAAAGTTGCATTACTTTGATGTAGTAATTAAAATTATTACATTACTTATTATATTTTTAACAGGCTAACAAGTAATCTGTAACCCCCCCCCCCCATTCCCAGGCAAAGTCAGGAAATGAGGGCTCTGGAGCCCACGTCTTAACAAGCCGTGTTAACCGGCCAGCAGAGCTTCAGACAGGCTGGCTGACACGGCCTCCAGGTCGTCAGCATGTCTGGCACCGCGCAACTTGCCACATTTGGCAGGAATGAAGAGGTTCAGGTCTTGATGATGTTTGTTTTTCCTTGTTTCTTTGCCTGTTGCACCTTATTCCATGGATGAGTAACTACCATTAAGCACATGAAAGTACTGAATCAGTATTAATGATGTTTGAATCAGTCACTAATTCAGTAAAAGAAGAGTCTCAGTGGTTGCAAGATCCCACTTAAAAGCAATAACACTAGTATCTATAGCAACAAACAGCAGCAAATGAGTCATAGTTTCCATACGTCTCCCACAGGTGTTCCTTGTGGTTAGTTTGTATTCTGCTGCTTTGGTCTTTTGGTTTGTACTGATATGGAATCAGAGACAGGACACCCGGAGTTTTATCTGCCCTCTGATTGGCTTTCAGAATGATCCTTTACAGGCGTTCGGGTCCTGGATCAGAGAAAGCCTCACAGACCTCCATGCATGGTCTACAGCTGCAGCTGCCAGGAGCTCGACAGACCACATCAGTCTACTGGAGGACCTGGGCTGAGTCACATCATGGTGCGGTTGATGATGTCAGGCAATGACTGCTGCAGCTGGTTCAAAGATAAAACCAAACCCCAAATGTGTCTGACACCATCGCCTGACTATTTTTATTCATGATACTGATATGACAGAATCCTGAGACTGTGATATTCACACTCATGATTCAGATTCTCCTCATATGGTTGGCTGGTAACAGACACTAAAGATTATAGCATTGCTGTAATCACGATGACAACAAAATGACTTGTGTTACCAATGAATAATAAGCAGCCAATCTGAAATAGAGGACTGTTTGTGCTCTTAGAAGAGGTCTGGCAATTACCATTTTTCAAAATCTTTGAACCAAAAAGAAAACAAGACAAAATGGTAAGAAAAAGGGCTGATTAAAGGTTCGTAATAGGAAGCATGTGCTGGATTAATAACAAAACCTAGGAAGATGTTTTGCTGTATTCCAAGAGAGAGAAAAAGGAAACACGCACCTAACATTTTATTAATTTTACTTATTCTCTTCCAATCTATCCCAAGAGGAAATTTATTCTAGATTCTTGTCTAACTTTTGTGCGTTTCCTCCTTCTTGTAGTGGTTCAGGTTTCTTGCCCTAACTAATTACAAACACAGTTTTTGATCAAGTTCGAGTGTTTTTTGTTATTTTTCTTCTGCTATGTTATTATAGGATCTTTTATCAAGCTATGTGGATTTATTTTTCAATGGAAAGCTGTGCATGAATGTTTACTTATGGACTATATACTGTTTAGTAGAATTACTCCGGTAACACCAGCTTGACAGTAATAATTATTTTAGTCTTTAGCAGACCTGGTGAGAAGCTATTTTATTGGAATTGATAGCAGTTTGGAAAGCAAATTCTCTATTGCAAAATATTCTATACCATTTTACTCATTTGGTACACATAAATATATAACTTTTTACACCAATGTGCCATTTTCCAACATAAATGAAAATGATTTACCAATGTTGACCATGTAAAAAGAACTGTCTTATGTAAAAGAAATTACAGGATGTCAAGAAAATAATAATTGGATTCACCACATAAAGGTTCCTATTCACAAGAAATTCTTTCATAAAACGACTTACATCAGTGCTCTTGTGTTTGAGGAATGGACACAGACTTATACAACATAGCAAACCACAGCTGGAGGTGACCATAAGTCTCCTTGCTACTGCGCTGAGTGCTTATTACACTGTGGGATGCAGTGTCTTACAAGTTCTGCACTGTCTTACTTGATGAAGTTATGTAACAGCAGCCAGTCAGCAAGTCAAAGAGGTCTGATCCAACACCTCATTAAATCTGATGCATCTATAAAAAAACCTCACCTCTGTCTGGCAGAAGGAACTCACTCCAAAACCGAAATTACACTATTGAATTGCCTGAACTTTCAGTATTAGACAGACTGTAATGCTGAACCCAAGGCAGGGGTTTAATAAATGGACCCACATCCTGCAGCATATTTAGACTGCAAACTCTTGAGCCAAATTGGTATGTCATGGTGGATAAAGCTGTCGAGTTTCCTGGAATCGTCTAACACAGCATAGAGGACATGAATACAAATTATACATCAAATGTTATAGATCCAAAATTAATCAAAAAACTCATTCTGAGCTAATGTGGAACAGAACATTTTTAGAAATGAGGCATCGCTTATTACAGCTGTAGATTTATTTAGTCATTTGCCTTGAGGTAATCAAATTAAATTTGATGCAACATATTGAAACGTGAGCTAAAGTATTATTGTTGTTTTTTAAAAGACAAAAAAGAGGATTTCTCTAATTCTTAGAAACCAATCATGAAAACATTACAGGAAGAAGATGAAACCATTACCGTATTTTTAAAATTCCATCTACCTGACCATATCGCCCGCCTTCACATCTCTGTAAAATCATTCAAAATGGTTGTGGACACTGTAACATAAACCTGAATGCCCTTCTTATAAAAACACAGCCATTACGCTAGATTGATGATACGCGCACAAAGGTATTCTCAGAATAGTCTTCCTGTGATGGGGGAACATATCATTTCTAAAACAACAAAGTGGTTTCAGTGTCTCATTAAATGTCTCAGTATTATGCAACAGTACTCAATGAAGGCCCCCGCAAAGTAGCCGGTAGAAGTTGCGGTTGATGGCTTTTCCATGTGTGAACTGTAAGTTTATTCTCAGACCATTTCAGACTCTCCAGCTGCTCCTTCAGTCACACACACCACACCAGCTGGATGCATTTACACTCGCTCACTTCAGCTCAGTCTCACCTACACCTACACCTCACTCTGTGGATGGAGACTGCTGTAAATCAACACTGTAGATACTCGACACCAAGTTGACCATGCAGCTCTGCAAATCTCTCTGTTTTTCACATGGATACGCACTCAACACCTTTTATTCAACATTTTTTCATTTATTTCTTACCATTCTCTCTTTCCTTTTTATTATTTCATCTATCATAAACCAACACACACTCATCTTAAGTGCAGAAAATATGGTTTATTTGACTTGGCTCAGCATGTTCATAAAGGATATTTCCTAGCAAAAACGGTATCAAACAATTGCTTTGGGATCTGAGGAGTAAACACATCTAGAGAATATTGAGCTGCTTATTTACACAGTGCAAATAGCGCTGCATTGTGCTCCATTGAGTCTTATTCCAGGTGCTCTCATTAATCCTTGATATTTATGGAACATTGAAACCAAGCGTGTCTGGCTAGAAAGGTCTGCCATGTAGCGGGAAACAGCAAATTTATACATAGTCGGAAAGCACACTGGGTCATTTGTTCAGATACAGTACATTTCACACCCACATCTTTGCCAGGCTCACCCAGCATGATTGACTACAACGAGGAAGACAGAGGGGCGTGCGTAACAGAAGGAGGAGAGGTAAAAGAGCACGTGGAAACAATTATTGCCCCTTCCCAGTGTTTAATCTGGCACAGCAGATGCAAGGTGACATGCACGTGTTTGGGTACATGTTAGGAATAAGAAAAACAACTTTCATACTCTTTGCTCCCTCTGTTCCACCTCCATGCCTTGTCAGATATAAGGTTGATTAGTCAAATTGTTGCTGGGTTGTGGAGAGTGACGGAGAGTATGAAAAATGCAAGAATCTCTGTTCGGAATTGTTACCGGCAGGGATTTCAGTGTGCACACAGAATGTCAAATAACAAAGAGACACAGTGAACTCCCCACTCAAACATTAATTCTGTATTTATTGAAGCAAATATCAAATATTAGAGATGAATATGTTTATGCCGCATGAGCATAACTTTTAAGCCAGCAGAATGCAAATTTGCTAAAAAGTGGTTTGCTCTTGCGTAGGAGTGTTGGTTTGGTAAGCAGTATAATATGTTTGAGTTTTTGAGGGGGAGTATGTCATTCTGTAATGTGGAATTATAACATACTGTTCCTTATAATAAGTGTTTCATGAGGGGAAGTGGGCCACATGTGGTAAAATGAAGTTACTTGATATGGCAGCTCAAATTAGTGACCTTGTTTGAATGTTAAGGTACTGACTCCGTGCCAATTCAGCAGAATTCCTTTGTTACATCCAAACTCTTTGAAACTGGACTCTGTTTCCTGTCTAGCAGTATAGGAGAAGGAAGATAATGCATTTCCCAGAGAGGCAGATGTCCGATCTCCAAAGTGAGGTTCAGGAAATGAACAGATTTCTTCCACATTGTCCCAGCCTCAGTCTCCCTTACCTTCAAGAGTTAGTAGAGACGAAGCATAAGGATAGGATTTGGATTTTCTTTCGTGACACCAAATGCTCAGACTCATGCTTGTCACCATATTCCACATGTATCTAAAAAAGGCTTTAATTTAGCCTTTACGCTCGGAAATTCACATATGGCATTTAAGGCTGGCCAGTGTGGTAATTGTCCCCTTTTTGGAGAGGATATTACAGGGTCGACAGATCTTAACACAGGCCCCTGCTATGAAGAAGTCACTAAGGTTCACAGCAACAGGGTGTAAGAACATGGTGATTTACAGCAGCCTGTCCCACCTGTGACTGCTTGTTTGCCCCAGGCTGAGGATACATTTTATGGTGGTTGAATCAAGGACAGTCTATAGGCCAAAATTCATGGGTTATAGGATAATTCTAGTTTATTATAACATACTCATCAAAGCAATTGGAAATGATCAGACAGGTTGTAAAACCTAAAGTGAGTGAACCCAGCAGTTATCCCTCATCTAACAGGAAAGCTGTGTATACAACAATATGTGAGGTCAAAGTTGGTCTGTAAACTGTAATGGTCAGTTTTTGCTTCCATATACATTAAGTCTGACTAACACAGAGGTTTGTTTAAGCTGCGTCTGACTGTTTGTGTTTCTTTCCCAGACCTCAGCAACTTTGTGAGTACAACGTTTTTCATTACTGATAGGAAAAAAGGACTACAAGTCTAATAGTGTACAGCAATGCTAGGAGTTCTGTGAGGCTGCACTTTGCTTTGAGCTTAATGATAACATCAGCATGTTTACAATAACAATGCTAACTTGCTTATGATTAGCATGTAATGTCTACCACATTCACCAAGCATGCTAACATTTGCGCCCCCCCCCCCCCTCCTTAGAAGGTTGTTTGAGGTGAATTTTCCTTTTTCTTTCCAATTTGAATCGAGGATCTGTGAATAGAGGATGTTGCGTGATGTACAGGTTGTAAAGCCCACTGAGGCAAATTAGTGAGTTGTAATATTAGCCTTAACAAATAAAAATGTAATAATAAAAATGACGATTTAGCGTGAAACACAAAATAAAGTTGAAAGCTTGGGAATGCAATTACTTTCCAGGTATTTGACCCTAAACCAAAGTATTGGCCTTAAGTCATCCTGTGGGGAATATGAATGTCTGTGAGACATTTCCAAACAATCTATCCAATAGTTATTGAGCAATTTCACTTAAATGTCTCAGAATTGTCGTGCTTAAGGAAAAGTCAGCGGATCACTAAACTCAGAAGGATACCATACCTGGGAATCATGAATGTCTTTACCACATTTCATGCCAGTTGATGTAGTAGATCTTTTGCTGGATAAAAGATCAGGGGATCATTAAAGGTAGCCTTGGCTTTATCCTCCAAGGACCATGAATGTCTGTACAAAGTTCCATGACAATCTATCCAATATGTGAGTCTGGAGCAAAGTGGTGAATAATAATAAATAAATAGGACAGATTTTACATGTGATAAATAGTCATTTTGTTATTTCACTCAAACTTTAATCGCACAACATGAATGAGTGGATGGCAGTCAAGGATGATGAATGGGCATTTGCAAAGCATTTCATCTGCCAACACAGTGCTTCTGTTTGTTCCTCGTTGTGTAGAATTGATGCCAAAACATGTACTAGTAACTAGGTTCATAGTTTTCATGTGTGTGGGTGTGGGTGTGTTACGCGTGGATGTCTGAGAATGGAAACCAGGTGCTTGGTGTTGCCAAGGCAGGCTTGTTGTTGCATCGTCAGCTTGGTGTGTCTAGAAGGAGCTTAACAAGCTCAACAGGACCCCTCACATCAAACACTCCGCTAATGGCTGATAAACTCATTGGGCTCGGTCAGGCCGGACAACAAATGGGCACGTTTACGTTCATGGCAGCACAGCAAAACCTCAGTTTACTTCTCAGGCCCTCCATTCATAATCCAGGCCAGCTATTCATGAGATGTTAAGAGGAAACGGGTCTCTGGTTTATGGGAAAGCAATAAAATGTAAAATCCTTGACTGGTCAAAGCAGCAGCTTGTTAAAAAAAAGACAAAAGGAAGACTTATATGTGAGGTAAGAATGACAAAGGCAGATGGAGAGAGACAGGCTGCTCTGATGCCATAACATGTCTGGGTACGGTTAGACAACAGCCAGAGTCATCAATGATGGAGACAGTTAAAAAAACACCAGTGAAATACACACCAGAGGGCTTATCAGGGTAAATCAACAAAGTGATTAGGAGTGATTCATCTCTTATGGAAACACGGATAAATTTTAAACAGATGCTGTGGTTCATTTGCAGGTTGTTAACAACACAGTAGGTTGTAACAGTTTTTCCTTCTAGTTTTCAATGATTTGCCAACAAATAATCTCCATTGTAAAGTAGCACAAGACTAAAAATATATATTGAAACTGTATACATGACTGCTTACTTCAGCAAATCTTTGTGCATTGCTGGCTGAAAATGCTTCACTTTCTCTGCATTTACAAAATGAGATCAACATGTGTCCAACAAACACTGCTAGAATGAGTGCGGAAGAGAAAGAATAAAAGACCCAAGAGGCACATTAAGGTTTTGAGGAGTGAAGTTTAATCGGATCATGATTGTCTTTGTCGAAGGTCAAATATTTAATTGGTTTATGGGACAAGCACAACCAGAGCAACTCCTACATTCACTCAGCCAACTAAAACTCTACATTTATACACCGTCAGAGCAGAAAAACCCCAAGAACCACTTTAAGAAGCACAGTCTCACAGAGGATTGTTACTTTTGACAAATGACAGACATTTTGCTTTTGCAAAGTTTGGGGCGAAAGGCTACCACATATTATCTTTCTCATTTCATCTGAGCACACTGTTCCCAACTAACGGTTTTCATCTCCTATCAATGGAATTTATTGTTCTAGCCAGGTAAAACTCTCATTCTCTCCTTTCTCTTGGGCAATCTCTCTGATTATGCTTTAGCTGGTTGAGATCAGTGTTACTCTCTGGGAGAGTAAAAGTGACCTCAGTCTGACTCATTGGTCGGCATCCATCCGCTTCCCAGAGCCCTACAACATGCACAGACTGATAGAGAGGCTGACAGAAGGACAGAGTGGCAAAGTGCTGTTGGGTAGACAGACGTACAGATGAACAGAGAGACAGATAGCCTACAGACAGGCAGGGTGCTATGGTTGCCCCATGACGAAGAAGGAGGGAGGCAATTTAGAGAGGGTGTGACCTTACTGGCCAGACTGTTAGCAACAGGGGCAATGGACTATAAAACGACATCACAGCGTGCTGGTTGTGGAAGCAGCTAATCGCTTTCCTATGTAGATCCTAGAAAGAGAAAACAGAGACAAATTGTTAATTGGCTATTCACCAAATACTGATTGTCATCATAATTGCAATTATGATTTAACAACCGTAAGTGGGCAAAGCAGGTCTGTCAAGCTTTGGATTTCTCAAAATGTAGAAGCAGTGTAGGAGCAATACTCTGCATATTAAGAGGGAGGGAAGCCTTCCGAACAACACAAGTGCAAACGTGTAAGAAATTGTGTTTATTTGCTCTAATGTACGCTGCAGGCATGCAGTAGCAACTGAGCGTTACTTCTTAGGCCAAGGAGCACATCATTAACTGACTATATTAGTTTGTGGGGTTACAGGTGATGTTAAAAATAGTCCTCTACACTAGCAAAATGCACTGTGTAGTATTTTCTACCTGTGTAACATATATATATATTATATTATATATATTGGATATGGGAAAGTTTACACTCCAACAACCCCAGCCATTAAGTGACCCAAGATTGAAAAAATATCAGTTAAAAGTTTTACATACTAGTACTAATTAGCTCTATATTCCAATACAAGATCAATGCTATTCCTTTCATGTCTTATGGATCACCAACTGGTGAGGACACTGACTTTTCCCTGTAACAAGCAGCTATAGCCGATACAACACTTTCTTTTTTAAAACTAGTCAGCTTGAAATATTAAAAAGTCAGCCAAAAACCCTTGGCTTGAATAAACGTTAGCTTGACACTTAACGCTATAATCTGCCAAAAGAAATAGCCGTCTGCTTTTGTTTACTGCTGTGTGAAACTGAAGACCCATTATTTAAAGATTACCAAGAATTTCAATTGGTAGCCACTGTTATCATCATTAACTGCATGTCCAAGAGCTGAAATCTTGTCAGGAGTAACTAAGGGCACAGGGCTACTTAATCTAAAATGACAAAAGGTGAGTCTATGCATGTGTTAGTATGTGTGTATGTGTCTCACCCGACTCCAAGTGTGAGCAGGTGTGAAGCCAGCAGTGAGGGAACAAGAATGAGGAGAACATCGGAGGAGAAGATGCCCCTCTTCATCACCTCTGTCTTCCTAACACTGAGGGAGCCCTGCTGCTTCGGGTGCTGAAACACAAACTCTCTGCAGAGGCAGGAGAGAGAGAGACAAGAGGACGAGGAGCCAGAGATGAGAGACACAGAGTGAGGGAAGATGGAGAGGGGGGAAAGAAAAAATAAACAGAGATAATGAGAACCCAAGAGAGAAGACCGAGAATGCAAGAAAGGTAGTCCGAGACCATGAAGACCTACTACCTGTCAAATAGACTTATTGTATTGCAGCAGATTAAAAAGGTATAAAAAAGTGTTGCAGTGTAAATAAAAAATAGGGTGACTCACATAAGTCTCAATATTCAAAGGTATAATCCATACATTTTTAACTTTGTTAGCATCATTTTTACATTATTGACATAAAAATGTTTCTTTAGTTGAATATATATTTAGATTTCTTCACAAACAACACTATAGCTGTGCTGGTTTTCAAGCAACCTTGCTGGGAGACGACCAAAACTCACTGCATCTGGTTGTTGTTGGCCAATTGTAACGTCACAAAACAATGTGTTGATTTTACATTTCTGTTTGTTTACAGATTAAACAAACAAGATAAAGCTTGATAATTTACGGGCACTGGTAGGTGGTCTTTTGGACTTTGTGCAGAGCTAGGCTAGCTGTTTCTCTCTGCTTTCAGTCTTTTATGTTAAGCTAAGCTAATCACCACCTGGCTCCAGCTCCATGTTGAAAAGACAACATGAGAGTGGCTTTGATTGAAACTCTCACAGAAAGCAAATTTACTAAGATGTAATTATTTGAAACGTATAAATATCTATAACTATATACCTCTAAAAATCTATGGATGTGATATATATAGGCCTTTATACTATACATTATAAAGTATTGCAGTTAACACAATGAAGTTACATAAAATACATTGTTTCAAAGGAGCTGCTCTTACTTTGGTGGCATATTTTCAGGTCTACTGGACCAATCCCACACCCAGTCAGTGTCCACCCGCCGATCACTTTCCTCCTGTTCACAGCAAGACGAAAAGGTCAGATGATGTGTCATAGCAATAAAATAATATGAGGTAAAGCAGATGAGAAAAAAATCAGTATAGAGAGAGTAAAGTGTTAACTTGATATTCATAAACATCTGGAGTCATGTAAATATTTAGAGGAAATGTCAAACAGCACCCGATTTAGCAAGAAGAAGTTGCTCAAAAAGTGAAAACAACTTTGACTTTTTCTTGGATGAGAAGGAGGGAGAGAGATGAATCGATGAGCAAGTCTCATGTTTCTCCCTGTGGATTTTTAAACTATACTAAAATGAATGGAAGTGAGTGACTGGCTGAAAATTAAAACATTAGTATAATAGTCCCTCTGTGTTTTGGTTAATGGTAAAACAATGTAAAATTTACTGCAGTGTAAGTACGTTACATGTGATTTGTTGATAGTTGGACTTAATCATAGATCATTTAACAACAAAATTAAATGTCTGACTTGATTTTTTTCACATGCATCTGTTTTGCATATATTCAAATACAACCATTGTAGAAATCATCTGATAGACATTCAACTTTTGTATGTAATTCCAGTAAATGCGAACCTGTATGGTAACACAGTCACTGTCCTGCTCACTGGAAGGTCTTGGAGAACCAGTGGACTGTGGAGTCAACACCTGTGGGGGACTGTGGACGACAAACAGGCAATTAAAATGTACCATCAGTCTAAAAATATGGACAGCCTGCACAACACTACACTTCTGTTGAAATGAACAACAAAGCAGAGAAAGCACATTGTGAAAAACAACCAAAGTTCCACTGAGCACAGAACGAAACTCATTACTGTGCAAATGATTTTTTTTTTTTACACCTCACTGTATAGCTCAAACCCCAATACCTCAGAACAGAAAACAAAGAATACACAAACAATTGTCATCATTACCTGTCTTTACTCCTTTCACACTCGAGCTGTGCCTCCAGAAGGATTCTCTCCAGCTCCCCCTGCAGGGCGGAGGAAATGCTGTCCTGCGGCCCCGTCAGACTCTCCCTGCGGCTCACGGCTGCAATCAGCTCCTCCAGCTCGACCCAGGAGCCTGATGACGAAACAATACAAGCAGCAGAGTTTGTAATGATGCCTGAGCAGGAAGCATAGAAGGCAAGACAATGGTAAGGCTTCATGAATTATACCCTGTAGTGAGACAGAGAGGAGTCATGATGAGGAAAAGTAAACATATTTACATTGACATGCCACACAAAAGTCATTTTATTTGACTGAGCAGTTTTTCAATATTACTGCCCTTCAGTTAAATCATACTGTGGGGATATTTGCACAGAAGATACAAGGTGTTTGAATGATTTCATTATGATTTAAGGCGGAAATGCATTTAAGTTCTCATACAAAAATGCCTATTTTAATTTATTGTTGATGCCCCGGGGACTCATTTTGATGTTAAGTATCTACAGATATTGTAATTTATATTTGTATGTAATTTTTAAATATATTTCTCTTTTACACATATTTTTAAAATGGCAAGTTAATTTGAATAGGTTACTTTGTTCAAATTAAACAAAATCATTTTTTTGAATTCTGTTACCATTTCTACATTTTGATGAGGTTTGAGGCTAAATGATAATTTAATTTAATTTAAATTATATCATATATATTTTTTAATCTAAAAACTACCCAAATAAGTTAGTAGCATTATTAGAGAATTAATTGATTTTCTGTCCTTTAATTGATTATATCTGAGCTTTTTCAGAAATAATGCTATTTGTATTTGTTTTTTAATTTGCTTTAATACAAAAATAAAAATCAGACCACAAAAAAATAAATAAAAAAGCAACTTGAGAAGAAAAACCCATGTGCCCCAAACCAAACTCTTTATAATTATCAGGAAATCTGTTTGGCTCCAAACTAATGAATATTTCTTCTCACAAGTTTCCTCAATGGATTACCAAAGAATTTGACTCTCTCTCAAAACACACAGACCCTTAAAAACAAACTAGAAAAGTAAAGTTAAAAGTCAAAAGATGGATTGTACAAATGGCAGCCCTGACTGCATGTAGGCAACACATGAACATTTGTTGGTGTTGGGCTGGTTACAAGTGGGTGGGCATCTTCATTCTTCATAACATAATAAATATCAATACCAGATAAATATATTTATTAATGGCTGAAAATGCCTGATTTTTTTTGCATTAGGTGCATTACATTAATTGGGTCTATTTTGGTTTGTTTCAGTGTATATTATATTGTTCAAATTATTGTTGTTTTTTTAAAAATCATGCCAACTCGTTTCAATTATTTCCTTGTTTTTTTTCAAGCAATTACTGACAAACTTTATTATCTCCAAGTAACTCATTGTATTCCATTTCTGAGCCTCAGAATGATGATTGTTTTTGCCAGAAAGATTTTAATATAGTGATGCTGGTTTCATATATCACAGAGCCCGAATACAGACAATGTTGTTGCTTTGGCATTGAGGGCACAGGCATGTGTTGTTGTGTGGTGACGTATCGTGACTTATAAGCAGCACCATGGGATGTCCTGACATGACACAAGATGACGTGAGCGACGTTGAATGCAGGATGAACAACAAGCTCATTTACACTCACTGAGAACTTTATTAGGAACACCTGTGCAAGCTAATGCAATCCAATACAACAGCTCTGCCATCCATTCTACTCTCACGAGGCTTATACATCTTCAGTTTTTGTTGACATTGTCAGAAAGGTGATAATCCTACTTTATGTTTATTATTGAGGTCGTAGCATGTGGTGGTGTACTGTAGTACCTTATATGGACAGGTGTCCTTGATATTTTTTTCAACCCCTAAACATACAGGAGGGCGGCTCTGCCATCCATTCTACTCTCACGAGGCTTATACATCTTCAGTTTTTGTTGACATTGTCAGAAAGGTGATAATCCTACTTTATGTTTATTATTGAGGTCGTAGCATGTGGTGGTGTACTGTAGTACATTATATGGACAGGTGTCCTTGATATTTTTTTCAACCCCTAAACATACAGGAGGGCGGAAAAACAAAGAACGAGAGCTATTAATGGATTCTGAAAACAAACACGCGGATGAATGAATGGACACAGTGGTTCACTGGGTACATGAGCAGGAAGAGATTTACACATGCACACACACACAAACACATGCACGCTGGCGTGTATGGCGTGCACACACCCACAGCCAAACAGTAGGGCAGGGCTAACTCGGGCTGACAGCATGCTTGCTTACGTAAGGTCTTATTTCTGTTAGAGATTAGCCATTCACCCTCTCCCTTCCTCCCTTGTTTTTGCATCTCTTGTCATGTTGTCTCTGACACAAGCAGCATTTACAAAATATCAGCACCTCATCTGCCTACCAAAGTATCCTTCCCTCTCATCTGAGCTCTTTAATCTTCCTTTTTGCGGGTTTATGACACTGTGTAATCACACAAACAGCAGCAGGGGGTAGAGACATGAGTGGGCAAAGTGCTGGATGGAGGGAGGGCAGAGCGGGGAAACTGTGCCATTGCCCTAGTTATTTTTTTTACAGAGGGGAGTTGTGACATAACAACTGACTGACTTATTTATCCGTCGCCATTCTGCAGTACTAAATCAGTTTCTATGCTGCAATCCTGTACACGTTCATCTGTACCACACTGCCAAAACAGCTTTATGTAATGTGGACAAGAGCTGGATGCTAAATGACTCAATGAAGTGCAGCACAACAGATTCCTTTTTGCTCTTATGAATGAATGCAATGTCCTGCTCCCCGTAACACTGTCTCCACGTTTTACCCAGCATCCTATGTGCTCAAGCAATGTGCATACATCACACTGGAGCTATAAGCTTCAGGAAATCTCCACAGCTTAATTGGTTTACAGTGATACAAACAGGTGAGTCAGGGAATCCATTAAACTGGCAGTGCTTGTTTTGTTTCTCTGTGGCATCCTCTCACACCTGCTTTAAGTCTGACAATGCAGTTAGTATCATGTGTCTCCACAGATGAGCAGCTGTGGATATCTGCACATCAGCCCTGGAAACACACTGAGCGCATGAATGGGGTTCATTGTTTTTTTGTTTACATAGGTGATGGGTATTTGCACAAGCTTAAAAACAGAATTTAGATCAATCTATGCACATATACAGTAGGCTGCAGCTTTAGTCATGATCTATTGTAGCTGTCTCATAGCTTCATATGAGCAAAAACATCCTGCTGTAAAGGCACATAAACAAATACATGTCATGACACTGCAAAACAACAACGGCCTGGTCCATGTACCACCATCACTCACCGTAGAGTCCGTCCTCTGGTGTCTGCGAGCCGGACACAGACATGCTTGAACGCCGGGGGGCTGGGGCTGGAGATCGGAGAGATGCTGACACTGACCGAGGAGGACAAGCAGGTGGAAATGAGTCGCAGCCCTGTACGCTTTTCCCCCTCAATCACTCTTGTGTTTGTTGTAGTCTAAATAAGGACACCGGGCACCGACGCAGCGCTAATCCGACTCCCCACCCCTCCCTCCCAGCATCACCTCCCCCCTCCCCCCTCCCCACGTGTTCGGAGGGAAGAGGTAAACAAAACAAGCTGTGAGCTCAGCAGGTAAAGAGCCACACCAACAACGAGCAGCAGTGGCTGTGTGTGCCCTGAAAAATGTCCTTTATCCCATTTATTTTCTAAAGTGGACACAAAACAAACACACGTGAGTTCCAGTTGACCCAATAAACCCTCACTTCTGATTGAAAAATGTGGTCGATTTAGATGCTTATATAAGAAACAGAGGCTTACACTGTAATACATTTTTGTAACAGACATTTGAAAATAAACTACACAAACCCCAAAGCATCACTGAAGTCTAAGCTATACATACCTCAAATGTTCTTCCAGCTGACTGCTGGAGATGTTACATCATCTATTTGGAGCTATTACAAAATAGGAGTTAAGCAAGGAGGTCATTTTATTTAAAGATATAGAGAGGTACATCTTTCGAATAAGGCACCCAGTAAGGCAGTTGGTATTTAATTAATAAATGCTTGTGGGTTTCATACTTTTTAAAGAGGTACCAAGTCCAGAGTTATAAATGTTAATAAAGAAGAGATGCTCTGCAGGTTTTTGCAGAGGGTTATTGGTCCATTTGAGTGTCTACTTGATGAATAACTGTCAAAACACATAAATCAGTCAACAATTGGTAAGTCCAAGAAAAATACTGAGGACATGAACTCAGTGTCCTCAGTATCAGCTACAGCCCTGAGCATATCATGCAGATTAGGTTACTTTAATACTACATCATTGTTTTGCAAGTTGATATTACATAGCATTATATTCTCTGATAATAATGTGCACACATTTCCACTCCTTTGGCAGCACAATACTTTATTAAGTGCCTCAACAGCCATGTCTGTGAAGATTCTCAGTCATCCAAGTCATGGTTATCTGAACAGGGTTGAATCAATGGCATATGGACTTGGTTGTAGATACCAAGCCCTCAGGAAAAGTGCTAAACTTTGAAGCCAATCTGACATAGTGGCCAAGCCTTGTAATTACAACGTCACGTGATGCTATTGGGGCCCAAAAAGACGTTTCCCATAGACTTACATTGTAAAAGAGACGTCTGTAAATCAGCAGTTTCATTTTTTTAAGCATCACAACCCCCGTAAAATGACTCGTTTCCCATGGATGTATTGGGCCCATAGCATGTGCAGCATGTTAGGGTATCCACAAACTTTAAGTGCAAAATCAAGTTTGAATGAATTTGAAATGACCCACAATTCATTCGAATTCATTCGAATATGCACTACCCTCCCTTGCGCATGCCAGGCTAAGTGTGAATAATATGCAGTCAAACAAGGCTGTACATTTGGTGCTGCTCCGCTCCTCTGTGCCTCCGCCTCCACTGGAAGACAGCTGCCTTTTACACAGTCGACAAACAGTCTTATCTTTCTCTCTCTATCTATGCTCCTTAACGTATGCTTCACTGGCTGGTGACTGTTGGCGCAGTCCAAAAAGGCCAAGCACAGCTTACACAGAGACCAGTGCTTTACTTTGATGCAGTATTTATGCACTGAAAACTAGTGGACTTGTAAAGCAACCTGCAAGCAGGCAACCCCACAAAATCATGCATATGTGCCCCCAAGAAAGCTGTCTGAAAACAGTTGACACTAACCACAAAACCACAAACAAACAAAAACAAAAACAAATGGATGCAACCCAAAGGGCAAACACCACTCAGGGGGGAAAACCCTGCATAAAAGCATATCAGAACAATAAAAACCAACCTTCTGCAAGGCACACGACAATCCAATATTAGTTCAGAACCAAACATTTCCTGCAGAAAAACACATGGTGTGTCTCCCAAAAACCAGAGCTAAAACAGAGCTAAATCAAAGCAAAACCAAACACCAAAACTGCCCAGGCCACAAAACACACAGCCCAAAAGCCAGCATGCACCTGGACCAAATCACCTCATCTGCTGCGCAAACACACCATACACCCAACTGCTCCCTGAGGCACAAAACTTTTTAACAGACTAACCCGAATGGACAAGCCCCCATTTGTTATGACCTCGCTCGACTGACCACAACAAAAGAGAGACATATCATGTTAAAGTTTAAAAAAAGATAGTTTATTAAATCAACATAAACAAAGAAACTAAATATTTATGTGCTCTATTTGTATTTCCATATAATCAGTTGTGTAATGCGCATGAGTGGTGGATATGTATGTGGGTGTTGTGCATGCATAAAAGCTAAGTATAACAAAACTAAAGCAACATAACTAAATCAAAATGGTTAACTGAAGGGGAGAGCAGAGAGCTGCGTGCAACGAGCAGTCAGAGTGAGAGAAGAAGATATCTCACTCGTTACCGAATTTGGAGACAAAAGCAGGTTCTTGTGTTCTTATGCAGAGGCCTGTAGCACACATGTTCAGGTGTAGGCTGCATAGTTTCCCCTGGCGTGAGAACAATGGATTGACAGGAAAACAGTGCTGTAGTAGATTTGGAGTTACATGTGTATTTTATGTTACATCTGGACACAAATCACATGTCCTGTTGCATTGTACGCTAAAAAGTAAGGCTTTACTCGGTAGTGTAACTACTCCATAGCAAACTTAAACATTGTTTTGTTTGGTTGTAGGAGATTAAGGATTGCTTGCTTGAGGCTGGGAACAAGTGTTCCAAATTCCTCTCCAAATTCTGCATGAATACAACAGTAACTGTGCTGTAGTGAAGTACACGTCATTTATTTGTTAGATTCATGGGTGGATTATGAGACAATGCCCCCCTGGGCACAGGCATTTGAAAGGTCCCTCTCATGGAGCTCTGTGTTGCAGAACAAATTAAATAAACATTTAACAAAAGTGACATGTCATGGAGAGATACTCAATGTTATTGTTAAATAAGCTTCATATAAAAAGCTTTGGTATAGTGTCACCCCTACTCCTTTCAATATAAAAGTGGTTGTGAGTATGCAATGACAACATTGTTATCCATTTGCCTATTTAATTCTTGTTCACTGCATCTACAATTTATGCTGTAAAAGCCCTTAGGAATAAAAGATGTGGGAAGGTTGTGGTGTTTTTTGTGTTTTATTTTGGTTGTGTTTGCTTCTCTAAGTCTGCATTTGAAAACATACAACATGATGTTATAATTCTTTATATCTGTAGAAGGTTCTCAGCACTAACCTGTTGTTGATATGTCAGCCACCAGCAGATGTTAATTGGGACACATCATCAATCGTGCCTTTTATTTACAATACACTCTCTGCTGAGGCAGGCCCACCACAGGCTGATCAGACCTGTTTGTGCGTTCCTTTTTCTCTTGGGGCCCAGCTGGGGTCTTTCCTCTTCATCCACAGCCACTGGCTACAGTGTTCTGTGGTCTCTGATGCTTGCTTGATAGCTCGGCTGCGGATTCCCAGTTCCTTCAGAAGCCTGATGTTGTTACAAAGCCCCGCCAGCCAACCTCTACTGGACAAATGCTTGCTCACCTGCCTTCTTGTTCTGCATCACTTGCCATCTCAGCATACCGCAAACTTTTTCTCTCATTTGCTTCATCGAATAATAGTGCGTAATAGCGCTTTGTAAACTAAGTTGATCATTAAAGGAATGTTCAAGGTTTTTGTTGAGAGTCAGATAAGAAGATTGATACTTTCATGTGTGTCCATTTGGAGCTGTAACAAATAGGTGATTGACAGAAAATGAATCATCAACTATTTTGATAACATTTCAATTAAATGTTTTGAGTCATTTTGATTTCTCTGATTCCTCTGAATTGTGAGTATTTTCATACAGTGGGTTGTAGACTATTGCTCAGGACAAAACATTTTAACATCTAACTCTAACACAAATGAGCGTACTTTGCAAAATGTAACACTTACTACTACTACTAATACTACTACTACTAATAATGATAATAATAATAATAATTTTAAATAATTGTAAATACGTTTACAAAGTGCTTTGATGGACAAAGCAAAAGCAAAGTACTCAGAAGTCAACATAACAACAAAAAGCCAAATAAAAGCAAGACAAAATTGAGGTGAAGTTGATGAATTTAAAACGAAGCAGAAATAGAGCAGAGAGAAGACATAGAGCAGAGATGGTAAAAGAGATTAAAGACAATACAAACATTAAAAGATGTAAATATGAATAAATACAAATAAAAAGAATAAAAGCAATAAAAAGATGACATCACATAAAAGCAAGTCTAAAAAACTGGGATTTAAGAAGTCATATAAAAGAAGTCACTGATTCTGTGAACCTCATCTCTCCAGGAAAGTCGTTCCAAAGGCGAGGGGTCATGGTCACCTTTTTCGTCTTAACTTTGGAACGGCTAGAAGGGCCCACCTGAGGGCCTAAGGCTACAAACTGGCTCTTATGGGGTCAACATAGCTGCTATGTAGCTTTGAGCCGGACCCAGACGTGCTTTAAAAGTAATCAGTAAAATATTCAAATTAATCAAACAGGGAGCCAATGGAGAGAAGCCAGGATTGGGGTGATGTGTTGTCTGTTAAAACCAGTAACCGAGCTGCTGCATTTTGAATTAGTTGTAGGCGAAAGATTGACTTTTAGATTATGCCAGAAAGGAGGGAGTTACAGTAATCAAGTCTAGACAAAACAAGCTCATGAATGACTTTTTCCATTTCAGAGTATGAGAGCATTGGTTTAATTCTGGGAAATGTTCTTATTCTAAGGAAGCAGGACAACTTTTTTGAATTGTTGTATAAAGGTTAAATCTGAATCAAATTGTACTCCCAAAATCCTAACAACAGGCTTTAAATCAGCAGACAATTTGGACCATGGCCAATCTCAATAAGACTGAGAGGATTTGGGGGACTGAACAATATAGCTTCTGATTTTGAGTTGAAGCAAATTTTGTGACATTCAAGAGTTCACTGAGGCAATCTATAACCGCAGCTAGGCTTTTTGGGTCATTAGGTCTCACGGGAATATCTGTGTGTCGTCTGCGTAGCAATGAAAAGAGACATTGTGATGTTGGATGACTTGGCATATAGATAGAAAATAAACTTGTACTTAAAATTGAAACTTGCATTACTCTGCAGGTAATGTAAGTTGCAGAAGATGAGTAATTACCTATGGTGACTGAGTGGGTTCTGTCTAAAAGGTAAGAATAAAACCAACTGAGTGCAGTGTCCTTGATGCCAACCCAGGATTTAAGACAGTCAATTAAAATGTCATGATCTAGCACTCAGGTCTAAAATAATTAAAATCCTCTCTGTTGGCTGTTGAAAGGAGGTCATTAGTTACCTTCAGGAGGGAAGTTTCTGTGCTATGTAAATCTCTAAAACCTGACTAAAACTTCTCAAAGGTGTTATCATATTATGACACATAAAAACCACTTGAAACCACTTTTTCTAAAACTTTTGTTTAGATATCGGCCTAAAATAGTTACACATTATGACACATCTCTTGTGAGGCATCACTTTAATGAACACAGAGAGTGGGTGATTGAATTCTTGGGTTAGATTGATTTGCTAAAATTAAGAAGGATGCTCTTACTTCTTTAAATGCCTTTTAATAATTCTTAATCGCATCTTTACAGATTCAAAAATTCAAGATACAAAATACATGTAAACCTGTGTTTTTTTTGTTCCTTTCTCCTACAGTCTCTATTTAATTCCTGGGTGGATTTGTTTAGTTTAGTTCTATTTGACTTTTTGTCTTTGTAGGGAGCGATAGAGTCCAGGACAGTCTGAAAGGTGTGATTAAAAAAGGAGACTATCTCCTCTGTTAGAGTATGGATCAAAAGCAGTTAAAGAAGCAGCAGCAAGCTCAGGGAAAAGCTCAGGAAGCTTGCTAGCAGACAGAATTAAAAACATGGCAGCAGACGGGGTGTATTTTTGATTAATTAGTAGTTGGGATAAAACCACATTAAATAAAACTGACAGACAGATATCCTTAGTGAGACCACTGTAAAGAACTAGGTCAAGGGCCCACAGCCTTAGAGTGTGGGAGCTATTATACTGCCTGAGTGAAGTTAAAAGATTCAATAGTACTAATACAATTGTTGACAAAAGTCTGAGAAGGGCAACAGACATCTATGTTAAATTACCTTAAATAATAATTTCATCCTATATAATCTGTACTTTGATTTAAAAAAAGAGAGAGACAGAAAAAAGGGATGGTAAATCACCATTTACCTTTAGATGACCTTTAGAATTTACCATAAAACCAAGATGTTCAAATAGTGTTAAACTATGTAACACGGGAGTGTATTTAAAATCTTTTTCTGTAAATAACAGCAAATCAATTAATTACAAGAGTGCACACCGATCATAGAATTTTTTTTATTAATCAAATATTTACAAAAATTGTTTAGCAGATTAAGATCAACGTTTCTACGCTTGACATCATGCTTTGTTTTTTTACAGCCAAGCATTTTGTCACTTGTAGCTAAAAACACCTGGACTGCATTTGACAGTCACAGACATTTTGTTATGATTTCAATCTAGTTACTATGGTAAAATTAGCTTCATACTGTTTTTAGGGGGGGGTTTCAGGTTAAGGTTAATGCCAAAATGTAGAAAATATCAAAAAGCACTCTGTTTTTAATCTTTTTTGAGCTGGATAAGCTGGAGAATATGCTTTGATGTGCGCCTTAAAAACATCAAATGAAATGGACTCCAGTGGAGGCAAGGCAGATTGGGATGGTCATGGTTGCTGCATGACTTTATCAGCATCACATACCTGGAAAATATGTGAGAGCTCAGTAAAAATGTTTAATGAATTAGATCAAGAATGTGTTTCAGATTTTTTTGTTTGCTTCTGTATTGAAAGAGCCCTGTAGCCAATGATTGATCTATTTTTGTGACATTTTTTCCTTTAAGACGCTTTGGCATCAGTGACATCAGCAGTGCACCGACTCAGTGCTGGATTTCAATCATGTCGCCAAGAGCAAACTGAAAAATGACATAAGAGGAGGCACACTACTCTCACAAACAGGGCTCATAATGATGCGTTTAGCCATTTACATTCATACTCATTAATAATAACAACCCAGGGGACACAAAATCAATCACTGAGGGTCAAATGAGCAAATGACATTTATGGGAAATAGATTTTTTTTCGTTCATGAATCATTTGACAACTGTATTGTAATGCAACCTTGCCCTACACTTTAAGAACAACATCACCCCCTGGTGGAGAGAGCTTCTAAAAATCTTCATATCCGGAAACAATTTTATTTACCTGCATCAAAATTAAACTGTCTTATTCTATTCTGCTCCATGCTCACTCAACTACAACTGGTTTTGATCCTCTACACTTTTTTGTAAATCACTCTCTAAGACTTATCTGATTGTAGACAAGAGGACCAAGCATTAAGAATGATGTAATGCATTGTTAGTGCCTACTGGTGCATAGCAGAAGCCAGAAACCTCTTTACTTTCACAGTCTATCTTCTCGCCCATTTATTATGTTGCCATGCAGTGTTTCTCTCCTGACCTCCTGCCTTGTTCCTAGACAAGAGGACAGACACAGAAAGTCTTTATTTGGCCCAGAAACAAAGCAGGAAAAGTTCCCTCATCCATCAAAGGAACTTAAGATCTTTGACAATGTCCTAGGCTCAGCTCGGATCAAAGAGGGAGATGCCAGCTGTGCTCAGGTCCAGCAAATGACTGCCCACCATGTTCATCCATCATGCTTTAAACTGAGATAGCAAAATATAAAAATGTTTTCAGGTAATGGCCACAGTTAGATCTCACCATTAAGCACGTCCCCCTATCCTACAACCTTGTATTGGTCTATGATTGATGACTTGATTTGAATGTACATTAAAGTTTCTGTTTAAAATTCACTTTTTGTAGCCAGGCAGACACGGAGGCAGATTAATGAGTGCCAGTGAAACGAGTGGCGCTTTTTTCCTTCTTTTGGTGGCTCTGTGGGCACTGTGAAACCACAATCTGATTGGCTATATGCTGGCAGCCTTTGGATTAGTTTGATAAATAATAATTACAGTTCCTGGCCTCACCCCGAGAGTATGGTAACTGACTGTGGAAAACACAAAGCCAGAGAAAGAGAGAGGGAGTGATATAGAGAGAACAAATTATTTAAAACAGCAGTGAAACTTTTACTTTGGATTCAATTTAGGATGAAAATATGTTTATGTGAATATTTTCTATGCTTCGAAGATCCAGGTGCATTGATATAAATAAAATTATATTACAGAGATAATGGCTGTGTTATCAGCATATTGTCACTGTCCCATAAAAATAATGTATCTCTGACAACAGCAACTTTTCTCTCACCCAACAAAACTGTTTTCAGCATCGTGACAAGACATTTTTTTCACACAGTTTATCTGTTTTTTAATCTTTAAATCCATCCCCCTCCATTAAAAAATGTATTTTGCTTATTCCAACCTCAGTTAGATGTTTGAGCTTCACTGTGCAGAGTGATGTATGCACAGAGTAGACAGTTGACAGTGGAAGGTTGTTTTCACATTCATCTTCTGAAAGAGGAAAAGTTTCTTTAGTTTGAAGCCAATCCAAGTGCACTGTGGAAACGTGAACCCTCCAGTACAAATACACTGAGAATGGACTTTACAGTGAAGTGGGAGACATCTTGTATCCAGCAGTTAAACTTTTGAAATGAAAAAATATTTGCATATGCATAGATCCTAGAAGTTTTAATTAGGGAGAGGAAGTATTTTAACAAGATAATTTAACTTTTTTTTTTGGAAAAAACATATTAGACACAAATGACTATTCAAAGCATTTTATGCTGTACACATTTTAAAACATGTCTGGAGGGGATCTTTAAGAAATAGGAAGTTCTTCAATCCATTAAGTAACTAAATTGTTCAGTTTATTCCAAAAATTAAAAATCACCAAATATGGAGATACATGGTTTTCCCTTGACAGCAACAATATGCAGTAGGCTGTATGCAATATATATTTGTAAAAAAGTGGATTTATGTCCGGCTCTAAAATGGTTACGATAAAACTAATATTATTTTTAAAAGGTCGTTAAGTATTTTTTAAAATTCTGTTTAAATGCAACCCCATTAACAGTGTACTGTGGCCTATTAGCTTATCTCTGTTTCATTTTACAATGTGCAGACAGCTGCTGTGTCTGTGCCTGAAAGTCTCTAAAACTTTAAAGGATTGCTTTTTTAGTTCTCCCATGATGCCTTTGTTGTAAACACCATTGGGACAGTTGAGAAGGCATCCTCAAAATATCAAGGACAACAAACTAAACACAACCTATAAACACTGCCAACAAAAGCTCTTTGTCATCTGTGAGCTCAAGGTCCTCTCTGTAGCCGATAGACTGCTCCTCCTGTTAGGGAGCCTCATAGAGTCTGTCCTCCTTTCATTATCCTCCATCTGCTGCTTCACCACGCTGACAATCTCCAGCAGCCACAAACAAACACTGATCCCAACATCACTGGTCTTTCAACTCTCACAGACGTCAAAGTCGCTGCAGTCATGCAAAGCAAAGCTCTTGATGCACATGACCCTGAATACCCTTTCAACCTGTGCGTCACTCTGCTTCAGTCCAGCTGCAGGTGCAGATCCCGGGGCCTGTTCCTGACTTATCTGAATAACTCAACGACAGATTTTTAGTCAATGTTTTAGATTTAAGAGGGTCCCAGGCTTTACTCAGCAATGATATTCAGATATCTCAGTAAGAGCAGAGTATATGAATTTTATAAGATATGTTGTTTTAAACTATTTTTAAGGTACCTTTTTAACCATGCAAGCAGTGTGGGTAAATGGACAGCAATGTTGATTGGTTGCTCCTCCACTTTGGTCCACAATGAAATATCTGAACAAGTATTGAATTGGATGCCATAAAAATTTAAAAAAGGATATTTACATTTCCCAGAAGAAGTGTCCTGTTGACTTTGGTGATCCCCTGACTTTTCCTAGTGACTTTATGCCATGCATGTTGAGGTCCGCATTTGTGGTTTAGTCAATATCTTGACAACTGTTGGATGAATTGGCATGAAATTTGATACACACATTTATGTTCCCCTCAGGGTGAATTGTGATAGTTTTGTGATGATTTTGCTGATCCCTTAACTTTTCCTCTAGCGCCATCAGGTTGTAAGAAATTTAATTTGTGTAATATTTTGATTTATGACCAAATACCTGCAAAACAAATAGACCTAACATTCACTTTAGCCTCAGGTGTACTTTTCATATTTAATGCCAATTTGCATAATATTACCATCCTAACATGCAAATTAAAATAGTTCACATAGCAAACATCAGCATGTTGTCAGTGTGAATGCTGAATCTTTCACTCTTGTTTTGTGTGTATGTGTACATGTTGGACAAATGAAGGGTCCCATCAAACATTTTATTTTGACATATTAACAATGTTTTGCTTCTCAGACCTTCATCAGGAAATGTTAATACATTATTAATAAAATGAGAAAAAGGGATCGACTTATGTATCAGTATTGTGGCTGATGCCATGCATGTCCATCCGGCTCCTATTACTGTAAATTCTGTGGGAGTTATTGTGCTCTTTCCATAAAATTGTATTTCAAATTTATTCAAATGATAGTTCCCAGAAATGGGGTCTGTAGTGTGTGTAAAAGTAGAAAATCTGAGAGATATTAAAACAAGATCCACGGGAATGTTAATGTAAGTCTGATAGTGAGAAAGGAGATAGGACAAGATAAGTGATCAGAGCTGATAAAATGGGTTGAGATGTCTCAGCCCTTAAGGCATTTAGGTATACACTTTATCTCTCTATCTCCTCTCTATAGAGTGGTTTCCACTAAGCAGCCTCAGGTGACAACAGCCAGTGTAGTGACGATGGGGTCGATGTACAGCCATAAGAAAAAAGAAAGAAAGAAGCTAATTTGTTCTGGTCATCAAGCCCTGGACAAAAACATCATGTTTCAGAGCTTTACAGGGAAGACAACCTGACCGTATCTTAATGAGAATATATTAAAAAAAGACATGATTAGGTTAATATGGATTGATGTTCTCTCAGTCAATTTGCATGCACACATACAAACACTTACGCATGTTAATTTAGAGAGGCTTGAAAACACTGGAGCGCTTTAACCTTCGATGACTGTGGTTCTGCCTCTGCTTCAGAGGGCCATTGTCCATGTGTCTCTATTATCCTGCTGGTCACGGTTCCCCGGCTCTGCCCCCTCTCATATGGGAGATATCTGTAGAATAATTCTACCTGTCTGTTCCTATCTCCTTCTCCCTCCTTCTCTCCCCCCTTCTTCCTCCCTCCCTCCCTCTCTAAATGTATGACCTTTCTGCATTCCTCTCCAGCTGACCTTGCTGTCCTGTCAGCTCTCTCCTTTTCTCCACCTCACACTAGTAGCTGCCCCCATACCCCCCCCCCCCTCAAACCACCCCGTGCCCCTCATTTCCACCCCCTACTGACTACTTCTTCCTTCCCTGTACCTCGGATCCGCCCCCTGGATCACTTTGCTCCCCTCTCTCCTCCTCTCTCCTCCTCTCGCTGTCTCCCCCTTTGCTCTCTGCAGCTGTACATACTCTGCTTTTTAATTAGAAGGACTCACTAGCTCCACCTCCCTCTGCCTTTTACTCTCCATCCCACACTCCTCCCCCCTCCTCTCCCTCTCTTTGCTTACAAGGATAGAAGGGCTTGCATGGCGACACCGAGAGGAGGTCATGATGGAGAGACGCAGAGAAAGAGGGGGAGAGAGGAAAAAGGAACGACACTGAGAGAACTGAGAGGAGCATCTGAGAGGATAACTGCCTGTTTGCTCACTCTTGTCTTCTTGCTCCCCCTCCTGTCCATTCACTTTCACTCACAGCACAAACGCTCAGACAGCTAGGTACTGTAGGCAGAGCGGAGCTCAGAGCTCTGAGGGATGGATAAAAAGGTTCCCACGTGAAAGGCATGAATCTACGGCTGAAGAGGAGGGTGAGATAGAAGAAGACACAGCCAGAGTGAGACAGGAGAAAGAGGTGAGGAGGAGAGGAAAGAGTGAGACAGAGAAGCAGATGGACTCTACAAAGAGGGAAGGAAATGGTGTGAAGCTCACCAAGCAGCGTTGACAGAGAGGTGGGAAATAAAAGCAAACATGAACGCCAGAGGGATGGAAGAATGGGAAGAGGAGACGTGAAGGAATAGCAGAGAAGAGGAGCGTGCGTTTGTGGGAGAAAGACACAACACAGAGGGGAAACATGCAGAGAGAGATGTGGTATGTGTGACTCAGTTCTGTGTCCTGATGGAAGATAGTACAGCAATCTCTCCATCAGCCTTCTCTCAGCATCACCATAGAGATAACGAAGTGAGAGCTGAGGACAGATTTAAAATCATCACACAAGTATCTGTTTGTGTTTTGTGCAGTGGAGAGTAGCACATTACTTGCTGTTTAGTTTTGGCTGTTTTTTTTTTACATCCAGCAGAATTGTACAATGGAAAGAAAGGCAGAGTGTGTCCCTGCATGTGTGCACACATTTTGTTTATATGTTTGACAAGTGTGTGCGTGTATGTATGTGTGTGTGTATGTGTGTGTGTGTGTTTTTGAACACATTTATTTTGACGAAGGGGGTGTGTTCATGTGCTCACTGTGTGCCTGTGTTTGTTTGTGTGCGTATGTGTGTGAAATGAAGTGAAATGGGATTGTACGTGTGTGTATGTATGTGTGCCTGTGTGTGTGTATGCATGTGTGTGTGTGTGTGTGTTTGGATACTGGGATTTGCTTTACTGCAGCAAGATTGTGCAGCTTTATTAGAAGCTTTAAAGAGTGAGGAGCTTAGATTGGTCTGTCAGTGATGTAGCTTTGCAGATTCCAGCAGCGTGCTTTCATTGCATATTTGTCATGAGCAGGACTGTGTGTGTGTGTGTGTGTATGTGTGTGTATTGGGTTGTGTGTGTGTGTGTGTGTGTGTGTGTGGGGGGGGGGGGGGGGGGGGGGGGGGGGGGGACGCAGAAAGTTGGAGGAGGAGGAGGAGGAGGGGGCACTGAGTGAGGGAATTCCATTTGTATGGATCTGTGTGTGTGCGTCTATGCAAGGGTCCAATGCATGCTGCTCTGGCTTCATGAGTATTAATGTTGCTGCTTCAGTAATGTGTCAAGCAGTTCATGCATTTCAATAACATTACTGTGCTTTTTAAAATTATGAGAATACATTGAGATGTTCCTGTTTCTCAATTAACTTATTTCATAGTAATCTTCTCACTGACATGCATGCAAATGTAATCGCACATGCGCTCTCATATGCATGCATGCACACCATCACATACACGCACACACACACACACAGGTGCACACTTGCACGTCCGTACGCGCGCACACACACACACACACACACACACACACACAAACACGCACACACTGTTATCTTATCTCATCAGCATGTCTTTTAAGAGTCAGCTATCTTCATCTCTTAGCTTCCTCTTTTCGATCTACCACTTAATCCTTTTTTCACATTGCTTATAAATCAGTCTTCAGTCTCCGCCACTTACATTTCTCTCTTCTACTCAACAGAAGTTAATGTGCTTTTCTCTTATTCTATCACTTTCATTTTCTTTCTCTGGCCAGGTGTTTTTTGTTGGACTGACTGCGACTTGGCTTTATAGGTAACACACTATGATGTACTCTTGGGACATTACTTTGGACAGGGACATTGCAGCACGACAGCCCAGCAGAGAGTAACCCCCAGGGAGTGGACTATGCTGTATGCACATTCATGTAGCGCACTGCCGTGCACTGGACATGTCAGTCATGCCCACCTGTTCTGTTTCGTTGCTGGTAATTCCCACAGAGACCTTTGGAACATTAAGACTCTGAATCCACGACCAAGCGAGGGAGAGAGACACAAAAGCTTGAGAATAAAGGGACTAACCAACCAAGAGAACAAGACAATTAGGCTGCCGAATGAGCGCAAGAAAGAAAACAATGTTTACTCTGGATTTCTTTCACAGATACCCAAACATCCTCACATTTGCTCACAGTTGGTTAAGTATGCTTATCACAATCCATTGGCCTACATATAGGGATTTCATATTAGGCAGAGGATTTAGAGGGCAGATTGGAACAAATCATTTCCAGCACTCACACTCTAAAAGTTAGAAGTAATCTGGCCATCCTTCAAGGAAACTGGAACAAACAGGGTGGCTGCACTGTCCTCTTTAGTAATGAGCTGGCCAGTGACTTTGGAAGCAATCATTTGTGCATGTCTCTGTGACTGTGCAAGTGATTATAATCTTGATAGTTGCATCCTGTGCTGTTACTTGAAATAAAGCGTTACATAAACACAATTGATACATTTAGTTTAGTTTTGGGGGTATAAAGGTTTGTTGCCAAAAAGTAGTCCAGTGATACTGATCATCAAAGTTTTCACATCCCCAACTAGCAAAGTTTAAGATTAGACATTTCATTTTTGTGTGTTTAATTCTGAAGAGTGTAACACAGATCCTGTATTCCAGTCAGAGTGAAGCATAGGGGGTGAACTGACAGTCAAAGATGCATTTTATACACCCTGTAAACCAAAATACACCAGCATGGAATGTGTCAATTTATGAAGACATGAACCACTTTAGCCTGGTTATAGGCCATCCACTTCTCTAATTTTTTCAGTAATCCACATGGATATTTATACAATTTGAGGCATTTTAGCTGAAAAGGAAATAGCAGGAACATTAGGCCAGGCTAAAAACCTACAATAACAGATTTTTTGGCCACTTGGGGGTAGTGGAAACCATCTGTAAACACAACACTGTCATATTCTCATGTCTATATGGTGAACTTGTTAGCAGACAATTGCCTATTTAGACATACAGCAGATGGGAAGCAACATTATCATTCATTTGGAGTCGTGTTTCTGGCAACCTGAGTCCAATATTAATTTTCTCCACCAAGTCCCGAGGGAAATATTTGGCTTCTTATAGCTGCTAAATGCTCCGCTATATTCACCAACGAGCAGCCTCGTTCTATTGATGGTGACTGGAGCTTTTTATCAAAGGATAAAAAAGAATGCTAACAGCTAAAGGCGACTCTTATACAGTTCTTTGACCTCACAGAACAAGAAATACATTAAATAGTTGGTAACAGCAGATTATTGCATGTGATAATTACTACATAAAAGGCAGAAAATAACGCTACAAACTTTTAAATTCAAGCTCTCTTTTTGTGGACGTGGGTGCCTTTTCAAAACTTCTGCTGCAGCTAGTGCCTGGTGAAATATGGCTTGCTCTGACGGCTGACTGTAACTGGCCAAATTGGATGCCAGTACACGGTCATAAACAAACAAACAAACCAGCATTTACATCTTGCAGCTATTACACAGGCGTCTGACAGGAATAACAATGGTGGTGTTCACTGTGTTGCCTCGGATATATAATTTAATTTGTGTTTGTTTGCGTAATTTAATTTGTTGTTAAGCATGATCAGGCTTAAGATTTCATCAGTCAGTAGCAGCTACACTGGAGGAACACTGTTTCCTGCTCCTGGTATCAGCAATGAGGGATTTTTTCTTAGATTCTCAAGGGCAGATCCCAGACCAGAGAAGAAGATGCCTTTACTTGCGTGCTGTGCTTTATTTTACATATGTCTAATAACATTGTGTTAAAGCTGCACAGTCCTAGATTGCTGTTGACTTCTTCTACTTCAGCATTGCTTATGTATGCATATGAGTCTGTTTATATACAAATCTGTGGCTGTTTCTTTGTGGCCGCTATGTTCTTTATGGGCTTACATCTGCATTTTCTTAATGTGGTTGCTGATTTTATTGTTTCAACAACAAAACAATCCCCCTTCTTTAAGGCATTGCTGTCCTTTGCAACACATAATGCTTACAGTAACAAAATCTTAATCTACAGGCAGCTCTCACAGAGATGGTTTTCAGTGCGAGATCTCTTTGAACAAGAATGCAAACACCACAAAGGCTCGTGCACTTTGCATCCGTTCGGTGAGCTGACTGTGTCGTAAATTCCTCTGACAGAGCACAGGTATAACTCTTATCCTTCCTTGTGCTCACAGGGCCAATAACTGATCATATAGCTTTTCTTAGTTCCTCTCCAGTTCCCCCTTAAATGCCCTGACACACTGATGCTCCTGATTTACCACTTCACTGAACCCTAACCATGACATTTCCTCTGCTGCCAGGGGTTGTTCCCTCCTGCTTTGCTCCCTGTCCCCCTACCTCTGCCTGTCTGTCTCCCTCCGCCTCTTCTCCCTCCTACTTATTCAGATTCCTACTCCTCTCAGTTTGCTATGTGTCTCATAGCATCTCTAAATATAACCGAGCATGTCTACCTCCTCTTCTTCCTCTTCCTCTCTCTGCCTCCTCTTCATCTCAGTCCTGTCTGACAAATTTAAGCAGGCCTAGACAATCCGATCAGACATGCTTTTACATAACAATTCAATCCACAGCACCTTACACCTCCTCAGCACAGTGGGACCAAAAGGTGTGTTATTGGCATGGATGCAATTTCAAACATCCCTGAAAGAAGAAAGAGAATATTATTAGATCTGCGCAACCAGAATCCTGACCTCTTGTATTTTAAATGCATCAGATATGTTTCTCAGAGTCAGCACAGCTTTGCACAGGGAGATCAGATGTGACCTTAGTGTTATCATCACACACTGCCATAAAGCCACACACACAGGAAGGAAAATAGAGGCCTATATTCACAGTAAAGCCTTCTCAGAGAGGTAGGCTGCTAGTGAGGAGGTTGTAGTAAATCTTAAATAATAACTGCAAAGAGTTATGACCCTTGGTGGCATTATGCCGTTGCACACCTTCTTCCTCATGCCTGGTGATTTATCTCTTGTCTGCCAATAAAGCTCAACATGAAAATGTCACATGTGGGAAAGAGCTGGCCTCAGCCACAGGAGTGAGCCCATGCAGCATTAAGAGGGTCTGGATTCATTAAACTGTCAGCGTAAATTTTGATCTGAGGGTAGTTTGCAGACTGAGAGGGAGGAACTGTGGTGAGGACGTGTATGTGGGACAAAAAGAGGCAGTGGGAGAGATTGCGGCAGAGCAAGTGGTGGCTGAGGAAGGAAGAAAGATGCGAGTGACAGGGGTGAAAAGAAAAAAGGAGAGGGGCCAGATGGAAGAAAGATAGAAAGAAGGTAGGATCAGGATGACACCCTGTAGAATGAGTAAGGGTAATGGCCCTGCGACTGGTGAATGAAACTCAGAGGAAAATCTGTCAGGGTGAAGGTTGAAAGTAGAGTGCTTTTTACAAGAAATGGGTAGGAAGACTGACGACCGGAGTGAAATGGGATATTAATGAAAAATGGGAGGAGTGGAAGCCAGATTTTTTTCTGAGGAGAATTAAGATAGAAAATCACGATCAAGGACAAATGGACAGTGTATATCAAAGCAAGTTAACATTCCTAAACATATGCTACAGATATACCTTTGGTTTTGTTTTTTATTCTGTCTGAATCATAGTAAAGCAGCTCAACTGTATACACTACAGCGATAAGAAATTAAAATGAGCAGGAATCCTGTAGTTTGTTTCTGTAAACAATAATATATCTGAGTATTTATGGTGGATATTTTTTCAAAGCTCTGTCTACTGTGAGTTTAATCATAATTAATCCTAATAATCATGTTTTTAGATGGGGTTGTGACAAAGCTCCTCCTCTCCAAAGGAGAAAGAGAGAAAACAGTGGACGTAAATAAAAGTGGCAGCCCCTCGGGTATCTCTCTCCCTAAATAACCTGGGAGCTGTGAAGGAGTCACTAATTACCCCTCCCACAGACGAGAGGGGAACAGAGTAACGGCCAGTCACACTTGCACACAGAATTAGCCCAGGCCTGTCAGTGTCAGGGGCTATCAAAGGGAGATAACAAGGCACAGATCCATAGATCGTGTAAGGCGAACAACAGCATTTCGTCTGACTGCCAGTGGCACAGACAGGAAATAGAAGTGATATATATATATGTATCAAGGCCATAGATCGTCAAAAACAGACCACAGAATCAGAGTGACGAGAACATACTACTAACTACAGGATGGTGGACAGACTGTCACACAGTGACCAGATGAATCAGAAAGGATGTCACCATGGCAGATCATCAAGGACTGATAACAGGGCCACAGACTGTTAAACATGGCGGAAAAGAAGAATCTGTAAGACACGCATATGAGGAATTTGATAACGGTCATACTGTGTGCTCATGAGCAGGATTAAAATTGAACACCATCAGTATTGCTGCTGTTCCTATAAGTATCCCCTTCAGCCAGTGTGAATGGGTCTTAATTACAATCTCGATTTTTACTTGTTTTGGGTGGATATTCCGCTATCGCTGATGATATACTCAGTGTTTTTCCTACACTCTGCTTTCTTCTGCCACCTCCATCCCTTCATTACTTTTTTTCTGAATTGATGTCTTCTTTCTCCATTCTGTGTTGACCCTGCTCTCATGAATTTTTAAAATAGCTGCCTATCTTATATCTTCTTCATTATCCTGGGGAATAAGCACATTGTGTTTCATTGCAAATGCAATAATATGGAAACAATTACAGTCTCTTACACCTCTTCTTTCTTTCTTTGTCTTTCTGTCCTGTTTAGGAGCTCATGCTGTCTTCAACCATGAGAGGATGAGTCACTGAGAGAAGAGCTGAGAAAACAAAGAAAGATTGAAAGAGAGCGATAAAAGGAAAAGAGTGAGAATTAAAAAATAAAAAAGTTGATATAGGCCATTATGGGGAAACACACAGGCCCAGCCCATACTGTGGCCATCCAATCTCCTGAGGGCCCAGGGGACAAAGCATGTGGAGAAAGAGGGGCCACCAAATAAACAAGCCAATGTGATGGAAATAGAAAGGATGGACAGGCTGCATGCCCTTCCTCCCTGCTTACTTTCCGGTAACCTCTCCAGTTCCATTAAGAGTTCGTTCATTTGGAGAGTTACAGAAAAATGGGAATAAGGAGCAAAAGTGCACAACTAAAAAAAACACAAACAGTTTGGACACTTCTCACATGCTCATTTTAAAGTATATTTGATGCTGCATATATCTATTTTTGTACAAGTGTAAGAACAGAGACCCATCCTTTGGGTTACTATCTATCACAGTGATCTTTACTTAAATTTTATTTGCTGTGCTTAATATTGCTACACCTTGAACTGTGAATATGGTAATCCATCTTTTCCTGAGGACAATCTTAGTTGCAAAGGAAATCCTTGGTGTATACATCTGAGTAGCCTGCGCAGCTGCACACAATCTAATAAAGAGACGGCTATATCCCCAGCGTGTTCTGTGATGAAACTGGAACTCAGTCAATCCATTGTACAGATCTCTCACTGTTATAATGAATATATTGTAAAGGGGAGATCACTTTCCTTGTTGACGCACTAACACAACTTGGCCTTCACAACATCAAACTGCCTGCAGAGCCTGTGGATGTTGGGGGAGCAAGAGAGACAAGAGAAATGGTGAGCAAAGAGCCAAACCACTTGCTCACAGGCCAAACCAACGGCAAGAGCACCTTGGCGGACAAGCTGCCCGGGACAATGACTGTGCGCTCTGTGCTGCTCAACCGAGACTCCCCAGATATTGAGAGCCGCCTCAAGCGACGCCGCAACCGCACTCACCAGGTCCGCTTTAAAGACCTGGAGGATGGCAGCAGCAGCAGTGGCAACAGTGGAACTGGAGAAAACAATAGCCATCAAAGGCCTGCCACAAATTGTGACAGTCCACATCCTCTTCGCAAACACAGCAGCAGGTCACCCCAGCCATGGACCGACAGGGATGGGCCACGGACTGACAGTCTACCTGGTCAAACCTCTGTGGTGGGGGCTGTGCGCGGGGACATGGCAAGTACTATAGAGGTGGTGGCTGCTTTCTTAGCCAGAGCCCCTCCTCATCCATTAACTCCAGGTCCTACACGTCGATGCTGGGCACCACCACAGACTAACTCCCTAACCTTGCCAATGACACGCAAGCCCAGCACCAGCACCAGCACAGCCATCCAGACCTCCCCATGCCTAAAAAAGCCCCAGTCTCACTCTTCCACCCACACACGTAGCCACAGCCTTGGGGACTCTGTTGGCGTGGATGGGGATGATGAACATGACTCTCAAGATGAGTACCTTACGCACAACCATGTGTTGCTGCCTGGATCCAAGGATCAGAATGGTCCTCCAGGACCTGCAGATCGAACTGTGGTGGAACGGAGGTCTAAATCCTCCAGGACAGATGTTAAGTCAGCTGTTGCTGTGGTAAAAAACTCAAGACACAGCTGTCCTCCTTCAGTCCTTCAAAACACAGAGCCATGTCACTGTTCCTCTGTACCCTGCCGAGATGGCCCCAAGCGCCAGGGAAGCAGCACACCCTCAGCGATCAGGAGGAGAAAGCGGCTGAATAGGACGACAAGTGATCCTGGAAAGGAAGTGCACTACTGCACCACTCCCACTCAGACTGAAAGCCGGAGTCCATCCCCGCCACCCACAAATACCAAACTCTGTACCACTCAAGTTCAAACGGAGAGCCCCTGCCCACCTCTAAATTCAAAGTATTGCACCGCCCAAAGTCAAACTGAGAGTAGAAATCAGTCTCCACCTTTGATTGACAAAAAATGCACAACCCAAATTCAAAGCGCCAACTCTCATCCAGCCCTACCTCCAAATGCTGAACAGTGCACCACTCAAATACAAACAGACTCTCCCCTGTCACAAACTTGCAGCCCCTGTGCTTCCCCACCTCCAACGGTATCACCCAACTCAATGCAAATTCAATCTGAGAGTCCAGTATCCTCAACTGAGACTCAAGACCCTCCCACCACCCAAACAACTACTGTGCCTTACTGTACCTCTCCCCCACCTACAAGTGCACCAACACAAACCCCTGGAAACTGCTCTGAGCCACCTTGCTCCTCTCCAACCAAGTCAGCTTGCACCACCCCACCTCCACCCACAGCACTGTCCATTCCTTCCTCCACTTCTGCACCTACTGTTATCCAACACCCTATTCCCTATTATACTGTTGTGTCGCCACCAACAACCCCCAGCACAGCTGTCGTCAGCTCCAGTCCTTCCTCAACTGCACTGCCATGCCCCACCCAAAACTGCACCTCCCCTATCCCAACCATAGTATCAATTGCTCCTCTTACCTGTTCCACCCCTACCCCAACCGTAGCCCTAAATGTGACTCCCTTAGAGCCCGCAAGACATCCAACCACTGCCCCAAATGTAACACATCAACCACCACACAATACATCAAACACTACACCTCCTACAAATCTAACACCATGTACGTTTGTAACTCAAACTGCACTGTCTTGCACCTCCATATCATATTACACCACCACACATCCAGTTGGTCCACATGCTCCTCACCACACTTCTAATTCACCTTCTTATGCCACTCTCATACAAACTGTATCTCATTGCAACATCCCATGTCAAGCTCTGCAAAATGCCTCCTCTGCCAACACAGGTATACCACCCTACTCTTCCCCAGTCCCAAAACTAAAATCTTGCACTTCTCCACTTCCACTTGTTCAAACTTATGCATCCACTCTTCCAAATGTGCAACCTTGTGCAACGCCAACTAAAGCTGTTCCTCTGTACTCGTCCACATTTCGTGCTGCGCCACCATACACCCCCCCCTCTCAAGCCCCTTACAACGCTCAGGATAAGAGGGGCATTCGACTTCCACCTCCTCCCCCACCACCTCCACCCTATACCCCACGCAAAAAGGGAAGCGATCCACCAGGTCATGCAATCCGAACACCCATGCTCAGGGCAGACAGCAAGGCTAGTGAGAAAGATAAAAACAGGGAGAAGGAGAAAAAGGAAAATATAAAATGTACAGACTCACCCAAGCTCTGTGAGAGAGCCAGCTCTCTGAAGCACAGAGCTCAAACCCCGCCAGTTGCTGTGATGAAGGGAGAGAAGCAGTCCTCCTCCTCCTCCTCCTCTCCTGCCAAGGCCTGTTTTAAGCCCAGCTGTCTCAGCTCAGCCCAGGCTCAGCTTGGGGCACTACACAAAATGCTCTGCTCAGGCGCCAACGTCAGGCCCAACACCCCCAACAGCCAACACCCTCTCCCTACAAGCCAGCAGGGTTGCTCTGGAGCCAGAGGCTGCTCTGCTTCTGGGGAGCGTCCTACAGCTGGACCCCTGACTGCCACCCAGGCTGACACACTAAGACAAGTCCAGGAAATTCTGGGAGGGTTGGTGTCTGGTGCCAGGTGTAAATTGGACCCAGCTAGAGTGACAGAGAAGCTCCTGAGTCCCAATGGACCCCTGCATGATATACGTAGCCTGCAGAACCAGCTCCACAGCCTGGAGGGGGTCCTGGAGACCAGCCAGAACACCATTAAGGTCCTGCTGGATGTCATTCAAGACCTTGAGAAGAAGGAAGCTGAGAGAGACGGGTGAGATCATATTTACATTAATTTCAGTGGTTTACATTTCAAGATTGAAAATGAAATGCCTGCACACTGACTCCAAGCTACACACCTATTTAATCAACAATGTTCTGAGCTCAATTAGATCTTTGTTAGATCATAATGTTTACATTATAGCATGCTAACCTTATTGTAAGATTATCAACAGCCAACTGCTGACATTAGTTTCTCTAAAGGTTTTTTACACTTACATTTAATTATCTCTAGGTAAACATAAACACTAAGCCTAAGGCTAATTTAACTTGGTTTTAGTATTTCAGTACACCATGCTCGGAAAAAAGAAAATCTCAGCAGGGCTCTGATACAGAAGGCTCAGGCAAAAAACAACAACACAGTGTAATTTGGCAAAACAGTTTACAGTAACCTTGCTCAAATTTTGCTGCAATCCAATGCAGCGTTGGCCAATCAAATCAATGAAAATGATAATAGCAGTATTCCTTGTAGATTATTTTGCAATGTGAACATCATATTTCTATGGCTCACATTGCAATCCTCATATCAAACGGTAAAATGTCTGCTGCCATGATAACTTTCCAGTTAGTTAAAAAGGTTAAAGTATTCTGTCCCATATCATTATAAACTTCTATGCAGTGTTTTGGTGTCTTATCAGCATTCAAAACTAGTTGATCTGTTACTCAAAGTGGGCTTCCTGGATCATATTTCATTGTCTCAATGAAACAACAAACCCCATCAAAGTAGCATGCTGCATTGTTGTAACACAGATTTCATGAATTGACGCTTGAAATTTATCTTCATTGCTCACTACACACAATTTAGGCAAGCAGTAGCAACAAGTAGATTGGACAATGAAAGCACCATCAAAGCTAATGGTGGGGTTAAAAATTAGGCTTCACTCTTGCATTTTGCCAGCCCAAGTTTTAACTTGAGTTAGATTATTCCTTGGTCGACCTTTAAGTTTGAAATGTTCAAAACTTACTCCGGGTCAATTTAAAAATTTCACATCATAGGGTAGATGACACAGGATCACCCCATTTGTTCTTTGCACCACATGTCCAAGGTGGTGTTTAAAGGTAGCATTAACAGAAGTGTGAAATGTTGCATAGCCCAGGGTCAAATCAAGGGTTTGAAAGGGGGTTTGTCTGGGTTTAAATGTAGTGTGAAAGCCCTGGGCCAAATGAGGAGCTATCCCACATTTGAAGTTGTAAATGTGAAATGACTGGAAGCCTCAGGCTGAGCTGTAAACCCAGGGCTAACGGGGGCTCTCAGCCCAGGGCCAAGAGTAGTGTGAAAAGCCATCTGGTAATCTGAAGCCAACTTTTACATTTTGTCTTCTGTCATTAAATTTAAAAAGGTTGACTGACAGATAGATAGATAGTTAGATAGATAGATTGGTAGATAGATAGACAGACAGACAGACAGACAGACAGACAGACAGACAGACAGACAGACAGACAGACAGACAGACAGACAGACAGACAGACAGACAGACAGACAGACAGACAGACAGACAGACAGACAGACAAAGAAAAAAGAAAATGTAAGAAGAAATAGCAGTGTGACTATGTAAATTATGAGTTGCTGGTATTTTAGAGATCAGCAAAGTAAATCTCAGCATGTTGCCTAAATGCCTGCTGTTTTATTCTAAGACAGTTAATTTCTCAACTAAGAAACTGCTCTCCGCACAAAAACAAATGATGGGCAGACATGATATTGTTATCATAGCTTTGCACTAAAAGATTGTCTGCTCACCCCAGGAATGGAGCAGAAAAGTGGGCTGTTGTAGGCACATTATTCTCCTCCAAAAAGGGAATATCTACAACCCAGCGGTAACAACCTCTCTGCATCATGTGCTATGAATATTACAGATAGATGGTTGTTGTGCCTAAGCTTTGCTGTGATGCAGTTCCTCTATTTATAGCCAATCCCAGCATTGTAAGCATTGTAAATACTTTGGCAACAAAGCTGTGCGGACAGAACACAATGTAAATTTGGTAAGAACGAGAAAGCAAGAAAACCAAAAACAGCAGGGTGTGCAACAGAAAAAGCAAAATGCAGATTAAAAGCGATACAGAAGGCAGGGGAGCATCTGTGGTTATTTTTATGAAGTCTCATGTCAGTCATGCAAGTCTCAACCCTCGATATGCTAAAGAATTCATGTCATGTCAGACCACGGGGTGCCTTTTGGGAGATTGGTTGCACCTATTTTGCAGCAGCTCTTTCCTCATGCATGTATGCAGCAGGCGGGGAAAGATAGAAATCTGCATTTGGCTGTCATCGTGTTGGTGGTTTCAGATGCTCCATGCCTCTTAGTGTAAACCCTTTACCATTCTCATCAAGTCTTTAATTAATCTGCTTCCTTCATTGTAAGCTGCTTAGTAATTTCTCCCGCCTTATCACACCAAAATAGTACATGATGAGGAAAACTCTAGGATAGGAGACGATGGATGTGTGTCTATGAATCCACAGAGAGGCTTGACTGATATCTGAGCAGCGTAATCCAAATCACACTGTTAACACTAATGCCAACAGTATACTTTGAAGACATGTGCCTGGATGACCGTCTGTCTCATAAAGTGACATATCTAGCATGTCTCAGTATAAGAATTCAGTGATCAGGCGAAGTCTAATGCATGCAGACTTGACTTCTACCTCATAAGCATTATTTTATGCCCCAAGTGATACAGTGACTCATTTTTTACGTAACAGCCTGAGCCAGTTGAAAGGGGTATCGTTCATTAAAAAATGATCAGGGGTGATTTCAGAGAGGAGATTGGTGTATCTGCAGGGGTGCGTGTACCAAAGAATCGGTTCAACAAGGGAGTCGGTAACCTGAATATGTCTTTATGGGCACGCACAAACACACACACACACACACACACACACACACACACACACACACACACACACACACACACACACACACACACACACACACACACACACACACACACACACACACACACACACACACACACACACACACACACACACACACACACTCTTTTACCCCTGATATGTCATCTGTTTGCTTTTCAACAGTAGACATTCATACAGAACCGGACAGGACATTGAGAACTGTGGGACCTGCAGGGACTGTGCCTGCATCATCTACAGGTATATGGCTGCATGTGTCCCTGTGTGTGTGTGTGTGTGTGATTTTTTTTCCTGCATATATTTACAGCTTGTTTTACATGTTAGCACTGAGAGCACAGTGCGTGTCTCGGTGCACAGTTATGTGCATCACGCTGTCATTTTGAATCACATCAGTTTTGGGGAATTCAGTTTTATGGCTTGGTAGGATTGTCGTTCTGTTCTGTGTGACAGCACAGCCGGATACAGCGCTTTGAGTATGGCCAGTCATTGCACAAACACCGCTGCAGGTTTGATCACTGAACACAGTTATGAGAGATTTATTAAGACCTATCACGCACACACTCTCATGTTCTCCCTCTCAAATTTAATGAGGTGAACAACAACACAGACTTAAGTCGTGCACCCGTGTGCCCACTTTGTTTCCTCCCTCCTCTTCTACTCTTCTCATTTTCCACTCTCCTTATCTCTCTTTTACACACACAGATGCACATGGGCAAATACACAAACATACACACGCATGCTCAGAGTTACTGCATAATCATTCCGCTCTGAGATTTGAATTGAAATCAATCAATTAACAAACAGGATTTCACAGTTTACAGGAGGGTGAAGAAAGGCAAAAAGAAAAGTGTGGATTGCTATGAAATTGAAATCCCTGTCTCCTAGTTGTAAATGTCAAAATTGCTAAAAAAAAAAAAAAAGAAGAAGAAAAAAAAGGTTATTAGTATGAGAAGCAAGAGGGAGAAGGAGAAATGAAACAGTGAAGAGAGAAGAGGAGAGGGATGACTTTCAGAGTGTTACATACACAAATATAATTTGATTACAACTGGATTAAGGCAGTACTCTGATTATTAAAGCTATCATGTAAACACCTGAGAGGGGTTATGTAATTCAAATTATGTCATAAATCTGTGAAAGCATAACCCGATTAACAGACCAACATTCATCATCAATCTTCTTAATTGTGAATTGAAGCTGCGAAATGTGATTGGGGGGGGAGGGGTGATTGCTTTGGAGTGATTGCTTTTAGTGATTTGATCCTGCATACTCATCTGCTCACCATTATTTATTACTGTGTAGTGCTAATAAGATGTTTCCTGTAGCTACAACACATCCTCGACATCAACCTGATTATCAAACAAATTGTATTACTGCTGAAGTTGAGTTACTGTAAACCAGATAAATGATTCAATCATACTATTATCCTAATCTGGTTATTGTTAGTCATTTATTTATACTGTGTATGCAAACCGACTCAATCAAGGAACAGAAGTAGAAGAAGAAGAAGAAAGAAAGAGACAGAAAGAAAAAGATCTGAGGGAAAAGATCAGAGATTTAGAAATGGAACAAGGGAGAAAGAGAAGAGGCCAATAGAAAATGATTCATTCAGAAACTAAATACAGCTTCATCTTGAAAGATTATAATATTACAGTGGGGGTTATTGCACAAGAATGACAGTATGAAGCCGAGACTCACAGTAGCTCCTTATCTTGAAAAAAGGGAATAAGAAATACATTTGCGGACTGTACAGAGAGGAGACTTGACAGAAAATAAGCGTGGTATATTGTGCAGACTTGTGTTTTTTCTCTTAGGTGGCTGCTATAAAATATGACATCCAAAGCCACTGTTTTATGGTCAGATGAGGACTTATCACCCAATCACCTGTCAACTCTACACGCTTCTTTCATGTGTGACAAGAGGATTTTCCCGCTTTGAAAGGGGAGGAGATTTTCTTTTCTTTGAGGTTCAAGTTGAGCAGAGTCTAAAAAGACAAATTGGCAGCGGTAGAGAAAAAGGTGTTGGGAAAAGAGAAAGATAAAGCGAAGGCTGAAAAAGAGTGAGTGATGGAAAAGCCATAAAATCTGACAAGACAGACTCCATCAATTAAAAAGCTTCTTGAAGGAGTTTTAAGTCCTCAAAGAAAAGCACAGCTCAGCACACAATATCAATCTAGATGAAAAGCCCAGGCAGGAATGTAGTTAGAAGAATATGAATAATTTCAGATTTCAATGCAGGAATATTTGTCCTCCTCACCCAGCAGGCCACTAATAAATTCTCCGAATGGCATACAGTCAAAGTTAGCGACTAGCTGGTGAACGTGGTGGGTCAATTAGCAGCTTAAGAGGCATTTATTTCCCTCAGGTGTTGATGCAGACCAACACAGAGCTCAGAGGACAGTGAATAATGGACACACATTCATCAGATGTCCAGAAACACGACCCCAAATAAATGCTCAATGTGTAAATAGACACCTTGTTAGATGTAGTAAGTAAGAAGTAATGTCAATGTAGTGTTTACAGTTTGTTTTGCTGTCTCCACAAGTGCCATATTTTACAGTCAATCCTTTTCCACATCATGCAGTTTTGGAGCATCATCATTCATCAAGTCCAATATTTACTCTCGTCAGCTGTTTTTTTTGTCTCTATCAATTCTTGTGGGAAGTACTTAACTCTTTATCTGCTAAATGCTTCACTGTGTTCACCAGCTACTTGCTAACTGTGTCTATTTGTTAATTTGGGTGAACAGGTAGAGATTTTTCTCTGAAAACATTTACCTGCTAAGTCTAAAAACAACGTTATGAGAGTTCTGAGATTGAAATAAAACTGTCTCGATCGCTATAAACATTTAGGTGAAACTCTATAAAACTCCATAAAGCTAAGGGGAACCCAAGAGTCAAGTGATAATTCTCTGCATGTTCATCACTATGAGCACTATGACATCATACGTAACATATAAATGAAGCATTTTCATATTAAAAACATTGTTGTGCTATATTATATGATGATAGACACTTGAACGCTTTTAATGATAACAAATATGTTCATGGGAGAATTTGTATGATTTTGACATTATTTCCATTAATTGAAAAGGACTAGTAGAAAAAACATTCTATATTTAGTTTGATGCATGTGAGCACTATAACTTTCATTAAAGGACCAGTGTGTGGGATTTAGTGGCATCTTGTTGTGAGGATGTAGATTGCAACCATCTGAATACCCTTCCCCTCACCATCCCTTTCCAAGCATGTAGGAGAACCTACAGTGGCTGTGAAACTTACAAAAAATGCGAAAGGCTCTCTTTGGAGCCAGTGTTTGTCTGTTTAGGGCTGTTGTAGAATCCTGATGGTGCAACATGGTGGGCTACATAGAAGAGGACCCGCTCTCTATGTAGATATAAAGGGTTAATTCTAAACTAATGAAAACAACATTTTTTATTTTTAGGTGATTATACACTAGCTAAAACATACTTATGAAAATTATATTTAATTTCTGCCAAGTCTGTTTCCTAGGTACCACCACTTCAAACTGCACCTTTAAGACCTGGATTATGGCAAATTCATATATGAGACTTTCATACAGTACAGTGTGGATTAAAAGAATCTTAGCGAGAAATCAAAAGTATTTACCATTCTAAAAAAGTTGTAAATGGTATAAAATAACATTTCTTAAAGCATACATGAAAAAACAACAAAAGTTATATGAATATGCTAAATATGAAAACTATTATGATGATACTTTGGTTTTATTGTCATAAATCAATCTACACATCACACTTCTCCATATTCTCACCAGGATAAATAACACAAACAAAGCAAGTCATTTTAAAATATAACATGCATAAACACAAAAAAAACCCCCAAAAAACACATTAAACACTCAGGATAAAAATACATTTGTGTATTTGTGAGTGTTTTTGTACATAGTTTTGTTCTCCAGTTACTCTGGACATCTTTCAGGGCAACGCTTATATAAAAATGCAAATGACACTTTAAGCATGCAAATGTAGATACTAGTGGCTACAGAATGTCACATTTTGTACCCAACCAAGTCTCATACAGTAAATAAGCGCTTTATTTGTTCTGCTTTTTAGGGGTCTCGCATTACAGGAAGAATAATGCATGATGTACTTGACGTTATTTATCCAGCACCAGTGGCACATTAACTGCATATTAATACGTGAATCTGATTGTGTGGCCGTGCAGGAGTGTTAATTAGCGTGTGGAGTTGTGATTTGTTCTTTTCGCTAATGGCGTATGGTGCTGTATGGAACAAAGTAAGTAGGGAGGTCTAACAAGGAACTGTTGTGCTTAATCCCCGTGGAGTGTGCGGAGACAGCAGCCTAATCAGATCTGCACTCCGCTACTTTATCTCTGCTACTGCTCTGTCTGTTGCTCGATCACGCATTTCGCTGGAGGAGCTCAATGGGCTGCTACTCTGAAATGGATTAATGACTCTCAGGACCATACGTTTTCAGCTAAACTACAAGTCCACTAAGAGGTTTTTTTTTTTTCAAAGACAATCCGTCATCGCCTTCGCTGAACAGCAGATAATTGAGAATAGGGTTGCTGAGGAAGCATTCTTGCTCTTTCTCTTTCCTGATAGCTGACTGTTATCTGAAGGGATGCCACTCCAGCTTTTTTGATATCTGTACTGTGGCCTCATTTCACTCTCATATTGTTTCCGTCCCCTATCCCTCTCATTTACAGTCTGGACAGACTGTAAGCTTCCTCTTTGTCAATGAATGCCTCCTCACATCACTGATATACATATGCGTGCCAGGCGTGGTGATGGCAGGGTGGAGGATTCCTCTGCTGAGGCTCCAACACTCGTAGGACGAAGGCTATAGACTCACAATCATCCATTGGGAGGTACTTGAGATGAACATTTTGTGACAGCGCCTACAGTAACAACTCATCACTCGCCATTCTCACCACACACCCATCATGAATCAGCGCTTCCTGACGCACATCACCACTGACACAACATCGCATGACAGGGCTGGATACTCGCATGCTGCCCTTCGATCGCGATAGACCAGAGAGTGAGTTGGTGGAGCATAAGAGACTGTGGAGACTGGGCAGCAGGAAGGAAATTGGGATGACTCATCATGCATCTCAATATCTCCAACTTTTTTCTCTCACCACGTATCCCTCACTCACTTTCCATACCCTCTCTCTCTCTCTCTCTCTCTCTCTCTCTCTCTCTCTCTCTCTCTCTCTCTCTCTCTCTCTCTCTCTCTCTCTCTCTCTCTCTCTTTCTCTTTCTCTCTCTTTTTTTGAACAAATCCTTAACTCTAGTGTGCAGTGAAATATTCATCCACATTAAAAATTAATCACAGTGGCTTTAAAAGATTTTAAAAAGTAATAATAGTGTTAAAGGAGACCTGGAGACATCCCTCTGTTGGCCTGGTGTGGCTGAAAGATGGCTGCCAGACACGTTCGTCCAATAGATCCCCATGATGAAGCAGGGCTGCATGTCTTGCATGGTTAAACAGCCAGTATAATGCAGTCTGATGAGTTCCAGGGAGAATTAATTCCAGGGGGGAAGCTTTTTGTGCATCTGAGTCAAATTGTGGAGGGTTACAGAGAGAAACAAGGGAATATGGTAAACTGGGAGAGTAGTGCGAAGTGCAACTCTAGTAAGAACAATGTATAGAGTCTTTGCTGCCACTCAAGGCTGCGTTAAGAGCTCTGGGCTGTGGTGCATGCAGCCCTCATTCTCAGTACTCCTGCCCTCTATAATGTGCTTCTGTCTACTTCCCCATCTCCATAGAGCTACTTCTCAGCTTGGACTCACGTTTCCTTTCACCAGCTTTGATTCACTTTCTCATGTGGCCCAGAAGGGCATAGCAGTCCAATTCACATACTCTCCACATGGTCCCAATGCTGGCCCATAGCTACTGACAGCTTCTCATTGTCCTGGTTTTATCCAGAGGAATATGCCATTTTACAGACATCAGAAAAGGACGTCTTTTCCAGTAGATTGCTTGTGTCACTTCCTCTGCTTGCGCCCCCGCCTCCATCCGTGTGCTTTGAATATAAATACATTTCACACCTAAATGGGGATGAGGAGAAGTGGTGCAAACTCACAGCTCTGGAATGGGTATAGGAGCAGCAGGAAAGAGGGGTGAGAGGAGCGTCAGAGAGGAGGTGAGCAGGAAAGATTGCCGCTGCAGCTACTTACGGCTTAGCTTTTCCCTTCCTCAGCCAAATGAACCAGAACCCGAGGTGTTTTCTGTGCACAGTTTATTCAGGGAAACCAACATCTGCACTATACACAAAGTGTACAAATGAACAGAAACTTGTCCAAAATAAATCTGTGCCTCAGTGTGTGCACATTTAGCTGAGCTCCTCTGAAACACAGTGATGTGTTAGCAAATTATAGATGAACTTCTCATGTTCGTGGTCACAAGGATATTTCTGAACCTGTATCCAGCCTCCAGCCATTCATTAAACATTGACAATTCTCTGCCATTATCATAACAGAGAGTGAAAAGACCTGACTGAATAGAATATAAAATGAATTCTCGGGAAAATATAGAGGTTAAGAGGAAGCAGGAGAAGGAAAGTGCATTTGTATTTGAAAAAGCAATGAAGCAAAGAGAGAGAGAATAAAGATAATATACATGTTAAAGGCAACTTAAAAAGAATCTGTCTTTCAGGTACAAATCATGCATCCCAGTTTCCTAGGAATTGCATTCATATAGGTCTATTACACAACCCAGGATATACATCCAATGCTAATGTTCAGTGTCAATGCAAGAAATAATGTGCTCATTATGTACTGAGTTGGATAGTGAGTCTGGAGGTCAAAATGGTGAATGGGAGTGTAGCAAGTCCAAATTTTATGCGGGAGATGAAAGAGTTTGCATCATGTCCAAATGGAATCTTCCACAGCTGAAGCAAATGTTGAAGTAGTTTAAAGTGAAATACCACCGACAGTCGCTAGCTGCTGTCTCCAAAAAATCCCATTCAAAAAGTGTCAATTCTCTTTAGAAATTTTAAGTCAATTGTTTGTTTGTTTTTCTCAAAAAGTCATCATGATCTCAATTAATGCTTACTAATTAATCTAATATTTTAACAGAATTGCAATATGGCCCACTACAAATTTCAAATTACAAAATGTGTGTCAAAATACAATTTTAAATTGAATATTGTCCTGCTGCAGAGATGTCCTTGCCCATACATCATGCTCTACAGGCAAACAAAGAAAACATTTTCGCTCAGTACAGATTTGCATTGCTGCAAACTACATGAGCGTAATTTCAAGGAGATATATGTGGGTAAATAATCCCACACAGAAAAGGTGGACTCTGCCAGTACCAATGAAAAGCACCATTTAGAGAAGCCATTACAATAAAACTGCCTTTTCAATTAAATGGATATTGATGAAAAAATGCAGCCATAAATAGTATAAAATTGGGTTGGTATATATTAAAAATCTTATAACTCTAAAAAAAAATATATATATATATATTGTGGAGTATTTACACTTAAAATAAAGAAAAATAAACAGTATACATCTTTGACACCAAATAATCAAAAACGCCCAGTTTACCCATCACTCAATAATTCACCTATTGATCCCTAAGGTTAAGTCCCTGCAGCCAATCAACACCAGAGACAATCTTCTGTCTGCAGAGCATGGATTAGTGTTTCTCTCATTTTTTTAATGCTTTGGTTGTCCATATCTGACAGGACATTGATCCAAACAGGAACAGGTTTCCTCCTCACTGTGTATTTTAAACCAAAAATAGAGAGAGAGGGAAACAGTGACAGATATATAAATAAAAAGTGATAGAAAGACAACAAGAGAGACAAATAAGAGCTGCTGTACATTCCATATAACTGGATATGAGATGGTTTCCTTTCTCTGAAGAAATATTTGTCAGATTCTTGACTCTGACCTTTTGCTAACAACCCTGTCAGAGCTTTCAGACCTGTGTGTGTACTTGCATGTGTGTATGTGTGTGCTCCCCCCTAGATGAGGCTTATAATGGAGAAGTGGTGTGTGTGAAATATGTAAAGGGCAGGGCAGGCGGTTCTTCCGCAGTAATCCATCTTTACTTCAGGGCTGAGCCGCGGAGCAACAGGCATCTCACAGGGGAGAAGGAGGGAATACACTGTAGGCATCAACCTCATTGATATGAATCTGCACAGAGGAAATGTTCAGCCAGCAGGAGGATGAGATTTACACAGCAAGAAAACAAGAGAACAGAAATGAAGAGTATTATTTGTCCTATGTGCTCTGTTTTTCTCTTGCATCACTGACAACACTACAAAAATAACAAAAAACAAACAAACCGGGCACCTTGGTATGTGCAGTGTTAGCAGTTACACATCAAAAAACTGCTTTCCTCTCAGACCTTTCACCAGAGATGTGAAACTGTAAAATTGTTATATGTCCTCATAAACGTGTATCCATCCACTCATGAGTTTATTTGTGTGAAGAAATGACGGATATAGGACTGGGTGTGAAACGGATAGAGAGGGAGTGAGAGACACACCAAGAGAAGAGGGAGAGTGAGAATCCTCGTTCGTGTCGTTTGGCAATAATCACAGATTCAAACTTGTGCCAACAGTGAGTGCCAGATGGTGCCCATCACCGTTGTACCATGTCTTTGAAACAGGGAGGAGAGAGGAAGATCAAGAGTGGCATGTGGAACAGGGAAGCACTGCCTAATGTGGATGATGTGTCATATAAATACTAATCAAGTTAGAATCACACCCACAGCTAAATTAGATCCCTAAAGCACTTCCAGTCGCACCCACTATCAATCTTCTCCCTGCTTTGGCAATGCGCTTATGTCTTTATCAGGGATGATCAATAGGTTAGATGTTAGATGCTGAATGCTAATGTGAGAAATATTTTTCCACTTACTACTTGTCCGTAATGGTATTTATGGGTACCCATTATAAAAATCACCCTTCATAATAGGGCTGCAATTGTAACTTATTGCTTAATCATTGGTTAATAAATCATTTGTTATTTTATAGATTGGTTAAAAGCATTGTTTTGGTTGCCAGGTTGTAAAAAATCCTTTTGGCTGGCATTTTTCCTCCATCATAAAGGTCACAGTATGCTCAAAACCAACTTTTTTGTATAAATATTTGTTATTTGTAAATAACTTACTAACACTTGTTTATGTCTTAATTAAAAGTGAGTCACTCTTAACTAATGCCTCACTAACATTTATAAAGGATCCTTTTACTGATACATAAAAGCATTAGTTACTGATTTATTAACATTAGTATAGCCATTAGTTACATCCTTTAAAAAGGGTGCCTTATTAGAATGTGGAACAGCCATTATATACAACAAAACTGAATACATTTATATTGTATTTACTCCAGAATTTGACTAAAAAAAAGTCAACTCAATGTCAACATCAATGTCAACGCTTTCACCCACATCTCAAATTTTCATCAGTAGATGGAGTGTGCTCATTACACCTTTATTTAACTATATTTCCATAATTTACATACAGATATGGTTTAAAATCATCCAATTTGCTTTGTTAATTCTTCACTCTCTGAACATCTTGTATACAACATAAACACAACTGCATTAAAAAGATCCCCAAACACAAAACCTGCACTTTATTGGCAGAGGTAATAATATGAATCTAAACAAATCAAAACACTGTCATTCTGTTAAATATGGCTGTCAAATATTCTTGACTTCTTCAGTCATCCAAATAGTATATATTTAAGGGGACAAAAAAAGACAAACTTGTTGTTGATCTGCTTTCTATCTTCTGCATCCGTGCACATACCACACAGCTCATATTAGCCCTAGAGACCCACCTCCTAATGCTAGAGAGGTGAAACATAAACCACACCCCCATCTTATACAAAGAAGACGTGTGAAGAAAGCTTGGACGTGTTAGTGTTTGTTTATGAATGGGTGCGACACAGATAAAGATGGATGAATTCTAACTGCTAGTTGTTGTTGTTTTTTTTTCATGTGGCATACTGCCACCCTGCCATCACAACTCTCCCTCTCAGCTCTCCTCAATAGCCACTCATCCATCAGAGCCTTCCGCTCCAGCGGCTATCACTCAATACCTCTGCGGTGCTGAGGACAAACAGGTACTGCGTGCAACCAGCCATCACCCTTTGCCTTTTAATTCACCTTAGCTGACTTACTGTACAGTTCCTTTATCAGGATACTAGGTGAAAAAATCATGACTTACAAAAAAATCCCAGTAAAGGAGCAGCACTTTAATCTATTGCTGAGTATTGGATAAATATCCACTGCAGATGGATGCGGAGGAAAAATCCTGGCTTGAATGTTAACACTGGGTAAGCACACCTCATCACATATGTTGCACTAAATTTGGCCCACAACAGCCCCAAGAGGCCAAACTGTAGATTTTGGTCCAATTTTCTCAATACCGGCACTCAGCTAACGTCGACACAGAGCCACACGTCAGTTTAACTGCACTAAAACTGTGCTTTTGCTCAGACTTACAGTTCAGCTGAATTGAAAAGACATGTTCAGCAGTTCATGAGGCACAATAACAGGGATGGTTAACCATGCTAGCTCAAAATTTCCTGCACAGCAGTTCAGAAACAGGCAAGCTGAAGACATATGAAAGATTTACTATTACAGCTGTGGAAAGTTTAGTATCCTCTCTTGAAAATTTAGATGGGATTCAATGTTCTACTCTTCATCCTTCATCTTCTTTAAAGCTGCTGTAATTTATATTATTGGTCCAGCTTTGACGCCCACGCCCACTACTGTGATTATTTTATTAGTCATATTTCTATTATTATTATAGTTATTATTCTTGTTGCTGTTGATCTCTGTCTCTCCTTTGCTCTCTCTCTCTCTCTCTCCCTTCTCCCCCTCCCTCTCTCTCTCTCTCAACCCGACCGGGCAAGGCAGATGGCCGCCCACCTAGAGCCTGGTTCTGTTGAGGTTTCTTCCTGTTAAAAGGGAGTTGCCGCCGTCGCCAAGTGCTTTCTCAGCGGGGAATGTTGGATCTCTGTAAATTAAAGAGTACAGTCTAGACCTTCTCTATGTGAAAAGTGCCCTGACATACTATAACATTCTGTTATGATTTGACGCTATATAAATAAAATCGAATTGACTTGACAAATGACTATGAGTAATGCGGAGGTGCCGCTCATAGTGAAGAACCCACACAGAATTATACTGCTCTCCTCAGCTCTACCAAAGTTTTTAGTGTTTCAGCTCTTTGTTTTGGTTTTCTGGGCTGCAACTGCAATGTTTTGGTTCACTCCCAGGCTCTTATCAGTATCGTTTCCAAACCACAGCAGGCAGCTATTTTTGTCATGTCTGAAATAATCACAAGTTGTGGTAGGGATGATGTATCAGTCGTTTGCTTGAAGGAGGAAAATACCACGATTTTTTTTCTCAGTTATGTGGGTGGAGACTGAAACAATTTATCTTAGGCTAGATGCAGATCACTGAGACACACTATCAATACAGAGTAAAATTAACAAGTTGAATTGAATGAATGAATGAAATACTTTTAAGCACTTTAACTCCTTTTAGCTTTCTATTAAAAATAAATAAATAAACACATCTCATGAATAGCTTCTCAGATATTTCCCCCAGGAGTTTGTGAAGACCAAAACAGAGCTGAAAGGAGAATTAATATTGGACTTTAATTCTCCAGGGGTCTAAAAACATGGTTACATATGAATATTAATGATACAGCATGTCCACCCCATTTATAAGCAAGTGTTTTCTAACAAATTTGCTTGTTTCGGGTACCCCAGCATGGCCAAACAATCAATTTCTGTGACTTTAAGATGTACTGTAACTTAATTCAATTTTCTTATAGTTTAGTTCCTTCATTCTTGAACTGAACCTTTAGTGGTCTACATCTTCTATTACTTTACCTTTCTGATGCCACATTTACTAATCAGACTAACAGATGCAGTGAGGTGACACAGCATGAACAAGCAGTGAACTCCCAAGGAAAGCTAGTAATGAGTGTGAATTCACAGCAAACAACTTTTTTCCCCACAGAGCAGATCCTGGATGCTCAGGTCTTCCAGCCCTGCTCTTGGCAGTGTATGTGAGATTGTCTCATTTGTAAACTTTGTGCAGCATCTTCCCATTGTGCAATGAGCTCTGTAGAGTAAACACAGCATGGAGAGTTAGACCAGCGGGACTAGTGGGTCAAGTCTTAAGCTTGTACAGGCTATCTCTGATGGGACTGTAAGCTCCTGGCCTACATCTGCTTTTTTTGCTCATCCCTAGCTTATGTTTCCTCAGTAATCAATCTTAACCTCACTTGCTCTTTATTAAGGAGGCTACTTGATGCAAAGGATTTTCAATGATCTTAAACCTTCCAGGTTCTTCGTCTGGTCTCTTCAATAAACATTTTATTCATGCAAATGGAGAGAAATACCATCAAGTCTGCAGTTTCTCTCACAGGCTGTGCTGTGGGTTTTTGAAAAAACAAAGCACTGTGGACAGTGCCAGAGGTTGCTAATAAGGTCATATTAGTAAAATCTATGTGGGTAATTGCTATAAAAATGTAAATATTAGGCATTCATTATCAACAAAATGAAAAAGACACAAGAGAAGGAAAAGAGGTGGAGGGAGAGGGAGTAAAGTTACACAAGGTTACGTTATTTAAAATCATCCACAACAGGTTCCCCTTTGTTTATTTTGAATAGCTGCCAAGCACTTGAGCACTTAGTTATGAAGCCAAACGTACTGACCTTGAAAAAGGCCCAAATACTTTCAATACAATATATTGTTGTCTTGTGCTAAGAGGTGTTGTGGTGTAATGTGATCTGTGATCTGATTGCTGCTGGTGATGTGCATTTGTGCTTTTAGCATCTTATGATTAGCATAAATTATATCAAGTGGATAGCATAAATCATATGATGATGTGTCCCAAAGGTATTAGTCGTGTTTACAGTGTCAGTGTCTTTCTTTTCTTGCTCAGTCAGACAGTCCGCTGCCAGCAGCACTAACGGAAGTGATGCTTTGGCTCACTGCTCTCCGCCTGTTGTCAACTGCTTGTTGCCTTAGTCTTCATGTTAGCGATTATGTTAGTGAAGCCTTTCTATATCTTCATTTTTTTATCTTCTCCAAATTGTAGTAAAATGATACCTGCTAAATATCAGCATGTTAGCATTGCCACTGTCAGTACAAGTGATTGGTTTACTAAGCAGAAACACAGAGCAATCAGGACGCTTTGCTCTTACACACGCTGCATTTATAGTCATACAAACACCTTTGCTTTTACTGTGTGAATATGGGGTTATGACATGGTTACATTTCATAATCAACAATGTTGCCATGGTCGCGACTTTTAAATCACAAGGTTGCCACACTCTAACGGTGCTTATTTTTTCTATTTTACTCTAAATTGGACCATGATTTACAACATGCTGTGGTGAAGATTACTTGAAACTAACAATTTACACCATAAACTCATCATTTGTGTGTTTAATTAGTTAACACTTAGCAACTGATGTAATAAATCAAGTGTGAAGTAGGCCATTAGAATACAGGTTTAAGGCTCAAGGTTCATATTCAAATTATTTGGCAAAATGCAAAACTTAGTAATTACTTAAGATAGTACTTGTATGTAAAAAAACAAAACAAAGTACAAACTTAAAGTATGTGCTTGAACGTTCATTCTGAAAAAAATATAAACTATTGCCTACCTCCCCACCCCAATTTATTGATTTAAAAAATATAAATAAAAAAACATGCACATACATACACTTGCAGTGCAATGTGATCTTTTTAAATGTAATGGAGATGGTTACTGAGTGAATAAGTGTCCCTACATGAACTATCTTTATGTAATATTAATTTTAATTTTATGTCATCTTATGCTGAAAAAAATGCGCGCAAAATCTGGTTGACACTCAAGTGTAGTGTAGTGACAGACTCAAATCCTATAGCGACAACACACAAGGGGTGTTACCTGTCCAAGATGGCAGACTCACTCATGCATATGCAACTGACATCCATGGATGTATAAAAAGAAATTGGATACAGGAACAGCACCAGGCTTCCAAACAAATTTGACATAGCAGCTGAACCTTGTCCAAACCAACATCAAAAACACTTTTCCCCATAGATGTACATTGTGAAAGAGGTGTCTGTAAATCACAACATACATTTTTTAGCATCAAAACCCCCACAAAATGATTCCTTTCACTATCAGAATTTGATCCATTCGGTCCAGTCTAGACTGAATTGTTTTATCCTCGTACTTCACGTACTGTCCAATGTTTCTAAGTGATGGTCACAGATTTTCTGCTTGTCACAGACTTCACCTGACTGCCTTGATTGACTTCCAAAGCACAGATCAATGCTACACACCCTCTCTGTCACACAGCTCTACTTTTCCAGAGGAATTATATAATGACTTGCACTATTGCTACACTTAGCATTGCATATGCATAACACATATACAAAAACAACCCTGAAGCAGTCCATTCATCAGTCTTCATTTCAAAGCACATCATACTGCTTCAGAGTTTATTGAGAGAAGTTGAAGCAAAACTATTAAACTATCATCTTATGTAAAAATATCAAATATTAGATTTTAAAAATGGAGGCTTGGACTCTGTGTCACTCGTTTTCAAGGGAAACTTCACCACTGTGAATATAATTTCTTAACACCTATGTAGTAGAAATTTGTAATTATTTTTGGTGCACTATGACTACAGAAAACTGAGAAAAAGGCTGTAGATTCCCAATGTTGCTCTTAAGGGTGAATCCTACAATTACCAGAATGCATTGCACACAGTCCCGTCCAATGCCCTACTGATGGTGTGTTTACAGAGGGCATGTGTGTTTCCCAGCAGAGTGGGCAGTTAGCACAGACAAAGTAAGTGAGCAATATTGTATCTCTTTATCAAGACTTATTTTGATTTACAAAATGTTGTTCCTCATTAAGTCTGGATATATAGTATCAGTGTGCAAGGATCATAAAATAAACAGCGCACCTGATTTAGTTACGCAGATCATTGCAAACTTACTGACAGCTGTACAAAAGCCAGAATTCTGTCAGAGTTGCTGGTGGACAATCAAAAAAACCTCTGAGTCTGCCATCTTTATTTCAGCTTGGTTTGGGAAACAGTTGAAGACTAAGGGGTGAAAAAATGCAAGCAAACACTGTTTCTTTCATTGTTTCGGATGATGTGGAACAGGGACCTAAGTGAAGCTGAATATAATATTTTGGGAGAAAACAAAGTCAGGTTTACCAAAGCACGGCAAAGTTTGTTGCTGTGCAGAGTTTTCAGTTCTGTCTCAGGCACCGGTCGATTCTGCAAAGCTACCCCAGCTGCAGCTGTACCATAGCTCCTTTGGTTGCTTTCTCCTTCAAACTACGTTTTGTCTGATTCCACAGCGCAATATTTAATCTCATAAGTTGAAACAGTGCCAGTACCACACCTCTACTTTGACATTATAGTGTAAAGCTTGTTGTTTTTTTCTGTTAGATTCTGTCTATGTGAGGCTCAAAATAGTCTGGTTTGTTGGGTTGGTGGAGAAAAGCTTGTGTGCCAGGCTGCGGTTGTAATGTAGCTCTGTTGTGTCTGATTCCATAGCGTGACAGTCAGCCTTGTGTCATGAAAATAGTTTTCTTCCAAATAAGCTGATATTTTTTAAATGTTTAGGAGTAAGACATTCTAGTCTATCACTTGCGTAGCATGGTAGATGGAGTGTTTTGGGTGGCCCAACTTTGACTGTCCTTGAAGGCATAGCGTGTAGTCTAAGACAGATCTCCAGAGCCCGCCAGATGACACATTTTGCATCACCAGACTTTTGCAGCTGGCTCAAGAGGGATATATTTTTTAGGGGAAAGACAAAGGAAGGTTTATTGTCACTGATAAATATGTTCTACCCACATTAGAACCAACTTGAATCAACCAACTAGGAATGAACTTGAAAATAGGTGAAGTCACCCTTTAAACTACATGTCTCATCAATGTACACCACACTCCCAAATCAGTGCTGTCTGGATGTTTATGCAGGTATCAAAGAAGGATCTTTTAAAGCCGGGACACAGTTTGGGACACTGACAGCCAAGCAGCTGGTGGGAACCTCTCAGAATGATAGTCCGAGGAGCTTGTAATACTTAAGGGAACAGCCTGTTCTCTAGCGTAGTAATAGGAAGGTTGGTGTGTGGATGTGTGTGTGGATGATGAGGAGTTTGGGGGTTACAGGAGGTGTTGGAGCATCTGCACATTTATCTGTTGTACGATGTATGATGGCATATGCATGCATTTGTGGGTGTGGTACCTCAACTCAGATGAACACCGATCTCTGCAGAGATTGACTGCTCATGTAATTTCTGTTGAAATAAAATGTTCTCTCTCTCTCTCTTTTTTAAAAGTATATTCTGCCTATAGGAGAGAAAATTGCAAAGATATTTCTAGTTGATTGCCTTTGCACTGCTGCATTTCTGCTGAAAGTCTCTCCTCCACCACTCAGCAAAAGCACAGAGGAGGAGTGATGGAGGAGAAATGATGATCTCCTGCTGGTGCTGTTGTATGAATGTTTTATAGATGGAATAATGAAAAAGAGATGAAGCCCGGCTCAACCCCTATGCTTATATTATCCTAAAATACTGTTTAAAAAATATTGTTTTCAGCTTGTCAAGGATTTAGCTCATATCCAATCTAACTGCACTTAACATCCTCATTTACAGATTGTGCCTGTCCTGATCATCAGCACACAATGCTTACATCTGCCTGCAGTATAAGCTACAACTCTATAGACAGAAATATGAAAACTGCAAGCAGTAGTTGGTAATATTTCAAATGTTACTGTTAATTGTATCTGATTGTTTCAAATGTCAGCTGTGAGTAACCTTGAATTCCAGGCAAATTAGTTTGTAACTACAAATCTGCTGATTCAATCCCCTCTGGAGATGCACTGGGGTAGTGCTCTTAGGCAAGGTCACTTTCTCCCAAACTGAATGATTAAAAAACAGGAGATTTACACAGCAAATCGCTGAGGATGGAATAACGGGCACAAAGTAAGGTTACACAGTGGGAATGGATATTAACTTTTACAGCGGATATATAGTTGACTTTGGACTCACTTTGATCCTCCCACTGAGACTCTGAGGTCATAGGTGTTAAAACCATTAAGACAAAGAGGTATCATACATTTAGATCCATATTAATGGCAAAAAGACATAAAACATAATGATACTCACAAAAAAAGTTAAATTACTTTATTAAAAATATCTTCAAATAACATCCACTCAATTCAGAATCTATGAATATGCAAATGTTGCCCGTATCAAAACTTTAACTACTAGGCTATGGGATGTCTCCTACTACCAAGAAAAGTCTGTCTGTGTGCACAGGATGATTCAGGTTTCCACATCACACTTGTGTAGTTGAAATAAATAATTGATATTAGTTGTGATGTCACAAAATCATGCTCGTGCTTGCATGTCTTTAACCCAGATTTAAGGTGCAACATTCCTCCCTCAGCAGATGAATGTGAAAACATTCTTCTGGTGTCAAACTCTGCATACACTTTAAAATGAAATGACAATTAGCACAGAACATAAGGTTTACAATGAATGCATAACAGCAATTACTGTAAATGTACAGTTTTATAACTTTAGTTAAACTTATGGTTGCAACTACCAATGATTTTTGTTATAGATTAATCTGCAGATTATTTTCTTGATTCATTGATTTATCTTTTAGTCTTAAACCTAAAAAGCGTTGTTTTATTCAATCAAAAGTTCAAAATCTGTTTTTTTCTTCTTCATATATGACAAATAAAAGCATGATAAAGTCACATTTGACAGTGAAATTTGTCATTTTTGCTGGAAAAATGACTGAAACAATGATTTTTATTATTAATGTCCTAGCTGCCGATTAATTTTCTGACAGTTGACTAATTAATTAATTGTTTCAGCTCTTGTTACACTACTATTGAGATAAGATTGCAACCTTACCATGATGCACTGCCATCTATAAACTCATTAGAGTCATTACACTAACACGACTGGTCTTTCCACACTCTGCTCCTAAAACCCACTATACAGTATATTACAAAGAGCATTATTAAAGCATCTCAACTACAGCTCTGACCATTCTCAAACATGGCCTGCATCACATGTAAAACACAATTAATTTGCACACAGGCAGGACCTGAGGTGGGGTGCAGTATATAGCTAAAAGAGGGAGATATGAGCAGAGGACAGGAGAGGAGCAGCGCGAAGAGCTGTGTTAGGTTCCCAGCTTCCTGCCTGCCACAGTTTGTGGGATCAGTGTGCAGATAATTAAGGTTGAGGGTGGACAGCTCCCTACAGCGCCAATGTGCCTTGATCATGTAGAGCTGTGGAACGGGGCTATTCATTTTCACAAAGAGGGAACACAGCCGATATAAGGCAAGAGTCACTGGGGAGCTCTATAGGGAGTATGGCTGCACAAGTAGGGAGGCTGTGGAGATGGGAGGAATGGAGTACTTTATTTACTCTATTCATTTCAAGGTGGTGGAACAGCAGAGTCCATCGCTTACTTGCCTACTCACTAGCCCTTCATTTTACGCAGCTTTGGAGGTTTGTTTCGAGCTGTGAAAGAGCCCCAGCTGCCACAAAGAGGTTTAGTTAAAGTGGCTTTTTTCCTACCTGCTGTAAATATTGTGGAGGGAAGAAATCCTCTCCACTTATTTTGTACCCACTCACTTTTTGCTGTTTACTCTGTCCGTGCCCAGTGCCCGCACAGTGCTCCTGTCTGGAGTTTGATGTTTCATTTGGGGTTTTTTTCTGTGTGTGCATTAGAAAACCAGTGGGCATCCAGAGTGAAGTGGTTGAGAGACTGAGGGAGTGGGAGTTTTGAAGCCAGATGGATATGAATGTGAGAGTCCTCATTGTTCTTGCCTGAAAACTCCAGGCCCTGCTGCTGCTGCTGAGCTCAGTCCTCCCTGCTTCCTCTGCAGCACTTCTCTCCTCGTAGCCTCAACCAAGGGAGTCCTCTTTATTTCCAGCATCTGTGCTGTGATGTGAAACACCAGCTAACTAGGCCACTGCATAATAAGCAAGAATAGCAGCAAAGTAAAATGAATAAAAAAAGAAAAGAGGAGAAAAAAGAATAAGTTCAAGAGGGGGGGGGGGGGGGGGGGGCAAACCCAACATGTATCTGCTGACAAAAGTAATTCAGCAAGCAAATATTGTCCTTATAGGTTATTTCTTTATTGCAGATGCTTTCATTTATTATTGCTTACCTTTACCTACAGCCTCTGCAGAGGTGCATCAGAGTTCACATCTCATTTCGGCAGCGAAGCCCCTAAGCGATACTGTCATATGACTGACAATGCACCTTGCTGACTTTTCATTTGGTGTGTGTGTCAACTGCAGTCCTGATATCCCTCTTGGTGGTGCAATATTTCTGTGATACTCAGCATTTTGGTTCTTGATTCATTTTGTCAATGGCTTCATTATTGTCCACTAAGACGTGGCAAATGCAGACGTCTTCACTGCTTCTCTTTGCTTGTAACTTGCACTGCGCACACTTTTATTCTTCTTCTACATTTCTGTGAAGTTAAAAAACACCATAACTGATTATTTCCTGCATTCTTTCTCTTTTTTCTTTTTTTCTCTTTAGCGTAGAGCATGACTTTCGTCTGCAGGAAGGGCAGGTGGTACGCACATGGAAGGTAGAGCACCCTGAGGACTCACCACAGACCGCCACTCCCCAGCCCACCACACCCCACCAACAAGACTCCCCTCAACCGGTGCGACCGCCTGCCACCACCAAGAAGAACAGGAAGAAATGCTTCTGGTTCCTCTGAGTGCAAGAGGATGAAGCGAAAGACATTTGATACTGTAATGCACTGCGTACTCTTCTTAAGAAAAATACAAATGATCAACTATGGAGATTTGATTTGAAAAACAAGCGTGGAGTGAACAGGAGAATTAAAATGCAAACGTAAAAACTGTGGGAGGAGAAAGAGAAACAAAGGTTGTGAATTTAGCTGTTACTGGTGGAGTTGATGAGAATGGTTTGACTGGGGTGCACATGTTGTTACGGCTCTTAAAATGCCTCTTCAGCACTTATAGGTTTGATGCTGGTGCAGGGAAGTAAAAGTGCTGAAGTCAAATAAAAGCAAAAGTTCAGTCCACAATATGACTCACAGTTAGGAAGCAATTAGGAGATATAAAGAGAATATATAGCGAGTGGAAAAGGGAGTAAGGGGCACAGTATAAGAGGCAATACAACGTAGAGATGGAGCTGTTTATACAAGATGAAATGAAAATAATTTATAGGAAAGGGCAGAAAAAGACGTAACACAATTCATCTTCATTAATGGACTAATGAGGGTCAGAACACCAGCTTTTATATCCTGAGACATTTAAAGAAGTTATTATGACCTGTATTTAAAACTTTTAATATACTGTAATTGATGGAGAAAAAAAACCTACTACAAATGTCTACACGCACATACAGCACACACACAAACACATGCATAAACAAATGACATATTTACATAAAAGCATATATAAAATTGAGAAAATGAAATGAGTGAGTTGAGTTCTGTACATATCAGAGCTATTCTGCTTGGATGCTATATTTCAGATATGGATTACTGCTCTATAAAAGTATTTTACCACAGCTTGGTGTTTGTTGTCATTGTGGGTGTGTTAAGTCATTATCAGTGGTGGAGGAAGATCTTTCACGTAAGGAAAAGTCTGTTAGTACTAAGTAAAGTACGCCAAAAAAATAAAAAATGAAATAAAATCTATTTATAGCAATTAAAAATATTATCAGAAAATGTATTCATCTATCAAAAGTAAAAGTAATGACTGTTATTGATGCATCAATGTGTACGCAGCAGGTGATGCTAGTTTTAACTACTATGTAGTTAAGTTTTGCTACACTTTTTTTTTTTTTTTTTTAACTTTTCTTTTTTGTACAATATTGCATAATTTTACCACCTTGGGCCTTTAATAATTATTTAAATGAAACCTTTTGAGAAGTTTAGAGAGGACATCTCTGTTTGGTAAAACTGCTTACAATGCTTTCTTGAGGTAATTTCCCAAAGACAACATACTGTATGTCTATGCTGTTATTTAAACCCAAACCATAATCTTTCTCTGATCCTAACCAAGTTGTTTTTGTGCATAAACTTAATCAAACCCCAACCACAATGATGTAGGATCAGAAAAAAGAAAATGCCTACATCTGTCTTCCTGGAGGGTGTGATGATAATGTATTTTGTTGTTTCATTTGGAGGTCTTGTTGGCTGTTGAGAGTGGTGGGGAACTACAGGTTTAATGTTCACAAATGCATGTTTTCTGATGTAAAATCTTGATCTAAAAGGTAGGAGGTAACTATAGCTGAGAGATGTAGGGGGGAGTTAAAGTACAATTTTCCCCTGAAATGTAAATAAGTAGGCGTAACAAAATATAAATACTCAAGCAAAATCCAAAACTTGAGTAAATCTGCTTTCCACTGCTGGCTATAATCATGAGGCATTTGATCAATCACTATTAGGGAGCACGGATAGGGAGATGACTGTCGATCTCTAGTGACGCAGAACATTTTTCTACATTTATAAGATATCATAATCAAATGCAGGGAACGGATGCTTCTCAGTCCTCAGATGGCGGCTCAGACAGCCCACTTTCCTGGACACTCCAGGGCAAGTCTCAGGAAATTAAGCCTCAGCTGTTTGATGGCTGTGAGAAGCCCCAAATATTACTACTTAGTAATTCATGACACACATAAGCTGCTTCTATAAGGCTCTGAGGTGGTATGAGATCCTGGCCTAATTTATTCCAAACTTCGGAAAGTGTTAGCTCTCAGTTTGTTTGCCTGCTTGTTTGGATTTGTACAACTAGTGCCAGTTTCCACTTGCCTCAAACAAAGCAGTGAGAAACAGACTCTGGTTCTGTTTTTGTTAGGAAGTTATTGGAGGGAAAAAAGATGTTTCAGGCATCCGTTTCAGGCAGCAGTCCACAGTCCCTTATGTATTGGACTTGTAACTGCCACGTTTTCTTACCAGGGCTCTCAAGACACACGCATGCATATGTACACATGAGTATAGAAAAATACACACACATCAACCTAAGCTTCTTCGACTGAGGCCCCATGTTCACTGACTTAACTCTGTGTCCTGCTGTGCTACACTGAGGTGTACAAGTTGAAAAGCTTTTGCTGCACACGTACCTACGCTTCAAAATAAGCCACACATTTAAACACAAACCCCTTCGCACACACACTCGCAGTCTCGCAACCACATGATTCCACTTCACACACACACACACACACAATCACACAGCTAACATATTGTTCTCAGACCAACACAATGCATTATCTCCCCCGCAGTTGTTCCTCTCTTCCTCACAACCAGGCACATATTCCCTCCTAGTAGCTCTGTGTGTGCCGCGCAATGCTGAGAGGAGTGTAGAGTTGTCAGTCATTAATCTGCTACAGCACAGCCTGTAATCCTGATGACAGAGCGGAGCGGGCTTACAGAGAGCAGAGAGGATCTGAGCCCAGCCTGGAGTGGGGAACAAAGGAGCCAGAGAAGACTGGTTTTGAATCCATAAAGAGAAAGCGAGTGTGTGTGTGTGTGAGTGTGTGAAGGGATTCTAGGGTGAGGTAAGTAACTATTTTGTCAGCAATGCTGCAGTGCTATTCAAGAATGCTGGCACACACAAAAGGGAGAGAAGCTTTACATGGAAAGCAACCCCGACTGCCGGTGCGTCACCCTGACACATCAGGTAAATGGGCTCCGGTCCAGACTGGTCATCACGGAGCTTTGGAGAAACACGACAGCCTGCGGAGAAGGAAAGAACAAGCCTATTTTGAGGCCTCTTCAAAGAAAACATCAAGGGTCAAAGTTGGCTCACGCAATTCAGTGCAACATCAGTCGAGGCTTGACTGAAAATGAAGGAGAAAAAATAACCATGTCTTGAGGCATCAACAAGCGTGCATAATGGGCATGTAAAAACAACTACAACTGCCCCTGCACGCTGAGAGGAAGCAGCACAGCTAATACTGCATGAGTCATTGAGCTTAGGCTGCTATAGAGATATTATGTTTCACTTTACCACATTACAACCAAAGAGGTCATTTCACAGTCAATCAGACCGAGAAGTCAGAGGAGCTGGAGACATATAACCTGTCCACGAGTCCGGCAGGCTGTGAAATAATATTATTTGAAGACTAATGCAATAAATGATGGAGCATAAACTCTGTCTTCTCTCAATGACTTAATAATGATGCTGGTAAACAAGCCCCAAAGTTACAATGATACTTTAAAGAATTTTTCTTTTCTTTGAACTTAGATAGGAGCCTCATTAGTGACCAAATAAAAGAAAAATATGGATTGAATGTGGACCAGGGGATCCAAATTAAAAATACACCCACACACGTGAACTCACAAACAAATACACACACACACACACACACACACACACACACACACACACACACACACACACACACACACACACACACACACACACACACACACACATACACACATACACACACACACACACACACACACACACACACACACACAGGCTTACACAATGCCTCGGTGCATCCTCTGGCTCAGCCCTCTACATTTCAGAGGCATCACACACACAGACACACACACTCACACTCACACACACACACACACACACACACACACACACACACACACACACACACACACACACACACACACACACACACACACACACACACACACACACAGTACCCCAGTCATAACTACATACGAGCACTGCAGTGGCCTGTGTGTGTGTGTGTGTGTGTGTGTGTGTGTGTGTGTGTGTGTGTGTGTGTGTGTGTGTCACTGGGAAATGGTAAATAATGAATTAAAAAGTACCCATTCCAAGATGACCTGCCAAGTTTCTGAGTCAACTGCGATAGCTGCAGATTGGTTTAATAAAATATGAGCTAAATTCTCCCCTGCCACTGCTGTCACTGATGCAAAAAAGGGCCATGAAATGTAAATACATCATGGCGGAGCTGAGAAGGACACAGAAACACTGCAGACCTGCAAGACCAGCGATCTCATTTGATCGGATGTTCATGGCACACGTGAAAAGCAGTAAAACTTTTCTGGCAAGCTACGCAGGGAAAAAAAATCCAATGTGCTGAATTTGTCAATATGCTGCATAAGTATTGATTGCTTTTGGACATTTTGCCTTCACAGGAAACTCCAGACTAGGCAGGCACAGCAAAGCTTTTAGGAAAGAGTGGGATGGTATGCGACAAGGGCCCAGACTGAATTCAAAACAGAGATGTTGGAGGAGGTTCAGAAGAATCAGTAGAACTTCCCAAATGTACATAATTGGAGCTTCGGAGGGACATCAGCATGTAGATGGGCTGTGGGCACAGTTTTGACAGTGTGCTCATTCTTTCACTTGTGAAAAGTATTGGGTTGGAGGGGTAGTTTTGAGACATTTACATGGCTATTTGTTTTATAGTTGTAAGTATAACTTGTATAAAATTTACATTTTTTATGTTCTATGTTTTGGACCTGCCTCCCAACAGGAGTTGGGTCAACCTGTCAGTTTTTCTGTGTGGCCAATGCAGCTTCATTCCTTCTAGATTACTTTGTATTGTGAACACTTGCAATAATTATGATGAACAATGTTAATGTGTATCTTCATAATAGTGTCACCTTAGTGTGCATTAGATTTTGGAGTTATTTCACTCACTTATTTTACCATACTAATTTATGTAAGTTACCAATCTTTATAACATTGGGTAAGTTATACATTTCTGTAGGAATAAATCCATAATATTTTATAGGACTGTTCCATCATTTACAGCAGTTTAACTATTATTTTATGTATTAATGTATATATGAAACAAGTCGCCCAATTCATGTCCCCTTGCCTAAAGGAATCATTTTGGTCCCTACCTGCCATTGTTTTATGTGAACTTTGAACCCCAAGAGGGTGACGTTGGGCGTAATTGTCCTGCTGTGTTATGGTCAATCAAAGAAGCTCATTCCAAGATAAACTGAAGCCTGCTTATTACCCACAGAAGTGACTGGAGGTCGTTAACCACCAAGAATTCAGGGTTACAATAACATCATTTCAGTTTAACAAGCAACAACTGACAAGCATCTCTTAGAAAGTTTTTTTTCTTAAAGTCAAACTACTGTAGCGTCAGTTAATCACTGCTCCCATATCTCTTAGTACTACTGATGAACTTTTTTATCTTCTGCTTGTCATACACATGCATAAGATCTGACAGTTCAAAAGCAAAAAAGATACAGCTCAACAAAACAGTTAAATCCACACTAAGGATGACAGTGTTCTGAGCTTCAAATGTGAACTTTGTGGCATGTCATGTGGCAAAACTCACGACACTGATAATTGACAATTTATATTTATAAAACTGCAAGACATTTGCAACAAAGAATAAATAAGAGTTCATGCCTATGCTGCCTGCAGGGCACCCAGTGTGCTCAGGAACACGTTTGACAATTATTTTCAGGGGAATGTGTCACTGTTTGAGAGGAGTTTTCTGAACATCAAAGTCAGTCTCTCTGAAGACATGTAAGATAACTTCAAAGTCCTGAGACTGCTTTGCCGAGAGGTGCTTTTCCTTTGTTTTGTTCTGCTAGTTTGTTTTCTACTCCACTGAGGAGTAGATGATAAAGAGTGTGAGTGCATATTGCATCATGAACCTGTTCTTTGTAATTTACTATTCAAGGACACAGTGGACATTGTTCGTGACTTCAAGCACCCAATGGTTTTGACAGTTTGGTGCCCAAGCAAGGAACTTGAAGAAATTGTCATGAATGGGTACGATGATTTCGATTTTCTTCTCAATTGTGGTTTAGGTTTATCCTTAACTTCATTTTGCTCTCAGATCAATGGTACATATGGAAGTCCTTTAACAGTGCACGGATGGCTGCTTCTGATAGGATTGCTTGTAATTGTGGTTGCCACTTGTATTTAATTACATGCCTTCTGTTACAGAAGTTAGCTCAAAACTGGTCATAACGATCAATATACTGCCTTTTCTATAATTACCTGATAAAGAATTTCTCCTGACCTTCCTTGTTGAAAGAAAATGTTGTACAATAATGCATTAAGTACAACCATTTCGTTTTAATTAGCTTCTAACTATGAGCAATGTAGTCACACATGAACAAAGTTAGAAAAGTTTGGTTGTTTTGGTCTGTTCCCTAAATACTGGTTTAATAAGGGCAGGGCTCAATTGGAATAAACATCTTGTACTTTTGAGCACCAATCAGGATTAAGCAATATTTTAATCAAAAACTTTGGCGTTGGTGGGTTGTTTGCTTGGGTTTCCAGGCCACTGTCAATCAAATCTGATCAAAGCACACCCACACAGCCCTGATGAAGCAGATTAATTGAGTTTTTGAGTGTTTAAACGTAAGCAACTATTTGGGGAATTTTGGGAACTATTTTGACATTCTGGGAAATACACTTGTGCTTAGAGTTAGACTTTCTTGCTGAAAGTTAGACTATTAGATCGATATAACTCATTACTCCTATCTGTACGTGTTATACTGCCATCCCATATAAAGGGCAAAAGATGTTGCTTGGCAATGGAAAACTTCAAAGGGGATGTTGAAGAAGCAGGTTTTTACGCAGGAGTATACGCAAAAAAGTCATTTATTAACAAAAATATTAATGAAACAGAAGCAGAAATGGATCCTGAGAAATGCAATAAGGATAATTTAAGAAGAAGAAGAAGAAAAGAGGAGGGAAAAACAGCTAACCCAGCAACACCTATTCTCCCCCATTACCATAGACCAGTGACTGGTCTTTTATCTTCATAACATGACTTAACTGGAACTTAACATCTGCTCAGGTTGCCAAAAGGTGAGTTAGACCGATAATAAGTTTTCAAAGCATTAAACAACTAAAACAAGCATTAACATAGGATGTCAGTGTTACTGTGACAATCATAATGTTCTGTGTGCACACATGCAAAGCCGTGATTGCATCATATTTAACATATCATTTCATATATAACAGTTTTATTATTCCTATGTCAACTTGACAGAGCCCATTCATTTGCTGCTTAGCACCTAATGGCACTCACCTGTTTTCAACCTCTTAACTGAAACTTACATTTACATTTTTGTCTTTTGGGAGACACTTTTATCCAAAGCGACTTACAATTGAACCTTTGAAATGAAATGAAAATGAAATGAAACCATGCAGGAAGTTTAGAGGGAAGTTAGGGGAGTTAACAACTCATAGACATCTGAAATGTGACCCCAACTACACATTGCTTTTTGTAAGATGTCATAAACCAAACAGGTTGGAAAATGTGTTGTATTTTAAAAGCTTGTTATCTTTGCCTGAAAAGTAACTAGAGCAAGTCAAATAAATGTAGTGGAGTAGAAAGTATAAATATAATGGAGTGGAAGTATAGCATCAGATGGAAATACTCAAGTAAAGTAGGCCTTACAAATAATGGCCTGAAAATTGTACTTAAGTACAGTACTTGAGTAAATGTCCTTAGTTGTTTTCAGTGAGACTTGAAAGTTTCTGGGGGCTTATATGATACATTCATATTAATACCTATCTAGATTTGCATACAGCACACTATTCTTGAGTCTTTATAAGATATGCATTATTTCACTTCCATTTGGATACAAAGTCTTTTAGAAATGACCAACTGCTCCTAAAACATCAAATCAGCAACTAGAGTCTGATGCCTACAACTCCACTTAATTAGTGGTAGATCCTACACCATGAAATATACATCAAATTATGAACCTCATTTACCTGCAGCACATATATGGAAGGTCTCTAGTGACATAATTATATGACTAATGCTGAGGCATTAATTGAAATCACTGTCCCTGAAGATCAGTGTCAGTGGTTATTATAGAAGTATTTCTATGATGAAGGCATGGAGCCCATTCAGGCAAAGTATTAAGTGTCATAACTCACTGTATGTAATATGTAGAGCAGATCAATGAAGAGAATAGAGAGTCTGGATGAAAAGCAGAAAAGGCTTACCATTAAATGCTTAAACAACATTGCTGTAGGTGGTACATTTAGTTAAATATGTGCAGCAGGACTGCAGAATAAATTACATTTCTATGCCAATAATTTTTCACTTGGTTTGGTCTGATGTGTTGTAAAATAGGCAACGTTTCCTCTGAAATAAAGCACAAAGATTCCGCTAAAATTAACATGCTGGGACGTGTTGCATCACATATTCTGGTAATCCTCCCCCAGTTCTTATCAACTCCCATCATTTGCATTTCTCCATGTAATACAGTATTGTAGCGTATAAAACATGCAATAATAAGCTACTTTGGCACTGGATGAAAAGTTAAGATTTGCTTCCTCTGTTGTATGCTATAATATAAAAAGATGAAATGGAGTTCTGCAGCTTTGTAGATCATACAAAGGATTTCATTTAATTCATCTCCTCCTCCATTTCCCACAGTTTTCTTCACAATTCAGTATGCAAAATAAGTTTTGTTACCAACATGCACCAAATAGTCTTACTCTATTATAAGTTGAAAGTGTTATTGAACTTGAAAGCACAAGTGTGTCAGACTAGAAATTTGATCTGACCTGCATATGAATGTGGTTTGACAGCTAATTGTGACCCAGTTGCCACACTACAAACGACACTGTAACCCGTCTCCACACAATCTTCAGGCTGTTGATCCAGTCTAAAAAGCAGCAATGGAGAGATGAGGAGAAAAGACAGAAATTGAGCGAGCATCTCTGAAACTCCATGCAGAAAAAGATGATTGAAGAAATCACTCATGTTTCATAGGCTTCAATTAATTATGTATATGTTTATCTATTTAAATGGTATCTGAAAGTGATCTGTGGACACATTAAGGGTCGCAGTATCCAAGCACAGAGACACAGTTAAAGAGCTGAATAACAATAAGCTAAAAGCTGCTCAGATAGGAAAAAGCTCCAACTGAGATTTTTAGTAAAAAACTCCCTCTTTGTGTTTTGACAGACAGTATTTTCCCATTAAGCTGCAGTGGAAGGCTTGTGACAAAAAGGGTGAATTTGGCACTGAAAAGACAATCACTTTGAAAGATATTGACTTGATATGACTAATATGAATGGTTGAAGCTTCATATTTCAATTTTATTTCATGTTTAAAATAAATATTTTTGCACAGAAGGACTGCTGTGGTTTTTGTCCCACATCACTTATATTCTAACTGCATTATGAAGGTATCTTCTAATGGCCAGTATGGACAGGAGGAATTATTATAGAATTCATTTGGACACTTGGCTCTGGTGAACCTATCTTTTAAAATAATGTGTTGCCTCTGTTGTTAAAATTCACACAGGAGCAGAGGTCAGCGACCCACTGATTTAAAATGTTATGGTTAAACACAAAGATGATTTCTCTATTCACTAACTGCAATTTATCACATTAAAGATTCAAACCTTTTCTATCTGCGTAGAATTGCAATATTAAAATGTAAGAATTTAAGATCATCTTGATGGTCTGCTCTTTCACCATGGAGGATTTTCTGATTGCTTCAGATTGACCCAGTTAAAGCAGAGAATTTTTAAAGTGCAGGAATATAGCTTCACAATTCAGACTGCTGCGGTGCCAAGAGGAAGGCATGTGGCCAAAAAAATAATAATCCATTGCCTCCAGGCAACTATTATTTTCTCCCCAAAGTGCTTAGTAGATCCTCTGGTTTAAATGTTTATTTTAGTTTTTTTTTTTTTTACTACAAACACACAATCCACATATACAATCAGTTTAGACAGTGACTATGAATTACAGTATGTTTACAATATGTACGTATAGGGTACTCATTGAAACAGAGTGGTCACATAGAAAGAGCTTGTACTGCTGACTCTCCTTTTGCTGCTGTTTTGGAAAGACACAAATATAACCCAAAGGTTTGTCTAGGAGCCAGTGGGAGGCTGAAATAACCATCATACGTTATTGATGAGGGGAAAAAAAACATTCATACCACTCTTCAGAAATAAACGAGCCGTTTCTACATGTGTGTGTGCTTCAGTACTGAGTACAGAAGTACCCAGCTTGTCCAATGAGACAGAAAGACAGCCGAAATATAGATAACATATTGACATATGATGACATAAGATGATAGATAAATCATTAATTAAGCTTTCTTTTTATGCTAATCTTGTGTTCTAATGAGGATTCACATATTGAGATGTAAGCGCATCTGTTTGTGTTATTTGACATTCATGTATAATATCTTCTTTTTTTTAAACCACATTTTCTACATCAATGACTCATTAACATCAGTGTAATGTAACAAAGTACTATACCTACATAAACATTTAAGATAGTTTTTTATGTCTGTTTTTTATGTATGTAATATTAAAATATGTTTAATTATTGATGCTAACAAAGATGATAATCTACTAATCTACACATTTACTGTAATTTGCAGTATCCAGCATACATAGCAGATATAGTTGTTTATTGTTTTTTTAGATATCTTCTTAAACATGATGAACATACTGTATGTTTTTAAACAGAAGGGTAATATAATATGGAAAAAGATTTTGAGCTGCAACAAACAGGTTTGGTCTCTATAAAGGACACTGTCTAGCTGATCCCTGGCTCCCATATTGAAGCAGTAATCTGATAGCTGCCGGTTCCCAGTGAAGGATAGTCAAGTCAGACCGATAACTCCAGCCGACAAGGATCCTGCAGAACATCTGATGAAATCTGTTAATTAACGAAGCAATCTTCACACCAGTGGACGTCAATTTTCAATGAAACCTTTCTGCAATGACAAACACGTTTAGCAGGAGAACAGAGTGCAGGGACAACGCATGAAACACCTGTGCAGAATCTGAATTGGAGACAGGCTCTTTATCTCCACCAGTTATGGTGAGGTTTTTTGCTCTATGGATGGGAACTGTCCTCCAGTTCTGTCAAGCAACGATTTACACCAACGATTGGGCTGTAAGAATAAGTGGAGACCTTGATTCTGTGGACAGGATAGCAGAGAAATATGGATTCACAAATATGGGTCAGGTAAGTGTGATCAAACAAATAAATAAGCCCGTTTGACAAGGACATAGCAAGCATTTTTACTCCTAATCTCAACAGTTGTCAAAGTTTCAATTCTTTATTTTTGTATAAGACTTATTCATCTCAAGTCTTTCATTGTTTATGTGGGCCTATAGAAAAGCTCAATCTAGGCCTTGAGTTTCAACGTAGGCTACATCCTATTGAAAAGACCTACAGCAAGACAAGAAACAAATGCAGACAAAATACAGATGCACAAAACTAACAATATGATACTTAAAAGTAACATTGGAATTTATATAGATTTAATAAGAGAATTCACATTGAAAATTACAATTACTTCTACATCTGGAAGGTCATATATCACTAGTTTTATTGCAAATAACATAAATTGTATTTTATCATGTCAAGTTTTTGACATGCAATAAATGTCATGTTTCTAGTTCACTGTCAACCACCTGGCTTGCATAAATGAGAGGAATGTGAAGATTTTGTTAAAGCTTTAAGAAAATGTTGATGTTATCTGATAGTGTTAAACTAACCGCAGCACTGTAGATGTTTCAAAGTGATTAAAAAGAGTAATAAGCCTTACTAGTTGAAGCAGGACTGAATTGCAAACTGAAGTTAAAATATAAGTTAATCATACAATATAGAAAAGCTTATGCGGTGTCCTGGAAAACTTTTTTACATCAGCAGTCAGCAGCTGCTCATCTACAAGCCTGTTGGGATGTTCATCGGTGTGAGAAGGATACCAAGCTGCCAAAATCACATTTTGTTCTCTCACCCCTGACCCTCATTTCATTCCCATGACCCTGAGCATGTAACATTAATTATCCAAACAGTTAACCTCAAAGAACCAAGCACTTTATTGCCATTTCAATCAATGTTGCAAAGAATTCAGTCAGTACACATGCATACGAAAGAAATTATTAAAAAGAGAGATCAATAAGTCAAGACTTTTTATGGACCCACAGAATGACCAAATAAAAATAACATCAATAAATAATAAAGCAAAAAAATAAAACAGATTGCAAGTTATAGAGGCCAGGCTCATAAAACTCCACACATGTACTCCCTTGGGGTGGGAGCTGTAATGAAACTTGCAGGTCCATGTTTCACTATAGTCAGTGTTATAAACCAGAGAGATTCAACTGAAAAGACTCAGAAATCAAGACTTAAATTTCACAACAGAGCTATCAGGGAATAAATTATGACCATAATTTATTCTTGTCATTCACAGAAAATGACCAACCTATGACACTTTTTTATTAAACATAAATTACCCAGTGGAGCTCTGGGTAATTTATGGGTAAAAATCATGCTTACGTCATGGCATTATAGACACGGATACACACATGTGGGCCTATAGAGGCACACACACACACCCATTTAGCAGCAGCAGTTTGGCTGGACTCTTGTGGCTCAGGTTACCCTCACTTGAAAAACTATCACAGGTGTAAGGTAGCCACCTTAATGAAAGATATCGACTGTAGTTTCATAATTTAGCAGCTGTTTAGTACTGTTACAGAGCAGCATGAGCAACACACCTTCACCTGAAAAAAATTATTAAATTCAGCTGATCCAATATCTGTTTCTGCAGGTTGGAGACCTGAAGAGTTATTACAGTTTTCGCCACCACAAGACAGCGAAACGGTCCTCTGTGTCCAACAAAGAGGTGACTGTTTGCGTCGCCATGGAGATCAAGGTATAGTAATGGGATACGAGGAGAACTAGAAGACTGCTAGATTATTAATCAGCAGCAAGTCCCCTCCCTAACTCCAAATACTAACACATGAGCGCACACACACACACACACACACACACACACACACACACACACACACACACACACACACACACACACACACACACACACACACACACACACACACACACACAAACACACTCACACACGTTCATGTGCTGGCCCCACCTACACACAAACACACACACTCATCTTCTCACCTTCTCACCCTTACACACTCATACACCCGCCCAACCTAAAGACGTCAAGAGTCATTACCAAAAAGGAACAAAATGTCCAGTATAACACACCACATTCAAATGATAATTGTGGTTAATACTGAATTGGATCTTATTTATGTAATTGTGTCCATTATTTCTATCAGTAATGAGAACATTTACTTACTAAGTTAATTACTGTGTTAATTACTGAGATCTGGGAATGTGATGACATAACCATTAAAAAGAAATCAGAGTAATCAGAAAATCAAGCGGGTCTTTAACAAACCCCCAGGTTACTCAAACTAATTTGGAATAGAACCAAACTGCTTCAGTTTACAGACCAGACTTCCTTGTTAAAGTTTGACCTACCCTGCTATCACACTAAGTGCATGTTTTTCTGCTCAACTGACTGTTCACTAAACCTCACCCCCAAGACTGTGTTTCATGATCATACTCCCCTGCAATACAATAACAATGCATTTTTATTATTTCGATGTCTTTTACATAGGTCATCAGCTAACTTTTTGTCTGTGACAGAGCATTAGCCTCATTATTTTAGTATGATATCATGTATGCAGCCAGTAACAGTATATTAAGATCCGTTTTACAGAATTTTTGTTTTAAAATTAAACATTGGGACATTATTTAGTGAGAGCTGACGTTTTCAAACAACTCATGGAGCTAATGTTAGTTTGTTGCATGTCATACCCCTCTCTGTCTGAAGACGTTTCCTGACTGCTTCTGCTCTCTGCTTTTGGATGATGAAACAAACTGTACTAATGCACCAGAGTTTGTTTTAACAAAACCAAAAAGCACCTGAAGGCTATATTCTGAGGCTGGATTTTTAAATGTAAGTTTAATTTTGAATTAAATGTTCTTACTTCTGGAAGAGACCCTGGAAGTAGTGGTTTCATTTCAGCCTTCTATTACCATCATTTTAGGTGCACCGACTTTCATTTTTACCTCCACACAAAGTGACTCTGATAATCTGACTGAACTTGGTTTGGTATCTAACTGCTCCTCTTTTTTAAACCAATAAATGTTGATATAGCAATGTTGCCATGTTCCCAGATTTCAATTACTTGTCTGAGTACAGTGTTGTTATTATAAGGTCAAAACTATGCAAATGAGACCCAATTTGTAATAAAGTACAGTAGAAGTCAGCCCAAAATATTATTCTATTTTTGCAGATAAATGGGGAATGTTGGCTCACTTAACATATATTTATTCTATATATCAGCCAGCATTTTAGTCCATTAATCTGATTAAATATCCATTAAGTTGGCCAATGTTTGAGTCCATTCATCTGCTAAATATCTATTTAGTCAGCCAATATTTGAGTCCATTTATCTGACTAACTATCTATTTAGTCAACGGACATTTGCAGATAAATGGACTGGACTAAATAACCAATAAGTCTGTCAAGTTTTGAGTGTATTCATATACAAAAGAACACTACATATAATGTCTAATAACAGCTGTATAAGTACCCAAGTACCCACTGTGTTCCTTTTAAGGTGGAATGGCTCCAACAGCAGGTGGTCCAGAGAAGAGCAAAGAGAAACCTCAGAACCAGTCACATCTACTCCACTGACATGAAGCCCACACACACTCTTGGTGCTCCTCTTCAGTCCAACCACACCCAGACAGTGCACTTAAACGACAAAATGTGGAATAGCCTGTGGTACATCGTGAGTCAGATTTCTTTACCCTTTACTAAGCACAAGTCTGAAACATAGACACATAAACCCAGACAGGCAGAACCTAAAATAAACCCTGATTTATTCTTGATTTCCAAGGGCTAAATTGGATGTCCCACTATTTGCTCCACAGCTCTGCAGTGATGAGTCCAAAGGCTGCCAGTCTTATATGAACATTGCGGTGGCCTGGAGGAGAGGGTATACTGGGAAGGGTGTGGTGGTGTCTGTCCTAGATGATGGCATTGAGAAAGAGCATCCGGATCTGAAGCCAAATTATGTAAGTGCCCTGGGATGGGATGCTCTTCTCAGGAAGGGGACATTAATCATAAGCAATTTGGCAGGGCTCTTAGTGTAAGAGTGCATAGCTGAGACAGATATTGTAGGCAGAGATTTTGGGCCAAAGGTTTGGAAAGGCTGGCTAAGAGTATTGGAATGGACATTAAACGTCTGATCCACTTAACTGTCGAGTGGACTGGTGAATAATGCTCTTTGTGATTTGTCTGATGAAACAGAGACAGATAACCGCTGGCATTTTGTTATGTGCTGCTACTTACTATCCATCTGATTCAGGATCCTCTTGCCAGCTATGATGTGAACGGACAAGACCGAGATCCTTCTCCAAATCATTCCAAAAATGCTGCTAACAAGTGAGAACTTCTTACAGTATTTCTAGATTCCTTTTTGCACCTGTTTTTTCTTTTCCTCATCATAATTCCAACTCTAATTAATGCATGCTTTTCCTTTCCATTTTTCAGTAATTACATGCATATATGGATATGCAAATTCCCCAGTCTGAATTCTGTCTTCTCACTGGTTTGATGTAACGGAAATAGCCTGTCTTGTCCTCATGCATATGCATCTAACCTCGTGTTCTGATGTTCTCCTCCTTTCTCTGAAGCCATGGGACTCAGTGTGCCGGGATGGTTGCGGCAGCTGCAAATAACTCTCAGTGCACGGTTGGAGTCTCTTTCCATGCACGGATAGGCGGTGAGTTTCATGTGACGACATGAAAACAATAGCGTGTAGAAGGATTTCTGGAGGTCATAGTCTTGTATGTAACGGATTCAAATATGATAATTGCTTTTCTGCAACTTTTACCTCAAGGCATCCGTATGCTGGATGGAGATGTGACAGACATCGTGGAGGCCCAATCACTGAGCTTCAGACCACATTATATTGATATTTACTTAGCTAGCTGGGGGCCAGAAGATGATGGCGCCACTTTGGAGGGACCTGGGCCTCTGACTCGTCTTGCTTTACAGAACGGCATTCAAACAGTAAGAGAAAAATGAGAGTGAAAGAAGAGTTTGTGTGTGAAAAAGGGAGAAAAAGGCTTGTTGGTTTTGTGTTCAAGATTCAGTAGAGTTATTTGTCACATGCATAATTGTCCATGTTCAACAGCAGTGAAATGAAATTGCAACAAACCCCAACAAATTGAAATAAAATGGAAAGTAACAAGATATCAATATATACAAAGAAAAATAATGGAATGTCACAGAATCTACATGTACATAACACATGTAAGGTAAAAAGAGTGCAGTGTGTTTTTAAAAGCAGTTTTTAAATGTATATGGTCTGCATGGCCTGAAGGAAGAAGCTCCTTCTCAGCCTCTCGACTTGCTAGGGTGCAGCCACTGAAACAATTTTTGGTTGGGGTGGTGAATGTCCTTAATGATCCAGTTTGACCTTGACCTACACTGCCTAGTGTAGGTGTCCTGGAGGCAGGGCTTTCTTGTCCTGAGAGTAGCTACTGTACCAGGAAATGATGCTTACAGAGAACACACACTCTACTGTGGTGGATTTCCGCATCGCTGTGGAGATCTCGAATTCCCTCAGTCCCCTGAGGTGATACAGGCCCTGCCTTGTATTCTTCACCAGGGTGGTGATGTGTAAAGATCATGTCAGCCAAGGTACCTGTAGCTGCTCACTTTCTACACCGTGTCCTGTAGATCCAGAGTGGTGCATAATGGATCCTCTGCTTCTTTCTCCTGAAGCCTATAACCATCTCCTCAGCCTTGGAGTCATTCAAATCCAAGTTGTTGTCCTTACACCATGTTGATAGCAGCTCCACCTCCTCCAGATAGGCTGTCTTGTTGTTGCTGGTGATCAGGCCTGCCACGAATTTCATAATGGTGTGGAAGCTATTCATGTCTATGCTATCATAGGTGTAAAGGCATTAGAGCAGAGGACAGCCTTGGGGGGTGCTGGTATTGGGGTTTCAGTTGCTGGAGGTACAGGTTCCAATCAAGAATGCTCTGATCCAGGTGCAAAGTGAGGAGTTAAACTCCAGGTTCCAGAGCCTAGTAACCAGTCTGAGGGAACAATTATATTGAACGTTGACCTTTAATCAATGAACAACAGGTGCACATAATTCCCCTTTCCGAAGTTCAGGTGGAAGAGGGTTGAGTGGAAGATTGGGTTGTTTCTGGTTAGGAGATAGGCGGCTTTGTAACCATTCTTGAGTGGGATGTGACAGTGATCCAGTGTGTTTCCACCCCTGGTTGAACATTTGACATGTTGGAAAAAGTTCAACATAGTGTTTGTTGATAGTACCTAGTAATGTGGCCAGAGCAGTGTCAGTTTTCACCTGTGGTGGAATGTTAATGGTATGGTGATGATCGTGGATATAGAGGGCGACAAAGGATTGCTAGGTGTTCAAGGTTGGGCAAGCTGCAGCACAGCAGAACAGAAACAGTCATTGGATCACACCAGCTGTTGTTGGTTCTTGACACACATTCCACCACCTTTAGATTTGCCGGATTCCTCTGTCCTTTCCATGCGAAACACAATTAATGTTTCAGTTGGTTAAATGGCATGATCCGACACCGCAGGGGAGAGCCATGACTCTGTGAAACAAAGGATGTCCACACGTCCCATTGAAATCAGACCTGGCGCCCGGATGTCATCCAGCTTGTTATCTATGGATTGGACATTTGCAAGCAGAATACTGAACAGGTCTGAACGGTGTGCTCCCACTTGCAGTCTGTTTCAGACCCCAGAATGTTTCCCTTTGTGTTTCTTCTCTCTGCCTCTCCGCAGAGTCTCGTTTCCATTGGTAGGATCCATTTCCCAAATGATCTCTTACAGCCAAGTAGGGCTCTCATGTGTAACTTTAGAAAAAAGGTATAGTTCTAGTTACAAGGTTCAGAAGTGTGTTGAGGTCATAGGTTATTAGAGCAGACGACTGGGAGGTGAAAGAACACAATAAAACTACATAAGTAACAAACGAAAAAGCAGAATCTTAGCAAAGCCGACACAACAGCATCTGGTCTCAGCTGTGCCATCTTTGAGAAGAATGTTTGTTTACGTCTGTGAGCCACCTGCAGCTGTTTGTTTTACTTCAAGGGCTTATCTTTTCCTCCCTATCGATGTGTAAATATCATTAATAAATTAATCACCTCTGTCTGCTTCCCCAATTAATCTCAGGGCCGGCACGGGAGGGGCTCTGTTTTTGTCTGGGCGACGGGAAATGGAGGGCGAAGAGGTGACCACTGTTCATGTGATGGCTACAGCAACAGTATTTACACTATCTCTATCAGCAGTAGCACAGGGCGTGGAAGACAGCCAGATTACCTGGAGCAGTGCTCATCCACACTGGCAACAGCTTACACTGGTGGGGAGACAGAGGAAGTGGTGAGTAGAGGCTGTGAAAAGCATAAAAAAATATCTTCATTATATTTGTACAGTACTATAAGATACACCATTACTCTGCTAAGATAAATCGGTGTCGGTAATGAAAGTAGATCAGTGCTGAATTTACCTATTATTCACTCAGAACTTCATCTAAATGAAGGTGTGCAAGAAGTAGGATCCATAAATGAATACTGCCTCTGTTCTATTGCCTGCAAGAACACTCTGCACATTGCTTCTTTGCTGTTATAAAGGAGAGATTTAATCATGTTCAAGGCCTATGTCATTTGGTACAAAAAGGAAAAAAGAGACAGTGTCAAATCAGTAAACTTCCAATTAATCATCCCAACTAACTTCTAGTTTAACCTGGAGAGTCTTTTAAATGGGCACACAGCAGGAGAGCCTAATGTGCAAAATGTGAAGTTTTTCTAAGGACAATCATACTTAACAATGCAATATTTATGAAGAATAGTATTTCTAATGATTAATTAGGAATTAATTAATGTTTACTTGGGTATAAATGGAGCCAAAAATGAACTGTTACTGATTGTCTTTATATTAATGACATGAAATCTGAAATCGAATCTATTGTAATCACACCTATAACTCCAAATATAAAAATGTATAAAGAAAAGTACTGTGGATCACATCTGTCCATCCAAGAATAGTTCCGTGGTAGACAGTCTTTGCTTTTCCTGCAGCGCCAAACAGATTATGCAATAAATGATGATGTGTTGCATTATGAAACTAATTTTGCAAATATTTTGTCTTCAAGCCTCTGAGGGCATAACAGCCTCTCAGTGCCCCACAGAGAGGCATTTCTGATATATTTGCAGAGGTGTTTTGTATCTCTTTTGATAATAAAATTTTATGACCAACACATTTTTGATGATAAGTTTTGTACCTTCAGTTGGCCTATAAGGGATGTTTTAGTAGTCTAGTGGCTGGATTTAACAATCACTGCCAATTTATTGCCAGCTGCTTAAAGCCAAAAAATACACATTTGGTAAATGAGTTGGAGGCTTAAGGGGAGCAGTGTTGGAGGCAAGCAAGTGACAACTACTGCAGTTGAGTGTGATAGTCTGAGACATCTGTCAATCAAGCAAATACACCCCAGACATACACTCTATGAACTTTGTTCCTGGTGCAGTAGGACAATCATTTTTAAACTCACATGACATGAAATTTGCACTTTAGCTGTAACCTTCTTTGAGAAATGAACGTTTCTCATTCACTTTAATTTACTTCAACAGTAATATTGAGCCTATATTTCCATTAAAAGCATTAGAAGAACTGTGTTTAAAGGCAGTTTCACTTTGCTTTAAGGCATAGACAAATGGCCAAATGACAAGCTTCCTAATGTGGGAAGACATATACTTGTTTGGCATATGTAATGACCTACTTTTATTGATGGCAGATACTTCTCTCACTTTGCATTATTTAATTAGTGTAAATTTGGTGAACACTGAGGGCCTCTGGCCTCAGGCTTAGGGAGGGGTTTTTCTGAAAACGGATGCTATATGTGAAATGTACTAGAGTTGTAACCAGGATCATTCTGTATGACATAATAATGAAAAAAGCTGATTGTATTCTGCAAGATAATATAATATGGTCATGATTATGGCCATATAAAAGTAGTAATCTAAAAAGGGAATACCCAGAATTAGCATGTTCTAAATACAATTTGAGAGTCCTTCAGAGTACTTCATTAATGCCATTGAATGAAGCAGAAAAGCACAATTCTGTGTAATAACAGGATATTTTTTAATTTTTTGATATTAAATTAAAATCAAATATTTTAAAAAGGTTCTTTCCTTGACAGGTGACCTTAGGTCCACAGCAGAGCTGTAGCAGAGCTAAATCAGGGACCTCCTTGTCCTCCTCCATAGCTGCAGGTGTCATCGCTCTCGCTTTGGATGCCAAGTATGCAGCTCTCCCACACAATAAATCCATACATGCAGACACCAGGTGATGTAAGAATGATGTTTCTCTATGTTTGACCTTTTCACAGCCCCTTGCTAACCTGGAGGGATGTGCAGCACATTATTGTCAGAACATCGAAAACTCATCATCTTATTGCTTCTGACTGGCTTGTAAATGGAGCTGGATACAAAGGTAATCCCGAAAATATCATGCTTTTCTGTTATTTTTAAATTGGTAATATGTTGGATATCTCTGTTAAACATGGTCATAGTTTCAAATCTTGAGGTTAACATATGTAGAGATTATCTTTGCAAGCCACAGACCAAAAAGCCTCCTGAGCTGCCAGAAGTCTACCAAGGGGCAGCTTCCTGAAACTGGCCAACCACAACAGAGTAGGCTCATCGGGAGAGGCGACTTAATTAGACAGAGGCTGAACTGAGGGGCTGCATAAAATGCCACTATGAGATAAATATGTTTTTTAAAACCGTAAATCATGCAAAAAATATTCCAGAATAAAAATATAGACCTGGAAATGTGCATGGTACATTCCCTTTCATTTCTAAATTCATATTCATATTCTTTACTTTCAATATTTGCCTGGAGAAAACGAACAATTACATCATGTCTTTTCAATGCAATCCTATGAAATCTTACAATAAAGAAGACGAACAAAGCAAAGAGTTCTTGATAAGCATATTTTGGCAAATGTTCTCTCAGAGGGAAATTGTACAACAGCAAGCACACAAACTAATGAGATATTGTGAGCAGAACAGTGCTAAACGCCTACAATGTCCCAGGAGTGTGTGAAGAAGTCTTTTATAGACTTTAATGTCCCAGCTAATGTGTAGAGTGTGTGTGTGTGTGTGTGTGTGTGTGTGTGTGTGTGTGTGTGTGTGTGTGTGTGTGTGTGTGTGTGTGTGTGTGTGTGTGTGTGTGTGTGTGTGTCTATCAGTGAGCCACCTGTACGGCTTTGGCCTGCTAGATGCTGAGAGCTTGGTGAAGCAGGCTGAGTGGTGGAAACAGGTCCCCTCACAGCATGTGTGTGTGGAGGAGGCTCCCTTCCAGCTGAGCAGGTATCACACCAACCGCACTGCAAGAGATCTCCACTTTGAGTCGGGGCTTCCCTTGATTCCTTCCCTTTTATCACGCTTTATCTATTTCTGTCTCACATAGCTTTCTCTCACACTGATTCTCACACACTTTAATGATTGTCATTTTCTTTGCTGCTCCTTTCCTTGTAACTCTCTCTTGTGGCTCTCTGGCTCGTCTCTTATCTATCTGCCTCTCACTGTGTCTCTTAATTATTTTCTTCTCCCCCCTCTCATGACAGAACAATTCATCCAGGCTCAGTGTTGACATCCGTGTATGAATCTAGAGGCTGCTCTAGCAAGTCACTGCAGCACGTTGTTTATGTGGAGCATGTCGTTGTCCGTGTTACCATCATTCACAGTCGTCGCGGCGACCTTTCCATTACACTCACGTCACCTTCAGGCACCATTTCACAGCTGCTCGCTAACAGGTAACTAAGAGCAATTATAGAAAGACTGTTGGGAAATGTTTCCACACTCTCCCTGTGGCTTCATTTTTGTCTAGAACACAGCATAAGCCCCCACAGTGCTAAATTCTTCAATTTGGCATGTTGTCCCATTAGGGGGGGAAAAACTGTGGATCTTGGCAAACACGACTGTAAAGTCACAGAAGTAGTGCTCATATGGTGTTTCAAGGGAACTGATATCTGGGCAAGTCTCTGGCAAAATTAATTTCTGGCAATTTTCTGCTACATGCAGCGTCTTACTTTGGGCAACTTTTCTCAAATATCCTACTGACAGCTGCTCTAAACCAATATTTTTTTGCCCATATTAGAAATCCACTGATAATTATCACTTAACTTTGAAGCTCCCCTTTCTGTTTTAATATCTTTCAGCTCATTGTTTTGGTTTCACGGCACTCATTATTACTGTACTGGTTCCCTCTCACAATGTGATATGTGTAAAAGTATAATCTTGAGGTACTTAAGTTTACTGCTACATCTCTTACTCTACTACATTATTTGACAGGTAGAATTATTATTTACAGTGCAAATTAATATTTTATACAAAAATACTACTTATATTACTGCTTCTAAAAATGATATGATTATATACGTCTATACTGTATATATGTATTTAGGTACTTTTACTATACTTAAATACATTAGGCTGATTATATTGCTTTACTTTTACATAGAAAACATTGAAATGGGAGCATTGGAGTGTGTTTACATTGTTGTATTTTTACTTAAGCATGATATAAACCATTATAATGTTACTATTAGAGGTAATGGTAGCAGCAGCAATAGTAGCAGTAATCATATAAGTAGTTGCAATAGCAGTAGCCTGCTAGTAGCAATAGTAGTAGTAATAGCAGTTGTAGTAGCAGCAGCAGCAGCAGCAACAATAGTAGTAGAAGTAACAGTAACAATAGTACTAGTAGTAGTAGCAGTAGTATCATGATAATGTGATGTGTTTTTAGGCCTCTCGATGACTCCTCTGAGGGATTTCAGAACTGGGAATTCATGACAACTCACTGCTGGGGGGAGCAGGCAGCAGGGGAGTGGGCTTTGAAAATCCAGGATACTCCCTCTCAGAAAAGAAGCAACTCTGAACTAGGTCTGCTCTTCCTCTTTGTAACATTTCAGTATTATGAAACATACATTGAACTTCATATAGAACAGCAGCTCAAATACAGTGCAGGCCTCCTGGGACAATCGTCTTATCTCACTCTTTTTCTCTGTTGTTTGATAGGGGTGCTAAAGGAGTGGTCTCTGGTGATTTATGGCACTGCAGAGCAACCGTATCCTGTGCATCGTGAGCGAGCCCGATCAGCTGAGAAGCCGATGGATAGTGACCTCACTGAAGAATACAGTGGTGAGTCATGTACTCGGCATCATGCTGGTATCAAGCTGCCCGGACAGCAGCTAAATGGACTCTATCATAGATTTACAGTGTATGTCTGGTGAGGTCATTTTTTAAAGTAAATATGGAGCTAAATCAGCAAACTGAATAACTTTTCTGATGCCATGATGGTGCAGTGACTTTGTGAGTATTTGCCCTTCTAGGACCCTGCGACCCAGAATGCAGTGACGATGGTTGTGAGGGGCCCAGCCCCCAGCAGTGTGTCACATGCTTACACTTTTTTCTAAAGTTCAAGAACAACACAAGGTTAGCATGATTACACAAAGCACAGAGTACAGTTAGTACATCCAGAGTGCAGTGTACACAATATGTTGATATGCACATCATGAAAATAATCACATATTATTTAGTCCATATGTTTATATATTATGCTAAATTGTTCATCTTCTCACATTATGATGGTGAACATACACGCAGAATGTCATTTTCTCCACTCTCACTCATTCATAAAATTACTCTTCTTGTCCTCTGTTCTTTGGTCCATGTCTGTCCAATAGGATGTGTGTGTCAGAGTGTCCCAGGGGATTCTGGGGTGACCGCCGGCGTTGTAAGAGGTGCTACTCCTCCTGCGCGAGCTGCACTGGGAGTCGCAGTGATCAGTGCACTTCCTGTCAACCAGGTTATCACCTGACTGAGGGGACAAATACCTGCACAGCTTTCTGTGGAGACAACTACTACCTCGACCACGGTAGTATTTCTGGCCTTAACCATAACCTAATGAATTTCATAGGATTATTCTACAGTAAGAGCATTTCTTCCCCTGTGCCTTAGACCACACCATTGCACTGGGTGACATTTTCCTTCACCATGAAGAGTTTGGGTGCAGTAGTTTGTTTTAAAGACTATTAACAGTGACATATCAGGCTTTGGATAAACACACAATACTTTGGTATTAAGTGTGATCAATGAATTGTTGGTTTGGTATTGCACAAAATATTTGTTGACAATAAGAACAATATAGACTAGAGACAAGTAATATCCTCACGTGAACCTTTAAGGACCCATGGCTTACAGAATAGGTTCTTGCAGCTGCATTTGAGCCTGCTAATGAATAGTCAGTTGATGTAACTGCGGTTGAGTGATGTGTGAGTAAGATTGATTAATCGTTCTGATGTGTATTCCGTGTGTATTGTTTGATTTCCCCACAGATACAAATGTGTGCAGAAAGTGCAGCGAAAACTGCCTGAAGTGCACCTCCTACAGCATCTGCACAGAATGCAAACTAGACACGAGGTGAAACAAATTCTCTGGTGATGCTTGAATTAACTGCTCGGTAAACATTGCTCCTTCTCTTCCAGCCGCTGAGAATATAGATTCTCCCTGTGCACACAACCTCCACAGCATCATAAGAATTAGAAAAAGCAACAGTGTTTTTAATATTATTTTTGTATTTTGAGAGTTTGAGAGTTATCGCTGCTGTTCTGCACACAGCTCAAAAAGCATTTGCATTTTGGCCAATATCATCACAGTATCACAGGAGAAGGACAAAACATCTCTGACAAATTCACCATATTGTTGATTTAGAAGTTTCCGGGAATACACTGTTCACTGACTCAGTTCACCAAGTGCTTGTGGTGGTGTGCTGTGGGTTGGAAAACTGAGCCTGCAGTCTAATGGAAGTGAGTCATCTTTACGGTGTCACATGATTGGCTGTGTGTGTCACGGTGCCACATGCTCTCTCCGCCCTCTCCAGTCTGCAGAGGAATCGGTGCCAGCGGAGCTGCGCGGCAGGATTCTACCATGACGAGCAGGAAGGCACATGCAAGCCCTGTCACAAGGCCTGTGCTACTTGTGCAGGTGAGAGTGGAAGTCAAGGGTCAAGAATCAGCAGTAATAAGCTGTATGAACACTTGTGGTGTTTAAATGTTATTAAAATATGTGACTGAAATACAGGACGTGACTGTTGTTATTTGTAGTACTCCTTCATGTCCTTTGTCCAACATTGTGTTTCTGCCTCATGTGGCATCAGGTGCAGGTGTTGAAGCATGCAACCATTGTGCAGAAGGCTACTTGATGGAAGAGTGGAGGTGTGTGCCCTCCTGCAGTGCTGGCTTCTACGCCATAGAGCCAAACCCAGAGATAGCTGATGGGCAAAGGATATGTAGGAGGTGAGCTCTCTGGTGTGTGTTCAGGTGTGGGTGGGTTGTTTATCTGCTGATGGCAGGCCTTGTTCTGGTGGCTGGCTTCTGCGTGTGTGTGTGTGTGTGTGTGTTTGTGTTTTGGTTGCTTGTTTTCACACTTGTGTTTGTTGTTGTGTGCCTGTATGGGTGTAGTTTTTTTCTGTGTGTGTTTTGCTTGGTATGTGTGTTTATTTGTGCATGTGTTCAGTCTCGGTGTTCTCCTCTTCAGGTGTGACGCCAGCTGTCTCACCTGTGCGGGGCCGAGCCAGGGGAACTGCAGCAGCTGTTCCAGTGGTCACAGCCTACAGGAGGGAGTGTGTGTTGTTAACACTGTGTGCACAGACGGTCAGTCAACCATCTTCTTCGTCTATTATGTATCGGCTCACTGCTCCTAGATAAATATCATGCAACGCTGACACATTTAGATCTTACTTCTCCAACTTTTTAAACTTTGCAAAGACAATTATTGCCATTTTGAATTAATATCATATATGTAGAACAGCTAGTAATGTTTGACTATAAAGGCTGTTTTAGGGACATTTTATAAGTTTACATGGATGTATTTGCAATGTGATATGTATTCTTTATCATCACACTTCATTCTGAGCCAACTATAAGTCAGACATGCATATCTGTAAAATGAAATAGTGTCTAGCTATTTGTTGTATACTGTATGTGCCTTCCACATTAGGCCCATCTCTGTGCTTCAGATGGTTATTCATTTCTGATTTAGTGCTGTTCTCGTGCTGTATGTCTATCAGGAGAGTACCAGGACAGCAACGGGAAGTGCCATGCGTGTGATGCAACGTGTGCAAAGTGCACAGGGCCGCAAAGCGAAGATTGCATCAGCTGTGTGTCTTCACGGTGAGTTGGACTTGGCTTTTTAGAGTCAGGGTCAGAGGGGTGAATAAATACAGAGAAACAGGTTTTTCACTATGGTGTAAGGTAAGAAATTTGCAGATTTCACACAGACACTGGTATTATTACAAAAAACAACAGACAGTGTAAGACACTGATCAACTCAACATAAATGATACACATATAAGTGTCTATGTCAGATCTCCTATTTCAAACAAATACACAGCAGTTGAGGTATATCCATCATTAGCACAAATGTCAAAATCAGGATCTCTAAAGTTATAAAGACACATTTTCCAGGAACCATGAATGTACCAAAATTTCATTGCAATCTATTCAATTGTTTACCAGATATTTCAGTCTGCACCAAAGTGGTGGAGCAACTGACACTACCGTCCCCAGAGCCACGCTGCTAACATAGCTAAAAACTCCCGCATAGCTTAACCAACCATGCCCGCCCCTCCTTCTCTTCTCTCTGTGTCAACACACTCAGCTTCATTTGTTTAACTGTGCCATATGTTACGTGCTGTGATGTAAATGAGTTCAACTCATCTGCATAGACATGATTTTATGTCTGTTGATTTTGTGGTGGTGCAGCTGAAAAAGTGGTTTTGAGATTTTTGTCAACCGCAGAGCACTAGATGGGGGCTGCTGCGTGCTGGAGTGTGCCAAGGGCAAGCACCAGTCAGGTGGTCGGTGTCACCTGTGTGACCACACCTGTGCCACCTGTGTAGATGCAGGGCCTGCCAACTGTACCAGCTGTGACACTGGTGAGGACTATACAAGTAAATTATGCTGTGTGTGAGTGTGTGTATGCTCATTTTGTGCGTGTGAGAGAGGGATAGAGAGAATCACAGATGGAAATAAATAAATAGCAGATGTGGTCAAAGACATGGAACATTTTTTCTTTTAGGTAAATTTCATTTCATTGATTTTTTTTAATCATATCCTCATGGTTCTAATTCCAAATATTATGTTTATAAGTTGCTCCTGTTGTGGGAACCAGGGGAAAATGCTTTATTTTCTTCTCTCCGGTCAAGTGTTATCTAATGCACAAGTGTCGGTAAAAGGAATCATGTGAAAGAAATGGTTGAATTACTTTTATTAGAGACACCAAGTGGACCTTTGTCAGCCATCAGATTCACAGTGTAGTTAATAGATGTATGATTTATTTGTTTTTCATCAAGGCTATGAAGATATTTACAGTTTAGTAATGTATCTTGGACTTGTCATTGTCTGATCTGCCCTAATTCCAACTTTTCTGTTTATAACAATAAATACATTTTGCATTATCTGTCTAATGTCCATAGAATTTTTCAAGTATTATTTAGATTTTGAGATGTAATATTGTCTTTTCAAGGATGATTTTATCAGTAACTGTGTGATAAGTGTCTCAGATGGTTCCTTTTTTTTGATTGGCTGTTACAGCCTGCAGCATTATTTGATGGCTGTCATGTGACACTGACATTTTCTCCATTGCAATGAAGAAATAAGACCAAAATCAGTCAGTACATTCAACAAAACAGATCCTGCTAAAATATAAAGATCAACATCCACAACATACTACTTTTACATATTAATTCAAAAGATAACAAAGCATTAGGAGGCCATATAGTGTCTCTAAATATAAGTAACATGGCAGTATGTTATATATTGACAGATTACCAGGAAGTTAAATGAGCCACGCTTAGTCACATTGGGATATGCTGCTTTTCCTGCAGATAAGTTTGGGTTGGAGCGTTACCTGTATGAAGGTCAGTGTCTGGATTCCTGCCCTGAGGCCTTCTACCACACCAAGGAGAGCAGCTGTGAGCCGTGCTCAGACCACTGCAAGCTCTGCACGAGCTCTGCCCACTGCCTCAAATGTAACTCCTCCTACTACATCTCTGATGGTGCTTGTGCCAAGCTGGAGTGTGGAGAAGGTAAGCAGAGTCATAGTGTCATTTATGGGCTGATTTTCTTATCTGTTGTGTTACATAGCATCAAACATGATCTTGAAAAGCTTAGTTTCACACCTCTTTTTCTGATTGTTTCTAATGATGTGTCTTCTCGCCACGTTCTGTTTTTCTTTTTCTGCTTTCTCTCAGGGGAAGTGGAGGATCCAGATTATGACGACTGCATGGCCTGTGAGGAGGGCTGCAGGCAGTGTGTCTTGTGTAAGTCACAGCTGAGTAGCCATATTAAATTTTTCCCAAAATTACCCCTGCCTACAGCAGACCTAGCTCTCCAAACAGTGTGCTGCCGACTGTATTCTAGGTTTTTTGCAGGTATTCTTGTTTAAAAGGAGAGCTGAGGTGTTTCTTGTCTGCTCTCGACAGATAACCCCAGGCATTGCCTGTCCTGCATTGAGGGCTTTTACAAGTAAGGCTGTGTGCCTCGCTGTCACCATGTGTGATCTCACCTGTCTACACTCACTCTGCCTTTCAGTTTATTGCTGTACTAGAATGGAAAGACCCCTTTTTGTGTGACAGCAGGAAAACCGCAGGTATTGACTGCTGCTTTTGTTATCAGTTTTCAGGATGGCTGCTACAAAAACTGCCCAGCTAAGACGTACAGCGTGGAAGAGGAGATGACCTGCGTTCCATGTGATGACAACTGTGTCAGCTGTGATGAACATGAGTGCTACTGGTGTGAGACCGACCTCTTCTTATCAGGTAAAACTGTCCCACTTGGCAAGAACATGAAGTTTGCAGTAGTTGAAGTTCTTCATTCAAAAAAAAAAGTTAGTCAAGTGAAAGTACAGATGTATTAAGGATCAAAAGTGATCAGAAATGCTCAAAGGCCCCTTTCATACTGTTATATTATTATGTATACTATATTTAATTAACACACATGTAAACAGCATGTAAATGTTACAGCAGGTTTACAAAGCTTCACATTTTCATCTACTGCTTTATCATTTTCATCTACTACTTTATGGTGGGTAATTTAATGCATAACAGTGCATCTATACAACAAGATAAAATATGAATCTACCAAACTAACTAGTAACTACATCAAGGGCTTGATTAACCTGCCTGGGGGCTCCAGGGCAAAGGTCAATTTTTCCATCTGCCCAAGTTAGTTTGAAATGTTTTGATCACATACATATTTATTTATGAACATGTACCATGTAAGCATGATATCAACGATAATTGGATTTTGACACAGGGCTGAAAGGGCATCCTTAAAATTTTATTTTAACTCAACCAATTGTTGTGTAAACCCCTAACTATTGTCTGGTGGATTAAAATCTGTTCATTTATTTAATTAGGTAGTTGTTTGAGATTGTTCATCTAATTCAGGTTCAATTTGGTTTTCATTTGCATTTTCTCAAGTCAGTTTTTCACTTGGCACAAATAACTTAAAGCCGTACTATTCCTCTGAAGTCAGTACAAAGATATCATGCGGAGCTGCTCTCTGTGTCCTTCAAAAAAGAAAGATTTCAAACAGTACATGCTGGGAAGTCAGCTAACATGCTGATCGTGGTTCTTTAGAAACTTAATTTAACTAGTTGAGTGAACTCTCAGCAGTACAGACAAGATGCTTCAAGTCAGGTGAACACATGTTTACAAGTTCTCTAATGGTATTGAAATAAAGCCAAAAAATGTAGGTTGAATTAACTTGAAATTAATGAAACACACTACATATATTTAAGTTAAGTTAATGTCAAAATATTGGTTGAATCCTCTGTATGATGTTTTGCAGTAAACAAGACAGGGCCTCAAGTAAAAATGCAGAACTGTGATCCAATATCATTTCAATTTATATTGTGCTTAAGTGGTACATATAACCAAACAAATGTGCAATTAATCAAAAGCAATTGCCACACTGTGCACTCAGAGTCTTTGGGGCCCCTGAAAGTCTGGGTGATAAGTGGCATAAAATGGTATATTTGACAATAATTTAGTATAAAGAAAAAAAGGAAATACTTGAGTAGAGTTCTTTGTACATACAATAGTAGTAAATGCACTAAAATACTATTAAATATTTACAAGCATGTTAACAGTTTATAATATTTCTTACTTAAATGCTTTTGTGCATGAGGTATATCTGTGGCTGTCTCTACACTTACCTAAAATTGTCAACTTGTCCAGCTAAGTGGATTATTTACAATATTGACCTTAGAAAACAGACAAACTTCTTCTTTTTTCCCCTCAGAGGGAGAGTGTGTTTCTGTGTGTCCTGATGGTTTTTATGGCGATGAAGACACCAACGACTGCGAGGAGTGTCACTCAAACTGTGTGACATGTAGCGGGCTGGAGGACGATGAGTGTCTGTCGTGTGAAGAGGGGAGGATGCTAGAAAACGGAGAGTGTGTGTCAGACCATGAGGTCTGTCCCATTAAGACCTTTCGCAGCGGTGAGACTAATACTTATGTATTCCACTAATCCAACTGTCTGTCCATAATGAATCAGGGATTTGGGCACTTTCACAGGGGCAGAAAAGAAATCTTGCAGGGTAATTGGTCTGTGTGCCACCGTCCCTGAACCCTGTACTAACTTAAGTACTCAAAACAGTCAGAACTACTGAACGTCGGCCAGATATGGACTTTGAAATAATTGATTGTAGATGCAGAACATTTAGTTCCCCCCAAGAATTAGTTGGACGGACCTTAAAACAACATATGGTTATAATTAGTGGGAGGCAAGACATCTTAATTATAGGGACTAAAATAACTTTGAGAAAAGTACATAGGTTAATACCAAGGTTGAAAATGAACATGCATAAGTGAAGTTATTCTTAAACTTTAATCTCAGCAACTACAAAACCTTAAAGCTACAAACCTGCATATAACATTTGGAATAGCACAATATTGCAGGATGCATTTGGGCTCTTGTGTAATTGTCAGTTTTAAATGCTAATTTTAATTGTTCTATTTTTCTAAAAATACATTTGAAGCAAAACAAAACATTTTGGGAACGACACTTGTTTATTATTTTGCAGATAATTAGATGAGATGATCAATACACTCTGATGAGTGATGATCAATTAAACAGCCTGCACCTCTTAAATTAAAGATCATTAATTGACACAAAAACCTTTCCTTAACAGCTCTGGTTCGTTGATTTTGTTTAAAATCTTTGGACAGAGTCAGGCTAGCTGTTTCCCCTGTCTCCAGTCTTTATGTTAAGTTAAGCTAACCAGCTGCTGGCTCAAGCTTCTTGTTGAAAGAACAGATACTAGTGGTAATGTTCTGGTCAATATTCTCATCTAAATCTTTGAAGATCAATACGTGTATTTCCTAAAACATCAAAATCAATATAAATTAATGTAAAAAATGGTGGAGAATTTCTCTAAGAAGATTACCTACCATCCAATGAGTTTGTATCTCTGACAAATGACAATTTGTATTAAATACTTAATGTCATCACTGTGGCTCTATCATGTTCGCTATGTTGTTTCCCCTGAAGATGACGGAGAGTGTGAGGACTGCCACCCATCCTGTGAGTCCTGCTCTGGAGATGAGAAGAACCAGTGTACAAAATGTGCAAAAGGTGTGTCTGCATCTCAGTCATTTAAAAAAAAAGAAAAAGAAAATATAACTAGATATTCTGAATTAACCCTGCACCAATCCAGCTTTAGAAATGATCATAGCATCATCTCTGCTACATCCCTTATTTTAAATATTTTGTCAGCTGTAAACAACAGGAGCTTCACTTTTTGTTGATCTATCAAAATCCTTGCTATAGATTAGAGTTTCTATCAATAACAAAAGGCTATTGGTAGAAATGTAATAACACAAGGTTATTTATTAGGACCAGCAATGTTCACTATATATTAATGATATAGTCTTTTCTGTGCCAACCTGTAATGTCACACTTTATGCAGATGACATTACTTTATACTGTCGGACCGATTCCATAAAATCAGCTACTGGAAGCCTGCATCTATCTTTCAATGCTTTGCTCGATACACTTATGGATGTCAAACTTGTGTTAGATGCTGATAAAACAAAATGGATGCTGTTCTCCAGAGCCACAGACATTCAGTACAGTACAGATATCGAAATCTGCACTTTAAATGCTACAGTCATTAAAAGGGTCCCCCATCATTAATATTTAGGAATCTGGATTAATGATATATGCAACTTCAAACCACATTTTTATGCATCAATAAAACATTAAAAACAAGCTCTTTTTTATATAAAAGAAAGTCCTGTTTCCCCATGTTTTATAGACATGCAGCAACTTGTAATCTTACACCTCTAAATGCTGCCTACCATTCAGCCCTTATATTTGTAACTGGAGACATCAAGGGTACTCATCACTGTATTCTTTATCAAAAAGTGGATTGGCCTTCTCTTTCCGTTAGAAGAGACCAACATTTGTTTCTCTTTATTTATAATGGGCTTTACAAAAATGGTAAATGGACTGCATTTCTAGTTCACTCAGAGTGCTTTAAAACAACATGTCAACAGTCACCTGCTCAATAGGATCTAATCTAATGCATTCACACACACTCACACACCGCTGGCACAGCCATCAGGAGCAATTTCGGGTTCAGTATCTTGTGTCCAAGGACACTTCAACATGTGAACTGGAGGCACTGGGGATCGAGCCGCTGATCTTCTGATTATTGGACAACCCACTGAACCTCCTGAGCTGCAGCTGCCCCAAAAATCCAAAAATTGTCATGATTTGATGTCACCTGTTGGCTGGACAGTTGGAACTTATAACAGCTGCTCACAGGACTGGCTCATCCTGCATGTTCCTAGAATTAACACTGATGTGAAAAAGACTGCTTTTTATATTTTTTGCATACATTTGGAATGAATTGCCAAGTACTTTGAAGCTTGATACTCTGTTTCTAATGGATCAATTCAGAAATCTAGTGAAAACCTTTATTGATTTTAGCTTTGACTGTTTTTAACTTGTTTTTAATGGTTAATGGTTTTATTATTATATTATATTATATTATATTATATTATATTATATTATATTATATTATATTATATTTTATTTTATTTTATTATATTATATTATATTATATTATATATTATTTGTAATTCTTATGCTCGTTATTGTTATGGTATTATTGTTAGTTATTACAATTGATATTGTACATATTAAGTGGTTTCCTTTATGTTTATAGATACACTCATGTACTTGAAAATGAGATGTCGATCTCAATTTGACTTTCCTGATTAAATAAAGGGTTTATTATAATTAAATTAGGTGTTGGTCTACTTTCAGCCTGGCCTGCAGCAGCCATTTCATATTTTCATGGTCACACCACACTGTATCTGGCTTTTTTGCAGTGATGCTGTTTACTCTTTTCTTTCTCCTCCAGGGCGGTTTCTGACCACACAGCAAACATGTGTGTCAAAGTGTCCAGGGGGTTTCTTTGCCAGCCGGCTGAGCGGTGTGTGTGAGGTCTGCCCTGCAGGCTGTTTGCAGTGTGTGGACGCCCAGCACTGCACCCGCTGTCAGGGCACACGTAAAGCTCAGTTATTCCTGCAGGATGGACAGTGTGTCCAGGAGTGTGTCAGGTCAGGGGCCAATCCTCTCACCATCATTTGTTTGTGTAAAATGTAAATTTATTTCCAAAATCTATTATTTCAGGTTTTTAGATATTGCACGTAAATTTTTATTGTTGACATATTTACTGCCCATGATGTTAACATTTCTTACTTGATGTTTATGAGCAATTACATTTGTTTTATCCTTCAAACTGCAAGAACGTAATGTCCTTGCTTAAGAGGTCCTTGAAGCTCCATTAGCACTGAGTAGACCAGTTTAACTGTTTGACCATAAGGGCTTTATTTTTATTTTATTTTTACTACCAGGTACCAAGCAGCATTTTGAGCAATACTTAAGTGCAACATAATTGTTTGGGTAAATTATTATTTATCCTCTGCAGACTGGAAAAGAGCGCAGAGCAGAGCAAAATGTCAGTCTTGTTGTTTACCCCAGCAGCAGCACACACATTCATGACAGCCAGATTAATTTTTTTTTTCTTATTCCCATAAAAAAAGCATATATATATGCAACCTAAGTTGGCTCATTCAATAATTAAGATACTTAATACACCACCAATTAATTACATGTTACAATGGCCTTAAGTGGGAATTTGAAATTAATGAATATGCTCAGTTATTCGTCTGTCCCTTATGCATCCTGGTTCACCTGTTGTGATACAACAGAATTTAGACATTAAGCCAGGATGCAAATGCAAAAAGTATATATGCATAATAAGTCTACTCATCTCTGTTTGGCTGTCCACAGGGGTTATCCTGCAGGCCAGGTGTGTCGTAGCTGCGTGGCAGGCTGTGCGTCCTGTGGGAGGAATGCCACCCACTGCCTCAGCTGTGATGAACCTCTCCTCCTACATAAGAACCAGTGTGTGGAGGAGTGTCCTCCAGCACACACTGTCCAGGACAGGGAGTGCCAACACTGCCCCACAGCCTGTCAGGAGTGCAACCCACTCGGGCAGTGCACAGGTACACAAACACGAAGTAAACCAGAACAAATTATGTTTTTAAAGCTCATTCAGCCTAATCCACAATGTACTTCTGCAGCTCTGTTGTCCTCTCTGTGGTGTTTTATTAACAGCAAGTTTTATGGCAGTGTTGTTTTGGTTGGTCTGTTGGCATCTTTGATATATTAATGGGTGGATGGTCATGCAATTTGGTACAGACATTATTGTTTTTCAAATAATGAATTGTACTTTGGTGAACCCTTAACTTTTCCACTAGTTTCAATTTGTCCATTTGTCATATTACAACCAAATACCTGCAAAGCAAATGGCATTCCCATCAGCCTTAGCTGTACTTTGTGTTCAGTGCCAAAGTAAGTGTGAATGTCATTACACACAATTTTTAACTCACCTTTCCCACATCTGTTTTTTTATTCATGTGTCGTCAATTTCTTATGAAATTCCAACAGAAAGATGTTTTTTCTTCACCTTGCATTCCTTCACAAGACTTTAAGATACTTGGTATAGTTTCACTTGGTTGTACTCAATTGTTTTTCCATTCAGTGCTAAAAGCTTTTTTTTGTGAAGGCTGTGAGGAGTATCACTTTCTCCACGAGGGCTTGTGCGTGCTAGACTGTCCTGAGAGGTTCTTTGAGGACAAAGAGAAAAGGGAGTGTTTGCGTTGCCACCCTGACTGCGATCTGTGTGACGGCCCAAACAATAATGACTGTGATGCTTGCATGGACCCCGAGGCTGCTCTGCACAATGGGGCATGTCTGACAGCTTGCCCTTCCCATACCTATGGGGACGCCATAACAGGAGAATGTAAAGGTACAAAATATCAAAAAAAATCACACAGCATAAAACATACAGTGCTACTTTATCTGCCTTTTCACATTTTGCTTTTAATCAAAGTTAAGATGAAACCAATTTATTCTCTTATTACTTGACTTATTTTCTATTATACATTCAGAACACCTGTCCTATGTGGTATAACAAAGTCAGAAATGCACCATTTCTCCTGAAACTTTGTTTTGTCCTCACTGATGCACTGTGTTCTGTGCTGTAGAGCATCCTTCATGCATTTTCTCAATTATATTCTCTACTATGTCTGAGTGTGTTTCCTAACTTTGGCTCAGACTAAAATAGCAACGCTTTTCAGACAGTTAACAGGCAGCTGTCAAACCTTGAAAACAGAAAAGCGATGGCAAAGACAGTTCCCTAGAGAAAGACACACCGCTCTGGTTTTTGTTATTCAAAAACAAAGAGGATGGTGTGTTTCTCCCAGGAAAATCTTGTAGGCGATGCACACTTTTGTTGCTTTATACAGTAGCTGCCAGCAGCATGAAATTATAAGGAAGTGCATTGCTGAACAACAAAATGGACAGCGGGTAATTTCTATATTTATTTCCATCCCAACTGAAGACAGACAGTAGACAGACAGAAACATGCTCACAAGTACTTTGAAACCATGTAGGGTGTGTTACCATAGCAAATGTGGTAATATTATCAGATAAACTGTTACTGTAGTAAATATCGAATATCAAGCCTAGAGAAAAATAAGTTGATTCTGCTCCATGTGCTATGCTCTGGGTGTGACAGTATCCTTTGATTCAGTCACTTTTTTACTTGTTTTCACAGACTGTGATGCATCTTGTCGTACCTGCTTCGGGCCCTACGCTGGCTCCTGTAGCAGCTGCAGAGAGGGTCAGAGGCTGGAGGGCCACAGCCACTGTGTGCCATCAGCCAACACGTGCTCACCTCATCAGTATGCAGACCAGGACGGGGAATGCCATCCATGTCACAAATACTGCCACAGGTGCTCAGGTCCCGGCAAAACCCACTGCCTGAGCTGCAACCAGAGACATCTCCTGCTCAGTGAGTGGGGTTGGGTCTTTGTAGGGATCTTGTGAAATCTCTGAAGTCTGCATGTCCTGGGAGCACTGTTTGCGTGTCTGTTTCTGTTTGTGTTTGTGTAGCTATGTGATCATGTGTGTTTGTTGGTACAGATGGCACTTGTGTGGACGAATGCCCGACGGGCTACTATGAAGATGAGTCTGGGCAGAAATGTGAGTCTTGCCACCGGTCCTGTCAGTCCTGTGTTGGGAAGCACAGCCACGAGTGTCTCGTCTGCAAAGCCCACCTGTTTCGCGAGGGGAAAGAGTGTGTGGAGACCTGTCAGCACAGGTAGTTTAACATGCTCATCATCCAGCTGTGCCGGTCAGCCATCACATTAAGTGTGGTCACAGTGTTGTCATTAATAAAAGATCAACCTAGTTGCATAATGGCATTGTGGACACTAATCCATTGCTTTTCTTTAGTTAGTTGGACAGAGGTGTAATGTGGAAGTACATGCTAATTAGAGCTGAGATTTAAATAGCCCTTCGTGTGCCCTGTAAAAATGCTAATTAGACTTGATTTTATTTGGGGTACGGTGATTGAGAGAGTTAAATTAATGTGCCGTTAAATTGATGTGCAGTTAAATACTCCAGAGAAAAACACAAAAGGGATAGAAAGGCTATATATTCCTATAAGTTACCACCCTGCATATGTGAAATCAATGCAGCACTTAGCAAAAAAGAAAATATCACTTTGAGTTTATGATGCAGAACCTGCCTCATTCTCAGCAGTGGTTTGAAGTGTTTTGTCATGACAACTCTCTGCTATGTGTGCTGAGAAGTTCCGGTTGTGTATAGCTGTATGTGTCTGAGTGGCTGTGGAGAGGAATCTCCTTTGAGGACAAACAAAGCTCTGATCTCATCCGATTTAATTGAATCTAATCTATCATAACTTTTTCACTATCTATCTGGTAGTCACTATGGAAACACGGCTTCAAGGATGTGTGAGAAGTGTGACCCGAGTTGCAGTGAGTGCATCGGGGGCGGGGAGGACAGCTGCCTGAGCTGCGCTCTGGGTCTCATCTACTTGCGGAAAGAAGGCCGTTGCCTCCCCTCGTGCCCTCAGGGATACTTCCACGATGCTACGCACAGGACCTGCGAGCTCTGCCACATCAGCTGCAAAACATGTTCAGGTAGAAGCGTCCACTCAGCAGTAATTTAATGTGATGGAGATACACACATAGATCACATGTAGGTGATTAGATATTGATGCTGCTGTTTTCTCCACGGACTGCAGATGTGAAAGGGCTCAGACTATAATGTATACACAGTATAGGTTCATGCACACTGTACATCCTACACAGGATGGAAGGACATTCATTTAAATAATCTTAAAAGAGGAATGTAAACAATGAAACGTTTTATCTAATCCCATGTTAATTCGTCATGTATTCGCAGGAAAAGATTCCCAATCATGTGACTCATGCCAGTCTGGATACCTGTTCTCAGATGGCATGTGTGAATCTATGTGCGACTTAGGCCAGTATCCTCTAATAAAGGTAACAACATCCATAACAATTTATTCTAGGTTTTAATTTTATAAATATTAACTATTTATGAAAAAAAAGTCTTTACCCTGTCCTTGTTTCACCAAAAATAATTACTACTAATGTTGGCTGCAGGTATCATATAATGTAATTCAGACTGATTTATTACTGCACTGGAGAAACCTCGAACAGCAGAGTGAAAATTATTACTGTGTCATGATTTCAAAATAAACCTCCGGGCTCATGCTGTGAGGCGACTGAGTGAAACGGTCTGATAGGTAGATGCATATTAATTGATTAAACTGAGAGGCAGTGCATCATTAATATTAAATGGTTTAAGAAAAGTAAGTTTTGCATAAATTTGGAAATACAGAAACAGAGAGTGTGATGTCTGGGTGTAAAGTGTTTTCAGTGTCAGTCCTCTCTGCTACTCCTCATCAGGGTTCAGGCCACACCTGTGAAGACTGTGACAGCTCCTGCCAGGAGTGTCGGGGCCCCGGTCCAGCCAACTGCACCATGTGTCCTGCTCAGGCCATCTTAGAAGCTGGAGGGCGCTGTCTGCTTTGTTGCCGCCATGAGGAGGAGGAGGAGGAGGAGGAGGAAGAGGAGGAGCAGGAGAAGGAGGAGGCCTCAACACAGCAGCAGGACTGTTGTAACTGCACTGAGACCCGAGGTAGGCTGTAAGCCTGTCTTGCCTTTTGTGCATTAATGTAAATGGTGGAGAACTCAGATAAAAAAATGATAAAAACACTGAGTTTACTTGTATCTTCTTTTCTGCCTCTACAGATGAATGATCTGTACTGACAGAGAAGTTTCTGTGTTGATAGAATCTGTTGATTATATTTTAAATAAATTGATTGGTTGCTTAGTGGATAGAATGGCTGAAAACAGTCAAACATACCCATCACAGTTTTTCCAGAGCCCAAGGTAATATTCTATCAGTCACAAAAGCCCCAAAATATTTGTAGTGCTAGAAAACAGAAAAGGAACTATTTTTCTCATTTGAGAATGAGGTGCCAATGAATTTTTGGCAAATGCCTTTAACGATTACCAAGATGGAATTTTTCAAAAATAATGATCAAATCAAAGCTACAGAGGCCAAGATATACTCTGTTAGTTCCTTGAAAAAAGTATTTAAAAGTTTGTCTAAAGATATTTTGAGGCTTCAGTTGTCTGAGTTATTAAAATAAATCAGATATCTTCCAAAGTTACAGTCTTTGTAGTATAAAGACCAGATGAAACGGTATTTTGAGAGTATCTAACTTCTGTATCATGATGTATTTCCGAGTGAAACAGGATAGACAGGCGACATAACATTGGGAGAAATTTGATTTGAACAATTAAAAGTGGGCGTGTATTAATGAATCTTAGGTCTGTGCTGCTAAAAGTTGAGGATTAATTGATGGATGGAGCGTGCGTCAGTACATATCATATTTTTTATTTATTTTTTTTATAGGAAGAAACATGATTGGATTTTGATATAAGAATACAATTTTTGTATATTTTTGGCATTTTTAAATAGGTGAACAATATGAACATAGATATAATCTAAAAGGGTTAAAAAGGGCATTTTACATTTCAATTTGACTTAAAAATGTATTCTTTGTGTCGTCCTTTGACAGTGTTTTCCTGTTCAGCTCCAGCAGCAGGATCGTAACAAAAATAGGGTATTTGGCACTAAAAAGATTATAGTTGACTTTGAAAGATACTTACTTGATTTGATGAATTAGAAAATTTGGACAACTGAAGCTTCATGTCAACTTAAAATAAACTTTTTAATACTTTTTCGGGTGGAAGGAGGTCTGTAGATTTTGTCTGCCATCACCTGCATTGAAAGTGCATTATGAAGGGAACCCCCAATGGTCATTATGCAAAGGAGGATTAATCACAGCAAGAAAAATGTGTCATTGTTCATTTTGACACCTGAGTATTGTTCTAGGACAGACTTGTGAAAATTGTAAACCAATCCTTTAATAGCTTTTCATTTAGACTGTACAGTAGCTAATACATGTGTTTTCACGTCTTTGTGGTAATGCTAGGAGAATGCGTCCTCAGCACCAACTTGGCGTTCAGGAATGAAGAAGAAGAGAAAGAAAGAGGAAACATGGCAGTCTTCATTATCGCATGCATTCTGCTGGTGCTGGGTATGGTGGCGGTCATCTTCCTCATCAAACACTCCCGCTCCAAGAGAGCACCCCCAGACATCACTCCCCGTGGCTATGAGAAGCTGGGCTCTGGTGGGGGATATGGCGGCTACAGCTCTGCTTCCACTGCGTCTTACAGCGGCCGCGCAAGCTCCTCCGGCGGTCGCTTCCAAGAGACTCAATTAGTTGACATCAGTGAACGCCACTCAGGGAGTAAGGTTGATGATGACGATGATGAAGATGAAGATGAGGACATTGTTTACATGGGCCAAGATGGCACTGTGTACAGGAAGTTCCGGTACGGACAGCTGGGAGAGGACAACGAGGACGAGTTGGAGTATGACGATGAGAGCTATACTTTCCGGTGAAGCAGAAGGATTCCTCTTCTGATTCCTCCATTTCTCCTTTCTCTTCTGGATCCCTATTTCTCTCATTCCTCCCTCCGTGCTGTTTATCTCCTCCTGCCCTCAGGGACAGACCCATTTATCCTTCACTGAATATGAGTTGAACCAAATGAGACACGAGAAGCTATTTATAATCAGCTGAATTTTACAACAGCTATCCATTCACAAAATGAAATGTGCTCCAGAGAAATCCATGTTGTTCAACATTTTTTTTTCACATTATTAAGCTAGATTTTCTAGGCTTTGTTTGGAGTATTATGACTTCTCACATCTATATATCATAATTTATCATGGGTATTTACTAGTTTTGACAGTTTCATTAATCATATTATTCATATTTTTAATTGTTGTGGTGTTTTAAATGTGATTAATCATTGTATTTCTTTTTTCTTTTCTATATCCCCATGAGTTTGCTTTGTATTTGAATTGGAGAATGTGTTCTGTTCAAATAAAGTCTTGAAAAAAAATTGCATTAGGAAAGAGTAATTCATGACTTCACAAGTAAGAAGCAGGCTGATTTATCATTAGCAGCAAAGTAATTAAACTTCTGTTTGAAACTAACTAACAAATCAGATACAATGACTGAAAACAACTTCCAGACTTGTCACTTTTTATTGAATTACTAGACAGTGATCCATAATTTCTTTGCACATCCTCAATATACCATAGTAGAAGTGTCAGAGGACAATCACTTATCTATGAGGATACATGCACTGATGCACACATATACATGCGTGTGGAGACACACACAGAGAGAGAGAAGATATTGTGCTTTACAGAGATCCCATCTTTACTTTTGTCTGAATTGACTTTTTAATGATTTAGGAGAAGCTGAAGAGATCATTTCCAATTTATGCATCAGACAGAAATTGACAAAACACATACATACACACACACACACACACACACACACACACACACACACACACACACACACACACACACACACACACACACACACACACACACACACACACACACACACACACACAGACATATACTTGCCGAACATGGCTTAAAGGACATGCTCTTGCATTGCACTATAACTTGATCTCATATTAACTTATTCCTCCTCAGTTTCATATTGACTTTATAAAGCTAAAATATCTATTTTATAGGTTAATTTCCCAGTTGTAGAACAAGTATTAAGACAGAAGATTGGACCGCTGAACTGCAATAGTTGGTCATCACCTATGGAACAAGGTTTTCTTGGCCACACCCAGTGCTTTCATTGTAGACTGCTGACACACAAGTGTCCTCTTTATCTGAGATACTGAGACTGTAAAGGGTGATATTATTGCTTCACTGCTTCTCATGCACACAACTACAACAATATAGACTCTACAAATGGATTTGCACAGTGCACTGTCTGGTGTGTAATTGCATTTCCTACTCTACCCGTGAACAATGATGCTACTCTGTAGGTGCTGCCAAGCATCACACTTGACGATATAGTAGACTGGATTGCAGGTGTAAGGTACAGTAGATGCTACAGCAGCCATAAAGAATGAGATCTAACTCTGAATGTTCACACGTACTATTGTAAATTGTATTTTTATATTAAACTCCAGTGTCTAATTTACAAAGACTGACTGACACACACACACACACACACACACACAGTCTTGCTTAACGAGTCTTTTTCCTCCACTTCCCAGCTTCACCTGTGCACTACAACAGTGATTCTTAACATTGAGGTGACCCATCCATTTAGGATGTTTGCGTTTAAGAGCTGCTGGCACCGGCTTTGTCTGGTCTGCAGGGAAGACGAAAGAAGAAAAAAACACAGACATTAAAAACTGGTGAGTTTATGTATGGCTGACAGATTGCTGACACAAGGCCGTTTCTCTTCCATGTGTGAACTTAGACGTCTTAGAGGACTTACTCTGTTTTGCCTGCTGCTGTTGGCTCCGTTCCGTACAGAAAACTATTCACTCTGAAATGAAAGAGGGAAAGAAATGGAGTGGTTATTAGAGCAGAATTTATTGTTCTAAGGTGCTGTAATGCATGGCATGTTGAGAATTTGAAGACATGCAACTTATGATTCATCGCTCAATTAATCATGCAGAGCTTAGTGTGTGAATTCGGCAGCTTAGTTCTTACATTTATTATCAGTGTAATAGATCACTCTGCAATAAGGACTGGCTCATCTATATTACTGTAATGATAAATGAGATGAAAGCAATGCATTTAGCATCTTTAGCAACTTTTTTTCTGTCTCCTCCCTGTAATTGCAACCATAGCCAAATCCAATTGGTCCTCATCCAGCAGAAGAGTCCCTGTGATCTAAAAGTGAGCCATCTGATAAATGAGCGCTCCAGCCAAGGATAAAACTGAGGCAGGGGCCACTGAGGCAGAGCAAAGTAATGAGAAGCAGGAGAGTCTATACTTACTTTGAGTTCTCTGCGGCCTCTTTCAGTTCCTTGTCAAGTCTAGGGGTTAGAGTTCAAATGACAAGATGAATATAAAGTCATTTAAAAGGCGACTCAAGCTCGGAGGAGGTGGGGGTAGGGTAGCGTTTGAGGGTTTAGAGGGACTCACCTAATGATGCACTCTGGGATCTGGATGCAATCCATGGGGATGAGATCCTGCAACTCATCCAGATTGTTCACATACTTTATCTTGCTGCTGAACTTGGCGCTGTGACAGAGAGCAACAAGTTTAACTGCAGTGACAGGCAGAGGTGTACACAAGCAAACACATAAGGAAAGCACAGTGAATGTAACCCAATTTAAAGTGATACATTCACAAACTGGGTGTGTTTGTTTTCCCTTTTTAAAAAGCTTGTAGAAAAAGTGAAACTACAGCATTTTAACCCAGCTATAGTTGTCGATTGAGCACATCAAAAAGCGGGATGTCATTTTTACCTTATGAAGGGCTTGGTAATGGCTAGAACCGTCCTGATAAACCATGATGGATGGAGAATAATGAAGGATTTCAAATTCTTCCTGAGCCTGAAGATCAATCAATACATCATATGTTATGTGTGGTTACTGTCATTCAGAGAGAGCCACAAATTATTTTAACATCTTATATCTCTCACAAAATCATAATGTGGTCACATAACAGGCGTGAATGAACGGTAAATACCTTCTGTCAATCATCTGATAGCATTTCTTTAGCCAACCAAGGCCTGGCATTCTTCTGTGGGGAGTGGCTCCATTCAGGTAGACGATCATGTAGTCCTCTGCTACCATCAACTCCAGTGTGCTGATTACGTAACTGAAAACAAACACAGTCGTGTTTCCATCAGTTCAAAGAACATTAAAATGACTTAAATTAATTTCCTTCAGATTACCCTAACCTTTACCTTAAACTTAAACCGAATCTTCACTCAAAAATGTAATGATTTGCATTATGGGGACTTGTTTTTCTCCCTAAAAGGCTGGCGAGTGCCCTCAATTTGACTCTTTAAACAGATTAGTGTCCCCACAGCATTGGGAATAGCTGGCACACAAACACACACATAAACAAAGTGAAAACCTGGGAAGAATTTCCAAATAAGATTTTTTTCTGGAGTAACACAAGTGAGTGACTGGTTGGCAGTGTATTATTGTATTTTGCCCCCAAATTATACATATACATTGGACTATATACTCTCCTCTATAAACCAAAATTCAACAACACTAAGAGTCTACAGACCTGCAGCCATGTTCACCACCTTGGTTTGGCATGTTGGCATGCTAACATTTTCTAATTAGCACTACATAAAAAGTGCGGGTGAGACTGTAATTGTAATGTTATTTGTTTTGCAGGTATTTGGGCATAAGCCTAAGTACAATTTTGATATGATGATGGCAGTAAAGGATAAATTAAGGGACCATCAAAGTTATAATTCTTTCTGAGGAGGACATGAATGTCTGTACACCAATTTTTTTAGCAATCCACCAAATAGTTGTTGAGACATGTCACTCAAAACCACAAATCAACCTCATGGTGGCGATAGAGGAAATGTCAGGGGATTATAAAAGCGTTTAGGTTTCTTTGTCTGAAAATAAAACCATAATTGTCTGTACAAGATTTTGTGTGAATTCATCCAGGAGATGTTTAGATATTTCCATGAATGAGTAAAAACTACTAGACTAAAGACTAAAACTCAGGGGATGAAAAGTAGGATCATGTATCTCAAACTTTCATGTCAAACTATCCAATAGTTGTTGAGATATTTAAGTCTGGAATAAAGATGTGGACCAACAGACTGGTCAACATCACCATCGCTGGAGCCTTACAGTTAATATGGCTAAAATCCTACATGTGAAGGACACTTGTCTCTATCACAAGTCTCTATCGGTGAAGCTCCTGTAAATGCAGGTGATGCAGCTGCATTTAGGGGCCTGTGGCGGTTTGCCCTCTTTATCTCACCACTATCATATCAAGGTATCTTCAGTATCCCAAACACAGAGTCTACAGTAACCTATACAGGCAGCATTAAACTTTAATGGTAAGCAGTAAGTATTTATTGTGCTCAATGAGCCAAATCATTGTTCCATGGTGTCACATACTAAATGTCATTCATTCACTAAATAAATAACCATACAATAACATAAAACAGCTTTACATATACAAGCATATAGTTTATTGAATTCATACCTCTATATTTAATTTCTAAATTAAGCTTATATAAGGATTAAAAGGCGATTTGATGTTTAACAATGTGCAAAGTGTGCTGATGCAGAAATCTGGGTGATTGTATTTATGGACCTGCGTACTACTGACTAACAAAAACAACACAGAGAAGTTACATTTTCATTGTGCTCAGATGCCAGATTTCGTCAAATAGGCTAGTCTATCACTATCTATGAGAAATTCCTACATATGTTGCTTCATGGATGATCTTTTTAAGCTTTGAATTTCTCTTTTCCTCTGTCTCTCAATCTGTCTCAGCAGCTCAATCAAACTTCTACCTTTCTAATAATTCAAATCTTTGATTCTAACTCAAAGAAACTATTCTGTGTTTCTCATTCCTCTCCTCAATACCCCACCTTCTTTCTGTCTTCTCAGTCAGCAGGGAACTTCTTTGTCAACTCTTTTGAAAATAAAGTTGACAATCTCTGCGTCTCTTTGTTACCCAGCTAGTCCTTCTACTTTCCTCAATAACTCCTCAAACTTCAATGACTTTTGGCTCAGTCTGACTCTCCTCCTGATCCAATGTCATTCTCCAGCTTACAAACCAGCACCGCTGATCCACTCTATTTCATGACTATTGTGATCATCTCCCACTGACATCAAGCTGCATACCGTTCACCACCCAGCTTTACTCCTCCTCGCAAAGATTCAGACCTCAAGCCATCTGGCATCAGAAACTGCAGACACTATGGTTTACCTCCTTTCATTTCTATCCAAAACTCTTGGATATGCCAGCTTTCTCAATATCTTTCACAGAACAGCCTGTGGGATCCCAACCACACTGCCCAAGCATGAAATGTAACTGTGGAGACATGAGTCTCAGGAATCAGGCTAGACGATGGCTATATCAGTTTATTTCAAGAGTTTACTTTGTGCAAAGGGCCATGGCTGATTAAGCATCCTTGACTTGCTAAATACACTTTGGGAATAAAATGCATCTTTTGAGTGAGCTCTTGATTTGCTTTGTAAAAATCCAAAAAGGATGGCGTCACATGACGTGGACGCTGAGATAAGGCTTGGTGATATGGACAAAATCGCCCCTCCTAATAAACAGTGCTGAAACAAACTGGCCCATAGTTGAACCAAATTCTACCAGCAGCTGTATGAAGATGTACCTATCACATTGTGCTGGTGTTAAGCAGGTATGTTTACAAAGTTCACTTAGTTTACTTAGTTTAGCATGTTTGCCTTCTAACATCTGCTAATTAGCACTGAACACAACATAGCTGAGGCTGATGGGAGTGTCAGTTTTGGAGGTATTTGATGGTAAATCAAAGTACTAGCAAAATTAAGATTTTGACCAGGTGATGGTGCTAGATGAAACGTTTATATATCAACATTATACATTATAATTCATTATGAAGGTAACATAAAATGTTTGTCATAAGTTTCATGACTATCCATTTAATTGTGGTGCAGGTTCTCTGAAAATAAAAAATGTCAACCTCATGAGAAATATCTGGGGATCACCAAAGTTGGTATGATTCATCCTTTCGGCTGTTCGAATGTACAAAAATGTAATGGCAATCTGTTTAATAGTTTTTAAGATATTTTCAGTCTGGACCGACCAGCTGGCCACCATCTTGGCTAAAAAGCAATTTAATACTTCAAGAGCAATAACTGTAACATTGCTTTTAAAAATAAATTGAAACTGAATTGATTACTGAATATTAATGATAGCCCAATGCATACTAAAAAAGTCAATTAATTTGTTGTGGTTGCAGTTTGTGTCAACAATCACAGAATACTTACAGGAAAAGATTTTCCATTATTTCATGGTAGTCCTCTCTGTCACTGTCTGGCAGGAAACAGGCGGCAAACACTATGATGGCATTCACTCCGTTGCCATAGTAGCCTTGATAAAAACACACAAAAATAAAAGTAATAAGTCAACTTGACCTTGTTCCATTGTTGGCTAGAGCTTGGCCTTAATTAGAGTAGTTTTCATAATTTGATTGCTCTCTTATTTTCTTCTTTTTTGTTCTATATATCTGCCAATCTGTCTCTTTTGTCTGCCTGTCTCTCTGTCCTGTTTCCTCTCACTACTTTACAGATTAATGCAATTTCTCATTTATTCACCAACCCGTTCATCACTAGATTTGGTGTCACTCAGACAGAAGGTCTTTTATCTAAATGACAGAGCTTGTGATTGTATTGACTGTTCAGCGTCAGACTGTGTTTCTATGGGATGACTGAGGAAAGAAAATGCCCAAACTGCTCTAGTTAGAGGTTTGATTTCCACCTGTAAAAATGGTTATATGGCTCCACAGAGCTGGAAGAGGCCTCTACCTGTGAAACCAAAGCTACAAATGGGTGACAAATGGGGAAGAAAAGCTACCATGAGCCTCCAGATTAGCATCACCGCTGCCTAATCTTTGTCCCAAATCTCTGGAGATCTACCGGAGGAATGAACACATTCTTTCAAAAAACGTTCTCTCATTTTGGTATTTTGAAGATGGCAGTGGAGAGCCCTGCCTAACGTGTTTGATGGGGTTGAGATCAGGTCACTGCAAATGTTGTAGCATATCATTTACATCATTTACATACATCCCTTCATTCTTTAAAACATCTGAATCATTTTTCCACTTATTTATTATATTTCTCTCTTGTCACATAATCTGTCTGTCTGCTTTTAGTAAGTTGTTTTGGATCGCAGCAGCCACCCTTCGTTAAACACTCAAGGTATATTATTATGAAGTGGCCTTTGCCAATTTTGTACCTGAATTCTATTGCTTGTGAAAAGCACACATGAATTATGAGACGTAAAAAGTTTCCACTGTGTTTTGGTTTGTAGATTTCTATCTCTGACAGTTACTGGATGATGCAAAATCCTCATCTACTGGCTTCATCTACAGCTTGTACAGTATTTCCTCATTTTTGGTTTGCTCCCTCCAAGGTAAGATGAGGCATCATTGTGCAATCTCGATAGCTCAGAAGTGGCAGCCAGCTCGAAAACAATAGATGATTGTGATATGGTAAACAAGAGATCACAAGTTTTATGCTGTTACTTCCTCACCTTCGTAGTAGTTCTGCTGGATAACTGTTGTCAGTAGACATATTTTAATTCAGTTCTTTATAAAGGCTTAAAACAAAGTGGGAACGCTGCGGAACAAACTTCCCCTCAGTATCTGATCAGCTGAATCAGTTTAAAGACCTATTAAAAACCAGACTGGCATTTATATAACCTTTAATTAAGTTTTGAAAGGTGCTATGGAAATAATGAGGTGAAACACCTTGTGACTGGGGTTTTGAAAGGTGCTATAGAAATACCAGCACTGACATGTGATCAATACCTGCAGGCCAGATCCCATCTGTCTCAGAGCTCAGAATTCGCAATGAATACTATAATATTTTATAATATTGTAAGACAGGTATTTAAGGAAAACATTAATGTTTTTCATGTCTATCTTAAAAAGACACTAGCTAAACTTTAAATTCATTCTATACAAAATAGTTGAAGCTAAAATGAGGCTTCAGCACCTTGGGTTAATTAAATTAAGTGGCTGCCTTCCAAAGTTTCTATTTTCTTTTTAGTAGGAAATTCTCTCTCATTATTTACTTGGACAGTGATTCTTTGCTAAGCTGAAAAACAATAAGGAAAGTTTGTGCCAAATAAAACTGTAACTTTGGTAGATACCTACTTGTTTTGTCTAACTCAGACTGCCGAAACCTCTTAACTTCAGCTAATGTTTCAGTTGAATTTGGATTTTGCACTCAATTTCATTACAGTCGCAACAGGAAGTTATTTCTTCACAGTAAGCCTGGGCAGGAGGAACTATTACAGCCACCAAAAAACACTTTCTTCCACATATGCGGATGTGAGTGTTGTTTTAAAAATTTAGAAAATATGAACCCACCCTTTCCTGAACAGAGAGTTAAAATTGATCTTTCTTTAACCAATACTGAGTATATCTGAAAAATGTTTGCATTTGTAAATATTCATAATGTTCAAGATGAACATAAAATCCATATTTAGGATGGTGATGCGGTTCTTTAATAATCACCTCCATGGGAAACGACTTTCATGTAAGGCTCAATGATCTTCATGTTGATACGGTGCTCCTGTTCCCCAATGACGACTGTCCTCCACAGTTTGCTGTCCTGACGCTCCTCCTCAGCACTGTATGTCGGGATTGGATTGTACGGCTCACTTGTCCCACTCTTATTGGCTGCATTCGGATCTAATACGATAAAAAGACCAAACACTAATTTATAGTCAGCCTAGGTGATTTGGAGGATTAAAGTTTAAACACAATCAACTACAATATCTGTGATTTTTTAAAAGGCACCTCTTCCTTCTATAGGATCATGATCATTCAGGATTACAGGGGTCAGACTGATATTTGTATTCTGAGTGACCAACCTTCCCAGTCCATTTCATGGTCCGTGTAGTCGAGGTAATCCCCTTCATCTGGAGTGTCGAGGTCATCGACGTTAATGTCAAGATCATCTGGCGTCTCCCCCAAGTCATCCTCGCTCTGGTCCAGTGACAGGCTGATACGAGGGGCAGATAGCTTTTTTCTTTGGGTTGGACCTCCTTGCAGGGGTAGAGAGGTAGGAGGGACTGCAAAAATAAGACACAATATTAAAAATACATGAAAATTGTTGTTTGTTTTGTTTTCTTTCCGGTGTGTGTGCTCTGAATCAGAGCAATAGTACTCACACTCACCTGGTCTGCCTTCACCCCCGTCAGAATTCATTTTACTCTGACACCAGGTGCATCCACAGGAGGACCTATGAGAGGATAATTACAGTTATTCATTATGGACTCTCATTATATGACAGCAGATATGAAGAGTACTCAGTCTATAGTGAATCCATCCACCGTGATCCCTGTACATAGTGATTTGATAGGCCTATTAGATGGAGATTGAAAAGTGCAATTTATGCAAAACTTTAAGAAACACCAGTTTTTAAGTATAAATGTGAGGTTGATGTATTTTTCTTCACTACAATTTAAAAATAAATGTTGTACTTTTCATTTCCCAATGTTTATTTAACAGCTTTGGTTACTAGTTAATTTACAGATTAAGATTTTACATACAAAACACATGATGAATTTATAACACATATATATATATATAAAAATAGTTAAACATTAGCTCCACAACAATATAATGCTTCGAACATGTTAATGCATCAGTAATAACAATCCAGTACTATCATATTATACTACATTTAGTTAAAAATATAAATTTTTACTTAGGTGACATTTTTAATGCATAACCTTTACATGCAATGGAGTATTTATTTTTATATTGCAGTATAGCTACTTTAACTTAAGTAAATGATACACCACTGAAAACTGCTTTCGTAACTTCTTTGCCAGAAAAATAGTAAATAAATAAAATTAATCTGCTGTTGTGGTTATTTTAGTACTATCAATATCATTTACTTATACAGTCAATATAACCTGATAATTCACCAATTGTATCTTTTTATTTTCTGTGTATCTATACACAAGAAAATCTAGACAAACCAGTGAATATAATGTTGTTGACCAGAAAAACAAGACAGATTTCATCAGGTCAACAGACCATGGACAACAAAGCATGAGGGAAAAAAGCCCCTAAACATCCGCACATGTTAACACATGGTGTATTGATTTTACTCATCTAAACGAATAGATTCCCATAGTCATCTCAGAGCAGGGGGACTAAAGACAAGAGTGGTAAGGTGGTATGGGAGAAAGGATGAGGGAAATGGGAATGATTTTGAGGTTAAAGGTCATCTTCCTCTGTGAATAATCCCTCTATTTAAACTGGAGCAGGGAGATGCTGAGAGGTGGTAGGAGGGGGGAGGAACAGGACTTGTTACATCATGACAAGCTCTCTCCCCTCCTTGCTGCCTTTTTCTACTGCTGATTCAAATCGAATGGCTGCACGCTCGCCTGAGCACAGTTTGGGCTGAGATGCAAATTCACAGTGAGTCACGTTTGCTCATTCGCATGAAAAAGCAACATCCTTATACCTCCTCTGTGGAGTCTGCCTGGAATGAGGAAAATGTGATTGCATTAGCAGCTGTAACAGGAAACAAAAGCTGAATGGCTGCCTCTTGTACAGTGGAGATGACATGTCATGCTGATGATTCAGAGGAAGGTGTACAGTATGTGCACACACACCCACTTAAATATACACAAACAACAAACACACACACACACAGATGAAGAAACTCTTCCTCTGCAGAAAAATAAAAATCAGCATCAGCTGTTATGTGCATCATCCATGGAGGATGCTGAGCTGCTTCAAATCCACTTCCACAGCACAGCACAGGACCAGTGCTGATGACAGCAGCCCCTCCCTCCCTCTCTTCCTGTCTGCTGGCTGTGAGAAAAAAAGAACATATCCCTCTTTCTCTTCTTTTTATTTTCACAGAATAAAAATCATCTACTCACCACTGCTGGGAATCTCTGTCCTCCTGTGTCTCAGATCATGGATGTACTTCCAAGTTCCCTGCCTATTTCCTGCTCCCAGCCTCTCGATGGAGATGCTCAGCTTACAAACAGCTCACAGCTTCCACCATTTTGAAGTCACATGATCTGGGCCACTACCAAATAAGGGCGATCACCTGCTATAGCAGCTCTCTGCACAGCAGCTTCCTCAGGCTGTGCAACTGAATGGGGATGTAGGGGGGAGTGTTTGTGTGTCATTATTATCCTCAACTGGGAGGGGGGGATAAACTGTGTGTACGTGTAGGCGCTGTTGTGTTATTACTACCCAGGAGGAATGTAGGACCGCAATTAATGCTTGACAGTAGATTTTTTAGCATGGCTGTGCAGCTACAAGATTTTATTAGCCCATAGGGTGCAAAAAAGCAATAACAATCAGAAAAGAGAACATTGTCAGCTTTGTGTGCTGATAATATTCATACATTTTACCACATGCTGGTAGGAAAATAGTGACCGATCCAAAGCAAATATCCTATGTTTACAATTCCACTGTTTATAAGCCAACTTCAAATGCGTCCTTTATATTCTGCATTAGCACTGAACTTTTCAACCCTTAAACAAGCACACGATAACCACAGAGCAGATAAAATCAATAGTACCTAGACAGTCTCTGCTTCCGTGTGGAAACAGGCATTGTTCTCTCACACAGGTCTAACCCGATAGAATTCCTCTTTTCACTTACCAGTGCTCAGCTCCAACACTTATACAGGAAGACAGAGTCCAGCCAAGTCAGACCTTTGCACATTGTTGTCCATTGTTTGGTACAAAGGTTGTTACCAAGGCATGCCAATCAGTGTGACCACACCTAGAGCTCCAGTACAGAATAGAGACGTCAAAAAAACAAAAAACCCTTCAGTGGTTAATCAGTGCCATGCAGCTGCGGTCATACATCTTTAGATGGATCATACATTTCTGTAAGGAGACCTCAGTTTTTCATATACACATACTGTTTCATGTTAAAATAAAGCTCTGTAAGGGACAAGAAAGATAAGGAACAAAAACCAAAAACACAATTTACATGTGACTGTAATATCTACATTTTAAAGTTACAGGGGGAAAAAAAAAATCCTTCACTTGTCGTTGTACAGATTAGCATAAATATAAACTAAGGAAGTAAAGAAAACTAACTTCTTTTACTTCCTCCTCCCAGAGCTGTAAGGCAGGGTGGTTTGCATTCTTACTAGATAAGACTTGGTCGAACCAGTTTGATACCATTTACTGGTTCTCTGTCAAACAGTAATGGTATAAAGAAACCTGTCTGTAACAGTTAAGTAGAACAAATAACTGGAAATGCAGTTAGGTAGACGTACAAAATGTGGGTTGTTTTTTTTAAGCATTTCATGATGAACAGTGTTGGTGCAAAAAGTGGCACATACTGTACTGTCTGGTACAGTACTGAGACAAATGTGCCTTATCTGACACTGCTGTCTAATTGCCTCTCTTTGATGTTTTTGAAGCAGCTTCAACCGACAGCACATTACAGATAAAATGTCCATAAAAGCATTACAACATATGACTGTAACTGGTTTCCTTGCTGCTAAACAAGAAATAGTCACTGTGTCTTACAACCTCGTCTATTCCAGGTTGAACTTTTCAAGGTTTTCTCTGAAGAGTGTATCTTTGACGGCTTTGAAGACAACCCGGATACTCTCCGTGTCTGTGGCACAGGTGTAGTGTGAGTAAAGGGGTTTGTGGCGCCCGGCGTGATTCTCCACATACATTTGCAAGATGAACTTTTTTGCAGTTTCAGCGTCGCCCTGGGACCCTGTGGGAGTAAAAGTGGTCAAAATTATGAGGAAATTACATTGTGGGTGATCACTTAAGACATGGGCTGTGTCTAAAATCACTTCCTTGTTCACGCATTCACTGCTTCCTAATAGACACTCAATAGTATACTCTATAGTGAGCAGCAAATCAAGATTTCGGTCACAACCATCATCACAGAAAAATCAACTGTAATTTTGCAGTTGTAAGATTCAATGCAAAGAAACTGCTTTTTACATTGCAATTTCATGCTCAGAATTCAGGAGCTCAGATAAAAGGCGGACAGTAAACATACCACACTAAATAGTAAATTGGGATGGATTTCAGACACAGCCATAAACGCTGTGTTAATGAATGAATGAAAAAGCAAAGGGAGATCATGCTTTACCAGTATATTCCGGGAAGTAGGTTGCCAAATGAGACTTTGTGATTTTCTCCAGTAGCAGGTCTGTTTTGTTCAGGAAGAGGATGGTGGAGGACTCTTGGAACCACGGGTATGAGAGAATGGTCTTGAACAAAGCGAGGCTCTCTCTCATACGATTCTGAAGAAAAAGGGTGTGGATTATGTTAGAATTTCATTGGAAAAGTGTCAACTCATCAGACAATGCAGAATGCATGGAAATAAATAAAGGACGGATTTTGGACAGCAAATATTGCTAAGAAATCAAAAATGAAGAATCAAATCATGATTTTGAAGCACAACAGACTGAGAGGCTTTTGAGCTTACATCATTGTTACTCTCGAAAAGGACCTGATCGTACTCGCTGAGAGCCGCCAGGAATATGACAGAGGTGACATTCTCAAAACAATGGATCCATTTCTTCCTCTCTGATCGCTGACCACCCACATCTACCATCCTAGAGACACATGGTTGACAAATAAAACAAAAAAAATGTACAAATTTCCGAGATTAGTAAGGGATTAATTTGGCATTTTGAGAAATATGCTTGTTACCACTCTCTCTATGTCTGTAAGCTAAATATGATGGTAGAGATTAGCTTTAGCACAGTTTAGCATTAAGCAGAAGGAAACAGCCTGGCTCTGAGCCTCTGATCACGTCTGAAGCTCATTAATCAACGTCAATAACGTGTTAACTACTGGGCTTTAGTGGTGCTGATGAGATTCTTTAAGTCTTTGGACAGAGCCAAGTTGCTGTTTCACTCTATTTCCAATAGCCTGCTAGCTCTAGCTGTATATTTAGCCTACACCATAGACTGTATATAAAATGGACGTAACATCCGTGACGTCACCCATTGGTTTGTGGCCTGCTGCTTGGAAGCGAATAGTATCGGATCTGAGCAGCGCCATCTTGAAAATGTCAGGTGCATGCTGGGTAAAAAAAAAAACACGGATTCTACTTATATGGGCATCAGGAGTAGCATGAGGCGCCCTCCTGAACCTGTGAACCAATCAACCTGTCAATCACAACGTAGCCACGCCCTAATGCATACCCTGCTTTATCGTCAAATATAAAATCAGGGAGGCCAAAATTTCACAAATGAACATCATACTGCATTGAAGAAGGCTTTAAACTAGCGATTGAGACCATAAACACATTTTGAAAACGTTTACTGAGGTTATAAATCAAGTGAGAAGTTGGTGAATTCTCCATTGACTTGTATAGAGACGGAAGTCCTTTTGACACCAAAACGGTCGCCCCCTGGTGGCCTTTTGATAGAATGCAGTTTTAAGTTACTTCCGCGTTCGCATCATTTCAGAGGACCGGAACTCCCCGCCTGGCCTACACGTTAAAATATTCTGATCTCACTCTGAAAGAAAGCAAATAGCCATATTTAACAAATGTCTATTTCTTTCACAGGTGCAGTCTCTGAATGTGCCACGGCATTCAACATTTCCTCAGTAGTTGAGTTTCAAGAGCTGAGAGGATTTGATGATTAAAAGTTACTATTGAGTAACCGAGTCTTGTGTTTTTTAAGTAAAAAAAAAAAATCATTTTTAAATTATTCTTTCTTTTGCTTGTCAGTTTACCTGAAGATAACTTTTGATAGGTCAAACGGGTACTCAATGATGCCTGTGGTGGGAACCCTGACCCTCAGGATGTCCTGCAGAGTGGGGATGTATTGGGCGTCTGAGATCCTGGCCAAATCGGTGAAGTAACTGTAAAATTAACAACAATGAATCAAGTTCAATATCCTGATATAAACCTCACCAGATAAAAGGGAACATCATGCAGAAATGTAAACTCATTATGTGCATTTGGTTTTATTAATACGAATTCAAACTCTTGAATTTCAGCAGATGAGTGTATGATTAAGCATTGCAAAAGCTTTGGCTCTCAGGAGGAGCCTTGGGTTTATGCTAATGATTTCATCTGAGATATAAAAAAGTCTTACTATTTGGCAGAGTCAGATAGCTGGAATTCCCTCCTGCGATCATAGCACCTTTGAATACCATGGTCATTCCACACTCTCCTAATGGCATCCACCTGCCAGGACTGCAAAGTGGACACCTGGTCTGCCTCCACTTGGCTCAGCTTCTCCGCGTAGCTCTGACACATATGAAACACCCACAGGGGATTATTATATTTGACTGACCTATAAACAGACACAAGAGGATAATAACTGCAGCACAACTCTTTCTAGAACTATATTTTTTGGACACCAATAAGAAAAAGTCTGAGGTGGTAAAAGTAGACACTCATTTTAAGCCTCACTACCCGCATGGCTCTGTGGATCTGTACTTTTGGATCAAGTGCCATGAAACTATTTACGGATATTCATGCTTCCAAGATGAAGTATTTTAATGACTTTGGTGATCACCTGACTTTTCCACTAGCATCACCCATGGTTTTGAGTGAAATTTCTCATGACAATACAGCCAACTATTGGATGGATTTAGTGTACACATTCAGGTAGATGAATTGTAATAACTGTGTTGATCCACAGTAAAAAAGTAGTTTTTTGTTATATATTGTTCATTGACTCTTGAGTCTTGTTAACCCTTACATTCAATTGGTTTCAAGTGTACATAGGACATAAGTATTAACTTCTTTTTTTTAAAGTGTACAATTCCTCACAATGTTCTGGTCATCGATGTAATCAATGTGTAGACTCTTCATGGCGTCGATCAGAGCCTTGATGGCTGTGACGATGTTCTGAAACACCAGCCGAGTGAAACCTTTCCTGTCAGCTTCACTGTATCCACTGCCATGGATGATCCTCATTTGTTTGATGAAAGTGCTCTTCCCACTTTCACCAGTCCCTAGGCAAATGAGATGAATAAGACCGAAGGATGAAAAATGAAATAAGATCAAAGCAATGCCAAAAATAGGACATCTGTGACATGCACACACTAAAAAATCATCTGAACATCAATCAGTTGCAGCTAAACAGGATTTCAGGAAGAAAAAAAACACAACAACAAAAAGACTCGCAAGAATATTATCAGAAGTTAAAGTTTTACAGGTTTTTTTCCCCCTCTAAGCCGAATCACACTCATCTGTAAAAGCATGTACAGCATATATAGGTAAAGCAATATAGAGAGGCTCATATTTTTATTCTTTTTTTTTTTCTTCAAGATAATCCACACAGTAAAAATAATGTCACAATGGACATTCCCCAAGTAATAAAAAACTATGAAAATAAAAAAAATAAGTATTTGTTATGTATTTAATCATGTTTTTTTAAAGTGTTCATGCCGGATACAAATGTGTTGCATAGATTGATCCATTCAGGTCCATGTGTCCATCAACAGCCATGTGTCCTTGAGCGAAGCAGTGAACAGCTTCCTGCTCGCTGGTTGTAAATTACGCTCGATAAGAGTGTCAGCTATGCACCTAAAATACCTAAAAATGTTAACCATTAGACTGACCTTTGAAGGAGGTTATTGTTCTCTAAACAGGCTAACTGAAGTTGAAGTTTAAAGTAGTGCTGACCTTTAAAGCAAAGTCCTTCATGTCTAAGGTATTGTTTTCAACATAACCAACATTCAAGCTTCTATAAATGGGCTGTTTTGATGCTGAAGCTGTTATGAGCTATATGGTGGTTACTCATCATGATGCTTGTCAAAATGACGCTTTGCACTGTAAGAGACATTTATTCTGTGTTTATGTTTTATGTTATTTTTAACTTATTTATCATCTGTACATATTTTACTGACATAACATGTCATTTAAAATGAAAATTCTCATTAGAGACTCAACAAACCCACAGTACATACAGCCTCAATACATGTTGGTCATGTCTATGAAATTTAGATTGTATGAAAAAATGTAGTGTACTTTGTTTTGGATGAGGAAAAAAATGGACTGAATGTTATCAGGTAGCTAACTCATCAGGGCTTAATCAACTATTTGAAGAATGCAAAGGTAACCTGTAACTGCTTTAAAGGAACAGTGCAGCCAGAAATTCATACAAAAGCCTTGTTGTTTTTTTTTAAAGAGGGTCATTTATTCATCCAGATACTTTTGTTATTTTCAGGGTGATTCAGTTCATCCTTAGCACTCAAAAGCACTTGACTTTAGGAGGGCAAAAACCCCCCAAAAAATAAAACACTCAACTCATTATGTTTCCTGAAATAATGACATTATTCACAATGTTGCTCAGTCTGACAATTGGTGGGTTTACCACTTTGGCCCAGACTGAAATATCTCAAAAACATTAGATGGATTGCCATGAAATTTTGACGACCATGTTCCCCAGAAGATGAAGTCTATTCACTTTGGCGATCCTCTTGATTAAATGTCTCAACAAACATTACATGGATTGCTATGACATTCAGCACACACATTCTTGTTCCTTTCCTGATGAATAATCCAGTAACACCATTATCAGGTCAACATTTTAATTCACCCAACACTTTGGCTGATTACTAAAAACCAGCAAAACTGATATTCCCATCTCAGCTTGTTCAAATGTAAATGTACAAATTGTTGTGGTCACAAAAATTTACTTAAGAGATTCTTATCAAATGTCACAATGTTGTTATCTGCCACTCAAATCACAGCCTATCTAGGGCTGTAAATCAGTACTCAATACCTTTGAGGTATCAACTGAAATAACCCCGTACCAAGAACTATTGAAACTTCTCCAGTCATACGACACTTGCATTTGTTCTTTTTTGTACCCAGACCTGGGAAAAAAAACTATTTGTATGGTTTTGCTTGCAGCCAATCGCTGCAATTGTTCTTCAATTTAATGCAACATGTGACTGGACCAACCCATTGGCTACAACCCATGCAGTCTGTGGTGATAATACTTCATTGTGCAGTTTTGTAAAGTTATTGAATAAATATTTAAATAATTGGAACACTTTCAAATGTATTTGTGTAAAAAAACATTTGGATGGGGAAGAGTGTTGGCATTTTACACAGCTGAATGCATCGATTCACATGATGGGTATCAAATGTAGCAGAAAAAAGGGTATCGAAGAAAGTACTTCATCATTTTAAGGGTACTGGTATCTTAACTTTTTAAATGATACCGCAAGACTATAGGATCATATGATAGGATAGGAATTCTTCCTTTACAAATGGGCAGTTTATATAATTTACAAAAATATATAGTGGTAAAGTAATTTTTTTTAGTTAAATCTAGATTTGCTGGACCTCAAATAACACTGATTGTGTCAAAATGTAGCTGATTATTGTAATTACATCCTGAGCTGTGACCATGATGTGAGTCTGTAGCAACCTAATTAAGTTTGTAAGCAAAACAATTAGATTGAGAATCAGTTTTTTAGGGAATGTCTTAATGTTACAGTGGACATCCTGAAAGCCAGTTTTTGGTGTATCAGATGGTGAACATGTGTTATTTAATATAATTATTCAAAACTTTTCAGTCGCAGCTGAGTGAACATATGTAGGAGTTTATTACCAAACTATGACACTCACCTAAAAGAAGAAGTTTCAGCTCCCGATGAGAGTCTCTTTTATCACGACGAAGCTGTCTCTCTATTTCTCTGTGTATCCTCAGTCTCTCCACGTCTTCAGCAGACAGACAGCACTCATCCATGGTTATACACGTTTACGAGCTGTTCCCAGTTTTTTATTTTTTAAAAGACGGCTGACAGCTGACGGGGATTAGTGAAATGAATGGATAGTGATTTCTTTCGGACCTTGCAGGGAAACTTCTGTCCCGGAACAGGTGGACTGGCGACTTTCTGCCGTCATTCTTCCTCATGCAGGATCCAGTTCAGGTGCATTTCACATTCCTGGTGTGCAGGGGAGGCGGGCGGATGGGCAGGCTCAGACTGAAAGGCAGTGTGAGTTTATGTGGACAGCTCATGTGTATCTACTTACAGCTCCATACTCCCATGGGCCGCTGAATCTGAAACTCTTGCCCCACAATGAGCTATAGTGCATGACCGGGCAGCCAGCTTCAGTGTAGCTACTACAACACCTCTATTTACATAACCTAACCTATAAACTGTAGGCTACATACATATAATAACATTATTCTATGTACACAATAAGTACGCTGAATTAAACAAATTTAGAAGGTAATTAAATCATAACAGAGTAATAAGATGCCACCCTGCTGGGGAAAAAAGGCCCCGGGGATGTCTCACCAGTCATTTTAATCTATAAACATGCATAACAATAACTTTACTCTCAAATGTTGACGTTGCTCATACTTTCACTGCAAACATAGGCCTAAATGTAGCATGCGGAAATAATGATTTTTATTTTTATTTTTTTTTAGAAATGTTTGAATATTGCCAATTAATTTCGAATTGATGGGCCAAGAACAAATCCCAATTGGAGAGATTTATTTTAAATATATATAGACTAACTCTATTATTATTGATATTTAAATTACTGACATAAACAATATACTGTTACACAAAAAAATGTGTTGATCGTTAAAATTATTTGAATAATAGGATTATTTCCTGAATTAATAAAAACAACTATTAAAAGTGCAGTGTGTAGAATTTAGTGGCATTTAGTGGAACAGACTTGGTAGAAATAAAATAATATTCACAAGTGTTTTAATTTGTGTATAATCACCTGAAAATAAGAATCATGTTTTGGTTACCTTAGAATGAGCCCTTTATAGATAGAATATATGAGGAGCGGGGCCGCCATGTTGCTCTGCCATGTTTTTACAGTAGCCCAGAACCAAACACTGGCTCTAGAAAGGCTCTTTAGCCTTTTTCATGTGTTTCGCAGCCACTACTGGTCCTCCTACACACCTGGACAGGGGGGTGGGGCAGTTTGTTGCAATCTGCAACCTAACGGCATAACTCACATCAGAAACCCACCTCTGTTGCATTGCTGTATTTCTTTTGAGCCCATTTCATACATTTTTCATATCTGACCCACTTGCCACCATTAGCTGAGAACAGCTCAGTGCAGTACAGACATCCAGCATCCTCATATTCCTGAGTCCTCTTTTTATTTTATAGCTCTTTTTATTTGCTTTGGGCTTTTTCACCATTTTCTTGCCATTGGTCTTCTTATTCTGAGCTCTCTTAAAAGGTGAGGCTGTAAGCACTGCTGCTGATGCAGCCTTCCTTTTTCTGGTTCTTGCCTGCTGTAGCTTTGGCCGAGGTGAGAATGCGAGGATAAGACTTGACACTAAAGGTTCAGTGTTCTCTGTGGAAAGGTGGACAGAAAACAGTGTTGACCTTTGTAAATAGCCATGTTGATAAAACATGTAGCTAGCCTCTGAAATATGAAAGGACATTTTTGTTGTCTTACTGAGAATGGGCTCTCAAGCAGCCTGGTGGGAGGTGTGTGGAGTAGGCTGCAGGACAGGTGGCACAGCTTTGGAGGTGTGTTGAGTAGGCTGTAGGGTGGGTTCTGGCTCCTGTATGACCTCTGCTGCCCTGATGTCCTCCTCTCCAAAAATGTCCATGTTATATGGCATAAGGCCGCAGGCCCTGAACCCTTTGACCCACTTTCCCACACTGGCAGCTTGGGTGTAGGCTTAACCAAAAAGGCCAGCAATCGTGAAGATATTAATCTTTTAGTCATCTATTGGATGGCCACTTTGAAAAAGGTCCTGCGGAGGGGTTGCATTTTATAGCTGCGGTGGGGCGATAGTGAAATCCTATTTATGCCAAAATCTCTTGCCAGATGAACAGCCTCTAAGGTTTTATGTGAGTGATTCCCATCAAGTATGAGGATGTGTGGATCACTCTTACTGGCATTCACATTCTTCATAAACTGGGTGAGTCACTCCACAAATAGGCTGCTGTTGTTGCAACCAGAATCTGAAGCTTTTCTACAGATCCAGGAGGTTCTATTCTCATCCGGATCCCGGTCTTTCTCTTTGTTAGGAAGATAAACATCAGAGGAACAAATTACCCTGCAGCATTCATTGTGCACACAGTGGTAACATTAAATCCCCTTTCAGTGCTCATCATCCTCCCAACTTGTCAAGCCCCTTTTGTTGCCACCACAAGCTGGGGTTTCTGCACATTTTGGACTCCTGTCTCATCCATGCCCCACAGCTTGGTGAGACATATATTATTTTTGTAAACATCAAAGAATTCACCCACTTTTACTTTATTGAAGCCTACTGCCCAATCAAGACATGGCCTGTGGGGATTGGACAGACGAGCATGAATTCCTCTTCATGAATGCTAGACACCAGTCTTACCCAGAAACTTTTTTGGCTTCACTAAATGGGAGTTGGATCCCCATTCTTGTAGCTAGGTCATAGGCTAGTGTCCATACATCCCATGATGTTAGATTGAAGAGAGCTCTCTCCATATGTTGGATGTGGCATACCAGATCACGTTCAAAGGTTTCAGAGAAAACAGCTGTTTTCCCCACATGAATATGGCCTGGCCTCTTCACCAGCTGGTCACGGTGCAGACGAAGGGTTTTTGGTAGTTTGCCAAATTTCCAAGACACTGATTTCAGTGATTCGTTATCTTTGATGAATTTAAGCACATCTTCAAGAGAATCCTTCTCATGGCTTCCTCATTTAATTGTCATTAACTAAAGCTTCATATAAAGCAAAGAAAAATTGTATCTTTTTTAATTGACTGTAAATTAAAAATAATATTGGTTTATAACACACTATAATGATGTTATAAGTAGTTTAATAAAGGATAGGATCCACTTCTTTTTTTTTTTTTCTTTTTAAAAAAAATCTTGCCTCTCTGCATTACTTATGTACCCATCTGTCACTTTGGAGGCACTATTAATGGGGCACTGCACCAGTTTTAAAATTTCCAAATGTTATATACTATAACTGGATCTGACTCATCCATGAGTGAATTCACTTTTATCTGAAAGGAAAAAGAGGATCCTCTTAAGCTGAGGGGATGTACTTCTTTTCAGTTCAATACAACTTTATTTATCCCTGAAAGGGCAAGTGTATGCTGCAGCTTGCCACTCAGATTAACAGATACACATACAGGTGATATGAAAGAAATAAGAAATAAGTAATTACAAAGCTAAAGACAACAAAAGACTATGTTTATAAAGAAATTATGCGTGGCCTACCATCTGTGCAAATTTTACTGGTTTGCTGAGGGAGTTCACAAGCAATCTAGATCATTTATCAAGGTCTGACTGACTTCAAGAGTCAAAGTAATTGACAACAGCTTCATGGATCTATGTCTGACTGCCCCTGATAAAATACTTGTCCAGTGATCCAAGTGGCTCAGGCCAATCCTTCTACCATGTAATACATATCACACAATAGTGTACAGGAAAATAGGTAATTGAGGAAGTGAACACAATAAATGTATGTAGAATGTGTTCTTTTTCATCATTATTGCCCAAGAGATCCCTTTCTTCTTCTCTTTTCCACTCTCTACAGGTTGGGTGTGATGGTTAATGTTGTGATACTGTGTTGTTCATAATTATGATGCAATAAAAATGTAATAAGAAACAAAGTGAAGCAACTGTTTTCTTTGGTTCCAGCTTTGCAAAAGAGATAATTTAGCTTTTTTCTGTCTTGAATGATAGTAAACTAAATATATTTGTGTTTCATTTCAATATGTCATCTTTGTCTATGCAAAATTGTGCCATTTTCTGAAATTTTACAGAGAAAAAGATTAATCAAAAAATAATCAGCAGATTATCTGATAATGAAAATGATCATTAGTTTCAGCTAATATTCATTATATGTAATGAATATTGTGTTTGGCTGGCATGTAGTTTGATAGATAAGATATTGGGGAGATTTGGGTCTGGATTGATTCAACTGATAATGAAAGGTGCCCAGCAGCCTTTCATCCATTGTTGCAGGTCACTAGTGCCATGTACTTATGCCACATTACTTACAATGTCTACCTCCAAAAATAAAGATCCCTTGCCGGAATACATATCCCCATGTACAACACTAAAAATATGGATCTCTATCAGAATTGCTGCTGCAGGCACCAGCCAGATGGATGTATCACAAAGGAGGATTTCGGGACTAACACTGTTGAACCAGCTGATGGAGCAGCCAAGAAGACAAACACTTGAATGGTAAACCAACTGTGTGCTGGAGCTGATTTGTAAACACAGACAAGGAATAAAAACCTGAGCAACAAATGAACATCAACATATCTGTTTATTCAGTCAATCACATTATTAAAAACACTAAGGCTGCATTAGATAAGACACTGCAGTGACAGTAAAACAGAAACATAAATTAAACTGTACAAATTAGACTGTAATTATTTTTAACAAGAAGAGAGGTTGTGTAAACATTAGTGCCATGGATATGCTCTCATTAGCTTTTTATTCATTCATATCATACTGTTGAACAGCATCTGAATTACATTAATTATCAAGAATGCACTAGTTTAAGGCCTGAGAGATTACTTAACAGTTCTCTCTTCAGCAGTTGGCCTTTTACATTGCCCTTGCAGCAACCAAGGGAGGGGGACTAGGAAATGACTGTACCATGTGATATTTACACTGTGCATTCAGACAAATAATGGGAGATGTTCTGAAGCCATTTAAATAATGATTTTTAGTGAATAAAATGACTTAAAGGTATACTATGCAGGAATTGTTGGTTGGCGTTTGTAAAACACATCATTGAAAGTTGGCCCCTACTCCCCAGCTCAATGAGAGAGAGAACACCGGTGGAGTGAGCTAGAGATGAAACGCTGGCAAGAACAAAACCGTGAATCAGAGGAAGAAAAAATTATTTTCTGATTGTTTCACAGCAGTTTGTTCTAAAGCACAAATATATACGTCCACACCTCTGCACAATCCTGCTGAAAGGTACCGCATTGCCAGAATTTGTGAATGTAGAGCTTGATCCCATCCGTTGTGGTCTCTCTGCTCTGTGTGTGTGTGTGTGTTGGTCAAAAAGATGCACCTACAGCAGATGAAATGTATCATACAGTTGCTAAAGGGTGTAAAGGCATCAAACGCTGAGGGGCTGAAAAAGCGATGGTGTTTGGCAACCTGGGAATGAGAATGGGCTGCACACTATGCTTGCTGTTATTGACTCAGGGCTACACACCCACTGCACAAAGGTTGACGCCCAGAAGTATCCCAAACACAGCAAAATAAAGAGAATATAGACAGAGGGCAGAGTACCTGTAGATAAACACACTGCCACGCCCTCCTAGCGGGTCATAAGAGATGATTGAGAGGGATTACTTTTCTGACAGTCTATACATTGGAAAATACTGCATAGTATACCTTTAAAAAATGAACTGAATACACTACATTTTATTCTATAGCTTTGACACAATAACAAAAACATTTGAAAATGAGTGCTAATGTAGCAGTATCTACTATGATTCCCTTTTAATTGGTGTATAAAATATATAAGGAAATACAGTATTTGACAGCTTTAGTTACTTTTCACATTAAGATTTGATACAATGGATAATATAACAAGGTTTTAATACAGATTGTTAACACATTGTTGGTTTCCAACCTTTTTTGCTTTTGATGCCTTACAAAAAGCAGTGTATAGTATAGTAACATGCTGCTTACACACTGATGTAAATTATGTCATATGTAATAATATACCAATTTTTTTTTGCAATACTTTTACTACATGAAGCTGCTAATACTTATGTACTTTTACTCAGATAAAAGGTACTTAGGGATTTTCATGCAAGACTTTTACTTGTAATGGAGTATTTTGATATTGCTATATTGGTATTTCATTTGAGTACAGTATCTGAGTACTTCCTTCACCACTGCAGTTAGTCTACATTCACTTCCACATATTCCCTGAAGGACAGACGTAGTACATTACTAGTCCTTAGAGGCTTACGAGGCCACTAAAATACTTTTTCCCCCTCTCAATTCATCCACGTGCATTTATACTGTTACTGCTCAAAAAGAGCTTCATATATATGGGTGCATACTATAAGAGACTCCTTACTAAGGCAGCATTTTAATTGTCAGGACACACTTCATTATAGCTGGAGAAATCCATTTTCAAAGAGCCTAACAGGAGAATTTCAAATACATCAGTAGTACAGTCATTTGGCGACAAGCTCTGTAGCTTCTCAATCCTGTTTTGGATTACAGTGTTCAGCAGCAGTGTGAGGCGAACTGAAGCACTGCAGAGCTCTGCCGACTGCCAGCTGTACAAGGTAGATTGAATTAAAGCGGCACCATCTCAGTCTTAAACCAAGTTGAATTCTATCAGGTTGCCTTGCAAGATATGGTCTTTCACTGCACAGAAGACAAATCGGATGTTGTCTGTGTCTGTGGCACAGGTGAAGTGGTAGTAGATTAATTTTTTCGTGTTTGGATTGAGACTCTTAAACATATTTAAGATGAACTCTTTCCCTGCTTTGACATCCCGCTGGGGACCTGGAGGAAAGACACAAGGGGCAAAAACGTTAAAATGTAGTAAATGAAAGTAAGTTTTAGTAGTTTCATAAAAGTTCAAGAATACAAAAGATGCTAGCACTCTAAAATCAAATCGTTTCGGAGCATTAAAGTGAGACTAAAACAAAGGAAAAAAAACAATCTTCCTCTCAAAAATGTATAAACAACAAAACATTAACTGAGATTAATAACTGCCATTATTAAGTCAGTTTGATGCCTACTTGTGCATTGTTACACTACATTTCAGCATTTAGTATTACCAATAATTGTCATGTGTGGCTACTTGTGGCCAAACATGGTAATTAAAGGACAATGTCAGCTGTTTTGAAAACATCATCATTAGGCAGCCTGACAGATAGTGAGTAAAATGGGACCATGAGCAGACAACAACTCATGTCTCTCAATATGTTTACTTCCTGTTTAACTTTTGTGATAGAACAAGTTAAAATGTATCTGCTATCTGCTGATATACCAAAACAGTAGCACAAGTAGAGAAGTGTTATAAGGTCAATGGTCTGACTCAAGTAATGTCAGTTACACAGTAATATGTACATTTTGTTGATTGTGCTGACATGAGAATGGGTGGTTTTTATGGTTAACCTTTCAACATTTAGCAAGGAATAAACAGTTTCCTCTCACCATCATACTCAGGGAAGTAGTCAACCAAATGTGAATACATGATTTTCTCCTCCAGTAAGTCTATCTTGTTGAGGAACAAGATGACTGAGGACTCTTCGAACCACTTCGACCTTATGATTGTCCGGAACAAGGCTATGCTTTCCTCCATTCGATTCTTTGAAAAACATGACACACATGTCTTAGTGTGAGGAGAAGTATGAATTCATAAATAGTGTTAAGAGAGCTATACCTCAGCAGTAATTGTTTGTGTGAGCAAATTCAATTTGCTGTAATCTCATCAGGTGAACAAGGCTCTCTGAGAGGTGCACACTGCTGCTGAACAGAGTGACTAAAGAGCTCCCCCTGCAGATGAACTATACACACTGCCACAGAGGAGGGTCAACATCCAGTTTATTATTGTGACCAAAAGAGAAAGAAAAATAGAAAAGAAAGAGAAAGAATCCAGACTCATGTTGTAGAAATCTAGGTCACTGTCTCCACCAAACAGGTTTGGCCTTGAACAAAAGAAACATGTCTCTTTGTGTCCCCAGTGGTTTTCTTTTTAATCATCCCTTCGAGAGCCCCTTTCTTTCCCAGCTGCAGACTATTTTGCGAAAATTAAACAGATATACAAGAAGAGATTAGCTTATAATTGTAACATATTATTTTGTAGACGGCATCCTGTGTCTCACCTCATTGGCCGACTCGCTGAGGACCTGATCATACTCGCTGAGCGCCACCAGGAAAATGACGGAAGTCACATTCTCAAAACAGTGAATCCACTTCCTCCTCTCTGAACGCTGGCCTCCCACATCCACCATCCTGCAGCCACAGGTTTAAGACATTATTTGTTGATCAAGTCAATAAAAAAATCCTCTGACACTGTGATGTAATCCTCAGTATTTCTTTAGTTTGGAGGATTTTTTTTTACACACAATAAAGATGAATTATCATTCATCATCAAGTGTATATATCATCACACAGACACAACCACACACCATAAAAATAAAAACAACATACAGCACTCACCTGAACACCACCTTCTCCAGGTCAAAGGGGTACTCTATAATACCTGTTGTGGGCACCCTGACCCTCAGGATATCCTGCTGGGTTGGCAGGTATGCAGTTTGAGAGATTCGGTCCAATTGATCCAGATAGCTATCAATAACAGAGGACGTAGTTAAATTAGATGAGTGCACTCAGAAGAGTGCCGATCTCCGCCTGGTGTGTCTGGGGGCATGTGGGTGGTGAAGCACCTACTGCAATGCTACTACAACTGCCTATTGCGACCAGTGGATGTTTATTTTTTTGTTTTTGTTTGGTATACTATAATATAGTGTAAGTTTTCTTATAAAGATAGATTTTTAAAGAGGATCTATCATTCTTTCTTATTCTTGGACTCCAGTAGAGTAGCTTTGCATGATTCACAGTTCAAAGAACTTCATACAGCCTCTCAGTATACACTGTTTACAGTCCATTTGAGCTCCTGTCTTTTTAAAGCCCCCCTCCTGATGAGCACAATCTGTTCTGATTGCCAGCTTTACATATCAGAGTTGTGTAAAGTTACCACCGATGCAAACCAACATTTCCTGCATTACTGCTTCAAATTCAAAGTGAAACGTGTTCCTCACTGAATGAGTGTAGCTTCATTAGCAGCTCTAAAAACTGGTTGAAACAACAATACATGGAGATGTGTGGAGCTCTTTGATCAGCAGATCACTTACAAATGATATAGGGAGGAATAGCACAAGCAGAAACAGCCACAGTGATGATGTTTGATGAAGAGCTGCAGATGACCGACACCTCCAACAGGCAAACAACTTATTTTTACTTTGCTATCCTGTGTAATGGGGTCATGGCTCGGCATGACAACCCACACAACAATGGAAAAAACCCATAATATAAGCTGATCTCTTGCCTACTTTTAGTGATCATAATTTATCAGGTATGTAATTAATCTGCAAATGCTCTGGTTCAAGATGAGACCAAACTTTTCTGTGGAAGTCAGTTTTTGAGCCACTGCAAAGGCCAAAATGTAGCCTGCAATAGACTAGGTGAGACTTAAAATGGAAAAAATACCAGTAACACAGCGAGGTGAAAAATCCAGTAATATACAGGGATGAAGAACCATGAGAAGAAACATTTACTTATAAAAAATATTTAAGTCATGGATGTGTCTGTTGCAAACTTCACAATAATTGATTTTTTTGTGAGAATCTAAATAGTATTTCTTTGCTTTTATTTATATAAGCTTTTGTCAACAACCATAAATGGAATAAACACTGAACCTGACCCTACTGAGTTCATTAAACAGACAACTGGCAGTGGAAATAGTGGAAACTATTTGGCAATGTCTGGGGAGTTATTCATCTCTGTTAACACTCACTATTTGGCTGAGTCTGAGAGCTGGTATTCCCTCTTCCGATTGTAACATTCCTGAATCCCCGGATCGCTCCACAGGCTCTTGATGGCATCCATGATCGGGTTTGTTAATGTTATGACCTTCTCTGCATCAGCCACACTGACAATACTGGCATTGGCCTGAACAACAATAAAGAAGAACAAAATGAAAAACATACCCAAACACGTTCAGAAACAAACACATAGAAGAGTTTTTATGCACATTGTTGATGTGCATCTTTATTGGGACATTATGAAAGATTAAATTCAGTTCAGATGTTAGAGAATAACACGTCACTGTCACTGGGTTTACCAAGCATGTACCTCCCATTACCGATGTGTACTTTGATTAGTTAGGGAAATAGACCTGTATGCTAATCTACAATACAGTGACATTACCCTACAGTGCCACATCTTTTCATTCAGACGAGAGTATCAGTCTTAATGGGCTACTGACTTGAAACAAAGTGCAGGTGGATTTGTTTAATAGAATGGGAAACCCTGTTTCTGACTTCAGAGAGGAGGATTGTACAGTCAACATTTGACAATCCAACAATCATTCCTCAAAGAGCATTTTCTGCCAGGTGCTTTGGAGTTGTGACAGTAAAGCAGGGTTTGACCCTCTCTGCCATCAAGTGTGGCCATTTGGACATATAAGCACTTTTGCCTTTTAAAAGATATGACTGGCAGTTTTCTAATTTTTGCTTATATCACATATCTCATGTATAGAGCCAAACCAACAATCCCACTTACAAGTATTGTGTGTGTAACCAAAGTGTGATATATCTTATTTCTCTCTGTTGTAGACCTGTAGTTCTCCAAAAGAATTATTAAAAACACATCAGTGAGACACAATGCTGCCCTGGTGACATTATACTTAGCCACGATGAGTTTGTTTAGAAATAGAGACTGTTAACAGTGAGCACTATTTTAAGTTTCCGGAGAGTAGTTCTGTGTATGTTGTGCAACATATTGTAAACTCTTGGCTTGTACTATACTGTAAAATTCTCAATGAACTTCAGTAAAAAGTCAAGAGGTTTTGATATGTAGCACAACAAGCTGGTGAAGCTCGGTAAACAGAGCTGCGCTCCGAACTATGCACAGTGGTGTCTGTTGTACATGGAACTACTCTGGAGACTGAAAAGGTGATCGCTGTTATTAGTCTTTAGAGCTGTTTCTGAACAAACTAATGTGACCAAACTCTTGATGGCACATCAACGATGTGGCTCATTGATATGTTTTTAATAGTTTTAGTACTTACCTACCATCCCTGCAACAATATGTAATGCATCCAGTGGCCACATTTACTTTTTAACCTCTCTGACCTACGTGCTAATATCTGCATTATCAGTGGAAAGTGTGCTGTTATCCTGTGAGGTTCTGCAAAACTTCACCTTCACCAGTGACCAGTGACAAGAAAAAAGTCATGCTGACTCAGACTTGGTTAATGCTGCCAAAGGTCCATAACAGTCACATGACCTCCCCCTCCTCCCACTACACAGGAAGTGTGAGCCAGTGCCAGGGATTTTGGGCCCCATGAAAAGAAATCACACTGGGCCCCACCATCCCAACACCACAGGCCATGCCAACCCTGTGCAATTGTTGTAGCCACGCCTCCACAACCTAATCAACCCATTCAAAGCTTTCAATAAGCTCTACCTTTGTAGGCTTGCTACTCTTTTGTAGTCCAATATTTTCTGTATGATATTTACTTACAGTAAACTGTGAAAATAAAGAATTGTGCAGACATGCATGCAACATTCTGAATACATTGGAATTCACTATTTGATGCAAGACTAATACCCTCTATAAGGAATGTGCTAAATGCCCTCTTTTAGAGGTTAATAGGACATTTTAATGATAAAAATGTAATGAAAAATTCTCTTAACATTAATAAATAACTTAACCTTAAAACTTAAATATACATTAACTTCTTCAATTAAAATACAGACTGACTCACTCAATGCTTCAAACTGCGCAGTATCAAGTACATACTATAGGCTGTTTTTGTTTCATATAATGATCATTATTTGGAAAAAATTAAAATTATTATCATTCAAAAAGATTTCAAAATCTTTTTTATAATAATCAAAATTGGCAATAAAGACAGAGTGCAACACTTCATACTATGAAAACCATGCCCACCGGAAGGGAAAATAATCTGTGTCCTAATATGCAACGGAGGGCTGGAAACACTAACAAATGCCTGTAGCTAGCCAAAACATTAGATTTCAGCATATAAAAGGATTGTTTTAACAACCTATGTCTACCATCCTTTCAACAGGTGTGTTCTCTGCGACTAGAATCGTGTCCTGGTACATGTGTCATTTTTACAGATGTTTTTGAGCTGCAGGCTGTCTGCCACCAAAAAGTACACAACCCTGTAATGTTGTCCACTTTTGACTTCTTAAAGGCTCAGGTTTTCAGTTTGGCAGCTTACAAAAACTCAGTTCTGGGTTCATTACCCTATTGGTCGTAAATCCCACTTCACAGCAGCTTTTAGAAATGTTTCTGTTGTTTGCTAGTAGACAGAAGTGACAAAGAGGCATCTTCATGCAATACAAACTCAGTGAAAAGTGATGGATGAATTACCCCCATGACTTAATTTTACTCTGTCCCTGTAAAGAGGCTATCTGGATGTTTACAGTAATGATGATAGTTTAAAAAATAAAAATAAAATGTACCTAATGTTCAATTAATTTTTAAGGGGCCCCTTATAGTCATCCAAACCTTTCTTCCTCCATACAGCACCTCCGGCTACCACATTTGTGTGATTAATAAGCTTCTGCCACTGGTATTACAGGAACAGACTCCTGTGTGATTAATGGGGAATTCTCTGTCTCACTTCCTCTTTTGTCTCTTACTTGTGTTTGGCTCAGGAGTGCCTGTCTTTACATGCCTGCAGAGTAACATCATGTTTACTTTTCAAAAGACAGCCTGGTCCATAAGTGGACAGAATTCCCTGGCAGAAGGATTACGAAACTAAACACTGTTGCAAATTACCAGAAATACTTTACTGTGAATACACAATAATACACACTGCATGCTCTGTCAGTGCCACGCTTTGGTGGGTCTTAATCAGTCTGTCTGTCTGAAGCAGCAAAGAAATGTGATGTGGTCTACCTGGTTGTTTTCATACTTGTAGGGGATTTTCAATATGTTCATGGCCTGGATCATGGCCTGCATGGCTGCGAAGATGTTCCGGTAAACCAGCTGTTTGAAGCCTCTCTTATCCTCGTCGGAGTATCCCCGGCCATGGATGATCCTCATCTGCTTGATGAAAGTACTCTTCCCACTTTCACCAGTCCCTGATCACCAACAAATACACACAATTAGTGTCCACATGTACAGTATATAGACATAATGAATTAAACTGGTTTTCTTCTATACTTTTCAATAGAAAAATAATCAATAAATCCTTCTAAAACTAACAGCGCCTTAGCCTGTCTCTCAGTTTGACTTTCCTCACCTGTCTGTAGCCCCAATAAATGAGTTCTTACTGAGGATGTAAAGCTTACAAATATATCCAGGTAACTTTTAGCACACTTTACTCAAACAGGAATTAACAGCGTCTTTTTTAGGACTATTTTCAGAAGCGGCTTAATTCACATTTCACGCTCTAGTGAATGTTTACATCAGCAGGACAGTGTATGTGGGCTTGACTTGAAACAAACTAGAGTGTCCATGTTTTTGTTAATAAAGGAACATGTCACCAAGTGAAGCTGTGTATCTCAAAGGCCACTATGTGTGGTTCTATGAATGGCAATGTTGGTCTGTCAGTCTGCTGGATTAGTCAGCAGCATGCTGAGCTAAAAACAGGGAGCGCAATGCAAGACCCCCTTGGAGTGGGCCGAAAGAAAGACATGAATTGTGGATTGACGCTAGAGCCATGATGGGACCCTGAACCAGAAAGGTGGAGGCAAGCTTTGACAGCAGCAGTGTGAGCAATGGTTAAGCTACAACAGTGTAGATGGGAGTAATATTTAAAGGGACCGCCTTGTGGTGAGAATGGCTGTGATTGGTGTGTGACTGATAAGGTGTGCTGATTCAATCAGTGGCTGTCAGCTGATTACAGCTGGGGAGTATGACTTCTGTGTCCTGTGTGAACTAACGCGTTGCTTCATTAGTCTTTGTCTTTTTCATTGAGCACCATCATCTGGCATATGACTAAATACTTCCAAAACTTATAAAATTCCCACCAGCCTCTGCTGTCATTTAGTTTAATTTTGATAAGCAAATGTTAGCATGGTGAACATGGTAACCATTTTACCTTCTATAGACATCAGCATTTTACCATTGTTGACAACGTGCCTGGATGCAGTCCTGAGACATTTGTGTCAGGAAGGTCTTTGCATCCTCAATTACCTGGATGAAAGAGAGGAAGCTAGCTGGTGTGTTCTTAATTGAAGAAACAGTGCCACAACAATGTGGACTGGCTATGGTAGCACTTAAAGTGCCTCGGTGCTCTGGGGTGCTACAGGACTCAGGTCACACCTGAGTGCTCTTGGTGGGGGGAGGAGTAGGTTTCAATCATCATGGACCATAGATTTCCTAGGCATGTGCTTGAATGCTGAGGCGGGAACTCATTCATTAACTCTTGGAAGACAGGCCATCCTCAGGGCTTGCTTTTCCCAGTTCCACTTGGGGGCCAGGGTGACCTGGAAGTGTCCCTCCACCTCTTGGAGTTGATGGCATTAATTGTGCCTTCTGAACCTGTGCCCAGTGCCCTCTGACCCTTAGACTTGCCCACAGAGGATTTGCAAGCCAGAGTGTTGGTGACACGCAGATTGTGTGTACCTGTCCGTTAGTGGAAACAGCCAACCAGTTAACACGGGGCAATGTACTGGGGCTGGGGTTGTGTCACCAGACTGTGTTACATCAATCATGTGGAATTGCACGCTATCAATCTAGCTCTTCTGCACTTCCTGCCAGAGATGAGGAACCACTGTGTGTTGGAGGGAACAGACAGTTCAGTGGCATCGGCAAATATAAACAAGCAGGGTGCCCGGACACCCTTTGCCTCCGCAAATTGGCTCCAACAATATAGGAGCGGCTATGGTACATCAGTGGCCACAGGGCCCCATGTATGCCTTCCCTCCCTTCATCCCACTGTATCAACTCCTACAGAGAGACCAGGTGGGAGAGAAGAGCCTCTTCCTAGTGGCCCCCAATTGGCCCCAGATAATCTGGTTCTCTACAACTGCAGCACTCCTTCGAGGACGTACTTCTACATACTTCTACTCCACTGCTTTTCGGGAAAAAATATTGCACTTATTACTCCACTGGTGTTTTCTGTGGTGGTCAGTACTGTGACCAGTCTCAGCTGCTGCACTTTGACACATGTACAAAATATTATATTCTGTTATATTCAACCTTAAACTTAAAATTATACACCCAAGGTCAATTAATTAAAGGATCTGTACCTTCATTCATTTCAGTAGTGGAGGAAGTATTGAGATATTTCACTTAAGTAAAAGTAGCAATAACGCTGTATAAAAGTAGTTAAATGAATATAAATGACCAGTAATTCAAAATGTTAAATGAGCAAAACTACTTAAATGTACATTAAGTATCAAAAGTAAAAGTTGTTAGAAGTTTAAGCAAAATTATTTCTCCTCTGAATTTCTTGGATGATTTCATTTAAATAACTGTAGTCCTGAAGAGGTAAAACAAATCCCCAATATTTCACATATTTCACTGCTCAATTACTCATCTAACAATTCCTCAGATTTTCCTTCTGACCCTTTGTAGGGTCACAGATTTAAATACTATTTAGACATGATGCATAAGGATTAACAAACTGATCATGTCAAACAATATACTTTAATATATAAGGTTACCCTTATTCTTTATACCCTTAATCTCTTGAAGTACATGCAAACACCTCTCTACTTTTTCTACTGTGGGATTTTAGTATTCTTACATTGTTGTGCGTTGGTACTTAATTAGATAAAGGATCTGAAAACCTTTACAATGCTGATGAGTATTCTAATCTATTTTATATCATTTTTTATTTCAGTTTTACATGTAAAATACTGATCAGAAATGTAACTAGTAACCATAGTTGTGAAATAAATGTAGTAGAGTAACAAGTGTGCAATATTTACCTCTAAACTGTAGGCTAGAGGAATATAAGTAGCAGAACATCGAGAATACTCGAAAGCAAATGTTTCAAATGTGTACTTAAGAACAGTAAATTAATACTTGTACTAAGTTACGCTGTAGTAGCCTGCCTGTCATACAAAATATCATAGAAAGGGTTTGGTCCTTTACCGAGCAAAAGAAGCTTGTATTCCAGTTTGGAGTCCCTTTCGTCCCGGCGGAGCTGCCTCTCTATCTCATCGTTGATCCTGCGAGCCTCTTTGGCCTCAGGGCTGAGGCAGCAAGCACCCATGGAGCTCAGAGTCATTTCTCCTGGACACTTCACCGTCCAGGGCGCAGACACATAAAGCCCTGCGTATCCTACAAGCGATGTATTATTGTTTAATCCACATAAAACCCAGATTCTTCTGCGCTGTAAACAAGGTTTGTCTAATGCAAATTTAAGGAAGTAAAACCGTCACTCTCAAGGGTGTTTGCACGATCTTGTTCCTCTAGTGTGAGGAGGAAATTAACTTTGTGCAATAAGTTAAGACTGTGAAGAAGCGAGTCTTGACCCCTGGTGGCTAAGCTCCGGGCGTGGTGAGCTGGACGTGGCGGAGTTTCATTTCAGTGCGCTACTAAATGACACAAATAACTTGGCAAAAGTTATTCTTGGTTCCCATGCCAATTTTCGGTTTGACTTTCCGTGGAACTCTGTGTGATCCTCCTCTACGTGCAGTTTTGTTTCGCTCCCTGCTCCTCTGTCCTGAGAGAAAAAACAGCAGTGCGCTATGTGACGGGGGGGCTGTGCTCTGATGGGAAATCGTGTGGGCTTTTACTATTACATTATGGGAACTAATTTCTGGTGTTAACCATAACATTACGGATGCATGTGACAGTTAGAGAAACACTTCAACTTCACTGGAAACTAGTAATTACTATTGCATTATACAAAGTCTTATTCCCAGTGGTGGGAGGTAACTCTTTCAAATCAAACATCCCAAGATATGATTGGAAAGTATGCATCTGCATTTATAACCTTTTTATTTTTATTATTTTTTATTTTAAACATTTTTTAAACTCAAATGTAACTTAACCATGTCATGTGATTCTTTACCAGCAAATATAACTGGGGTGACTACAGTAAATTGCACCTTATAGACACTACCACTGACTTTCCCTGTAACAAATTGACTGCAATTTCACATATTGACCATACAAGGTACAGCAATACACTAGGTATTGACATTTAATAATCTTGTTCTTCTTTCCTTTCCCATTAATCACCTCACAACCCTTAAGATTTATCCTGTGGTCCTTTGGAGGGGGCCAAACCTGAGGTTGGGAGCCAATGAAAAAGTCTAAGCCCAAGGTGCAGAACACCTACCTCCAGGTGGCTGGCAACCTGTAGGCATTTGTGTAGTAACAATAATTTATTTTTTTCTATCGTGTGCAAGCCTGTTTGGCAAAAACAGACCCCCTAAGTGTAGAGTTAGTGGGGTGGGGAAATGACTAGGGATGGGAATTGATATGATTTTATTGACACCAATGCCATTATCAATTCTGCTTATCGGTCTGATTATTTATCAAATCCCGACAAACTTCAAATGTGGACAAAAGTAGGTCTACACAGGTTATCATTGTCAACACCAGGTGTTTTATTATCTCCACTGTTTATCATTGACCTGGCATTTTGATGACTATATGAAACATAACTGGTATATCTCCAGAAGTGGAGAGCAGCCTCTCTGCTGCACCTTCAGCTCTGGGGTGCAGGGTTTTTGAGGTGAAACAGACTGAACACCAAGCCAATTTCTTCACTCCAGAGTTGGTTTAAGTTGTTCAATGCTGCAGTGTGGTCAGCTGTCATCTGGTTTGTTACTACTAGAGTTTGCTGCTCTGTTCCCCTAATGTTAGTCTCTGGGTTACATTGTAGAAAGTTCACATGTACTTCAGGTTCATCTCACAAAGGTAATTATTTACTCATTAAATCAAATGATGTTTGTAACCGCTGCCTTTTTTAAAGTTGAACTACAAGATAGCCAAATTTAGCGGGTCTATGCAGTCCCGCAGTCTGTAGACAGTCTGGGGGCTGCACTGCAGTCACAGTTCAGTTACATCTTTTCTGATTCGTCAACATCACATGCCTGGGCATTGATAAGAGTAATTGATAAGCTCATAGGCATACGATTCCGATGGTTTGGACAATTTGGAACCAGTTCTCAACTGGAACTGGTTCTCAATTCTCATCTGTAGCGTGGACATGGACCTGGTTGACACATGCCTGTTAGAATAGTCTCCGGCAGCCCAATAAAGCCGGAACAACACAGCTGCTTACTGTGGACATTACACTCCACCTCTACCGGTCTCTGCAGGCTATTGCTTTTTAAATTATGTCCATTAGGGCTGTGCTCTGATGGGAAATCATTTGAGCTTTCACTATTACATTATGGGAGCTAATTTTCGGTGTTAACAAGGAAACTACTGCATGTGACAGAGCAACAGGACACTTGACCTTCACTTGAAACCAATTACAACTATTGTATGATATATATTCTTATTCCCAGTAGTGGAACGTAACGAAGTAGGTTTACTCAAATACTGTACTTACTCAAATACTGTACTTAAGAGGTACTTATATTTCACTTTACATTTTATGCTATTTTATACTTCCACTCCACTACATTTGAAAAGAAAATATTATACGTTCTACTCCACTTTATTTATGTGACAGCTTTAGTTACTTTCAGATGAAGATTTGACACAACAAATATAACAAGGTTTTAAAATACAATACATTGTTAAAGATGAAACCAGTGGTTTCCAACCTTTTGGTTTTTTGACATCTTACAAAAAGCAGTGTGTTGTCAAAGTAACATTTAATTCTGAGTTGTTAACAGCTCCACCAAATAGTGATTTTCCCTCTAAATGTTTAGTTTTGTATCTAACCATATATGTATAGTAGTAGTTCAAACTAGCTCCACCTCCATCAGCTAGAACAGTAACATGCTGCTTACACACTGATGCTTCAGTATTAATAATCTGATGATGACATAATATTATAGCAGTCAGCAGGATAAGAAGTGCATACTTTTAGTGTAATACTGTAAGTATATTTTTATACTAATCCTTACATACTTTTACTTAAGTATGATTTTTCATGTCAAACTTACTTGTTTGCTGTATTGGTACTTACTTAAGTAAAGTAAGTAAAACACTATATTAGGTTTTATAAAGCCTGGTAATCTAGAAATCAGGAATGGAAAGAGGTCAACAAATAGCCAATGGCTTGATTAAACTGTTTGAAGGTCTCATAGCCACTCCCAGGGGAGGGTTGTCTAACGGTGTCAGGGAGAACCGCACCATGCAGTGGGTGTCCTGGCGTGTACTGGCCAACAGATTCACTTCTGCTTTTACCCACGATTCCAAATCTGTTGCACTATGCCCTCTGTTCTTCAGACTCTGTATTTGGAGAGCCTTTAGAGACAACATGTGCTCTGAGGCCCACAGCCAAAGGTTCTCCACCATCGTCAACAAGGATGCAGGCTGGACTCCACCATTCCTGTTAATGTAGGCCACCGTGGTGCAGTTATCAGTCCTCACCAACACGTGTCTCCCTTGAAGGCCAAACATCACCTATCGCTCTCCCCAGGCAGGTACCCCTATGCCCCACCCCATTAGGGACACAGCTGTGAACACCACGACATAGGAGGTCACGTGACCCAACAGTGTTCCCAGTGACAGATTCAGTGGGAACCCACAGTACTGCAGCTTATCCTGCACTGCTGGAGGGATGGTAACCAGGCGGTGTCATCTTGGCATCCAATTGGAAGTTGGCAACCACTTTTGCAGGTGCTGCATGTGTAACACACCCTTTGGAACTACTGGATGAGCTGCAGTAACTAGGCCCGGTACTTGCATAACAGTCAGTGCTGACACCATCGCTCCCCACCACTGCAGGGTTGTCCATTTAGGTTCAGTGAGGAAAGTCTACAGCTTGGTTGAATAACGTATGACTCCCAGGTATTCCGCATGTTTGTTTGGCTTGGGGGTGCTCTTCTTCCAGTCGATCGCAAACCGTGACTTCGTTAGGTGTAAAAGCAACCGGGCTGTGTGTAAAATTACCCATTTTCTGGACTTGGTCATGACAATGAGGTCATCTAGGTAAAAGAAGATCCTCATGCCTTAGTTGCACGGTGGCTGCAGCGCTGTGTCCACATATCTGCTGAATGTGCCTGTTGTACTTGTAGGCTATCTGCTGAAAGGAGAGGTGGTGAACCAGTCACCTGGCTGAAGCAGTTCCAGTAACCTCCTGATAGTTATCATGTCTTGTGGGCAAGGCACTGGGTCAGAGTGTGGAGATCCAAAATGGGTCTGAAAGCTCCTGTCCTCTTGGGAACTAGTAAGATAGGAAGATATTGGGGAGATTTGGGTCTGGATTGATTCAACTGATCACGAAAGGTGCCCAGCAGCCTTTCATCCATTGTTGCAGGTCACTAGTGCCAGGTACTTATGCCACATTACTTACAATGTCTACCTCCAAAAATAAAGATCCTTTGCCGGAATACATATCCCCATGTACAACACTAAAAATATGGATCTCTATCAGAAGTGCTGCTGCAGGCACCAGCCAGATGGATGTATCACAAAGGAGGATTTCGGGACTAACACTGTTGAACCAGCTGATGGAGCAGCCAAGAAGACAAACACTTGAATGGTAAACCAACTGTGTGCTGGAGCTGATTTGTAAACACAGACAAGGAATAAAAACCTGAGCAACAAAGGAACATCAACATATCTGTTTATTCAGTCAATCACATTATTAAAAACACTAAGGCTGCATTAGATAAGACACTGCAGTGACAGTAAAACAGAAACATAAATTAAACCGTACAAATTAGACTGTAATTATTTTTAACAAGAAGAGAGGTTGTGTAAACATTAGTGCCATGGATATGCTCTCATTAGCTTTTTATTCATTCATATCATACTGTTGAACAGCATCTAAATTACATTAATTATCAAGAATGCACTAGTTTAAGGCCTGAGAGATTACTTAACAGTTCTCTCTTCAGCAGTTGGCCTTTTACATTGCCCTTGCAGCAAACAAAGGGGCAGGACTGGGAAATGACTGTACCATGTGATATTTACAATATGCATTCAGATAAAGGGTAAGTTTTGAAGCCATTTACAAAAAATATTTTTAAAGAAGAAAATTACTTTAAAAAAAAAAACTACTATAAACTGTTAATGAACTGAATATACACACCATACACATTTTATTCTACAGTTTTGACACAATAACAAAAACATTTTAAAAAGGAGTGCTAATGTAGCAGAATCTAGTAGGATTCCCTTTAAATCTGTGTTAAATTACATAAAAATATATAATTTACACTGTGCACACAGAAAGTGGTTTAACACTGAACAATGCCATCACAGACTAATGCAAAGTGAATGAATTTGAAACAAGGATGTGGAATTATACTCAACCAAGTGAGGTACACACATGCAGAATATTGGTACAAATACTGATCGTATGAAATGCTCAGTGTGCAAACCAATAATTGTATTTAACTAAATGTGTAATTAGTGTTGATTATGACTAGTTTCCCCTTAGGTCAAGACACAAACTAAGCATTTAGAGTGTTTTTACCGTTTAACTTTAAAAAGAAAAACATGACCGACTTAGGTTAGTGATGTGAGGTGCTGCATTGCAGTTAGTCTACATTCACTTCCACAGATTCCCTGAAGGACAGACCTAGTACATTACTAGTCCTTAGAGGCTTACGAGGCCACTAAAATACTTTTCCCCCCCTCTCAATTCATCCACGTGCATTTATACTGTTACTGCTCAAAAATGTTCACAACGAGCTTCATATATTTGAGTGCATACTATAAGAGATTCCTTACTAAGGCAGCACTTTAATTGTCAGGACACACTTCATTATAGCTGGAGAAATCCATTTTCAAAGAGCCTAACAGGAGAATTTCAAATACATCAGTAGTACAGTCATTTGGCGACAAGCTCTGTAGCTTCTCAATCCTGTTTTGGATTACAGTGTTCAGCAGCAGTGTGAGGCGAACTGAAGCACTGCAGAGCTCTGCCGACTGCCAGCTGTACAAGGTAGATTGAATTACAGCGGCACCATCACAGTCTTAAACCAAGTTGTAGACTTCCAGGTTGCCTTGCAAGATATGGTCTTTCACCGCACGGAAGACAAATCGGATGTTGTCTGTGTCTGTGGCACAGGTGAAGTGGTAGTAGATTAATTTTTTCATGTTTGGATTGAGACTCACAAACATATTTAAAATGAACTCTTTCCCTGCTTTGACATCCTGCTGGGGACCTGGAGGAAAGACACAAAGGGCAAAAATGTTAAAATGTAGTAAATGACATGACAAAGTAATTTTTAGTAGTTTTATAACAGTTCAAGAATATAAAAGATCCTAGCACTCTAAAATCAAATAGTTTCGGAGCATTAAAGTGAGACTAAAACAAAGAAAATCCAGTTTTCTTATATATGAAAAAGTTAAATTTATAAGAAACAAAACCTTAACAGTGTTAGCTAATGTAAGCTAACTAATGTTGCCCCATTACAGACATTATATTAGGTTTGATGACCTCTTGTGCACTGTTGCATTACATTTCAGCATTTACTATTAACAATAAATGTTATAATAATGATAATCGTGTATATATATGTATGTATGTATGCTTGCTATATCATCCACTATAAGCTGCTTGTCGTACCAGACCAAGTGAGGCTGTAGCAGCAAAACCCCTGAGTGTGCTGACGAATTAATGGATGCCTTTTATTGCTTATGAATTAAACTTTTTATCTGTGAGGCGATTGTGTTATTCCTTCTTTGATAGTAAGATAGTGTCACTTTACAGAGACATCAAATCTATATAAACCAACCAATAGAGATGTTTAATTAGGCTACTATAACGTTTATGTAAAATATGACTCATTCCATTTAGCAAGGAATAAACAGTTTCCTCTCACCATCATATTCAGGGAAGTAGTCAACCAAATGTGAATACATGATTTTCTCCTCCAGTAAGTCTATCTTGTTGAGGAACAAGATGACTGAGGACTCTTCGAACCACTTGTAGGTTATGATTGTCCGGAACAAGGCCATGCTTTCCTCCATTCGATTCTTTGAAAAACATGACATACACATCTCAGTACGAGTAGAAATGTGAATTCAAACATAGTGCTGCCACAGCCATACCTCAGCAGTGATTGTGTGAGCGAATGCAATTGACTGTTATCTCATTAGATGAACAAGGCTCTCTGAGAGGTGCACAGTGCTGCTGAACAGAGTGACTAAAGAGCTCCCCCTGCAGTCAGGGGCAGAGCTTTCTCAAGGAGTCCTTCTGATAAAGTTATTTTAAAATCCACAACTGTAAAATAGGGGATATATCCTTTTCTCTCCTATCCTGTCCTATCCATAAACACAAACAGTCACTTATTGAGTGAAGCAAGCTAATGTCTAAGAAAACACACAGTGAAGCCAGTTTGTCAGACAAGCTTGTACTGAAGAAGCAAAAAAAGCAAATAGGTTGCCAGTTGTGTCCAAATGTTTCAGCACCAAGGACAGAACGCTCCTTGTGCCCTGATTGATGAACCGTTCCGCACCAACATCGATAGACAGCGACAGGCCAGACAGCGACAGGCCAGGTACACTGTCTCAGCACCATGTCTTTCTTACATTGAAATAACATAAACATAAAATAGACAACACAACAAGCCCTATTCAAATACAAAGTAGATAGTCTACAACATCACAGGCAGTGACACAGACAAACAGGTAGTTAAACAACTGATTCATTTAACATTCTAACTAAGCTCTTCATAACCTAAATTAAAGTTAATAAAGATTAATTATGGATGTTTGTAACTTGTAACCTGAAAAGTAAAAAAAGCACACCCAGTTTCCCAAGAAAAGAGCATTGCAATTAGATATTTTTTTCAAAACTGAAAAAAATTATCATTATAAAGAAAAAAGGTACAAAGTAGGATAGCTTGTCATTTTATCAAAACAGTTCAATTCAGAGTGCTTCACTGAGGTGTTATAAAAGAAACCACATTACATTCAATTAGAAAACTCTAAGATGGCATTTAGACAGTATATTTATGTTCTCATCAAAAAGAAACAATGCACAGGTCATACTGTAGATCTATACATGACTTACACAGTTCTTAATGTATATTCTTTAAGAGTTTTTGTTCATATCAAAAGGTATAACCAGGTGTATCAAATACACAACTTACTCACTCTAGATATGTATATGTATGAATAAATTTGCACAAGCAACAAGCCGACAGCTTCTGCACAGGTTCATTCTCAAATCACACACAGTTAACAGGTGACTGGCCCACTTATAAAAGCAGAACTGGGGAATATCCACCTTGTCAGTACAAGATGAAGTACGTAATATAACTTTCATAAATTAAGGAAGCTACATTCTCACTCACCAGCTGTTGTCCCTGCTCAGCCTGTAGTTTAGTGTGGTCAATTTGTGAACACACCACCATCCTTCATATAATCTGAACAGGTCAATAAACTTTGTATATATCACCTTCCTCCTGCCAACTACTTTGTTTTTGTCAATGTTTACGTCCTGCTCAACACAGCATAGTGAAGTTGGATAGTCTGGCCGTTAGCCACTGTCAGGTTAGTGTGCTAGCAGTAACGTTAGCTTGATTATTCGTTCCATCATCATTGCGGTTGTGTTAAAAGGATGAGCAAGACGAGAAGATGTAAGGGGAGCAGAGGATGCAATTACACTTTTCCTACTCTCTCGCCCCTTACGTGTTAATGCACCCAATTTGCACTCTCTCCATTTAGCTGTAGCTAGATATAAAAAAAACATCACCTTTATCATTAACTTGAGTTTGCAACATTCACGGATACATGGCCTAGCTTTTAAAACTCCCGGCTGCCAAATAGAGTGGCAGTGGCCCGATTAAGTGGGTTCTAAAGGTGTGGAACCAATGACAATACAAACGCAGTGCATCTATTGGTGCTGTTTGCTCCATAAGATGAGAATTCTCAGAATTCTGACTTTTTTTAGGGAGGATTTTTTTTGTTGAAAAAAATGAATTAAAAACATTTGGGTTTTTTTTAGGTTTTGGAAAAACCTAATGTTTGACTTTTTTCCAAAACCTAAAACTACAGCAGGGGGGAAACCCTGTAAACTCTCTGCATGTAAATGAGAGAAAAAAGAAAAAAAAATGTAGGGATTTTTTTTTTCATTTCTGAAAAAAGTCAGAATTCTGATTTTTTTTTTCAGAAATGAAAGGTTTTGTAAAAAAGTCAGAATTCTGAGATTAAAGTCAGAATTCTGACTTTTTTTTCTCAGCATTCAATTTTTTTTCTTCAGTGGCCCTAATACTCCTCCGTACATTTACATGCAGAGAGTTTACAGGGTTTCCCCCTGCTCTAGTGGGAATGGGAATCACAAGATCTCCACAGGTATTAAACATGAGTGAGCTGCTGCCTGATATCTGTAAGTTATATTGATATGGCTGATATTATACATTTATTATTTACAAGCACATCCAGTACCAAGGTTGTTCCACAGTGTTTACTACACTGCTGAGAGTTTTGGTGCATCACACCGAGTCGTCACTGACAATCCATGGCTGCACGTCAGGATAAAAACCACTCCCGTGGAAAACGCACTCTCTGTTTTTCCAGCCTGCTCTGAACAGCTCTCCACTCTCCTTTCATTCCTGTCATCTGTCTGCCTTCCTGCTCCTGCATTTGACATTTTGCCTATGCAGAGGTGCGTTACACAACCAACCCGTCATGTATGTCTACTCTAGCCTTGCAAACTGTTGGTTGCTAGTTGGTTTTGTTTACATCGCACATAGCAGACCATAAACAGTCAAGAGGCTGTGTGTTCTGAAACTGCGATAAAAACTGCAATTGAGACGCATATTCCAAATGTGCTGTATTCATATCCAAAGAACGTTACTAAAACCCAAACATACTGGCATATCCCACGTCTTAATTGGAAAATGCTAAATTCGGAATAAGGCCTTATTTGGAACATCCAAACGGATATATACTGTTTACGTGACCCATATCAGGTTCGGAATATTGTCATATTCTAAATAATAGTGGAATATTAGTAAGTATGTAAATGTAGTCATTGTGACAGAAAGAGAAATATAAAAAGAAAGAAAGAGAAAGAATCCAGACTAGTGTTGTAGAAATCTAGGTCACTGTCTCCACCAAACAAGTTTGGCCTTAAACAAAAGAAACATGTCTCTTTGTGTCCCCAGTGATTTTAGTTTTTAATCATCCCTTCATGAGGCCCTTTCTTTCCCATCTGCAGACTATTGTGCAATAACTGAAAAGATATACAGAAGAGATTAGCTTATAATTGTAACACAACGGAGTGCAGACAGCAGCCCCCATCTCACCTCATTGGATGACTCAATGAGGACCTGATCGTACTCGCTGAGCGCCACCAGGAACATGATGGAAGTCACATTCTCAAAACAGTGAATCCACTTCCTCCTCTCTGAGCGCTGGCCTCCCACATCCACCATCCTGCAGCCACAGGCAAAACAAAAAACATATTACCAATCTACAGACAGTTACATTCTTTGGTGATCAAGTCAATTCTAAAAATCCTCCAGTATTGATTATGCAACCGTCAACGTTAGCCTCCCCTACTCCAGGGCACCTTTTCACTGTTTGTGTTCTCATCTGCAATTGACAAAACATCATAAAACAAAGAAACAACATACAGCACTCACCTGAACACCACATTCTCCAGGTCAAAGGGGTACTCTATAATACCTGTTGTGGGCACCCTGACCCTCAGGACATCCTGCTGAGTTGGCAGGTATGCAGTATCAGCGATTCGGTCCAAGTCATTCAGATAGCTATCAATACAAGAAGACAAAGCACAGTTAAAAAATACAAACAATGCTGGTAATATAGAGGGGTGAAGAACCGAGAGAGGAGACATTTATTGTGAAATATTTAAGTCATGGATGTGTCTGTTGCAGACACTTCATAATAATTGATTTTTTGTGAGAATCTAAATAGTATATCTTTGCTTTTATTAATATTTTGTCAACAACCATAAATGGAATAAACACTGAACCTGATCCTACTGAGTGTATTAAACAGACAACCGGCAGATGAGACAGTGGAAACTATTTGACAATGTCTGAGGACTTATTCATCTCTGTTTACACTCACTATTTGGCTGAGTCTGAGAGCTGGTATTCCCTCTTCCGATTGTAACATTCCTGAATCCCCGGATCGCTCCACAGGTTCTTGATAGCATCCACGAACGGGTTTGTTAATGTTGTGATCTTCTCCACATCAACCTCATTGACAATACTGGCATTGGCCTGAACAACAACAGAGGAGAAAAATTATCAACATACCCAAACACGTTCAGAAACAAACAAAAAGAAGACCATGATATCATTTATTTATTCTTAGGCATCTCTACAGTGATGTTATGTAAGATTAAATTCAGCTTGTTAGAGAATAATGTGTCACTCTCACACATTACTGATGGGAAGTACATGTGTTGTAGTTTGATTAGTCAGGGAAAAAGACCTCTACGCTAATCTAAATTTAGATCTGTATGTTAAATTGTAATCCATTCATTATTCTACATATTTTGGAGTATATATTCTGATGTAAACTCTTCATTTATCTTACTGACTACATTATTTTCTGTGCTTAGTTCAGATGCCATTAGATTTACTATTTTTCATCATTAAGTGACACTTGTGTTAGTGGATAACTAGCCTTTTAATGCTACTCTGTTTACAAGCTTCAAGTCTAGCAGTTATCTTTGTTAATTAGCTGTCAAAACAGCATCGTAATGGGCACTCCAGATAGTTGTAGCCCTGCTTATCATAGCACTAGAATGGGCGTGTACTTTAATGTGCAGGCCAAAAACTGCAGACTAGAGCCAGCCAGATATATTGGTAAGCCGATATTGGCCTGTCACAGATACATAGTTATTGGCATATATATTGTCTATATATGCACCAATATTTTTTAAAGTAATATAGGCAGCATTTTATGTATATTTGATGAATTAATTGACTTAATATGTACATGTTTTTTTGTTTTATGTGTTTTATTTATAGGAATTTATAATCATTAAATTATTTACTGATGTCTGATGTTTTATACAATAATTTACAGTTAAACTGTAAAATATCCTACCTCCATGTCTTTTACACAAGTGTTTGATAACCACATTGCAAAAAAAAAAGTACATTTATGTAACATCCTGTATATATAAGATTATTGGCCGATATATCAATATCAGAATCGTTTTACTCGCTAATATCAGTATCATCATCGGCCCCAAAAAATCCAGTATTGGTCGGGCCCTACTGCAGACTGACTGGCAGTTGTCATGTTTATATCTGCTGTATGATTGAATGTTATTCATATCGAGTAAAAAATGTCCCACATTTATTATCGTTATCAACACACATTTTATTGCAATCCAGTATCAAGATCATTTTATCACCCTGCCCTAGCATAAACTTTTATGTATCATCTTTTTTTCCCCTCTCATAAGCATTCATAGATTCAGAGAGGTAAACAAAGTACAAAGGGTGCTTAGTGTTCTGGGTAATGCCTTCTTGCCATTACTGCCCTACTTTGTATTTGATTAATAATACAGATTTTCCTGACTGCACATCACTTATGGACCCATGGTGCAATCGTTCAGCAAGAAAACACTTGGATTAACCTGCACAAGCTATTTGTGTTTTATGGTCATTTATGGGTGAACTATTACTTTAAATCTGTTTACTTTCAATTGTTGCTGCCAGAGACTTTAGTATCATCTCATGGCAGGAGCAACTGCATAATCAAACATATTCTACAGACTGATATACTGCAATTATCCTTTTATTAGGGCCAGCTATCTCTGATGTAATAGTCCCCACTTCAATCAATGATAAGAGAGGAGACTGTGACTGGTAAATTCCAGCATAATGATGGCCATATGTAAACACTGTAAACGGGTTTAACTAGTGTATAACAACACTGCAAAATCAAATGAAACTGATACTATTCAAAGAGCTGTACCACGATGATACAACTTGACTGAAACTGCACCCAGATGTTGAAAGCGTGTTAAAAAACACCAAGTGAAGTTTATGTTCAGTCACTTTTTAACATATCTGGGGCCATACTCCTCAAATACCTTTTCCTTTTTGTGCATCTTGATTGATTTTACAGCTCCTGCTTCAGCACTTTCATCCTTCCATTCTTTTTTTGTAAAATGATGGGAAACATTTAAAAAGACCACTGTGTAGGATTTAGTGGTATCTAGCAGTGAAATTGCAGATTGTATCCTACTGAATACCCCTCCCCATGGATGGATTATAAAAGCTGGGTACTGGACCAAAGATGGCATCCATTCAATCCAATCAGAATTGCTCGGCTGGCCAAAAAAAGGTTTGTAGCTGTCGGGCTTGCTACCCCACAGGCCCCACCCAGTTCCCACTCAGCCCACAGACGTTACATTGTGATGACATCACAGATTTTTCAATCACTTTTCTAGGCTCAAGGAAAGTTTCTCAAATAAAAAACCTCTATGGATCAAAAATTCGTAATAGAAAGAGTCATAATTGATTTTATTTGCAGTTTGAGGTGTCCTATCAACAATTGTTTTTTTAACAAGTAAACAGGTCTAGAGGGAAAACACTTTTTGGGCCGAAGGGGGATTTTTCACTGCAATATCGCATGTGACCACTGGGAAAAATCGGTTGCAAAGGTAGCAACGGCACCCTACCCAGTTCTTATAATACATCTATGCCACTCTCCTTCAAACTTCCCTTCCTCTTGCAAGTGTGTCAAAAAACCTACAGTGGCCCCTAAACTTGCGAAAAAGGCAAAAGGCCCTCTCTGTAGTCAGTGTTTGGTTTGTCCATTCTTGGGAACTATAAAAACATGGCTGTGCAACATGGCGGGCTCTGTGGAAAAGGACTCGCTCCCAATATAGATATAAAGTGCTCAGTCTAAAGTAACGAAAACACACTGATTGTCATTTTCAGGTGATTATACACTCATTAAAACATATTTCTGAATATATTTCTATCAAGTCTATTCTGCCAGATCGCACTGGTTTCTACGCACTGCACCTTTAAAGGGATCCTTATGTTTGTTTTATGTAAAGCACATTGAGTTGCCACTGTGTATGAAATGCGCTATATAAATAAAACTGCCTTGCCTTGCCTTATAAACTGCTGTGCCATGCTCAAATTTTCTTTCTTTTTTACGTTTTCTTCTGCATAGTCTGCTCTCCTCAAAACAATCAGAAATAATCTAAGCAATTTACTAATAGTTTGCTTTAGGCACATTGGCTTCTTAACCTTTCAGACCTCACCCTCACCGGTTGACAAGAAAAAAATCATGCCGACTCAGACATGGTTAATGCTGCCAAAGGTCAATAACAGTCACATTACCGTCCCTGCTCCCATTATCACAGGACACAGGAAGTTGACTGGTCTCGCCTGGGTTCCATCTTTACCTGGAAGTTACTATATGTACCGTGGCTGAGTGAGCCAGCACATTTGTGTGGTTAATAAGCTCCTGCCACTGGTATTACAGGGACAGACTCCTGTGTGATTAATTGGGAAATCTGTCTCACTTCCTATTTTGTCTCTTACTTGTGTTTGGCTCAGGAGTGCCTGTCTTTACATGCCTGCAGAGTAACATCATATGTACTTTCCAAAAGACAGCCAGGTCTGTAAGCAGGCAGAACTCTCTGGCAGCAGGATTGCAAAACTAAACACTGTTGCAAATTACCAGAAATACTTTACTGTGAATACACAATAATACACACTGCAGGCTCTGTCAGTGCCACGCTTTGGTGGGTCAGTTTGTGGTAAAACCTCCGTCTTAATCAGTCTGTCTGTCTGAAGCAGCAAAGAAACTGTAATGTGGTCTACCTGGTTGTTTTCACACTTGTAGGGGATTTTCAATATGTTCATGGCCTGGATCATGGCCTGCATGGCTGTGAAAATGTTCTGGTAGACCAGCTGTTTGAAGCCTCTCTTATCCTCGTCGGAGTATCCCCGGCCATGGATGATCCTCATCTGCTTGATGAAAGTACTCTTCCCACTTTCACCAGTCCCTGATCACCAACAAATACACACAATTAGTGTCCACATATAACGACATAATGGATTAAACTGGGGTTCTTATATATTTTTCTGCAAATAAATTATCAATAAATCCTTCTAAAAGACCAAAACCAACAATGTGTTAGTCTGTCTCTCAATATGACTGTCTTCACCTCTCTGTAGCCCCAATACATTAGTTCTTACTCAAGATGTAAATCTTAAAAAATAGCTCAAAAACATATGTAGCTAATGCAGCCTGTATAACCAAGAAAAGACAACACTTATTATCCAAAATCTAATATAATATCTAGTCTTATATCATGATATAGATATCGTATTGATATTTTGCCATTCTTTGTGAAATGTCTCCACTATTGGACTGACTATTTAACTATTGGATGGATTTCCATGAAATGTGTAATCCACATTCCCGTTCCCCATAAGAGGATGTGTAATACCTTTGATAATCCTCTATCTTGTCATTGAGCAACATCACCTGGTCCAAATTTTAATTTATACTGTACTTTAGGGTTCATGACTACACCTACAAAACCTCTGAATTCCCCATCACCTTCAGTTGTCATTTAGTTTCATGCTGATAAGAAAATAATGGCATGGTGAACATGGAAAACATTTTACCTCCTAAACATCAACATTTTAGCATTGTTCTTGCTAGCATGTTAGCATGCCAATGTTAGCCTTTAGCTCACAGAAATGCTGGTCCTAAGTACAGCCTGACAGAGCTGCTAGTGTGGCTGTAGTCTTAATCTGTTTGAACATCAATATAGCCCTGTGGCACAGATGAGTTAACTTTATCAGGCTTTCTCTACACAGACAACTCTTGTTAGTAAGATAAATTAATTGTTAGTTCTGATCACTTGACAAAATGAGAAATACAGAATATTATCAGTCTAATCCTGAAATGCTGCTGTCTATTTTATGTTAAAAAACCCCAAAGCAGCAACATGTGTCTGTATTGAGCATGTTGTACTTTTCACTCTTATGCAATCTGAATTACCACAGGATGGGCTTGTGACTTATGGGTTATGCTTACTCTTTAAAAGCAGTATATCGTTACCTCATCAGCAACTGTATCTTTGAAATATCTGATCTAAAAGGAGTTGCAGCATTTCCTGTAGGGGATGAAGTTGAAATGGTAGCATTTAGTAGCAACGGATGGAAAGTTTAGATAAAGAGTGACATGGAAAGTATTCCACTTAGCATGTCTTTTTGATTTTTTTTTTTTTAAAGTAATGTACATTATTATGTCTGTCTCATGCCAGACTTATATATTTAAGAGTTTACATGTTATATCATTACACTTTATTGATTTAAATCTAATATTATTCTCCATAGTAACAATTTAAGACTTCAAAGTATTGTTTGCTGAGCACTGAAGCTACACATCTTTTGACTTTTGACCTAAAAGGGCGGTTATACATTCAGAGTCAATCATTTTTGAAAGCAGAATAACCATAACCCACATGACTACTTTAAATCTTTTAAAATGTACACACAGCATTGATGGCACATCTTAAGTGATGTCATACAAGTAAAATGTGGCTTACCAAAATGATGCAGCTTTCATGTGATGTATTTATCTACAGGAACTAATGTGTGTCTAATCAATACTTGTGTCATATTAGCTAAACTTGTAATATTTTTACATTTTAGTGTGTTACTTTAAATAAAGTAAATGATCTGAATCCTTCCTTAACTACTAATTATAATAATATATTTCTACAAACTGTGGTATTGTACCTCTACACATCTCTGTACCTCGATTTCATTCATGTCTATCATACACAATAGTGGAGAAAGAACTGAGATACTTTACTTCAGTAAAAGTAGCAATATCACTGTGTAGAAGTATTCAAATTCAAAAGTACTTAAATGTACAGTAAATATCAAACAGTCATGTTGTTAGATATTTTACATCTGAATTTCATAGATGATTTCAATTTAAAGTACTGCAGGCCTGAAGAGTTAAAAATGTCCCAATATTTCAAAAAGAAGTAAAGGTTTAAAAGTCAGAAAAATGAATGCTAATCTGTGGTGCTGGACTTTGTTTTTCTTCTTTCCTACTCAATTAATCATCTTACAACCCCTCAGCTTACAGGTTGCATCTTTTTTCCCCATATAATTGTTCATATTTTCTGACATTTTATAAACCAAACGACGAATCAATTACTAATTGATACATGAAATAATCATTAGTCGCAGCTCTAATAAACAGTAACCTAGTTTAACCCCTGTTGAAAACCTGACCCCAATTTGAGAACCACTGGTTTAATCTACCTTTCATCATATTTTATTTCAGTTGTACACGTAAAACACTAATCTGAAATGTAACTAATACCCATAGCTGTGAAATAAATGTAGTGGAGTGACAAATGTCCAATATTTACCTCAAAATTGCAGAATAATAGAGGTAAATGTGGATCCAAATGTTTACTTAAGAGCAGTACTTCTAATAAATGCTCTTAGTTACAATGTAATACCTATCAGACAAATATGACAGAGTATTTTTGGTCCTTTACCGAGCAAGAGTAGCTTGTATTCCCGTCGGGAGTCCCTCTTGTCCCGGCGGAGCTGCCTCTCTATCTCATCGTTGATCCTGCGAGCCTCTTTGGCCTCAGGGCTGAGGCAGCAGGCACCCACGGAGCTCAGAGTCATTTCTCCTGGACACCTCACCTTCCAAGGCGCAGACACATACATGTTTATTATACAGGCAAGAAAAGCCCTGCGTATCCTCAAAGTCAATGTATTATTGATTAAACTCCACGCAGAAAACCCCGTTTCTCCTTCGCTGTAAACACTGTTTGACAAATGTAAATTTTTAAGGAAGTAAAGTTGTTACACTAAAGGGTGTTTGCATTACCTTGTTCCTCTCCTGTCGGCAGGAAATTAACTTTGTGCAATAAGTTAAAGACTGTGAAGAAGCGAGTCTTAACCTCTGATAGCTAAGCTCCGGGCGTGGTGAGCTGAATATGGCGGAGTTTCACTTCATTGCGCTACAAAATGACACAAAAAACTTGGCAAAAGTCATTCTTCGTGGCAAAAGAAAAATATTCCCATGCCACCTTTTTCTGTTTGTCTTTACGTTAAACTCTGTGTTATCCTCCTCTGCGCGCAGTTTTGTTCTGCTCCCTGCTCCTCTGTCCTGAGAAAAAAACAAAAAAAAAAAGCTCAACAGTGCACCATGTGACGGGAGGGCTGTGCTCTGATGGGAAATCGTGTGGGCTTTCACTATTACATTATGGGAACTAATTTCCGGTGTTAACAAGGAAACTACGGATGCATGTGACAGAGAGCAACAGACTGACACACATCACTTTCACTGCAAACCAGTTCAGTCCGTGGATGATACATATTCTTATTTCCAGTGTTGGAAATTAACTAAGTATATTTCCTCAGGTATTGCAGTGAAGTGCATTTTTTTGTTATTTGCATGAGATTCAGGATGCTGCACAGGTTTTTATTTAAATTATTGTTTTGTATAAAGGCTATACCCTAATCTTAAGGTTTTTTTGTTCCTCGCGAGTGCATGACGGTTGTTTCCCCCCCCTCTTCTTTAAGAGCATGTTTTCCTTGAGGTTTTCATGATAGTCCTCGAGGCACACCACTACCTCTTTTCACTTGAGTATTTCCATTTGATACTACTTTATACTTCCTCTACATTACATTTCAGAGGGAAATATTGTACTTTCTACTCCACTACATTTATTTGACAGCTTTAGTTACTTTTTAAGATTAGACACAGTTGATAATATAGCAAACTTTAAAAATACAATTGAAACTATTGTTCAAAGTTCAAATATTTCACCAAAATTCAAACATTAATGAAAGCACAAACAGATAATGTAGCAGAATTTGTTTCTTTCCTCTCCCATTAATCATCTCATGATCCTTCATATTTATCTGATGACCTTTTGAAAGAGTTGAAACTAGCTCCACCTACACAGTGACACTTCATTATTAATAATCTAATGATGTCATATGTAATAATATAACAGAGACAAGTATTTTTTATACTACAAGTAAATGTTGCTGCTAATACAGCTTTTACTTGGGTGGTAATTTTTCACTTCATTTTACTTCTAATTAAGTATTTTTACTATTGCTGTTTTGGTACTTTTACTTAAATAAAAAATCTGAATACTTCTTCCACCACTGCCCATTCCTGTTGAAATAAACAACACACTTGGTGTAACGGTGACACAGAGTTTACTTACTCAACACCTGCAGTTACTACAGATATCAGACACAAGAGATACAGATATAACTGGACAGAAAACACCACTCATGGACTCACAAAGCTGTATGCTCCCCTCTCATCAATAAACTGCACCTTAAGAAATCCCTTTCAAAAAACTTTAAAAATGCTTAAACACTGTCAAAATTAAAAACACTTTTGCAAGAATAAATGGATTTAACAGATGAGATATTAAGGTTGCATTACAGCATGTCCATCTCAGTGAGTGGCAGAAACAATTCAAGAGAGAAGAGAAAAAAAATTAATTCCAAACCTGTATTGTGGCCCTGTCTCCTTCCAAGAAAGTAGAAAGTTGTCCGGGCCAAACTAAGTTTACCACTCATGAAATTACTTTTCTATGTAAATATATATATACACACACAAACTTTTTACAGATCCTTGTCATTCAAAAGAATAACAAAAAAAATCTGAACGTTTCCTCTTTTCTCTATCATACTGGCACGTTTGTCGAAACTTAAAGCTAAAGTTAGACATTTGGGGAAACATGCATATTCCTTCTCTGGTGGAGTTAGAATTAAATGTTTTGTAGGCTAAATGAGGATAAAGCTTAAGGTAACAGCTGGTTAGCTTAGCAGAGACTGGAAACAGGAAACTGCCAGCCTGGGTTTGTTGAACAGTCACAAAATCCACCTAAAGCTCACTAATTAATACATTATGAATTCGTTATTACATAACGAAGATAAAAACATCAATTCACCTTTTTACAAGTTATGTGTCTGACTATTCCTTGGCTCTATGCAGAAACTTCCTGGAGTCTTGGCTGGTTGGCTAGCAAGTTCCAGAAAAAAAACAAAAAAACATAGTCCGCCACATAACCTTAATCACAAACTTACATTTGTACACTTTGATTTTTGTGCTTATTTAACTAATAAAATAGCTCTACCTTGCTTTACCGGCTTTAAAGCTGCTGGTCGGTCAATTTTGTCAACTTTGGACAGGTCAGCTTAGTTATTCCTGTTTCCAGTCTTTGTGCTAAGCTAAGCTAATAGGCTGCTGGTGGTAGCTTATCATCCCACCTAACTCACTACCAGAAAGCAAGTAAGTGTACTTCCCAAAGTGTCTATCCATTTCTTTAAAGCACCTTCTTACAAAAAAGCACTTTATTTTACAGTGGAAAAGGATGTTGGATGTTGCGTAAAAATTAAAGTTTATTTTAATGGTTCTTTAACCATTCTGAGACCATGCATCTTCATTTCTGAGAGTGTGCTTGAACATTTGAGGGGGGGGGGGAAACAACCTAAAAATCACATAAAATCTGTTACAAAAAGATTACATTCTGCATGCTGTACTGAAACTGGGGAGATAAGGACCAGGGGGGCGGCTCACAACACCGAAAGTTATCACACAGATGAGTTTACGCCAATGACGTCACAAGAATCTCCTCAAAAGTAATTACACCAGCACAAAAAAACATGTTACCGACTCCTTGTTTGCTGTTTGACAGCTTAAGATTTTTCAAAACTTCAACTAAAACTTGCGATGTATAGAAAGATGTAACGTGTGATATTGAGGGGACCGGGCACATCTACCCAAAGCAGAGGAATGTAGGCTCTGAATAGAAGGAGCAAACAGTATGGCAGCATGGCTTCACTCTTCTTTCCTTCCTTCTTCCTAGAAGAATCGACCAGAGTACTGCTTCACGCTGAAATAAGAGACAAGTAACAGTCAGGATGCTTCATGATGACATTAAAAAGTATTCAAACAGGGGTCAGCAGCTGTTATTTACGGTTATACTGGACGCCGTGGAGACTTTTTTTTCATGTAAAAAGTATGCAGAGGTCTAGGCTGACAATAAATTATATCTGCAACAAGCCATATAACTGCTGAGTCCAAAACAAACTGCCAAGTTTGAACAGGAGTGCAACTAAATTATTGTTGCTACTGAAGGATCTGCCAATTATTTTCTCGATTGAGAAATGTTAAATGTCAGAAAATAGCACAAAATGCCCCACATACTCTGCCAGACCACAAGATGATGTCTTCAAAGTGCTTTTTTCCCCTCAGACCAACAGTCAAAAAACCAAAAAATATTCAGTTTACAGTTTAAAGTGAAAACAGCGAAAAAAGCAGCAGATTCTCACTTGAGAAGCTGAAACCTTTTAAATGTCTTGGCTTAAGATGATTAAATCAGGAATCAGTGATCAAAAGAGGTTTCAAATCATTTTCTGTCAATCAAATTAACAACTCATACTAATTGTTACAACAGTAATAGTAGTAGGTGCAATATGTTGTATATATCACAATTAACATAACAAGATCTACACTCACTGTAGGCACAAACTTATTACATATCATACACATTTTCTTTTGTAGACTGTGTGTTTTAAGTTTCACCTGGCCGTAAGACACATTTAGCCTCGAGGACAATAAAATCAAGTTATTAAGTCAAGTTTAAGTCAACTATTTCATCCAGCAACTAAAACCCTGTTTACTTCATCCAGTAGAGGAAGAGCATACAGGCCAGCAGAGGAGACGCACCGCTCCAGTGTGATGATTCAGAGTTTTTTTTAGGAGAATCACAGGAGCACATGCCTGTTCTGCAGCAGGTACTGGGCATTCTGGATCTGGTCCTGTGTTCCTGTGATGGTAATGATACGGTCCTCAGAGCCCTCTAGTGGTTCATCAATCTTGATGGATGCCCCAGACTCGTGGCGGATTTGCTTGATCCTTTGGCCGCCCTTACCGATGATGGAGCCAGCCAGCTGCAAAACAACCACACATGCAAATTGAAAATGGATTTAGGAGTGAAATGTCTTGTGTCTTTCTTTACCGTAAAAGCCAGGTATTGTGAGTGTGAGTAGATGTCTTACGTACATCTTTTGGGATGGTGACTTGCGTTGTGATGATCGGGCCTCCGATATCACTGTATGAGCCTCTGCCACCTAGGGAGTGAGTAAGTACATTTGAGGCAAATTCATCGTGCGCTTGACTACAAGAAATAATCCCTTTAGGTTAGGAAACAAGACAGAGGGACAATAATGACCCACCCCCACTCACCGGACTGAAAGTGCTCCCAGGAAGAATTGTTGTCTTTGAAAACATTGGAAAGAAAACAAGAAAGAGGAAAATTGAAAACACACCACAGAGAAAACGAAAAGAGATAGTGTGACAGTGAACAACTAATACAGCCAGAATCTCCGAAAATTATCTAACGAACATGTTAAAAGGAGAATAATGTTTTTTTTTCTCATCATCGTTGTTGTTGTAGGGCCAGCTACGGCTTCACAACAGACTTCAATGGGTCAAGTAACATGAGCTGTAAACCGAAAAGGTTTTACATAAACATAATTTTAACTCGATTATCCTTGACATTAATTTAAAATAATGAAAATATGAAATGTCTGTTGCAACTACCCGCTGTATTGTAAAACTGTGTGTTTAAAGCTGCAGTATGTAGTTATGACTTAGCCAGAAAATTTGAACCGGTACAACCACCAGGCCCCTCATTCTACCTCTCTTCTGCGCTGCAGCCCTGCCTTCAAACCCCTTCCCCACAGAGTAACCTGCCGTGCACGCTGCACGCACGTCAAAGCTTGTCTCCACAGTAAGAGAGGAAACCTGTTTGACCAGTGAGGGCAAAGCAGACGCTGCACGGGGGAGGAGCGCTGCAGAGTGAGAGTACACGCTGTGCGGGGGAGGGGGGCTGCCAGCAGCGTATGTACAGTGTCATTGACACTCTTCTGGGCTCTGATTGGTTGTTTTGATTCGTGAGCGGTAGATTATTGCAAATCACATTACGACCACTGGGTGGACCCAGAGACAGTGGATTTTGTCACAGCTTATTTGTATCTTATTCTACTGTCAGATCATAATGACAATTTCAGCAAATATAACACAAAATAGTTACAGACTGCAGCTTTAAACAATTACCAAGTTAGGCAGCTGCTCTATTTTAAAAAGTGGTTTAAACAATATACAATATAATATAATACTTTGAGCTTGAAAACCAATACAACAGCCGATTAAATCTGTTATAAAGGTGTGCAGAGTTATTGTAGATGGGCAAAACTAGGAAAATAAGACCCACATTAAATAAAAAACCCACAAAAACAACAAACAATGTTTTACTGTAATGAATTGATTTTAAAATATGTGCAGGAATTACATCAACATTAAAACTCACCATATCCACCTCCACTCTGCATTTCACAAACGAGGGGGGTTGGGGGAGAAAAAAAACACAATGTCACAATAACACCAGCATGCCATCAGCCCTTTTTAGTTTCCTGAACACGGATAAAACACAGTTCAGTACCAACTCAACAGATTACACATCAGAAAAAACCTGGCTAGTATTGGCTAGTTCTTGTATCCAAGCTGAATTACATGAGACATGGATGCAGCAAAGTGCTTAGTATTTGGCTGATACCACAGCATTAAGCAGTCCCTGCACATTTCCATGCTTCAAACATCCCATTCCTCTTAATCTGAAAGGTAAATGATTGGTTTGAAATCTGCAGACCACTGAAACAATCTGAAGTAACTGTAGGACTGTCATGAGATGATCAGAGCCTTTGGAAGTGTCTATTTGAAGAAAAAGAAAAAAAGAAGATGAAAGGATAAACCTGTTCAGCAATAATGTAATAGTGATGATGGCTTGGTCAGCACCAAGTAGCTGATGATCACTGAACACACAGTCTAACATTTGTAAATTCCTAGAAGACCTGCAATTTCGGCTGACACGCAACAATTACTGGCAAGAAAATTAACAGTTTCATAACTGCAAATGATAACATGTTGATGAGTGCCATCTACAGGCAAGAAAAGGAATAGCTTCTACTATTTTGATACTTATGACACCTGCAGGCAGCAAGTTTTTCAGATTTATACAACGTTTTATATTTTACAATTTATTCTTGCACACCTTGGTTACTTTGGAGAAAGGAGGAGAGGAGCTCTAACCAGATTTTATTTAACCTATTCAAAGATCAAACGGGGTGAGGTGGGATGCCGCAAAAAAATAAAAAGAGTGTATAATGTAGAGGTTGAAAAGGAAGATTTCAAAACATTTTAAGAAATATGTTACTGAAACATTACATTAAAGTAATCACAGGTGGCAACTCAGACATGAGGACTTCCAAGATATTTGAAACTGGGTCAAAACTTAATGATTGTGCATTTTTAGAGCAAAAGGATACAGAAAACTGTCTGGGACACTTTTTTTTTTTTTTTTTTTTAAGATGTGGTTCATCAAAGTCCTATTTTAACCAAAGAATTAATCACCCATATTTAGGACATTTATTTGCCTTAACCCATTATAGCCATCTTCTATTTAAATTGTAATGAAAATGCCTTTATGCAATTGCAATGAGAACAAGGTCACCCCCTAAATATATTAAATATCCTAAATATATTTATGCATCTTGTGAGTTATTTGAACATGTTAACACTGTGTCAGCCATGTTATATTTAAAAAGCTTTGGATTTTGAGATTGATAAAAAGAAAGTGATGAGATTCTCTTACTATCTAAATTTATTTTCTTATCATATATATTTGTAATTTTCCATCTCTTGAGGCTCTGACTGCTGAAATTCATTTGCATTTTGATAACCAAAATCAGTAGTCTTTAAAGGTGAAGATACATTTCTGCTGTTCTCAGGCTTAACAGATTATTCTTAAAATATCAGGAATACATAGACATCTTTGCTTTCTTATTGGAACTATCTGCTTGCAGCTAAGACCTGAGGGGAACCTCAATCAGGAATTGCTTTGGTTTCAGCTCAAGTTCATTTGCTAGCCTGGTGGATCTCTGGACTACGTACTCGGCTGCTCTGTGGTAACCAAGGAGACAACTGTTGCCTGGCAACAACAGGCCTAGATCAGTGTGCATACACAGTGAAAAGCACCACAGAGTCCAAAGCACCTACTAACACCTACTAACCAAAACACACTGCCAAGCATTAATGCACTCACCATGCTGTCATAGCGGTCTCCTCCTCGGCCTCTTCTGTCACTGCAGACAAAAAGGTATGTATTTATGTTTGTCTACTCTAGGACACTTAACACAACAGTGTGAAGCAGTTCCAGCGCTGTTAGATTGGTATTTAAAAAGCTGTGAGTATAAAAAAGACATGCAGACTCTAGAGATGACCTGTGATCAGACTCAGAATGTCAACCCACCAGCCCTGATTCAGTCACTGAGCAAGTTTCACTGATTTCTGTCACTCTGCTTTTGAGAGAAATTACTGATAATCCTACTCCTTGCTCACCTTGGTCTGTCGTCCATGCTGCCATGATAGCTGCCATGTGAGAATCTGTCTCCTCTACAAATGATCAGAGACGGGGTAACAACATTATAAAAAGGTTCCGATGTATCCAAGCAATTGGCCATACATGTAAGTGTGCCCCTCCTCACCCTCCTCTTGGTGGTGGTGGTAGCGGAAGAGGCAGGTTACGAGCTCTGCTGCCCCCTCGTCCACCTCTGCTCAGCGGTGGCGGAGGACCCCGACGGGGGCTCATGTCGTCATAGTCCCTTCTGGAGGGAGGCATGGGTCTGTTGCCTCGAACAGGTGGCATACGCTCAAAGCCCCCACGCACACGAATGGGGAAGCCACCGATGGGTCGTCTGCCTCTTTCCTCAAACAACATGGTGAAACCACCATAGTCGTATGTTTCATCATAGAAATTAGGGTCATAAGGCTGGGCACGACCTTTGATTGGTGCCTGCAAATGAAAGGTAAAAGGAAACTGAAGGGACAAGATTGTAAAAGACTTCTCTATTATGAAATAGTTGCTGAACATGTTAAATTAATCCTTATCGTGCACATTTCAAGAGGTATATTTATATTCTAGGGCTCTACTGCAATATTTTTGCACAATTTACAGTAAAAAAAAAACCCTTATTTATCTTATAGTGGCCCTTTATACAGGCTGTCAGTTCAGCCTTGGTCTGAAACAGGCCATTATAGCACCTGTCTCTTTTAGGCCCCTCTTGCAGACTTCCTGCAGCTCTATAGCTCAGGTTACGTAAACCAACAGTAGTAGTAGGATTTCACTTCTTTATTCAAAATGTAAGCTTCTCCAATAGATATGTACATAATTCGATCTGAAATAGTGGACAAGTTGAACAACCCATGGAGCAACCTTAGCAACAAAGGCTACCAACAGACAGCCATTTGTGGGCATGCACCAACAATATGATGTCATCACAAAGAGGAAGTAGGGGAGTTTTTGGGATTTGACCATGTTTAACATAGACTTATGACATAAAACTAACAGAAAATCACAAAAAGCTTATGTCCCCTTTAAAGCTGCAAACTTTCCAGTTATGATATCTTATGTTAAAGTCATAGACTTCAGCTTCATGTCTTCGAACTACCCTTAAATCTGCATGAAAAGAAACAAATGACGGTATACAGTAAGTTGAGGTTTTCAACAGACCTCAGGGTTGTAAACTCACCTCTGACACCAGCTCCAGGATAACTTTTATACATTCAATGACACGTTCTGGCTTTCCTCCCACCAAGACAACTCTGTCAGTGGAGTGCGGACAGCACTCCTGAAACAACTTGATGGTGGTCTGGGTGTTCTGGTTCATGGGAACATAAAAATGTTAGTCTTCTGTCAGGCAATTAAATTCACCAATGATTGCTTTGATCCTGAAAACACAAAAGTTACAACTGCATTTTTAATAATTCATTAAACTGTTGGTGCATAGCCTCATGGCGAGGCTCCTACTAATCTGGACTCTGTCCTACCTCTCTCAGCTCCTTTATCTTGGCACCTTTCACCCCGATGATGCCCCCTGCTAAGCTCTGATGGATCAGTAGGCGAAGCTCACAGTCAAAGTCAATCCCACTGTAATGCTGGTACTATACAAACACAATGCAAGATCAGTAGGGCCTCAGACTATTCCCATTGTTCGTTAACAAAGCATTTCTGTAATGACATACTTTATGTCGCCAGTTTGAAAAAAAAACAGTAGGAGAAAATGTGGTGGTTAGACTCTTTAAAAACATCACTTTTGCTCTGCAGCACAAGTCTAAACAAGTTAACATGTGAAGTCTAAAAATTATCTCAAGATGTTTAGGGTAGAAATTAAAAACAGTTAAATTTATCATATTGGGGTTTACCAATGAAATTCTTATTTTTCATGATTGGCACCACATTTGCACACATACTGTTTGAATCAATCAGTGTGGCCTTGGCCTTCTAATGTTAATAGTAAAGGTTATATAACAGCATGGGATAAGAGACATACTTAAGAGACTACTCTTGGGAACTCTCAATAAAGTATGACAGTATTTGCAAAACGAAAAGAAAATTAAATGGTACCACTTTAGAACAGTGGTGGCAAGAGGGAGTTATTCAAAGAGTATTTGGAAAATCACTAAAAAAAAACAACAACCTCAAAAGTTAACTTCTGTGTGCTTCACAAACATAGTAGTTATAGCAGAGATGACAATTGGAAAGTATATCCAAAGTTAAAGCAGTAAGATGAATAAATGTGTTATGAGGTGCACAGTTCTTGGAGCAATGGAATCTTTACTTCAGTCTGTGGACACATCTGAAAAACGAGCGCTAACTGCTAAATATGGTAGCAGATTAGTATTAGCAGTGGTTACCATCGTGTGGCACAAATGTCACACATAACAATGAATGCCAACGTTGCAGTGGCATTAGAGGAAAAGTCAGGGGATCACCACAGTCTTCAGGATTCATCCTCTGGCGACTGCGAATTTCATGGCAATCCATCATAATCATGAATAGTTTTTGAGATATTTCAGTCTGGACCAAAGTGGTGGACAGACTGACCAACACTGTCATTCGTAGAGCAATGCTACAACGGTGGCTAAAAATATAGTCAAAAACTGTAGAGGTGTGTGCCAGATGCAGGGCAAATTACAATAATCAAAAAACTATACAAGTGCAAACCAGGACACTAGGTTTTACACTATTTTATTAAGGGATTACACTGAAAAAAGACTAAGCGTTTCACATGTTGCTTCATCAGATTCATGCTTTTTTTGACGGCTAGAAATATAAGTTTGGGTTTCTGGTCGGATTCAGGTGAAAATGTGCTGGGTCTGGGTCTCAGTTAAAAAGTACCCTATGGGGTTTACTTGGAAACAAAGTACATTCTGTGTTTCTCACCAAAACACATTATGTATATTCTTGAGGTCTAACAAATGTGTTAAGAATATTTTCTTCCTCTTAAAACATTTGAAAAACTGCTTTTTTAATATTGTGAATCTGCATTGTTAATATCCAAGATTCCTTGCCTGTCGTGTTCACAAAGCAGAATAGCACAAAAATGAACAATAGGATGTGAATTGCAGCTCACACGTCCTTATGCATGATACAAATAAAACCGGGATTGCCCTTGTTACATCACTGCTCTATAGCACTCCTAGTGGTCAAAAACTCCACAGGTACCTTTAAAGCTGGTGCAGACCTCATTTATAAAGTGAACTTGAAATTTGCACATGACTAAAGACAATTTTTCCATTCTTTTATTTCAACAAGCAACATATATAATTCACATTTCATTAGGCAATCCTGGACTGCAGTCTGTTCACATACGCATTACGAACAATGTGATGTCTTACCTCCTCTAGAGTAGGTATGATTTTCAGCAGAATCTCTCCAATAGTGTCAATGCTGGCATTCACACTCAGGATCCTGTCAGGAACCATATTGGCCAAAAGGAAGCAAGGCATTACAAGGAGAACAAAGAGTACAGCACAAAGCAAAACCTGATAAAAAAATATGTGAGAAGCAGTCGAGCAAACAGTTACAGAGACTTACAAAAGGTTTCAAACAAAAAAAAGGAAAAATTAAGACTGCTGCACACTACGCACAATTTTAACTATTCCCCAACACTAGAATGATTGAAGCAGTAGCTGACATGCACTTAATCTAATATTATTTTCGGAGTAAGAGAAGCCTTGGGAGGATGGGCAGCTTCAGATCGGCTCAAATTAACGTGCGACTGGCCACACAGAATTGGGGGGGGGGGGGGGGGGGGTGAGAGAGAGAGAGAGAGAGAGAGAGAGAGAGAGAGAGAGAGGTCTTCTATAACCATCCCACCACCAACAATTTGGGGAAAAGGAAAGTAACAAACTGAAACAACAACTTGCCATGACAATTGCTCCACCAGCACACCTTTTCATTGTGACCAAGGGGTTGAGGAGGAGGGGTGAGGTGGGGGGGAGAGGGCTTAGGGCGGGGGGAAGGGGTGGGGGTGGGTGAGGCAGAGACGATGTGGGCAGTAGAAAAAGAGTAACAGAGCAGAGGGTTAAGGTGGGGAAGGAAATGTGAGCAGTTACCAACTACTTTGTGGCACAGGACAGGAGCAGGGGGGTTGGAAGGTGGTGGTGGTGATAGGGGGGGGGGTCAGTTATGAAAGGTTTGGCAAGCAGCTCAGATCTGATCTGATGTGGCCTGATAGAAATTTAACAGAAGGGATGCAGCACAATGAAATAAAGAGACGACATTAATGAGTGACAGAGTGAGGGGGGGCGGAGACTCCAGACAAGAGCCATCGCTCTCTCAGAGATCATGGACAGTGATGCTGAAAACAGTGGGGTAAAGGGTGGAAGGGGGAGGTGGGGTTGGAGGTAAGGGAGGAGGGCCAGATGGGCCACAGAGGACAGAGAGAGAAAAGGATGTCTGCTTTCCGAAAGTTTCATTGTAGAATTACATTTCACAGCAAGGGAAAAACAACATCCAACAGCTGTGCTGCTAACCATAATATACCAACTACTTGGTAGTGGGTCGTCAATGATTCTCTGAATGGACAAAGTGACAAAATATCCAAATCAATGGAAATGCTTAAAATGGACAGAAAAATCAAAAAGGAACAATACACGTTTCTTACAAGTGGAGAAGGGGGATGTTTGGAAGGGGGGGAGGGGGATATACTGTCATGTATAAAAAATGTTAAAATGAAACAGAAGGCAGGTTATCAAAGACATGTGTTTGGCTGTTCTAATCAGGCAGTGAGGCAATAACTGGTGGGACATACCGCTCTGGGCCACTGCTGTCTGGGACTGATACACTGGCATTGTACTGCATGGGCCGAGGTGGTGGTGGTGGTGGTGGTGGTTGTGGTGGAGGTTGGCATAGGGCGGGGGCATTCAATCACAAGATGTCAAGTTAGGTGCCCATTTAAGGAGGGGCACAGTTTATGGGCGGGGCCAACCGGGAGTGTCAGGTGGGCGGGCGTTCAGGGGCGGGCGGAGGTTGGGCCAACGTCAAGGTGGGCAACGCAGGAGGGGCATGTCGATCCAGTACATGGGCAACGGAGGAAGGTGGCCAAAAATAAAAAAAATAAAAAAGTAAAGGAGAAGGGAAGAGGGGGAGAAGGAATACATTTTTAATTGAATACAGGCTATACTTTGTCCCAAAAGTGAAATGAGAGACTTTGTGGTAAGTGAAGAAGAACAGGAAGTGTGACCTGGTCAAAGATAAGTTTGATTAACAGTCTAGAGCACTGCAGAGATTTACGTCCCTGCTAAAAAAAAAGAAGGTCCACTCAGGCTTTAAGGCACCTGTTGTCACATCAAGGTCTAACAACTTGAACTGGAATCAGGTTGAAACTCACAAGAGGACATGATTGGAAACAAAATCTATGACATAAATCCAACAAAGCCGTCTTTTCAGCTTCATCTGTCCAAAGGAAATCAAACAGCGTGTGTCCACATGACAACCTGGGATCTTAAAAAACCTACAGGGAGGAAATCTAGGGCTGTTTCTGTAGAAATCCGATGAATGAGTTTGTTCATTCATGGGAATTTAGCAATTCAGCAAAAATTAACTGATAGCACAGCTGTTTGGTCCAAAAAGACCAGTGCAGATTCTGAAACTGAGGAGGCGTCTGTATTTTCTCCTCAGCAGCAGAAATGTTATCAGCGTTTTATCCGTTTACTCACATCTGTGCGTAGGGCTTTTATGTTCTTGCCACCCTTTCCAATGACAGCGCCAGCATTCTGTGAAGAAACAGAGGGCCTTTCTTAGAAAAAATTATTCTTAGATCGATGGGAGAAAAAAAACAACAACAACAACAGCAGCATGGTCCCACAAATACTGCGGCCCACAGAGGGAATGGAGTCTTTACTTTGCTCTGAAGCAGAACACGCAGCTCCACCATCTCGTCTGCGTTGCGAGACCGTTTGAATGCCTGTTCCTCGTCCATGTCCTCAGCTGGCCGTTTACCTGAGAGGAAAGACACTTCGGATCAGAGCTGAGCCAGGACCTCATTCAGCAAGAGGTAATCAACTTTCACACCACAGTGCAGAATTTGACAATTTCCAACTTTGGCAGCTTTCAGTGTGGCAGTTTAGACACATCAATCTTTGAGTCTTCAAAACATGTTTCACAAGAATTATTTCACTTTACTTCAAAAATAAATCTTGCTATAAACATAAATTATAAGTTGCATAAAAATGTAATACATAGTGGCCTAAAAACTTTGGCCTATGCCTCCATAAAGGTTACAAGAAAATGCAAAAAGGGAGCAATTTATATTTACTAGCCAAAGCCACAGTATGGATAATAGAAGTGACAAAATTAAAAATCCACGTCGACCCCAACATTGGATTTCATTCAACAGCCAACTGTAACCTGGAGTATGTCCAGCTCCACCATGTACCCTTCCTGGATTAAAACACAGGCAGATCTGCTCAGGGCCCACAGAACAGCAGTCTCTTGGACGGGAGAATCCCTCAACCATCTGACATATCCACATGCTATGTAATGCCAGCCAGAATTTTTCACTTTTTTCTTTTCTCTTCCCTTGAGTAAACTAATTAGTAGGTATATCTTCACACTGTGTTTTAGACTGGATGCAACACGAGACAGGATCTGTTCATTTTCTACTCCATATTGCGTTAGTTTATTCGCTTTACATCATGATCAGGATGTGTATGATCTTACCATTCGTGTCAGTATTGCTGAATGTGATGTCTTCGTCCTGCTGTTCAATATTCACCTCCATTGTCTTGCACCTGCAGTGGAATGCAAACAGGCTCCTCTCCCTGGATCTGCTAAAAACAGGAGACAAGAGTACAATCATCCTGCCTACAAACTTTACATGCAAAGACACATCAGACAAAATATTCTGATTAGGGCTGCAATTAATTATTATTTTGATTATCCATTAATCTGTCAATCACGTTTCATGTTTGAACTATAATATATACAAAAATATTGTCCAATCAATAGTCTACAACCCAAAGATAAGAGTTTATTACTACTAGGGCTAGGTATGGTTTAACAAATTACCATACCAGTACCAATCCAAGTGCCCTTAAAGTGCTTAGTTTTTAATTCAATACCCATCATGTGAATAGAAGCATGAAATTGCTCCTCCACATCTAAATGATAAGATTTTTTACATAAATGCAGTTTGAAATTGCTTGCGTTGATTGGCTGTGAGCAAATCCATACAAATAAATCATATTTTCTAGCTCTGGGTGCAAAAAGGGATCGATTGCAGGTATTATCTGACGATACTATTTGGTATCTTAAAGGAATCGAGAACCAATATCAATCCCTACTTACTATGCAAGACAATGAAAAGCAGCAATCCTTACAATTTATAAACTAGAATCAGAGATGTGTTTTGATTGATTACAAAACTAGTTGCTGATGATTTTCTGTCAATTGACTGATTGTTTAAGCTCTAATTCTGATAGTTGTCATTTGTCAAGTATGCATGCAGCACAATGTAGTGATGTTTTCTGCGTTATATCCATCTAAATTTAACATTGAACACTTAAAATATATTCTCTAAAGGGTCCTGTATATAACTAGCCTGCATGAACTCCTGTGCACATACAGTCCACCTACATGCTCTGCACACCGTTGCAAAAAATAAAAAATAAAAAAAACAAACTGGACTCCTGACCAGCAAGCTTCACTCCTGAAGTGAGGCCTGCTGCTAACTTACAGGGAGATGCTGGTCAACGCCTACATTACATGTCTTAGGAAATACCATAAATAGTGTGTGGTAAGCATCTACAGCTAACCACACACTCAAACCAATACCAATAATTATGTGTGCATTGCTGCCATCAAGGAACAAAACAGCTATTAGTAGTGAAAGCTCGTCACGCACTGTTACTTCTTCTATCGAGCACTCTCCCCCCCCCCTTTTTTTCGCTCCCAAAAATTCAAAAGCAGCGACCCAAGGGAACAATGTACATGAATGAAACTGCGCAAATCCACTGTTACCTGGCTTCTTCTTCTTTGCGTAAATGTGTGGCGGCTATAGTTTATTTGACTTCGCCATGCTAACAGATCTGCTAGGCTAGTCAGTGTGTGTTTGTGAGGCGTGTCTAGTCAAGTCTAGCAGCTACCAGTGTTGTACACGTTTCGCCTGTAAGTACAACCATCCAAAAAATAAACAACAAATCGCTCGTGTCAGCCGTGAAATCCTACTTATATCAATCGTGGCAAACAAATGACGCGAACTTATATGAGTTGACTGTCAGAAAAACGGCGTTAAAAGACCAAACAAACCTGCAGCAAAACCACGTTCACTGCGGTCCTCCACGATTTCCTCGCCCTGAAACGTTTGCACGTTTTTCAGCATGGAGAGAGAAGACAGAGTGGGTGAGCTCGATTCGTCGACACTGACCCGGTTGGGCGGGGATAAGGCTAGTTAAATGCGTCGAACCAGCTCAGTGGTTTGTCCTGGCAACGCAGAATATTTTATCAAGCGCCTCCTGCTTTTGATTGTGTTTTAACTCCCTGAGTAGAGACTCGCAGGCTGCTGACTATCCTGCCTCCTTCAGCAGACACCCACCATAATATCCACTGTCTGCCTGACTGGTAAGGGAGTGTGAAGTCCTGAGTGTTGACTGTCAGGTTAGCAATGTCGGGAAGGTTACCTTTGAAATGTAATAGGTTACAGATTAGCGTAATAGTTACCCTGTTTAAAATCAGGGGCGATTTTAGATCCTTTTTAAGAATGCTCAAGCACCCCTAAATTTGATCTCAGCACCCCTAAACATAAATAAATAATTATTGTATTTTTTTTTTCCTAAGAAATTATTTCATACAACTTTAATTAACACACACAAACACGTTTACTACAGGTTCAAATGTTTTTTATTTGAACAGGTCTAATGTATTTTGGATAGTTCTGTCATTAATATATAATCTTTCCCTAGGGTTCATCAACTTATCTTAGGGTCCTCTCAAATCTGTGATTGTTTATTCTGAACCATTATTATTATACACTATAGTAGAACACTTTACTATGTATTAATATTTCTTGTATTTCTTGTAATTTACGTTATCCAGCAAAATGAGTCATTTAGCAGTGGGTTTGAACACTTGCAGGGCATTGTATGTCAAATTTTCATTAGAAGCTGAGCCCCCCTAAAGGTCTGATCCTAGAATCGCCCCTGTTTAAAATGTAATGAGTAATGTAACTTTTTCAATTACTTAATCAAAGTAATGTAACTTATTACATATGATTACTTCTTAATCACTTTTCTAATTTTCTAACAAATGTCTTCAGCTGTTAGGGTAAGTGTACCCATTAAGCCCACATAAATCTAAGTTCAGGTGTTTTTCATGGATACTGACATGATTTATAAGGGAGATCATTTCTTATAAATCAAGATTTATTTCTCATTTGAAAATGTATTCATTAGTTCATGTAGATTTTGGAATATAAAAATAAAAATATTTTATGAAAAAAGTCCAAAGTCTGGCAATGTATGCCAATGTCATTTATTTTGCAATTAAATTATGTAACACCATAACATGTAAGTAGATACTCCCCAACACTGTAAATAAAACATATTACAGGGAGTCTAACCTTTAAGTACGCTTACATATATCTGTAAACCTGGTATCTTAGCTTGATATTTGAAGGTAAGGGTAAAATAATTTGACTAGCCTTATAACTACTTCATCAACAGATGCTTCCTATTGCAGTGCGCTTCCAAATTTGTTTGTTAGTCCTGAAACTTGATGCTTGTATTGTTTCTAAACTATGTTTTGTCTCATTGCTTCCAATTATATTAGGTGTGGTGGACAAAAAAACACCAAATGCAACTGTTGTATTTATTTAGCAGTTTCTCACAAAACATTTAATGAGTCCACATTGTGCTGTGGGATATTGTGATGTTGCATTTGTCATCATTTTCCGATGTTTTATACATGAACCAAATTAACAATAAATTAAGAAATTAATTGACAGATTAATAAATATTGGAACAATATGGAGTAACTGTCTCACCCGCAGAGCATAGCCTATGCAGCATATGCAGCAATACAGCATATTTATGCAGCATTGACTACGGCTGTGTAAATTCTTAAAGGCTATTTTATATCATAAATAGTGGAAATCAGATCTGATGAAGGCACTTATTTTATCTTCACAGTGCAGGTACTGAAGGAGGTAACAGAGTAGTGGGATCTTAATAAAATAGAACATGCCCTTGAGCAAAAGTAAGTTAAAATAGATTTCATTCCTTCTCATGGTGCCTATCCGAGTGGCACGTGGGAGACAGTGATCTAGCAGGTCAAGACAACCTTGTAATCACTAAGCAAACATCAGACTTGATGGTGAAAGCTGTTTAACAGTGAAAGTGAAGGTTCTCCAGAGCAGCAACAATTAACAGTTGTGCCAAATTATCAACATAATCTGGAATCCCTTAATTAATCTTAAACCACCTTCATAGGGCTGCAAACAATTATGAGTTTCATCATTGATTAATCAGTAGATTATTTTCTCAATTAATCATGTTGTCCATGAAATGTCAAGAAAAATAAAAAGTGAAAATGCTCATTACCTTTTCCCAGAGCCTATGGTGATGTCTTAAAATGTGTTGTTTTGTATGACCAATTGTCCTGAGATGTTCACTTTATTATCCTGCATAACACAAAAAAAGTTGAAAATCTTCCCATTTGAGAGCTGCAACCAGATATTTTTTTGTAATTTCTCCTTTAAAAAATTATGATTTGATTATCAAAATATTTTCATATTAATTTTCAATTCACAAACCAACTCAGAATTTCATCCTTACAATATTCACGCTAGACGTTGATGAAGGTTCAATCCTCCTCTCACCTGGATGTGTCTGAAATGAATAAAATGTGTTGTGTCTATTGTATGTAAGTGCCCTGAAAAAAAGAACAATTGTGTGAAGCATGTTACAATGGCAGCATGTTACAATAGTAGTCCACAACACTTAACTGAGAGACAGTGATTGGAAACGATGTAGATCAGTGGGTTGAATCACAGGACAGCAAGGTTCAAGACAGCTCATACAGGAAGAGGTAGGAGATGGGGGAGCAGCACCAAACTATATGTGTAAGGTGAGAGTGGCAGGAGCTTGTGTGAGCATTTTGCCCAGGAGAGGTCAAAAGAGTAGAGTGTCAGAGCAGCGCTGAGAATATGGAGGTGTTATAAAAAAACGACTTTAGATCGTAAAATCAGAATTTAACACACTGTCTGTGAAGGGTTTTTTCCTGTCTCTGTTGACTGCAGTCAGTGTTTGAATCTATTACCCAGTGAACAATCTGCTACCTTCGTTATGAGGGTAGCAAAGTACGAAGTCCTCCAGCAAAAATCAGCTTCAGCTTCAAGGAATGGCAAAATTTTAAAATATGAATAATAAAATCTGATACAAAATTACACAGAATTTAAATGATGCCTTGAGTACATAGGTGATGCCCTCATCTTCAAAAGAAACAGCATAATTCATTGATTTAATATATAATCTAATGTATTTACTAACCAATACCAAGCCCAATACAAAAACACATAACATTTATATGCACAGACACATGCATATAGACAAGCACACACTACTTTTCTCTCAGCACAGCCTGATTCTCTTTGGCTTTTCTGCAGTGATAAAATGATAAGGCCATGTGATCAGACTCATTAATCCAACATCATCGGCCAGAGCCACCACCTGACTGCCCATTTGTTGCAAATCAGGAGCCTGAATTATGTCCATACTTGATCTATTTTAAACATCCCCTTTTCTCGTAGTGTTGTCATGCTCCTTCAGATATATACGCAAGGATCTATTGCAAAATAAAGAGCTCTCTTCTCCTCTCCTATACTCTGAGGTTACCATGGAGACAGATATAATTCAGTTCTTGATGTTTCTCATGAAAAAAAAAAAAGCCTGCGTACATATTTTCATCTGCAACCATAGCGACACTTGACATTGTCCGTGCTATTTGTAAAAAGCAAGTCACCATAGCGACACTAACCATCCAGGCTGTGTCATAGATCATGTGTCCTAGCTGAGTATGCCTCCTCATTATGAGTGAAATTTAGGAATCCACTGGTAAACAGGATTCATTTGATCATTTTGGAAACATGTTATCACCTTGCTGTTTAGCACTGCATAGTAATCTTTAAAGGACGGAGAATAGATGTCTTAAATGACATTTCTAGGCCCAGTTTATGACATATATGACATATCAATTATTTTCTAAATGATGATACATTAATATGTATATTTGTGAGTGGGCACCCTTAAATATTGCTGACAAATACTGTACTTTAACTCCCACTCATTTAAATCTGGTGTGATGTGCTGAGATGTCTCCAACTTTAATCAAATATAGTTTGTCCCTATTCAAATAAAACCTTTACACATGTTTACAGTGGTTTATACTTTATATTTTTATGTAATAATCTGCCTCAATGAATGTAAAAAGTAGAAGTATTTCGTAGGATTATTGGGAGGAGGGAAAACATCTAGCATCATAAAATTTTTTCCAATTCTTGCCCCTATATCGTGCACTGATCACTGACTGGAGTGAGACCCATTTGAAGCTTGCAGACATAGTATAGGTAATTATTTTTCATAGATGCACCCCGTCTTGTGCGTCAACAGTACGTCACACTATAGGCCTAATGGCCAACCGTACACTAGTGCTCCAATGCATGGCTTCAGAGTAACTAAGACAAATCACAACACAGGAGTTAGTACAATACATGCATATTGTTGTTGTGCCCACCACACTGGGCATTTTGACCTGCAGCTGGCCACTTGGGCAGCTTAATAGGCTAGGTCTGCAGCTGCTGATGTTCAGGTTTTGTTGCATGATTTTTAAAAAGAAAGAAAAAAGCAAAAAGCATACCCATAAATAAATTCCTATAAATAAAACTATTCATAAATAAATCTCTAGGGTACCATCGCAACCGTCTCCCCTATAAACTCAATCCCAGTGATGGCTGGGGGGAGATGCGCTCGTCCTCGGCGATAATCGATAGACGGATGCAGGTAGCCTTCCTCCCTACACACGCAGCATCACCACGCATCCTTACTCCACTGTGCAGTCTCTCTTTTCCTCCCCATCACCTCACATATGAGAAATCGCTCGTAGGGGGGGGGGCCTGCCTATTGATCTCTAAACATCTGGAACACCTCATATTTGTTTTACAAGGCAGGGAGGCGAGCAGTCTGTGCCCGAGACAGAGGGGTGAGACAGCAGCAGCAGCAGCACCAGGACGGACCACTTGACACCTTGCTTCACGGCATCGATATGCAGTAGTGTGATACCAGCTCTGCGGAGACGGGAAGGCCAGTCCATGGCATCTTGATATTAAAACCGTGGGCTCTGCGCATTCCTGACCGACGGCGTAGTCTCTTTTTTTTCTTCTGCGGAGTCGAAAGGATTAACTTGACCAGATAAAGGCGGCGAGGGAGGAAATCTTAACAATAATTCAATTTGACCAGATTCTGTTTGGGGGATTCGTGGGATATCATTGGACCTGCGATGGACTCCAGCGCGGGGGAATATGGCATGGCTCGTCTTGGATTGTTTTTGGTTTTGATGGGGCTTTGGAGATTTAGCGATGCTTGCCCCCCATCCTGCACTTGCAGCATCTCAAGGATTGTTTGTATTGATTCCGTACCGGGGATCGAGGATTTCCCTGTCCTCATGTTGGATGACATGGAGAACATCACCGAGATGTAAGTGTATGAAAATGATCGTGCAGACAGCTTGTGAACTTATTAGGATGCAATGCGTAAAGAACTACCCTCGATCATGGCTCGCAATTATACCCAAGTGTTAGGATTATAATAATGATAGAGGTAATAATATCAGCAGCAGCAATATTAATAACAGCAGGCCTGGCATTATTTCCCCTTGTGGATTAAATATCAGTGAAGATCTGTCCTCCACGCTTAATGTCAAACACCAAATGTGTGATTTTATTATTATAACCGGTGGGTTTGTCAGATCATGAAGCATAGTGTGTGTGCGTGTGTGTGCGTGTGCGTGTGTATGTGTGGTGGAGATGGGGGTTGCGTGTGTCACTAACTGTGTGTGTGTGTGTGTGTGTGTGTGTGTGTGTGTGTGTGTGTGTGTGTGTGTGTGTGTGTGTGTGTGTGTGTGTGTGTGTGAGTGCGCGCGTGCGTAATGGTCGTGAGAGTGCGCGTCAGGCTTATTTGGATTAGTCGGTGTTTCCTTTACAAAACAGCTCCAGAGGTGGTGATGGAGTAAATGTGTAGGCCCAGTGCAGCCTTTGAGGTGTTAATTCGGCTTTTTGGGCGGCGTTGCGAAATAGCCTCAATATTTCCAAATTACCACATTGTTGACAGATTACACATGAGATCACATCAGTTCTATACAGCCGGCGATAAGCTACCCACAGTTATGTAGCCTTATCTGCGTCAGTGTGTAGGCCTGTGTCGGAGTTTACCTGCTACAACCCTGCACAAGTGTACAACTGCTTGGCACCCACTGGAGAATGGAGGGGAGACTGGGTGAGTTTTCTGAAGCAGACAGGCTGGAACTAGGTGTCACATCGACCTACAGGCGTCTGCTGTAGTTGTGAAAGCACTATTAATCTTTTCTTCATTTTGCAAATTAAACAAGCCCTGTAGTCGTCTCCACCTTGTAGATTTTTACCCAGTTTGTCTAAAGTGACATCATTTTCAGAGAGTAAAAAAGTGCAGGTTTGACAAATGAATTAAATATTTAGGATCACATTTGAATGTGTGTGTAATATTGATGGTGGGAAATAGTATTTGACTTGTCAGGTGCACCTTCTAAAAATCTAACCATTAATTTAAGATGATTTAAAAGGTTTGTTTACTTCATCAATGCGTTGTAATCACCATTCAAGAAGCCAAAAAATGTTATTTTTCATGTAAAACTCAAACTGTAATTCTAAAAAAAACAAAAACTGATTTAAATCACTCACATCTGTTACTTCTCCCTATCACGCCCTGGAAAATACTGGAATTTTGTAAAATATATCATTTAGATTTGTCCCCATAACATTTTGGAAATTTAAATCCTGATTTGTGTTTTCAAAAGTGAATCAAGGTGTATTGATTATTGGCTGTCTCTTGCCAAGATGGCAGATACTTGTTTATTGGTGTAATTTTTCCCTATAAAAAAAAAAAAAAAAAAAAAGGACCACAATTATTTTGAGTTGTGCCATCATTTAGTCATGAAAGTGAGTATACTTTGAGTTTTATTAAAAACTAAAAACAGACAACCAGGGAGGGAATATGACAGCTTTGTGGCCAATGTTGTACATATAGGATTTAGCTGACTATGTAATCGATGAAAACAACAGTCAGGGTTTAGTTTCATAAAATACTCAAACTCAACTGCATGTCTTGTTTTACACTGCCATTGTGATTGTACACACAAAAATGAAAGATATAGTGTAGTTTCAGTTATTCAGTACATCTATTCCCACAGTTTCTAACCCTGTATCCACTTCCAGACCAACTTGACAACCTATATGGCTTCAAACTTCACTAATTGTTTTTTCTTTCTTTTTGACAGATACATTGCTAATCAAAACAGACTGTATGAAATCAATGACAACAGTTTGAGTCACTACATAAACCTCAGAAACCTGTAAGTACCATTCAGTATGCTTTTAGTGTTTTACATCGAAGTGAAATATATTTTTAACAACCCTATATTTTACCCTTCAACAGAACAGTGATGAAGACCAAATTGACATCTATATCAGCAGATGCATTCTACAACAATACAAGACTTCAATATGTGTAAGAAGCCTTTTAAAGGTGCTCTTTAGTTATTTCATTGTTTCATTGTTCACAAGTAGTATTTTGATTGTTTTTTTCCCCCTTTTAGAAATCTCAGAGACAATAACCTAACGACACTGTCATGGAAGACATTTCAGAACTTTAACATATCCTATTCGTAAGTGTCATGTGTATGTAAAGTTGTCAGTACAGCTCTCTCCATGAGTGCAACCCACAGAGTTTCTCATATGCCGAGTTTTTTATTTATTTATATGTCTAGGCTCCTCCTGTATGGAAACCCTCTGGATTGTGTTTGTGAGAACTTGTGGATAAAAATGAGGCTCCTAGAAGAACCTGAGAGTCAAGATCTGAAATGCAGAGACAAAAGAGGAGTACCAAGGGCCTTTGCCACTCTCACCCCACCGGACTGTGGTAATGTGAAACCATGTTATAATAAGCAACGCTGTCTATCTGATATTGAACGTTTAGAGAAGTCATTGCTGAAGACTGAAAATAGAGGAACAAAGACAGACACAAATCTATGTAAAGTTTTATATCTAGTCAGTTGGTCAATTTTGCTGTTGGCTTTTTTCTTGCAGTGGTTCCCCAAGTGGAGGTCAGGCCCACAATTGTGACTGAGATGGAGGGGAGTGATGTTAAAGCTGAGTGCAGTGCCTCAGGCTCCCCTCCTCCTGAGATCCGGTGGAACCTTGATATGATGTCTACTCTGTTCGAGGTGAGCCTTCCTACATCTTTTAGCTTCCTGTTTTAACCTTTGGTACAGGTCTACCACGCTGGGCTCCTGATTTCTTAAGGTGTTGCTGTTTGAGTAGAGTGGAAGAAGTGAGAAACCTCGGGAATGGGATGCCTAATGGTCAAACAAATATTATCAGATGAGCTCCAATGAAGTTTCAAAACTACTTCTGTACTATGGGATGAAAGTCGTATTAGAGCTGTAAACTTGATACTTGGACTCAAGTTAGGCTTCAAAGGTGAGTTTGGTGATAGTCTATAGTTTTCTTTTTCTTAACAAATCCCATGAAAAGATCCAAACCAAATAACAAATGAATCCTATTTACAAGTATAGTGTGTGTAGCCAAGGCCTGATGTAGCCTATTTCCATTAGCTTAATTATGGTCAAAATTACACATCAGTGAGCCACACCTTTGCACTAGGTGTCATGTTCCTTCATTATCATGAATATCAGGATTTATTTTGAGGTAGTCCAACGTACAGCACCCTATACTGCCATAAATACTAATGTTTGTTAAAAACTACACAGCCCACCTGTTTTATGAAATTACTTAGCCTCTTTCAGAAATGAGACTATATATCTGTAATCTGTTTTTAAAGATGTACCTCTTTACTAAGCCTATGGATTTATAGTTGTCTGCCAAAGCAAGGTAGGGAAGTCAGAGAGTATTGAGAGACAGACAAAAATATTGTTAATCTTGATCTTTTCTGGATCTGTTGATAATTTAAAAAATATAGTGTGACTAGACTTATCTTGTAAGTCACAAAAAGGATGTGCTGATACTTATCTTGGACTTCACTACTTGACAGCTGCAAGCGACTTGAGACTCAAAAGCAAAAACATATAAGTCAGAGCAAATGACTTCAAATGTTCATCCATTACCTTTAGCTTACAATTTTAACTATATCCATTACTTTAAGCTGACAACGTCAACTGTTCATCCACTATATAATATAGCTAACAACTTCAAGTGTTTATTGATTACTTTTTCTTTTCACTAACTACTTCAACTGTTTATCTATTACTTTTATCTAACTACTTCAACATTTATGCCTTACCTTTAGCAAATGACTGCAACTGTTTATCCATTACTTTTAGTTAACTACCTTAACTGTTTATCCATTACTTCAACTGTTAACCCATTACTTAGCTGTTGCATTATTTAGCTAACTTTTTTAACAGTATTTTTGTTTAATTAAGCTATATTAATTATTTATTAGCTATGTACTTTTACCTTTTTTGCTTGCTTATTAACTACTTTTCATGTAATATCAATTGCATCATGGTGTGTGTTAAAACTCAGCCTTTTGTAGCTGGTAGTTTACCGGTTATTGTACATAAACTAAAGGTCAGCATCACACCAATTTTACTACTGTATAATACAAGTACTAATGCTGTGTTTACAGATTGATCCTTTGGATAGCAGTCTCACCTTGTCAGGCCTGTCTCCTGATGATAATGGCAGGGTGATCATATGCAGCGCTGAGAACATGGTCGGTCAGATGGAGGCCACCCTTCAGCTGAATATTCTCTGTAAGAGCTCTCACTTCTCTGTTTTCATCGACTGTAAATGTTAACCAGCCATAGCATTCATATTTAGAAAGTACATTTTCATCTGTAAATTTAATTAGTCTAATTTCCTCTGAGGTTATTTTCTAAATTACTTCTCGTAGACTTTTTTTTTTCCAGTGGAAGCAGAAGGCTCCTCAGTGTGTTATCATTACTGTCTCTCGGCAGATCTTATTGACTCTCCATGTTTTCTGTCCATAACTCTTCCTCCTGTGAAGCTCCCCGTGCCTTGCTATACTCTTCTGCTCATGTAATACCTCATCTCTCCTCATTCTCCTCTTCCATGTTTTCCTGATGTCACTGTTCAAATGTTGTGTGACCAAACTCTCTTCTCTTCCCCATACTTTTGTTCACCATCTACATCTCCTCTCTTAGCCCATAATTGTTGCTTTTCCTACTGGCTTTTCCTCCTGGTGTTTATTTCCTATCATCCCGTGATTACTCTTCCTCTACTGTTGCCTCCGTGTCAGTTGCCCCCGACATCCAGGAGCTGCTGGAGCCAAAGCGGGACCACCACTGGTGCATTCCATTTAGCGTGAAAGGGAACCCCAAGCCTGAGCTGCAGTGGTACCACGAGAACGTGCCTCTCCAGGAGCAGGACTATATTCGCACCATGATCCACGAGTCCACTGAGAGCGAGTACCACGGCTGCCTGCAGCTGGTGAACCCCACACACATCCACAATGGTGTGTACAGGCTGGTGGCAAAGAATGAGTACGGCCGGGACGAGAAGAAGGTCGCTGCCCAGTTCATCGACCCGCCTTACAATCATACAGGTCTGAATAAGTTGTCTTTTTACAGGGTTCATTCAGTGGGTAAATCTTTTCTGAGGCTGGTTTCTGTTTCTGAAGCTAACATTTACTCTTTTTTTTTCTTTTTAGTAGAAGATCCCATGTACTACTGTAAGTAATGATTCAACTTTATAAAACCAACAGCAGTTATAATTGCTACCTTGATAATAACTGTATAAATAGTTCAATTTAAATTAGCTTTGTTCCATGTTCTCTCCTCTTTTGGTCTGTGCCTGCATCTTTCTTCTGCCCAGACACTACTGGTAGGTGTTTTCATTTCCCAGGATTACAATAATATAACATACATCAGTCAGAACAACAGAATACAAAATCAGATGTAATATTTTTAAATGTTGAGACAAGCATTTTAATTGATAACTCTTTTCAGAGCCACCACTCCCACCAATGGAGGACAGTGTTGCAGTAAGTGATCCTTACCATCTTAAACAGCGGTTCCCAACTTTTTGACACATGGCCTCTTAAACACAGACATGTTTATTTTCACAGGTTGCAAAGGAAAGCAGAGAAAAGTCTGAAAAGTTAAAATAATTTTGTGTTGCATAAATATTTTTCTGCATTTATATCCTGTAAATAATGTCACAACTACTCAGATTTAACTTGTGGCCCCATGTGGGCATCCTGGCCATCAGGTTGGGAACCACTGACCTAAAGGATGACAGGCATTGTTTTTAGCTAGAGAGATAGATAGATAGATAGATAGATAGATAGATAGATAGATAGATAGATAGATAGATAGATAGATAGATGGATGGATGGATGGATGGATGGATGGATGGATGGATGGATGGATGGATGGATGGATGGATGGGTGGGTGGGTGGGTGGGTGGGTGGGTGGGTGGGTGGGTGGGTGGGTGGGTGGATGGATGGATGGATGGATGGATAGATAGATAGATAGATAGATAGATAGATAGATAGATAGATAGATAGATAGATAGATAGATAGATAGATAGATAGATAGATAGATAGATAGATAGATAGACAGACAGACAGACAGATAGATGTAGGTGCAGCTGTAACAGGGCTGTTTCAAACAAGCGTGTCTTTTTTCTTTTCCCTTTCCAGGTGTATGTAGTTGTGGGAATCGCAGGGGTTGCTTTGACCGGCTGCGTTCTGATGGTGATCATTCTGAAATATGGAAGAAACTCTAAATTTGGTATTAAAGGTGAATGAAGTTTCTTAAATCGTAAAAAGGTGACTCTGTAACAGTATACTTGACCACCAGCCCTCAACACCCCACCTCATTTAATCAGCAGTATATAAATAGTTAATAATTGATTTTTTTAGCATACTGTAATGCAGTGTGTTATGGTATACTGTAAGGATATTTTTGAGCATAGATTTTGTTGTATATAATGAAGTATTTCTTATTGAATTTGTCAACAATTCTTAAAGAAATATCCATAACTAGTGTATAAACACATATTGAAAGCTTGTGCTGTATATTGTAGCTGTATGATTACACACATGCACAAATTATTACAGTGTGTTATAAAGCATTTATTTAGTTTTAACATACAACAAAACTGTTTATAGTAAGTTACTTATTTTGTGTTTTGTTTCGGCCACCACAAAACACCATTATTTATCTTCCAGTAACACATATATAGTACAAAAACAACAGAGTTAAAGTTATAAGTTCTTCAGTGTACTTTCAAACAACACATTCATAAGGAAAATTTCCAAATCAATCATACACGTAATTTAATTTTTCTAAACTCATGAAGGCAATTGTGTTATATTATGTTATTAAGCATTCATTAACTGTTAATACGCACGTTATGGATGCCTCATAAGAAGAGTAATATTTGACAGATACATTAATAAACACTTGAAATGTCCTTATATCTGCTTACAGATGCATTATAGTTCATATATACTGCTTATAAATGCTAATTTAAGTGTTACTGTTGAGTCAAAGCTTATTGCAGTTTCTGTTACATTATTGTATGAATGAATGTACAGTGAGTTGAGGGCTCTCATGTTGATTCAGGATGACACCTGCTCATCACCATGTTCTGATATCTTTTGGTCACTACACAAATCTGTATTTACAAGTCCCTCTATCCTTTTCTCCCTCCAACCCTCCTCCTCTTCCTCCTCCTCCTCCTCCTGCTCCTCCTCTGCCTCTATGGCCATGATCTCCTCGCTTTTGATCTTTGTATCTCTTCAACCTATGACCACCACCCTCCACTTCTTCTCCGCTCATCTCACTCTTTCCTCTTCTCCTTCTCCTCCTCCTCTGTGGCTCCCTAGGCTCCTCCTCAGTCATCAGTAATGACGATGACTCCGCCAGCCCTCTTCATCACGTCTCCAATGGCAACAACACCCCGTCGTCATCGGAGATGGGTCCAGACGCAGTGATTATTGGGATGACAAAGATTCCTGTCATTGAGAACCCACAGTACTTCCGTAACTCTGGCAGCATGCTGAAATCTGACACGTGTGAGTTACCGCCTCGCTCGACAAACGTCTGGTAACCTGGACCTTTTCTGATAAATCCATGAAGGGATCACTGCTGGACGCCGTATTTATTGTCAGCATCCTGCTGCATTGTGATAGTGACTCCTGCTCTGTTGTGTGACCGGACCGTTAGCCTGCAGATGAAGTTCAGACACACAACCTTGTTTACAGAAGGCTTAACTCAGCAGAGTGAACGCTTCTCACTTTGAGACACACATGCATGTAGTTCATAAAATGTTACATACATTTGCTCCAGTTTATATAAATGTAAATGGAATATCAGTGGGTTTTGGACTGTTCATTAGACACATCAACAACTTTTTTGCAATTATTATTCTTAACCAAACAGCTATTTTTCATACTTATTGGCCAAAGATAAGGAACTTGTTACCCCAAGGATGGCTATAAAAAGACAGGGTTCCCAATGCTTCCCAAAAGCCTGGGAGAAACAATGAATGATAGTTTTCCAATATATGTATAGTTGAATGCAAGACGAGGTAGAATGAGTTTTCCTGATAGTAATCTGAACCTCATTCCAGTGAAGACAAAAAGCGCTTTACACACTCCAACATTCACACTAAAAGATGCACATACACCCTTGAGATTGATTTGTCTTATTTTGTCTCAAAGTCGTCCAGCACATCAAGAGACACAACATTGTACTGAAGAGGGAGCTGGGGGAAGGAGCCTTTGGGAAGGTCTTTCTGGCTGAGTGCTACAACCTGACACCAGACCAGGAGAAGCTCCATGTGGCAGTCAAGGTACAGATCTGGAAGCCGCTCGTTCGAATAATCAATGCACTTGTCATTCAGTTAGTGACTTCTATTGACTAGATGTACATTCTTGTACATAATGCTTCTCACGTTGTGTCCTTGTCTTTGTGTCTCTGCTTTTTGGTAAGACTCTGAAAGAGGCCAGTGAGAGTGGCCGGGCGGACTTCTACAGAGAGGCCGAGCTTCTCACCAACCTGCAACACGAGCACATTGTCACCTTCTACGGAGTGTGTGTGGAGAGCGACCCGCTCATCATGGTGTTTGAATATATGAAACATGGTGACTTAAACAAGTTCCTCAGGTAGGATCATTTAGATCTTTATGAATACTTACATGTGTTAACGGAATAGTTTGACATTTTGGGATATACAGTTACTTGCTTTCTTGCTGTGAGATAGATAAGAATATGATGCAACTCTCAAAAATATTTTTCCATTAAGTATGACGCTACAGCCAGCAGTTGATTAGCTTAAATGTTGATTAGCATTAAAACTGGAAAAAGGGAAAGGGACATTTTTTAAATGACTGGTTGCATCCCCTAAAGTGCACTAATTAAGAAGTTATATCTGATTTGTCTAATTTGTTTAAACTGTACAAAAGCTAAATTGTGAAAATGGCAAGTTGAAGTTGGAGTTATGTGCCAGGCTATTTCTTGTACAGGAACATTTATTTTGTCAACATGAGTTTGCCAGGCAACCTGCGGTGACTCCAGAAAGTCACTGCTTTCAGCCAAGAAATAGTGATGTATAATCCCCTGTAAAACCACAACTGGTCATTTTTTCACTTGGTTTTTGGAGATTAAAGAAATGAGATATAACATGTTAATTTGTGAGCCATAGATCTGCTGGTGGACATATGTTGTTACTGTTAGATAAGAGTCCAGCTAACTGTTTCCCAATGTTTCTTGTCTTTGTGCTAAGCTAAGCTACGCTAACCGGCTTCTAGATGTAATTTCATGGTTTCTGTAGAGATATGAGAGATGTTGCGACTTTCATTTTTAACTCTCAACAAGAAAGTGAATAAGTGCATTTCCCAAAATGTCAGTGTGATCATGGAAAATGAGGATATATTTTTGCAATATGAAATTTGTGTAGTGATAGAAGTCTTTATTTTTTGCAGTGAAATCTTAGTTATAATTTTATTATCATTGAAGCCCTGACTAAGTGTTCTCTGGTGCAGGTCCCACGGTCCTGATGCTGTGCTAATGGCAGACGGTCAACACAGCATCCTGGTGGAGCTCACCCAGTCCCAGATGCTGCACATTGCCCAACAGATTGCTGCTGGCATGGTCTACCTGGCCTCCCAGCACTTTGTACACAGAGACTTGGCTACCAGGAACTGCCTGGTAGGAGAAAACCTGCTGGTCAAGATAGGAGACTTTGGCATGTCCAGAGATGTTTACAGCACAGACTACTATAGAGTGAGTCCATATAATTTCTGCTAATTTTCTCACCTTATCTAGCCCCCAGTCTCACAACACACACTTCTTCTGATATACACACAGAAATATGGAAATGTACCCACATACGCACAGTCTCAAATATGTAATCAGAATTTTATTCCAGTTTTGGTCTTAAATAACTGCAGCTGCAGAAATGACACTTTTTAACCAGAGGTATTTTATCTGTTTTCAATACCATTTAAATGCAAATTCTATAATCTGCATAAAATTACTGTTTCTATGGTAATAAGGGCCAACAATGCAAAAAATGCATGGGCAGTTTTTCTTTTTCTCTGGGCAAGGCGTTAGCCTAATACTTGTGTTCACTGTGCATGAAGGCATCATCATGTTAAACTATGCAGGAGTTGTATGTGTGAGAGCAGTTCCACAAGAATAGTATGAACGCATGGAGAAGATTTTTACACTTTTGCACTTTTTTAAATAAGTGCTTAATGCTACAATATAGGCCAATGAAAAAAATCATGTAGAGGAGCAGATGGATGGATTTTATTCCCTCATTGTTTGTTTCTCAGATCCCAGCTTGAATCCCACAGTGCCCTCTGCTGCCCGAAGCCCAGTCAGAAATCTAAACACACAAACGCAGCTCTGAGATGCATTTTTCTGCATTAGATAATATCACCAAAAAGAGAGCCTGTCACCAACTGCTGATGTCAACTGTTTTCATCAAATAGAAAGCAAAAGCATTATCACAGCTTACAATAACAGCCTGTTTTATGATGTCTCTAATGCGGCTTTCATTTTGCAAATCAAAGGGAATCTTGTAATAAATTAGATTAGCCAAGAAAAATCATCAAAATGTCATTACATTTGTGAACATTTGGTTTAGTAGCGGATACATTAGCTTCGTATAAAATTACAGTTGTTCACCCAAGTTGACCTGCTGCTTATGTGGAGTATAAAATTCTCTGAACAGGTGATGCACAATAAACATGTTACAAGTAAAACTGCATTAGTTGATTAATCATCAACTATTTTGATAATTGAACAATTGTTTTAGTGATTTTTTACAGCAAAAATGCCAAATATTTGCTTGCTCCAGCTTTTTAAATGTGAGGATTTTATGATTTTATTTGACAGTTAACTGAATGTCTTTGGGTGTTGAACTGTTGGTCGGACAAAACAAAATATACAAAGACATTAACCTGGGCTATATGAAGTTATATCAGGCATTTTTCACATGTTTTTTCACATTTTATTTATTACTGAAACGGGAATCCGGATGCCATATTTGATTTTAACCCTGGAAAGGATGGTGCATGTGAGTTTATGTTTCACCAAGTATGGTGATGGGCTTGAAAGGTTGACGATTGGGGAGGAGAGTAAGAAAGGTCAATTATTTAATTAGATAGTAAATGAATCCAGGATGAATGAAACTGTCATACAGTTAGTAAAAAAAAGTAAGTGATCTAAATTAGTTGCTCACTATAAAGAATGATTTAAGTGGTGTTAATGGCTAGACGTCACCTATTTTTACTCATATATGTATAATCATGATAGGAGAACTAACAGTGGGGTAATGCACAGTATAAATACCCCTATAATACAGTCAGTATAACCAGCAGCTGTTAAGTCTTCAGCAGGCTATGTTGTGCTGGTTTCTGATGGACATTGTTCTCCTCTCTCTGCAGGTGGGCGGTCATACGATGCTGCCAATCCGCTGGATGCCCCCAGAGAGCATCATGTACCGGCGGTTCACCACAGAGAGTGACGTGTGGAGCCTTGGCGTGGTGCTGTGGGAGATCTTCACCTACGGCAAGCAGCCCTGGTACCAGCTGTCCAACAATGAGGTCAGAGACACACACATTTACATTACAAACTATTCCAAAGCTTTTTCAAATTTCAACCTAACCAAGACAGGAAATTATTCTAATTGGTGGAAAAGTGATCAAACATTGAGCCAGTTACTGGAAAAATTATAATTCATATTTTGGTAATATTTACCTAATTTATTGAGATTAATCTGACAGAGAACATGAAGTGAAGGGCCTGTAATAAAAAGTTATTAATTGATATTAAAGTGGAATTTTACACATAAATATCAATGTGCTCATGTTTTGTAGTATTGAACTTCAATATAATAGATAAGTGTTTTTTGATCTTGCCCCATGTGAGGGACCAAAAGCCTGGATAGCTCAACCTCTGCCAACCTTATGACGCCCCTAAATTTATGAATTACTCCAATGTTGTTTTCATTTTTATATATTTCATGTCATCTACTCTCTAATTTCATTGGCAATATTTGTGGGGGCGTTGCTGCACTGCTCTCAGAGTCAAATCACAGGCAATTTATTGTCACCCTGTATCCTGCAGGTGATTGAATGCATCACCCAGGGCCGCGTGCTGCAGCGGCCCCGCACCTGTCCTAAAGAAGTGTACGACCTGATGCTGGGCTGCTGGCAGAGGGAGCCCTACATGAGGCTGAACATCAAGGAGATCCACAGCATGCTCCAGAGCCTCGCTAAGGCCTCCCCCGTGTACCTGGACATACTGGGCTGACGCACCAGTGCTCGTGTATGTATTTAGTGTGTGAGAGCATGCATGTGTGTGTGAGCTGGGGCTTGGGTTTGTGGACAGTCTGCACATGATGAGACTGAGAGGAGAGCAGGAAATAAAAGCAGTGTGAGTGTGTGAGTGCCTGCGTCTGTGTACAGTATATGGCTGTAAATGTTACTGTAAATGCTAATCGTCCGTGTCCTCATCACATTGAAAAAAAGCCTTAAATTTTGAGTGATTTTGTTTTGCTTTACCTTTTTTTAAATAAAAAAAAAATCCGTTTGCTGACTTTACAGAGGCATGATTCACAAATGGAAACCAAAATGCATACAGGATTATGTAACGTTATCCAAACTGTCCACACTCCTATATGTTGAAGGTATAAACATAAATAAAACCCAATAATCATTGATTACATTGATTACTGGGTTATTGTCTATATTCAATGCATTAAACAATCACTCTAATGTATTCCATATTTGCTGGAAAAAAACAAAGGGAAAATGTGGGAATGTGTCTCCTCTATACTGGACAATGAATGGACTTTGTAGATAGAGCTTTCTCTTCTTTCATCAGTGTCATACAGAGCAGCATTTTCTGTTGGAAGATAAACATTGAGGCACAGCTGAACCTTTTTTTTTCTTCTTTTATAAATCACAGACAATTTTAATATTTGTAGAATTTATAAATGTTCATTTAAATCTGTGCTTTCTGAGCCATCTACAGAACCTTCCGCTTGTCCAAATTTTAAACATATGTGTATATTTTTATACACATAAGTTTAAAACAATAGTGTGAAAACCCATATTCAATAGATTCTAATAGATGCCTGTGTCTGTCATATAAATAACCCAGAAAGTCCACTGAAGGACTGCCCGATGTAGAACAAATGGTGAGGATGTAAAACACAAGGGCACATAGCATTTCACACCTGTTCTCTTTAAATAATGCCACCATCATTTGTCAAAATTTCTGTAAATGGCATATTTTTCACTAAAGGTCATCTATCTTTACAAAGTGGAGTTTTAAATGTTGTTAAAGAGTGCTTTACCCATTCCGCAATCTTTTCATTTGATGTATCTAAAGCACAGAGAACGAGGACTCGCAGATGTCGAGCTGTTTGTTTTGTTTGTTTGTTTTTTTTCATTCACCAGCAATGCCGTTTCGCAGATCCTTGTTGTTTGGTGGCCCATATCTGTACGTGATGTGGTTGTGTGTGCATCTTCAGACACACGTAATGAAATGTTGTGGCTGTCGATGAGATTGTGGTTATGATTTGAGGAGAGAAAATGAATTTATGTGTCACCTGCATTTTTTGCATAAATTTCCACGCAGGATTGAGATGGCATTTTAATGCACTATTATATGTTAAATATACTGAGGTTTAAGTGTGGGGCTTCTTTTTTCAGCACTTTTTTGTGTGTATTGGCGTTGATAATTGTTTATTTGTTATTTATTTACATTACAAGAGTGTACTTTGAATCTTAAATTCTATATAGGCGGCCAAGTAATTGAGACCGACTGATGCTGCTCCTCATTCTGGGCAGCAGTGAAGCACATTTGTACAAAGAGAGGACCTAAATGCTTGAAAAATGGTTAGTTCATTTTCCAAAATGATCTTCAATAGGCTGGTTTTCTTGGAAAAAAGAGGCTGAAATATTAATGCAGTTGACAAGTGCAAGTACACACTCCTGTATTCATCTTTGCAAAAAAAACAGCCACCGTTACTCATTCATAATAACCATCATGTATTTCCATATGGAGGCATAAAGCAGTACGGCTCTTTGCTGAGACTATAAGTTATGTTAAGTGCACTTTGTAGCGTAACTTAACCCCCCCCCCCCCCCCCCCCCCCCAAATGCACAACCTGAGCCGCAGTGCTCAGCTGACCACTCTCCACTTCAACCCTGACTGTATTCAATAACAAAAAAAAGAAAAATCATTTCACCTTTGCTCTGCTGGCCATGACTGAAGCAACTTAGACACAAATTACAGTTTCCGTGTCCCATGTTTTTATTTGTCAGTTCTGTATAATAGTCACGTGTCTGCTGTACATATAATTGCTGTCCATTCTGTACAGTTCTGATATTTGTCTATATGAATAGTAGGCTATGTTTAATAGTATAATCTGTTTTAAGCAGGTATCATGTCAAAACTGTGTGACATCTATTGAAGACAACGTGTTATGGGCCACTGGCAATACATACTATATGTAAATACGATTTTATTCGTGCTACATTGTATAATTTCTTTGTGCTCGTTCATAATACCAGTGAGAATACAATCCTTTTTTGGCAACTTTTGATCTGCAGAGGACTTTCTTTGAACAATGTGTTTTTCTCTGAAGAAGAAGAAGAAAAAAAGAAAAATGATCTCCTCTTTTCCTCTCCACTGTGATGGGGAGCTTACACAGAGGCTGTTTGAGACGCTGTCTGTCTGCAGGAGGGCCGTATAGACTCTGGATCTGATAAAACATCAGGATCCCTCCTAGCTGCCCGACAGGCGTCCCAGCAGACGTGTGGCCGATGGCGAGGAGGTCGAAGGTTGCCTCCTGGCCAACCGCACCACTCAACCTCTGACTGACTGTAGCCTATTTTGATCCTCTTTCAGATGAATAACTGTGACTTTGCATCATGAATAGTATATTATTTTGAATGTAATCTAGAAGGGTCGGGACCTTTTTTGAATGTAATCTATCTTGAGGGGGGGGGGGGTTAATGATTCTTTTGTAAATATATGGTAAAAGAAAAAAAGATTACAGTTTTCATTCCTGTTCAGATAACACATTTTACTTACTGTGTGAATACAAAGAGGAGATGTGTGTGTGAGACTTATGTCTCTGAGTGAGATGATGTGTGTGCATTTGCACATACATCCGTATGCGTGAGTGTGTGTGTCTGTGTGTGTGCTCTCCTGGCAGATCTAATCCTGCTTTAATCAGCCAGTTGTATCAATCAATTCAATGCTTTGTGCATCATGTGAGTAGCTTATCCACAATTAATGGAGATGTTCCTTGTGATACTGTGCATTTAATAAAGGTGGTATGTCTTACAATACACTGTGTAACCTCAGCTTTCTTTATGTTTACATTTTTATAAAGTTTTGAAGAACAATTGCAAGCATATTTGCACATACACCTCTTCGAAGGATAGTCAACACAGGAAATGAGCCTATTTTCATTCTTGCCAAGGATTAGATGAGAAGATAGATACCACTTTTATATTTTTATATTTGTAGCTAAATATGAAGTAACAGCCAGCAGACGGATAGCATAAACTTGAAACATCAGGTCTGTACCAGCATCTCACTAATTAACACATTATTCCTATTGTCTTTATAAAAAAAAGGTTGTAAGTAGTTTTGTTTTTAGCTTCAAACATTTAACAACAGCAAATAAGCATATTCCCTGGGCCTCACTCTTTCATTTACATTTTTGACATAACTGAGATTGAGTCTTTCATCCTTTTAAAAGTATTTTTCCAAGTATGTTTTGTTACTGAATTCTAGTCTCTCTTATGTGTGTGTGTGTGTTTTTTTTGGTGTGTGCAGTGATTCATTTTGTTGGATTTGGCAGAGCAACCAACAAGAAGGCTGAATTGTCTGGTTTTAAAATATATTCACATTCCAGTCAGTCAGCAAAATCCCAAAAACAAACTCCAGATAAGTTTCTAATAATCTATTCTCGCAACAAGAATCACGGACAATCTGTGCGCCACACTGGCTGATTCGCCCCTTTAAGTGTGTTTGACTGTTGCTTATGTTGGCCGGCCACTTTAAAACCAACCAACATGTCATGAAAGGTATCCTGTGGGCACCATTTGTTTCTAACAATAACCATTGAGAAGTGACAGGAACAGCTGCCCTTAAAGGGCCTCACACACAAGGACAAACCAACAGCGACTGCTAAGTGTTCTTGGGAAATATTATTATGCTCATACATGCATGTATTGGATGTTACTGCAGTGTCATTGTAAACACGCACTAGACCAAAAAATCCTTCGTCTACATGATGTGGGACCTACCTTTGTTTTGCAGTGTTAACTGTAAACAGCTCCACCCTGACAGTTGCTCATAGGTGCAGACAGACTGGTGGGACAGTTGCTGGGTCAATCCATCAAGGGTGTCTTCCTCAACAGATTTATCTCATGTCTTACATGAGGGGTCACCTACTGCCCTCTGAGAGGCTTTAGTGTGCCTGCAGCATGAAGAAGAAACCCCACTTTTGTCCTGCATTCATTAACATTCAATAAACCAAAAAGTGTGAGGCAGCGACTGAATGCTGCTCAGCTTAGTACACAAGTGTTATGGTTTTTAAAGCTTTATCATGCTGGATGTGTCTGCTTTCATAATATATTTTAAACTGTTATATGCTATTTTATATGTCTTGTGTTTTCTGAGCATTAAAGACAAAGTTGACCTTAGTTGTAATTCAGAGCAAAGAGTAGCCAGTGTTATATTCAGAGGCTGGAGAGTTCTTTAAACTGATATACTAGATGTCTTTGGTGCACATCGGCAACACACAAACATCTGTGTAATCACAACAACAACACAACGTGCAAAAGTGTGATGGTCTCTTGGTTTCATCAAAAGCTGTGCGCAGTTTAGATTTATTGTATTCTAAATTTACAGTTTAAAAAAAAAGTTTGCCCATGTCTTAGAACCATTATGAAAGTTAACGCACAAATTCAAAATACATCTTATTGTATTTTACACAGGAGGGTAAAAGTATAGGCATGAAGGTGGCATGATTCATTATCAAGGCTCAAAAAGAATCAGAAAACAAACATGAATAAATAGAAAGTGCTATCCTTAGCAGAAAAAAAACAAAACAAAACAAAACTGCAGTGTGGAAAGTCTCAAGCTCCTGTTACCCAGCAAAGAAATGATTCATACAAGCCATCTAAAGCATGTGGTCTGACACTGGCCTGTACATAAGAAGAGTGAATGTCAGAAAATAGTGTGAACGAGCGATGGACAGAGTTGGGCGTCTTATCTATAAATTATGAACTATACGGTGTATACACAGCTTATCACTGAACATAAACATTTAGGAAAAATTCAGAGGCAAGCTCTCTTTTCTTCAGCTCCTAGTAGTCGTAGCTCTGCTGCCCGTTAGTGATCGACATATCCAAACAGTCAGACCTGGACAATCTGGAGCTGAGAGACACAATGCAGCGCTTCTTCAGAAGCTACCGCAGAACCCAACTATTTCCTCTTCATTGTTTGTACTTGCTCAAAAAGAGAACCTAACAAAATATATTGTTAGACGTTAAATTTCAGCATGTCAGTTTTGTAAACTACTCCATTTTTCAATACTTGAAATAACCATTTAAAAACAGTTGAAAGCTTTGGGATATTTAAAAAAAGAAAAAAAAAGTTTTTAATGACAAGGTCATTAAAAGTCATGCACGCTGCAAATAACTGCATGCAGTAGTTATGGTAACCCATCCAAGCACTTTTTATTTATTAATAGTCATAAACACACACAGCAGCTTCATCAGAGGCGCCTATGCCCTCTTGACTTTTGAATGTGGAGTATTTATACGGAGAGCCGTTTGCATGTCACAGGAAGCAAGGGTCTGCCACAACTGCCTGTAACATTAACCTGATAAAGAAAAAAAAAGTTATGTGGATTGATTATCAACTTCATATATATTTTATATATATATTTATATATTTCTCTTCTCTCGCTCGCTCACTCAGTTGCTATTGCGCACTCGCACATTTATCGCACTTGCTCTCATTTATTTTTGTTTACAATGTAACAAAAATGGTGACAGGCCTGAAATTACAATCACCAAAAACAAACTCAGAAAATAGAGGAGGGAGGAAGAGAGGAGGGTGAGGCCGGGAGGACTGCTGCTGTTCGCTGCCCATCACTGACAGTTGCAACACAGAGGACACAGTCTGCTTGATGCTCGGACATCAAAGAGGAGGCGGCGGAGGCTCCTTCCCCGTAGAGCGGCTCTCTCTGAGCTGGAGGTTCTCCAGCGCCACATCTAAAGGCATGATATCCACACAGCCCATGGCTCCGAAGTCGGCGAAGTCTCGGCGTTCGTCCTCGTCGGAGGAAGAACTCTCTTCGTGCATCAGCGTAGACAGGAGCAGCTCCTGGACGAACAGGCTGCGGTCTGCGCGCTCTCCTTCTAGAAACTGCCGCTCTGCTTCGGACATCTTAGGTTCATTCAACCTGGTGAAAACAGTTAACATCAATTTAAATACATTCAGGTGATACACTTCGAGTTAAAAATGTTTTTTTACTCAGGCAAATGGAACAACAGACAGAAGATAAGCTGGTCAATTTCCTGTTAAATTATGATTTAGACTACCAAATAGTGAGGAACCACTGATTATTTAGATTTTGATTATCTACAAGTAATCATACAACTCAATTCAGTTTGAAGATTAGTATTAAGATAGAGGTTTGGTCAATAGTTTTGTTATAAGAATGACAAGTGTCTTCCAAGTTTTTTTCTATTTTTGGCCTTTTCTAACTTAGAAACGCTAAATGTTTTTACCAAAATACGAGTGTTAACAAGCCATTTTAAAAATGATATGGCGGTTCATATTCTGTATTTTTCCTGTCATGAAAAGACAAAAACCAACAATGACCTTGATTCTACTCTCAAATACTATGTGTGCACCCAAAGCCTGATATATCTTATTCCTCTGTTGTTGTACAAAAACTATTAAAAATATACAGATGAGCCACAGTTACTTTGGGTGACATGTTCATTCATACCATGAACACACACACTGTACTTGAGTCAAATCCCATATTCACTGTCCTGGTGCCGGAAACATTTACTAGTGCACCAAATCTGTGACTGAAAATAGCCTCCAACAAAAAATTACCCCTGTTTGAGTGACATTTGCCAAAATCTAGCATCCAGCAATTTGTGAGCAGTTTTTATAGATTTATGTCTTCAGAAGGAACATTATGGCTGGGGACTAGAGCTGCAACTGATGATTATTTTCATTATTGATTAATCTGCCAATTATTTTCTCACATAACAATGTAGTCAATGAAATGTTAAAAATAGTGAGACAATTGACAGAACATTCACAAATATGTTAAAAGGTGGCCACAGTGATACCTTCAATCTGCTTGTTTTGTCTGACTAACAGTCTCAAACCTTAAGATTCAATTTACTGTCACATAAGAAAAGAAAAACTGAAAATCGTCACATTTGAGAAGCTGGTAATCTTTTGCTTGAAAAATGTCTGAAACAGTTGCAGATTAATTTTCAACTAATAAATGAATCAACTAATCGTTGCAGCTCTACTACGGGACATTTATAAGAGCAGGACAAACACAATGGTTTATTTTTGTCTTTCAGTGCTTGTTTTCCTCTCTCTAAGACCATGTTTAGCACACATGATCTTTGTTGAAACTGTCTCGTAATCTCTCCACAGTGTGTTTGACGGCACATACAGTATAAACAATGAATAAGCAAAAACTAGTTTTCCAGCCTGTAAAAGCTACTGACTCACCGTGCTAATAGGAACTGGGAGCTGTGGGACGAGGACGAGGGATTGCTTTCACCCACGGTGGCAGAGTTGGCAGTGGCTGTGCTGGGTGGAGGGATGGTGTTGCCAGTGTTGCCTGGGTTGTTGCTGCGTCGTGTGGCATGGCGGCCCGTCTCCACTTGCTGTCGTGCTGCTTGAGCCTGCTGCCGCTCCAACTGCAGTTGCATCTGGAGCTGCTGGAGCTGGGAGGCTGAAGGCCCTGATGAGTTTATTTGCCCCCCTGCTGCACGCCGTACACCTGACAGCTGAGACAACAACTCTGCAGGAGACACAACAAAAATGGGCTCCATTGTTGGATGTTTCTAAATAAGTCATGATTTCAAATGCATTCACTGCAGAAACCTGTAGGAAGATGCAAAATAATACAGAGACTTCCCAAGCTGTGGTCTGACATATTTATTTGACTTGACATGCTGAGACTATTATGTCTTTTTCTAAAGAAGTAGTGCGGGAAGAATAGATTAAAATAATAAAAAAGCTAATTTCTTTCAAATGTGTCTCACTATTAACAATAGATTCTACCCTGGTAAACATACATTGATAACAGTCTATACAAAAAACAGTATAGAAAACTGTGTCTGTATTAGTGTCAAAACTGTGCTACACATGGACAGAGATATAAAAACTAATGAATAAAAACATCTTGCTATAAAAAGGACTTAAATATGCCTTTGATGATTAAACAATTTGTTTACAGCATATGTGAAGGCTGTTGGTTAGCTGACAGAAATTTGCATATCATAGCAGGTGTTTTGTATAAAGTTTTTTTTGTAATGTTTTTCTGTACACAACATGAGTCTACTGTAATTAACTTTATTACTGAGTTTTATGGTTGTAATTACTTAATGTACTTTCTGTGAGTTCAAAGGTTTGATGAAAAAATGCTGACAGAACAGAAACAAGTATGCAAAGAAAATGTTTAACTCAGTTCAGTATTTGATATAAATTCACCTGACCACACTAACAGGAGTACAGAGAGACTGTGGAGTAAACTGCTATACCCCCTGAATCTCACCTGCAATGGGGTCCATTGCTTCTCTGTTACTGGGGGTGTAAGTGGAGCTTTGTGATGAGGAGGATGAAAGTCCCCCTGTAGAGCCGCTAGTAAAGTGCATATTTGTCCGCCGTGCTCTAGGGCCGCCCAGTCCTCGTCCAGGGTGGAACATCCTGCGTACATGCCGAACACTGCTGGACTCATCTTAAACGAGGATTGTTAAGGGTAGATGCTGTAATCTGGTATCACAATCAATATTTTTTGGACATTTAAAAACAATACAGGTAAAAAACATTTAAATGCAGTCACAGAAAGGATATTAAATCTCTTGGTGCTCTGTGTTCAAGTGTGAGGTGAGCTGTAAAGTCATCTGTGACGTGGTTGGGGTCGCCGCCTGGCAAGGCAGCACATATTGGACAGATCTGAAATGAGAAAGAGAGAGTGAGAGCTTCTGTGTTGTGCAGTGGACTTAATGACAAAATCCTGCTTCACAAAATGTTGTCATGATACCCACGCTTCACTTCAGAGGATCAAAATGTTTTCATAAAGAACATTTCACCACAAAGTACGATATATTGAACATAAAAATCAAAAGCATCTATTGCTCACTGCACTTATCTTACAGCGCATAAATAACAGTTTCTATTGCGGTTCTCATTCTCATTATAACAACACAGCAAATCTCTCACTGTACAATAACTGCCATATATACAAACACGGAAATACGTTTCAGACACACTTCCTCTTCAACTGCTGACGTGCTTCTGTTCTTTCTTTTGTTTCATCTTTGAAATAATAATTTAAAAAAAACGGGTTGGCCTCATTCTAAATTATTATTATTCTTATTTTTATAACAACTTCCATGAAAAGACCAAAACCAATGAGCTGATCCTCCTAACAATGTCTGATATACTTTATTCCTCTGTGTTATAGAGGTCCAGCATTGTTCAAAGACTGTTGAAAACACATAATTGAACCACACAGCTGAACTGGGTGACATGTTCCTTTATTACGATGAACGTGGCCACTGTAGTTTATTTTGAGCCAATCAGACTGCTGCTGCGAATACTTACCAGAGCACCAGATGTGTATTAACACACAGCTGAGAATAGTCCCAAACAAATGCACCATTTACTCCTGTGACGTTTGTCATAAACTACAGGACTCAGCTGTTTTAGAAGGAAATTACTGAGCTGCCCCACAAAATCAAAGTATACATTTGTGAGCAGTTGATAATAATAAAAATCTAAAATAACGACCATCTTATCCTTTAAACCCTCACTGTGACACACAGACACTCCCTGCTCTAACTACTAAGCACAAATACTAGTTGGCTCCACTTGTTGGCTCCAAAGGTCACTTTATTTTTTTTTCTATCACCGCTAGTGGAGCTGCTGTTGGTCCACAGACGACCTGCGAGTCTGCAGCTGGTTTGACCCTTTGCCTCACTTGACTCAGCAGTGGACAATGCTAATAACTCTCTGACTACAGGTAATCCATAAATGTCTTCAAGCGTGTGCGTTCTGGGAAGTCATTTTAGCTCACTGGAGGTGCAGCCTCATCTGTAGGGACCCCAGCAGAGCAGATAAAGCTTTTAAAAATTCAAAATATATCAAAGGATGGCAGAAATAAACCGCTGGATACTTGATACTGCTTATAAGAATAAAGACACTTACAAGAATTATTGACATTATTAAGATATCATCCCCATGACTTATAGATTAAATTCTGCTTTAATGTCTATCTATCTATCTATCTATCTATCTATCTATCTATCTATCTATCTATCTATCTATCTATCTATCTATCTCATTGAATTTTAAGTACAGTGACAAAAAAGGCATGTTTTTATCTCTCAAAAATGAAGGTAAATGTAAATATGTGCCGTATACTCACCACCTCTGTGGAAGTCTCTGCATGCTCCGAAGTGACGTGCTCCTGTAGGGACGTCTCTGTGTAGCCCATTTTCCCACAATAAGGACATGTGAATGACTGGGGTTGCTCTACTGAAAAAGTGTCTCCTCCATAATACAAGTCTGCAAGAAGACAGAAGAAAGAAAAAAACAGAGCGGCCATTATTGTTTGTCAATTATTATTTCAAAATATGATGGTGACCGTAACTGCTATCAGGATGAATGATTTGTAATGACATAGTGAGAGGGGACAGTTAAGTCATAAAATACAATTACTGTTTACAACACAGGCATGAGGAATGATCAGTACGCCACACAAGTTTCTGTCTGGGCTTTCCGCCAGGTCCTTACCATAGTCTACCCTGGTTAATATACACTGCATGGGGTGCTCTGTGGTGTGTCTCGTTGTTGTGGCTCCGCTCTCGTAGCACGATGCGCACAGGTCGTAGTCGTAGCAAATTAAACACTTGAACCGTCTTCCTCTAAAGTTCCCTTTTAAACACGCATCACAGCTCACACCTGTAAAATATTTAAAAAAATGAAAAGAGAAAAATGAAAAAGGAGCAAACATGCAGACTTGACAATACAGTTACAAATTCCTTATAAGTGCGCCTGTGAGACTGACTGTAAGAAAGCGATCTCTATTTGTCGGTCAGTCTCACTTACACATGAGCATGTGTTTTGGAGTGGCACCAACCCACAAAGTGCCAGCAGTGAAGAAGTCTGGCATTCCTGTGAACTTCTCCAGCAACAAAAAAAGCACGACGTAAAACAAGCAGCTGAATTTGAGATTTTGTTTCACACATTTTCAAGAAGAGTATATACTTTTGTGTGTTTGTCTTTCAGTAGATAAACACACAAAAGTATAGATAGGGGGAAAAAAGGAGTAGAGCTATTGCCCCCTCTCTTTATTATGTGAGGAAGTATTCACTACTCCCCAGATACAACCAGTTATTATCTGAGACATCATAGTTAGCATTATGCATAATATTTCAAACCTTGCTGACATTTCCTTTTAAGGGAAAAAAAAGCATCTTATTTGGCAAATGTTGGATAATAGGTAAGCAAATACTTTGGGGAATTTCCTCTGTTGACTTTTCTGATATTTTGCAGCAAAAAAAAAGAAGCTTCAAAATATAAAAAAAAAAAATTTCCACAAAACTGTAACATTTTATTAACAAAACAAACCCAGTCCTGAACAAATAAAATCAACCTGGTAATAAACAGTTATCACCTCTGCGTGTTGATTAAAGGTTTGGTCGCACCATGGGAGGTTTTAAACAGAGGGTGAGTGCAATAAAAAACAAAAGGTGTTCGTTTTACCTGAATAGTGAAGAAACACAATGTGGCTTGATGAATGCCTTCCTCACTCACTTATTCACTCACAAATGAAACCGTGTCTGCCTTTGAGGATCTCTGAGTGTCCTCGCTCTCAAAACTAGCCTGTCCACTTGTGGGGTTAATTAAACAAGTCCCTTTGTTGTCCATCTATTTAAAAAAAAAAGGACGGGGCTCACAATTTGCCTGACAAGTCTGTCTTAAAAACAAACAGTCAGGGTGTAAAATTAACATTTGCCATTATCATCACTCATCAGCATATCTGGCTACTAAAAAGATCCTTTCATAATGATGGGAGGGGCCCAAAAAAAATCTACAAGCCCTTTTATATGCAAAAATGTATTTCAAAGTTCATTTTGAAGCTTAAGGATTCAAATTAAGTACATATATTTCAACATTACAGTCTTTTTATTGTCAAAGTCCCTCTTCTTTTTTCTTTTTTTACTATACTTCCACTGCAGCTCACACAAAGACTGAATTTGATGCTAAAAAGAAACTTAATGTGACATATCAAACTTCATATGACTCAACTCAAAACTGCTGAAGCCTCCTATATATATATATATATATATATATATATATATATACATACACACACACATATATATACACACACACACTTTTAAATGTAGGGGGGTGGGGGTAAAATTACTGCGGATTGTGGTCCTCATCACATACACTGAAAGTGGCATTTGAAGGGGATCTTTTAATAGCCAGTATGAACAAGAGGAATAATTACAGCCAGGAAAAAACATGTTTTATTATACATATGAACACCTGACCTGTTTTAAGAAAGACTTGTATAAATTGTGAACATTTTAATCTTTGTCCTAGTGTGGCTAACTACTCGTCCTGTGCTCATGTTTACATTACAACATACGGTAGCACCTTTTCTGGAGGTGATAAAACTGGATAACCTCTCGTCTCGACTGGCCTGCTGCTACAACTAAACGATATATACTTCTCGTCTGGGTTTGATGGTTTTAACATGCCACCCCCCCAAAAAACTTAGTCACCCTAGCTAGCCTCCAGCCTATCTACCAGTCAGCTAACTTAGTGACTTACTGATTGGTTTATGCAGAGAGAGCCGAGGCCTCACTCAGACTTTCTTCTTCTTCTTCTTCTTGATGACAGTGCATTCGCTAACAACAGCAGGTAATGTGACCAGACGGGACAGTGTGGCGCTAACATGCGGTTATACTAAAAAAAACATACACACCCCAAAAAATAATATGAGCAGATGAATCTGATAGCGTTATTCTTTATTATGGTCTGTCGTCGTGTGGTTGTGTGTATAAATAATGAGGTTATAAGCAGCGTTAAGTTGCAACACAAACGACTCCTTGTGTTAGCATACATTAGCCTGCTCGCTAGCCCCGGCTAACGCAGCACCTAGCAACAGCTAACTGCTAGCTGCTAACTGCTATGTTGCCTTATCATTGCGAAGCGGCTGAGTCAAGAAATAAAGGTTTGCCTCGATATTAAGACATACGAGACATATGTGTACACTAAAGTTGCTGACAGCTAATGCGTATGCCGGGACTTGCCTGGGAGCAAGCAGCTAAAAAAAAGCGCAACAACCTCCTGACTTGAATAGGAATTAGCAACAAAAAAAAGCTAGCACAGAAGCTAGCCTGCTCAGGTAAATGTAGCCTCCAAGCGAGACGCTGTGAACGTGTTTATCTACTCACCCTCATGTCGGGACATCCTACAAACAGCGACACAGCCCCTCCGCGGGCTCCCCAGCGCGCTGAACGGGGGACGATACAGTTTTTTTGAGCTACTAAACTGAAAGAAGCCTTCACCCTCGCCTCTTTTTTTCGAGCAAGATGGATCCGCCAGCAGCTTACAGTTTGTTCTGCTTCCCCTCCCAGAGTGACACTTATCGCTGAGTGTTGCGGCGGCTGACCAGCAGGGGGCGCACTGCTGCATTACACCAATTCAGCTGGGACATCTCATTCAAAAAAAAGAAAAAAAATCCAGTATCTATAATTAATCATAATAATTACCAGTGTTGTAACCAGTGGCGATTTTTAGGGGTGATCTGAGTACCCCTAAAAATAAGTAAATTATTATTGCATTGCATTCCCTAAAAATGATTTTATACAACTTTAATTATTTTGCAAGCCTGTCTGTTAGAGATGGGACAAACACTTTTGCTACAGGTTCAAATGGTTGAATTTTAACAGGTCTAAAGTACTTTGGATAGTTCTGTGATTAATATTGTCTTTACTTCAGGGTTCATTAACCATCTCTCTGCAGAAATCGGCTTTATTCTGAACCATTATTATTATACATTATAGTAGACCACTCTATTATGTATTGATGTAATTTACATTATCCAGTGAAATTAATTATTTAGCAGGGGGTTTCAACACTTGCAGGGCATTGTATGTCAAATTCTCATTAGGTCTGATCCTAGAATTGCCCCTGCATGTAACAGCGTTATGTACTTTAATTACAAAATTAATGTTAGTGTAACCTCCTGAGACTCGAGCTTTTGTTTGGTAGGGTGGAGTAGTGTAATATGGGACACCTAAGCTCCAGTGCATTTATGTCTTTTCTACAACATTAAGTGAACATGATTGGTGTTGAATCCAAGCAGGGGGGGTCAGGTAATAGAAATCATATGACTTTGTGTGTGTCATAAATGGCGGCAGGAAAATAGTCAAATATGAAGTACCCCTTGTGAAGTCCACTTAAAGGTCAGTGACATAGGATTTCCCCAAATCAATGTTAAGGATATAACTCTGGCATGAATAAAACAATGTTCTTAATTGTTAAATTATGTTTGTGATGTATTTGATCATCAAATGATGCATAAGCCTAAAGACTAGTGTCCCCGATGTCCCACAAATTCTGAATCCTTTGGCACAAGGAACACTAATATATGTGTATATTATATTATATATGAATACAATATTTAAAAAATGTCTTCTCATTTAACAAGGAAAGATCTTGATAATTTCATAATAATATACAGTGTTGATTTAATGTGTTGGATTCATATTTAAATATGGTACACAAGTCAGAATGGCAAAACATTTCCTACATTACCCTTATCCACCCTATGCATTTTTAATTTCTATTAGATATTTAGGATTAGTATATCTGATAATTACAAAAACTAAGCATCTTTGTCTTTGAACAGGAAGTCGTTTTTGAAAAAATAAAGTCCTCATATGGGGACAATGGATTTATTTTACTGTATAACACAATTAATTCACCAGTGTATAAAACCATTTACTTACATTTACATCTTCCCTTTGCATGAATGATAATAAAATCCCAACATCCTCAAACAAGTACTTCTGGATTAGCAGTGTTGTAGCTTGTTGCTGTTGCTAAAGTAAGTCTAATTTGTACAGCTTTATCAAACTACAAACAATATTTTTGCATAAATAAACAAGTTTCAACCATAAAATCGAATCAGGTTTTATGCCTGGTCCACTTTTGTCAGGGCTGTTGATTGACTCTGCCAAGATGCCTGCCATCTGGTTTTTATACTGATTAATGTATTGTGCTTTTGCTACCACTAGGTGGCACAAAAAAGTATGCACGAACAAGGACAACAGGTCAAAGTTAAGCAGAATGAAATATAAGGTTCAGCAAAGCTAAAATGTAATGTCCCCAAATTCACATTCATAAAACTCTACATCAGTCATTAATAAATGGTTATTTAGTCCTTAAAGAAGAGTGTATTCTATTTATTTATGGAGAAAAAAGACATTTACAATCACTATTTTTTGGTTCAGGAGAACATTTTATATAATATGAAGAATACAGCAACATGTTTAAATTGTGATGGCCTTTACAAAATGTGTATCAGCTGCACAAAAAAAAAGATGTATTTTATTTCTGAGCTATTAACATGTTACTGAATACATATATTGCTGTTTTTAATTATTTAAAATAATTTTTTAACCCTTACATACTGTTCAGGGTCAAATGTGACCAATTTTTACATCCAAGAGCTGTAAAAATACTTTTTTCTTTTAACCTGAAATTTAATTTCTTCCCCTAATGTAACCCAGAATATACATAAAAGGAAATATATTTGACACTTTTCAAAAATGTTCATTTTTCACAGTTAATATAATTCGTTGATATAGCTCTCATGTTTTATGTAACATTGGACCATAATATAGTTTCTTTTATATAGTTTTTTATCATAAAAACTAAAGAATAAACTCTGCTCTGTGAAAGCTTCATTAAGGATAAATCATGTTTATATGTGACTGATGAGTTCTATGAATTATTTGTCGTTCAGAAGTTTGGTATAGAGACTAATTATGTGAGGAAACACTGTGATGAGTCACAATATGAACAATATGTGAGTGTTAATATTTTGTAAATAAAGCATGACGTGGGCTTATTTAGAGTACAAATGGGCTTAAATTATGTCACAGTACCAATTAAGCCCATTGCAGACTAAACTTTTACATTTTATATCCCAAAATCTACATTAACTAATGAAAACATTTTCAAATGAGAGATAAGTCTTGCTTCATAAGAAATGATCTCCTTTATAAATCATGTCAGTATCCATGAAAAACACCTAAACTTAGATTTTGGTGGGCTTAATGGGTACACTTACCCTAACAGCTTAAAACAAAAAGTGAAAAGTAATCAAAATGTAATCAAATGGAATAAGTTACATTACTTTGATGAAGTAATTGAAATAGTTACATTTCTTATTACATTTTAAATAGGGTAACTAGTAATTTGTAACCTATTACATTTCCAAAGTAACCTTCCCAGCCCTGATAATAATAATGCATTTAATTTGTCCTACACTTTTCATCCACATGAATCTCAAAGTGTTACAGTGTTAAAAGCATATAACATGTAACATAAAGAAAATAACTAGAGTTAAGATGAAAAAGCCTTCCTGAATAAAGAGGTTATTAGGACTGTTTTGAAAGAGTCTATGGTCTGTGCTGTCGCCAGATGATTAGGAAGGCTGCAGCAGGTTTGGTGTGGAGCTTGGTCCTGGTGGGCCTGGAGGAGCAAGCTGTTGGCAGATTTGTGTGAAGTTTGTGGTTTTCATTTCAGAAGTTTAACTGCTGGATACAAGATGGCTCATTGTTCACTGAAAAATCAATTCTCAGTGTATGCAAGCTGGACGCTTCAAGTTTCCACATCACACTTGTATAAATTGACTATAGGATCAGTAATGGCTTCAAAACTAGTTGTTATGTCATGAGTCCTGCTTGTAGCCCCACCCCTTAAATTCAGATTTTTAATGAGTACAGAGAAACTTTCCACCGAGCACATAACAGCCATCTAGTGTCTAACTCTGCACATATATCGTTCTGCACAGTGAAGCTCAAAAATTCAACTGTGGGAACAAGATGAAAAAGACATTTTTGAATTGAGTAGCAAAGTAAAAATACTCCATTTCAAGTAAAAGTCCTGAATGAAAAGTCACATAAGTATTAGTAGCAAAATGTAGTTAAAGTACTACAGTAAAAGTAGTGGTTTGATCTCTCTGACTGATACATTATTATATATGACATCATTAGATTATTGATACTGAAGCATCAGTGTAAGAGCAGCATTTTACTGTTGTAGCTGCTGGAATTGTATTATATACAGTTAGCTAGAAGTTTTTGGACTTTTTTTGGTCTTTTTCTCTAATCTTTGTTTTTGGGGAAATATTGGATAATTTGAACATTTATTGAAATGAAACCATGTGAGAAGTTTAGAATGAAAAATGACTATTTTGTGGAGCTGTTCACAACTAATAGACATCTGAAATGTGACCCTGACTACACGCTGTTTTTTGAAAGACATCAAAAGGCAAAAAGGTTGGAAACCACTGGTTTAATCTTTAAACATGTGTTGGATTTAAGAAGCTCGTTATATTACTAATTGTGTCAAATCTTCATCTGAAAAGTAACTAAAGCTGTCACATAAATGTGGTTGGGCAGAAATTACAATATGTCTCTCTGAAATGTAGTGGAGTATAAGTATAAACTAGCATTAAGTCCAAATAAAAGTCCAAAATCAAAGACCAAGTGGACATCTTCAAATTGTTTTGTCCAACCAGTTTTCTAATGATGCAAAACATAGAAAAGCAACAAATTCTTTCATTTGAGCAGCTGGAAGACAATAATGTTTGACTTATTCTGATGAATGACTAAGTGATTAGTCACGTATCGAAATTGCTGGTTATTCATTTTCTGTCAATAGAGAACACAGTGATTTAACTTTGATAGACAGAACATACAGGAGCATCTTTTACATTTTCATCTAGGATATAATTCTTTGAACATTTGTTTCTAAAGAAAAGCGAGAATTGGAGCACATCTTTGTAAAAAGTCTTTATTTTGTACATAAGATTCAGTTCATTTCTGTGCTGATGAGGAAGCATACAGTCCGACAAACCAGTGCATTACAATGAAGACTTCACAGCAGTGTAGGAGGCTGGGGTGGCGCTCACAACTCTCATATTATCCTCACTCTTTATTCTTTACTATTTTCAGAAGTTAATTGAGAGTCAAATCCGAGAAAATGACCCCTGACCACACATTTCCATGAAAGAGAACAAAGAGAAAGTTATGCCGCCACCCTCGTGCATAAGCCTGATGTAGCCGTACAATCTTAAAATGACCAACAGTTACACATTCTGTACGCACAATTTATATCATGTGCTTAATGTCAACAGTGGAGAGTGAGAGCTGAGGAGTGTAAAGATTAATTTAAATATTTTCTTGCTGTCTTCCCTCAGTTTTATCGTATGACAATGAGGGGTAAAAGTCAAGAAAGAGGCTGAAGCTTAATCTCCCCAATATACAATATAATCTATTTTATCATACTGTGTAGCTGTGCAACTTCTCAAAAACAAAAACAAGACAGAAAACCTGAAATAATAACTTTGTAAGGTACTGTGTACCGCATACGGGGTCACATTGAGCCTACAGTAATACTTTGTGTAAGTGTTACAAACCATCTACCAGTGAATCCCATGTAAGGTAATGGGGAAAACTGCTGGTGAATGGATACACATGTATTTCTGCATTTTAGGAAAATTGACCTTCTATTTTGCAAATTAAAAAGTTTAAATCATAGTATTCTACAGTCAGATCTAATCTTGATCATGTTAAAGCCTTGACAACAGACTTCAAAGAACAATTTCAATCAAATGAAATACTTTTACATATGTAACCAAAATAGTGGATACAAACCCTCATCTTCATGTAAATGTTCAGTAACAGAATAGTTTCATTTTCTCATCAAAATATAACAATATTTACATATTTGCATCAGCATTTTAAATTGTGAGATCGGCCAGATCATTTTCTTATATGGTAAAATGTTAATGTCATCATTCATGATACTTGTAGCACCTGAGCAAAATCACGTTCTCCAACCACTGATCACAAAAACAAGACAAGATTGGATAACATCTCTTAAATTACACTAATTATAGCAACACAAATATGTACATTTTTGAGCATTTACTTATATTTACAGTACAATCAAAGGTTTAGATTTGGAAGGCGCAGCTCGCTGTATCCCTCAGTAACAATACAAACATTTACCTTATGAGTCGGGACATGATTCTTTTGGTTTTGAATTAATTAGTTATGGTAATAAGTATAAAAAAAATGAAAAACCACACCTTTGTTAAGCAAAATAAATCTCATGTTCAGGTCAGTGTCTTTAGCCAACATTTTGAAGTAAAGGATGTGCCATGTTATATTGCTAAAACAAAAATGAAATGCTATAAAATGTTAAAAGATACAGTGTTTCATAAAAAAAGATCAAGCTTTTTAACACACATGTCTAAGTTATCAGACAGACTGCTCCAACACACATAAAGTTCACATATTGCATGTTTCAGAAGCAAATAGACCTTTGGACGTTGTTGCAGAAAGTGTGCGAGGTGGCGTAGGCAACTTTGTATCTTCATACCGAAAAACCTGAGTTTACTTTTTTCCTTTGAAAGCTGCAGTGCAGCTATTGCAGCTCTGAAGGTTTTGTAACTGTATGTGATACAGATATATGCTACTTTGCCAATAGATGCCTGGTAAGTAATAGTTTCTTCATGCTCCCTGGTTTCTCCTCTGAACTGCCATACGTGACTTAATGTTGATGTCTACAAGAAAAGAAGCTGATCTAGGACAAATACTATTTGCAAATACTTCAAACAAGGTAAACATTGAGTGCCAATCACTTTACAAAAGTCAAAGTGTCAGACTTTGTGTAGGTGAGTTGCCTCACTGTGTAACTCCAAGCAACCTAATCCCTAAAGCAGCAAAGAACAAGATTTAGGAAGTATTTGCAAACAATATTTGACCCATGCCTGTGCAAGAAACAGTGGATGGTAAGTGTGTTTTCCAGGTAGTCACTGTGTTGTAGCACTGAGGTGGCTGTGGGTCTTGCGGCGTTTTCTCCGTGTGTCCGACTGTCTGTTTAAAAGTCTGTCACTTTATGTGACCTGATGGCTCTAGAAACAGTCAGTCACAGAGCTGCTTGTTGCTGGATACCTCAGTCCATTACTTCCTCCTTTGAGTAGTCCCTGGATTTTCTCTTGAAGAAGCCCATCTGAAAGAGCAAAAAACTCAGTTGCAACACTAAGAAGTTGACATTTTTACACTGAAATATATCAATTTGCTTTCTTTTCTCTCAGACTCAGATGACATTGATACAACACATATGTTTGCCCATTAAATATGAAGCTGAAGCCATGAAACGGCTAGCTTAGCTGAGCATAAAGACTAGAAACAGCCTGACTCAGTCCAAAGGTAAACTAATCTTTAAAGCTCACTAGTTAACACTTAATATCTTGTTAGTTAAAGACAAAAAAAACAAGTGTGAAAAAGACAATGAGTCATTCTATGTGGGATGTATACCAGACTAATTCTTGGCTGGGGCAGTGAAAGGAGTCATGTCGTCCCTGTTAGGTTTCCAGGAATTAGCTGCACCAAGCCAAGAAATAGTTCAACATATAACCAACGAATAGCATTTTACACTGTGGTTTTTGTACAGATTTAATAAACAAGAAATATGTTAATTAGTGAGCTTTAGAGGTGCTGTTAGGTTTAGTTTTAATCTGGGTAGGACAGAGATAGGCTATCTGTTTATTTCTGTTCATATTGTTATGCTAAGTTAAACTAAACTAACCATCTCTGTACAGTATCTTCATATTTAGTGTATCTCATAAGAGTGGTATAAATATTCTCGTTTTCGTCAGCAAATCAAAATAAACAACTTTTTTTTTTCAAAGACCATAGCAAATTGTACATGCTCTTGGCTCTGCAGGGATAAGATGCTACAGATATTCAAAAAGTATTTGAACACTTGCAAATAGTGTGTGGTCTGAAATATTACCTTCCAGAGAACGAAGATGACAAGTGCTAAGATCAGCAGACCTATCAGGATGCTGACGATGATGATCCATATAGGGATTCCTCCTAAGGTTGCCTTTGATACCTGGATCTTTACCTGATTAGCACACACATAGATACAGTATAGTAAATGTACATGTACCTGCAAACACACACACAAGTGTACAATAAGAAAACTTTATGACTCACAGTTCTGCTGCTGTCACTTTTGCTCAGTACAAAAAGTTTTGTGTCTTTGGTTCCCAGAGTGGCATTTACCAACATGTACAGACTGGAAAACTCTGCCTGTAAAATAAAAATAAATGTTTGCAAAACAAATGCAAAAGCACTGGACAGGAGGCAAGTCAAGCCAAAAATAATCGCTCACATGTCACCTCAAACCTACCTCAATGAATGTAGGTTCCCACACTCTGAATGTAACGTTGACCTGATTGATCTTATCCTCGGGTATGGAGCATGTAAATGATGCACAATCGAGTTTTTCACAGCTCTGTAGAGCAAATAAAACACACATGGTCGGACAGGAGCAAATACATCTCAGCTGTCTTTAGAAATAAAACCACAAACAAGCCTGATCACACACCAGTATGAAGACGCCGAGTGTTTCTTTCTTTGGTTTGGGTTTTATAATGTCCGGGTTAATATTATGAGGGTTGATCAAATGCGTAGCATCACATTTCACCTGCAGAGAGAGGAGAAGCAGATATAAAGGTAGGTCTGTCAGTTTACTTCAATTTACATGTCCACATGTGTGTTTGTGTTCATTCATACCTGTGGGCTGGTGGTGACATGTGTCAGGTACAGTAAGTTGTTCTGAAAAGGAGAGATACGAGGGTAGGTCACCCTAAGGTCAAGGGGAGGAGTCACTATATCACCTGTTTTCTCCACCTAGAGAGACATGAGACAGAGAGGTAGTGAGATAGAAAACAAACAGGATATGTTTTTCCTAATATATCATACCATTTGCAAATCAAATATAATCTGTATCTGCAAATGTTACCGTGTAGCTGATGCTGATCTCCTCTCCAATCATCGTGGTGTCATTGAATACGCTGGGATACTGCTCACGGTCCTGTATTTCAATGTGTTTATCCACAGGGCGCCTGGAAGATGCATCATTTTGAAATATCACATTAAATTTTTCCTTTTCAAATCAGAGCTTCATAGACTGAGAATTCTCCACAAATCACATCAAAATTTGGTGCTATGAAATTAAAACTTTTGGTACCATTAAACAATAAGGCACTCTTAATACAGCTGTATGAACCTTTCTGAATGAATATGTTCAATATGCATTAACTGATTAGGCCACTTGGGGGCAGCAGAAAGAGCTGTAAACACAACACTGACATACAGTATTAAGTTGATATAGCAAACTTGTTAGTAACTGGTTGCTTATTTTCCCAACCATGTGTCTGGCCACCTGATGCATGTAAGTCCAACATTCACTTTACTAGTTTTTGGTCTCCACCAACTTCTGAGGGAAATATCTTGCTCTTTGGCTCCTAAATACTATATATGCCACTTGAACTTGGAGCAAAACAAACATTTAAGAATAGACATTTCTCTTGTCGAACAGTTGTCACTAATAATATTAATAATGGATGCATTCCTTCGACATAAATAAAATCCATCCTCCTCATTATAAGACACATCTGAGCTTTTCCTGTTGTGACAATTCATAATGTATACCATGAGAAAGAGCAACAGTAATAAAAAATTATCAAAAAATGTATCCACCAAATGAACCAACTTCTTCTACTCACACTGTGAATATGAGTCCAGCTTCATACGTCACAGGAATGGCGATCTGCACAGTGTTGTCATGCAAGGTAGACGGTAGCTCCTCACTGTCACTGTGGGAAATTTAAAAACATATTTGTTTGACTCAAATGCATAAAAATGGATGCGAAAACTCTCAGTTGTACTGGATTGAACACAAAACTATACAAAATCATTGGATAAAACATACTCACCTTGTTGCAGTCACATTGATCTGAATATCCTCCTGAATATGTGTGGGATTCACTTCAAATTTCACTTTGAAGATTTCCTGTGGATATTAGATCGCATCACATTTTTACTAATTAGCAGTGAAGATAAATAAAGTGTATATTGATCTACAGCGGCAAATAATGAATATGTTCATTATTGATCACTTATTTTATCTTTATCTATTAGTTATTTGGCCGTTAAAAGTTCCAATCACCGTTTCCCAAAGTCCAAACTGACATCCCTGAATGTCTTCTTTTGTCCTGAACAACAGTCCACAACCCAAGAATATTTAGTTCACTTTCAAAAACAGTATATAAATCAGAAAATATTCACATTTATTAGGCTGGAATTTCGAGATACTTTTGTCTTTATAAAATAACCCAAAATGATAAATTATCAAAATAAATGGTGATTTATTTTCTGTTGATCAGCTAATTGACTAATCATTGCAGCTCTAGATTGTACAGACATATGTAGTTTACATTCTGCATTGGAGTAACGAATGAAAATTAACTAGTACCTCTACATTGCTTGCCAGGAAGGGATATCCAACAGCAAACTCCACCCTGGTGTGGTTCAGAGTCACGTACTTCTTCGGCTGATAATACAAAATAAAAACATGCATCATCACCTCAATTCATTATTATTTGGAATTTTTTGCCTTTATTGTACAGATGACAGTGAAGTGACAGACATGAAACAGAGGAAGAGAGCGTGACACCTCAGTTCATTTACACCATGAGCACTAGAAATCTCACCTCTACTGTAACATAGTTGATGTTTGGCGTGAAGCTGACAATGACTTTGGTGTTGTATGCATTGTCTTTGCTGTTTTTAACTCTGATGTTCACATCAATCTTCTCTTTGTTTGCTTTGATCACCATTCTGGAGAATAAAATGAAAACTGTCAGCACGTTTGGTTGTGATGCACATTTTCCACCAATAGGAGGCAGTCATGTAGTGGAAAGTCTACAACTACTGTGTGCTATGAGTGACACTATGATCCAAGATAGCACATGATAATAATAGTTCAACTCCAATGTGAAAAATGTGTACTCTTAATATGTGAAAATGTTAAGGAATAGGTTCACTTTTTTAACGCTGTCTCAAGAGTGATTGGTTGCTGTAATCGTTCCTCTTGAAGCAATCCCTTCTTAATGCACTTTCCATTTAAGTGATGGGAGACAAAATCCACCGTCCACTGCAAAAATTCACTCCCAAGTTCAGAGTCAATATGAGACTGAGTCTCTCTAATTAAGTGGGTATATTTCAAAGTCACAGTATTGTAAGAAGCAAAAAAGACTAACTTACACACTTAATTTGCCTAACTCAGATTGCTGAAGGCTCATAAACTCTGAAATGCATTTTTGCAGAAAGCGAGGACTGCAGATTTTCCCCCGATCATTTACATTGGAATCTCATTGCAGCCTGTATGAAATGTATGACCAACATGTGGGGCATGCTAGTATTATTTTACAATACATTTAAAATGTATACTTAAATGCTAATTCCACTTACTTTTTTACACTAGACTCGGCTTTGAGAGAGAGGTCCGCAATGCACCTCTCATCACTCCCACACTCCATTAAGGGAATCTACAAGATAATCAAGAAATGAAATCCACATCCACTCACAAATGTAACACTTATTGTTACTTCACTTGGATGTTTGAGCTTCACTGTACAGAGTTTCAAACTAGAAGGATGTTTTCACAGTCATCTGCTGAAGGGTTAAAGTTTCTCTGTGCTCACCTTAAATCTCAGTTTAAGGTGTAAATAAAGAACATGACACGTCTAGCCAATCATAGTCCCGTATACAACATACACATATCAGTGTATGTTAAAACTTGAAGACGCAAGTTTTTGGATTTGATTTGGGATTTCTACAATGATGAAGAAGGAAAAGATGTAGTTTTAGGAATTTGTAATGTGATTATTAAAACCATATCAGACACTAATTATTATATATTAGAATATATCTGCATCCTAAATTAGTGAATCTTTAATCACTTATCTTTAAATTACTGTAACAGCTTATGAATCTCCTCTGCAGAAATGAGAATCAAAATAGGCCACTGTTTTCTATTTGTTTACACTCCTGACAAAAGGGTGCTTTCAAATGACCTTAATTTCCTTTGCCTTTTCACCTAAACGGTTCACAGGGTCACAGTCTCATTTGTTTCCATTCTCAATGCTGTCCCAACGGACTGTCAAGATCAACAGTGTCCGCTCTCTCAAGAATGGCCAAGAGACTAGAGTATCATATGCAGCACAGTCTCAAAAGAAAAACTCGGGCTTCCGTTAGATGACTTCCCCTTTCTGTGTGCGTGTGTCCCCTCTTTTCCTTTCAATAACAATAACAGGAGAGGTCCTAATAACCCTTCCTCACGTGTGTGCATCGTTGCTGTGACAGATTCTGAGACTGAGGGAGTCAGGACGTGCCTAGACAAACAACCACATGTTTAGAAGTGAGGGGAGGTGGTGATGTTATTACTCTGCATTATACACACCCAGGCTTCATGTTTTGAAGCTCAATTCTCATGCACAAAAGGAAATGCTTTCCCACTCTTTATCTGGGCACATCACTCATTGCAATAATTATTTGGAAAACCTCTTATTAGAACAACTATGTATGCGGGAGTGTGGGAAGACAGTCCTGGCTATTGGTGTTGAAACCCTAATGCAGTCTTGAGGAAACACTGAAGGATGGCAGTCAGCTGTTGCAGATGTTAATGTGCTGTAACAGAAGCAAGTTTGGAGCCAGACAAGAAAACCCTAGTTCTCACTCTCAGATTATAAATACAGACAGATGGAGGATGTTTTAGACAAAGTTCAAATCCTTCCTGTCTTTGACTCTAAATCTTCCTCTTACTGTTATTTGCCAGTTAATAGTTTAAGTACTGAGAGAGACCATTATAATAAGTGGTATAAAGCAGTCTTACAGTCTTATTGATGGAACTGGGAAGGCTTTCGTCCAGGACTGGACCTTTGTCTTCATTTACTAATCCAAACTTCAAAGACACCATGAGAGGGTCTCTGAAGTCCAACCGGGACTGTTGAGGAGAAGAGGGAGGTAAAGAAATCAAGAGGAGAATGAGAAGGAGGGAAGAAAATAAAGTTAGATGAAGGTCAAGAGGATGAGAAAGAACATTACAAGGAAAATCTACTTTAAAGATCTTTTACACCAACACACGTGTTTTCACTGTTTCACTGCTGATTGAACCTCTACTCAGGACTTTGTTGGTGAGCGTAGACCCTGTGTCCATGCAGACTGGCCCCCCTAAAAAACCCGAGAACCCAATTTTTCCAAACCAGGTCTTCGGCCCACACTTAGTCCATCTTAAATTGCTACGGGTCTTTCTTGGGTTGGTGCCAAAATTGGATTATATATCAAAGGACTCCATGAAAGAGCATAACATGAGGAACACGTGCTGCATCTTCAGTAAATCACTGATTTGCGTGTGGACAGATTTTGCTACTTAAACCTGTCACAGCTGTTTTTTTGGCCACTTGGAGGCAGTGGACACAAGCTGTAAACACAACACTGTTATTGCCTTAAAAAGTGGATATATGGTTAACTTGTTAGCAAACACCTGCTTATTTATACATCCAGCAAATACAGAGCAACTTTTTCTGTTTGCCATTTAGTGTTGAGCAGGTAATGTATACAGTTGGATTTTAGCGCTTTTTGGTGAACGCAGCTGCCTGCTGAGTCTGAAAATTATGCTATAAAGATTCTATAAAATAAAGCTCAGTAAAGCTGAGGTGAACTGTGGAGTCAGTTGATATTTCTCTGTGAGTTCATTGCAACGAGCAACCCCTCTCAACATGTAGTCATTTGATTGATTGTTAATAAAAAAAAAATATTGATTGCAGAATCTTCAAAACATGTTAACGAGGCATGTTAAAGAACACACTGTATATAATGTTCTCATCTTCCACTTTGATTAATATTATGGCCATGAGGAAGCTGCTTAATTAGCCCCAATACATTTAATTAAATGTTCTCTTTACATGTTCTTTATGTCCATTAAATAAATACTGTCACTGCTCTTAGTGCTATTATTCCGAGACAGAAACAGGAGACTCCAGCAATACAGACATGGAACAAGCAATGGAAGTTTTGAATGTAGCAGTTATGTTCCAATTTATTTTTAATCTGAGGTTTTCCTAACTGGTTTGGAGCTGGATACATTAACAGAGGCAAGCACTCCATGTGGACATAAAGCATACTGGAGGGACTGTATCAACACACACAAAGTAGCAAACACTTCTTCTGAACGTTTATTCATTTGCAAAACATTTGCTTCTGGTTCATAGAGTTGCTGTCAGCTGTTTAGGTTTGTGTGTGTGTGTGTGTGTGTGTGTGTGTGTGTGTGTGTGTGTGTGTGTGTGTGTGTGTGTGTGTGTGTGTGTTACAGTTAAAATGGACTGGTCCATCTTGGATAGTCACGGGTGCATTTTGTGTCCGTTACAAATTTTCTGGTCCCTGAGGACCTCTTCTCTGGAATATGTGGCAAGTTTCTGCACAAACTGGCATACTTGAACAGAGCAGGTATTCATGCTCGGCACATACAACGACAACAGCTGTCTCCACTGATTAGTTCTTCCTCCTCTCGCCGGAGGGCAGCTAATCAGAGAAATCCATTGCTACAGTGAAAGGCTGGGACGAGGAACTCAGTACACATGCTGTACAGTAAATGTCACACATATGGATATATACAGGAGGTGGTGTAGTTGCATAGTAGAAATGTTTCAACTGCAGTATGATGAACAGTCTATGATGTGCTTGTTAGACCACTTGTAGTCATTTTCTTTGACCTTGAATGTCACTTTTTGTCACATTCACAAAACACCTCACTCTCTTTCTTGTAGTCACTCTCATTCACTCTTTCCCTTTTCCTTTTCTCTCTCCATCTCTCCAACTCTGTAAGTACCTCCAGATAATTTATCACTCAGAGCAGCACAGGGCTGAACTCGGCATGCTTTGATCAAAACAGGTCTGTTTCATGTTAGAAGAAAGGTCTTCCTGCTCTGCACAAACTTCTTGCAGCTTTGTTCTGTCTCTTCTCTGGCTAACAACCCTCAGACAAACATCAGAAATGAACCTTACAGAAAATTTAAGGCATCCAGTTAATGTTTTGGGGTTGATTCCTTGCAGGTGAGAAACCATAAGTGACCCCATGCCGACATAATAAAGATCAGAGTACTTGCCGACATCATGAAGATCTCCTTCACACAGGAGGGTTCTTTCGCTCTGTCTGTGACGTTGACGCGCCTGGTAATCTTACGATCACTTTTATCGTCCGAGCTGAGGAATGAAGCCCTGGCTTTTGCGCGCAGACCATCCAGAGTCAAATTATATTGTATCTCTGCAGGACACAACAGAAAAGTACGCAGTCAACCTGTGACAGCATCACATGACAACCTTGACAGTGACGAGGTAGAAAAATGAATGATGGGGGAATCATTTCATTGGTAGAATGATCGACTTCATGGTAGGATGCTGCATGGCTCACCTGCATTAGCGTTTGAATACTGCTGGTCAGATTTGATGCGGTACATGAAACAAATCTCAGTCGTCACACACACAGATATGCGTCCACCACGTTCACACTGGTGCTGAGACTGCTGCAAGTTTATTTTAGCAGGGTCAAAAGTCATGTTGACGTGGAGCTCTGCAACATCTCTGGACCTGGTAAATTCAAACACATACTAACATTTAGAAAGCATTATAGTAGCTGTCAATGGGGCAATATGTGAGTGTGTGTTTGTGTGTGTACATGCAAATGTGCACATGCATCTATTTTCTCAAAGGAAGGAACAAGGAACGGATGCATCTTGAGCATAAAACTTGGCCTCAACTCTCTCTATCTAACCGTTGAGCTTTCTAAAAACACAAGCCAGCAGTCCAGGAAGAGGATAGCAGCCTGCTGCCAAATCTTATTTAAACTCAAAGCCACTTGGGAGTTGGAGTTTTCACACAGCTTAGCTGAGCCTCTGCCAGTAGAAACTGTGGGAGAAGGTCTGCCTGGGAAGCTAAATCATGGTGTGGGCTGATCTTTCAAAACTTAGTGGGTTGAAGTCTGTAGGCTGGTCTCCAACAGCGAAGTATGTAGCCAGGGGTTTTAACAGAGAGATCATTAGTAAGTTGTTGGTCTCAAGCCTACATGCCCACTGGGACATGTACAGCTGTCCAAACCCAGTTAAAACAATGCAAAATGGAGACAGGCACTGCTGCTGGTAATGACTCAAGTGGAATGTGTAGTTTTAGGAGTGAATGTTTATATCTGAGGATGGGCCATGTCTCACCAGAACAGTGAAGCCCCGCCTAGACCTCCTATAGTAACATCAGTGATTCCATCTCCATTTAGATCCATGACTCCATGTATGGACTGACCAAAGAATTTCACCTTTTCACCGTCCCCACCTGCTGGGATGCGCTAAAGAGACAACACAGAACCGATCAGGACATGTTAATCTGAATAAATATTTACATATCTTCAAACAGCTCACTGAGTGGCTCTCTTTCTCACCTGCACATATTTCTCTTTCAGTGACTTCTTATCTCCATGATAGATGTAAACGGCCCCTCTGTGGTCGTTCTCAAACGGTGCACCGATTGCCACATCGTTAAAGCCGTCCAGGTTCAGATCCGTTACTGCAGCAATGGCTGTACCAAACCGGGCACCACATGGTTCATTTTTATTAGTGCAGTTCTCTGAGTGGGCAGTACAGCAGGACTGATTGATAGGCTTTAAAGTGAACTGGTGCTGAAACTGGCCGCCCTGATGATGGAGTAAAGAAAAAAAAAAGATCATGACCACTATGAGATGAAAAGCGGGCGCATCATCACAATCTTCTACAAAAATCTGACACAAGCTCTTTAATCAGAAGACAGATTCAGCCTTCATCTTCTGTACCTGGTTAAGTTTGTAAACGTAGACTTGTCCCTGCTCATTTCTTTCTGAGCCCATGTACATTGGAGCTCCAACCAAGAGGAGATCCGTGTAGGAATCGTTGTCCACGTCGACAGTCTGCAGGACGCTGCCGAAGTAAGAACCAATCTGCACAGAGGAGGTACAAATCATCTGTCACTGTTGACTCATTAATTACTGAACACGTTGACATATCGATTTTCATTCATTTGCTTCTGATCTGTATTTGCTTAATAATACATATTTTCACTTAAAAGTCAGGTTACTCCTAAATCCTGCATATCACAGAGGTCTGCTTGCATCACATCAAAAACTCACTGAACACCCACAAAGACAGTCACATTTTAAGTGTCTGAATGTAAGTGTATTAATTAGCAAGTACAACAGCTTTCAGATTGACAGAAGATCAATGAACAATGCCTTCTATGCAAGAACTTCTCCAACAGCACACTGAAAAAGGCTCACCTGTTCTCCTAGCAGTATCTGCGAGACAACAATCTTGTTCTTTTTGTCTAGACGATAGATAACAACGCGGCCTGTGTGGTTGTACCGCGGCGCACCTGTGATGTACAGCACTCCATTGGGCGATGATGCTGACTCAACATCATAACCTGCAGAGAAGAAAAAAACACAAGCAACATAGTGTATTAAACTCATCAGACTCATAAACAGGCATCATCAGGAGTGTGTGCATCCACGTGCACATATTTGCATTGTTATGATGTCATTAGGAAAACACACCCTGGCTCTCTTTGTGGGTTATTTTTAAATGCTTCTGCAGCTAACTGTTTACATCTCACTGTGAAGGGGAAACTATAAAACACTACTGAACACTGGCAGGAAAATGTGCGTACACTCACACTCACAGACAAGGACACAAAGGGTATGTCTGCACAGTCTGCAGACGGGCCATTAGGATATGAGCATGTGCCAACAGCTGAGTTTACAGTACACGAGCCTGGATCCACCAGTGCTCTTTCTAATGACATGTTGATTAAATAACTGATATTAAGATGGTATGGTTGCTCTACAGGCCATACAAGGCAACAGGATGGAGAGGGCAGCCTGTGTATATTATTTATATGACAGAGGGAGAGAGAGAGAGAGAGAAGCATCTGCTGTCAAACATAGACAAATTACATATTTTTCTCCTAAATGTAACAGAAACTCTATTCTGCAGCTGCAAAATTTCACTGAATCTGTTGAAAGATTTGGCTACCAATGCTCTCTCTGTAATGAACAAAAACTCACAAGTTTGGACAGATTTCCATGCGTGTGTAAATACTGCTCCACCTTGTATACTCTATATTTATCCAGTTTACTAACAAGCATCTGTCCTAACTCACCGAGGTACCCAGCCAGTCGTTCATACCCAGCCTCAGTTTTTGAGTCGAAGAAGGCGTTTCTCTCTGGGATGACTGTTTCATTTTCACCAGCAGATTGCATTACCACTGTCCCATTCCAGTCATAAGCTCCCACTGCTCCCAGTAACACGCCATCCTATGGGAGACAATAAAGTTTATGTCAGGACCAGTAGGAAGCAATTTTTGTTGGTGGGTGGTTTACTAAAGAATTTATCACTATACTGAAGTCAAAAATCAGAAGTACTCAGATCATTTAAAAAAGTAAAAAGTATGAACAGCACAAAAACACACAAAAAAAGTTGCAACTAAAGTTCTGCATGCTTGTTTTTACTTGAATAAAAGAATAGAAGTATTATCAGTATAATAGACTTTAAGTACTCATCATATCATTATATATACTTTCAATGTAGTGGTGACAAGTGGAGGCAATCTCAACTACTACTAATACATGCTGTTATGTAGTTTACTCTATAAAATGCATTATATTTTAATTGTTAAGAATATGATTGTAAGCGAAAATCTGAACCTGCAAAATAACTAAAGCTGTCAAATGAATGCAGTTAAGTAAAAAGTACAATATTGAGTAGTGGAGGGGAAGTATAAATCATATCATTTAAGTTATTATGGAAAGAAGAAGGAGGCTTTTATGCTTCCTTCTGTTTTACATCACTGTAAATTGAGTGAGTTTCAGTTTTGGACTGTTTGGAGAAAGGCAATTTGAGTTAAAAATAAGTGATTTTTTTTTTGGGGGGGGGGCATTTAATATAATGTGATACTTTAATGACTAACCAATTAATCAGTAATCAAAACATAATTCATACAGAAGTTGTTAATATAAACAAACATTAATTGCAGTCCTAATTATAGCCAACATTTCTTTTTGTCACCAGGAAATAGTTACTTAATAGCGAGGGGAGAGGTCACACAGGACATAGCATGGATCATTAGTCATAACGAACTGCGTCAACTGGCCATTTCCTGCTACTGATCATTAACGAGGACTGAGGTGTGTGCCGAATAGTGAAACGACTCAGTTTGGTTGTATTAAGCTGAATGAATCACTGCAGCCTCAGAGACAGTGTGCACAGTGATTGAAGATGCGTTGAACATTAGTCAGAAGCAGGAAGACAGGCGTAAGAGGGGAGCCTGTTTGTTTTTAAACAGACAAAGGAAATGCCTAATGAATGAACACAAGAAGCATGTGAGGGGTCAAAGTAAGCATGTTGTTTTTACCGTAGTGAACAACCATCTGATTCAACCTTCGTAACTGTTTCGTGCCTCGTGTTTAACTTTCAAACTCTGTCTGTCTGTTTCACACACTCTCATGTAATCACACAAACCGTCGTCCGTGTAAAGTCTGCAGCAGTGTGAGCAGACAGGACAGAGCTAGTCTGTGTCTAGAAACTTCCGCTGACCAAGGTGAATCACCAAAGGGTAGAAGATGCACCAGAGATAACACTGTGGTATTGTTTCTGCATGAGCTCATTACTTGAGGAAACATCCATACCAACGCATACACGTCCGTAAATAAGCAATTCCTTGTAAACTAAACGCCTACAGACATGTAAACTCTGCTGTGATATAAAGATATGACTCAGGACTAGTTCACTGACTTTCACACTTGTATTCATCTGGATTTATCTCTATCTTAGACTTTATTTAGAAAACAGCAAGTTCATTATTTTAGCAGAATTGAAAGAACTCTTGGAAAATTCAACTGTTATACAAGTAACAGGTAAAGTTATTGTAAAGTTGTTTGATTTTTTTTTTAAATAGGTGAATATCGTAAGGGAAACAACACAAACAATAAATAGTATTAGAAAATAGACTTACTTTAGAAGCATGTGCACTAAACCCAGCTTGGGACATTTCCATCTCAAATGAGGAGGTGGAATTGCCAGATGTAGCTGAGGAAGGAAAAGTTCATACCAACAACAATAAATCAACAATATAAGACAAGTAGTAGTACACAAGTATATCATTGTCACATTAAGGTTTAGTAAAAAATCATTTCCACCAATGTCAAAAAAGACTCCAGTGGTATAACTAATGTCAAAACGAATTTATCAATAAAGGGATTAGTCCATCTAGAGAAAATGTAAAGTTGTTTGATATTTAATGAATTATTGAAGTCATTTGTCAAGAAAAACTAAGAATGAAAATCGTAATTTATGTCTGCTGGGTATATGAAGACTACAGTAGGTGAACATGCAAGCATATATGTTTGCTTGTATACCTTCCAAGGCATAAATCTTGCTTCCTAGGGCATCCACAATGGTCAACAACGCCACCTCATCAGAGACGTTGAAGAAGTGATCTCGTAAGGGCGAACTGGAGATGGACTCAATCTCTTTGATGAACTTCTTCACTTCTTCTTCGCTTTTGTTCTGACGGTTGTAGTCTCCCAACACCTGGGAACATGGTAAACTATCTTAAAGGCATAGTTTGACATTTTTAGTTAACTTCTATTCACTTCCTTAAATAAGTTTTATGTCACTATAAATAATGTATCTGTATCTGCATACCCCAGCCACCCTATTCATATAACACCTAAGCTTTTCTGGATTAAGTGTTATTGGAAACACAAAACTTCTTAGTTAAGATGAATACATGCATGTTAGCATAATCTGTGAAACCACACAAAGGTAGTATGTACTCACAGCAATACCAAATCTCTCAATGCCATCATTCTGGCAGTCACTGATGACCTGGTCTAGGTTGTGGGAGTCATGAGACTCTCCATCAGTCACAACCACCATGACTTTCTTCACCCCAGGTCGTGCACCACGCTCTGGAATAAAGGCCTCCTTCCTGATGGGCAGAACATTTTTTAATTAATTTTTAAAAATCACTGGAACATGTTCTGTAACTGAGCCTTAAATACATGTTGGCTGTTTCACTCTCATGAGAGCAAAATTACTTGTAGTTATAGTTTTCCAGTATCTTGGTGTATTCATGATTACCGGTCAAAAGCTAAAGCAGTAATAGCACACTTATAAAATGTACCTCTGTCAAGTAGATCACAACAATGAACTGAAATATAGTGTAACTAAACACTAAAAACAATAAGGTAAATAAACATGAAATGACATCATATAAATATATTGTCATTAACCTGTTTGGGGGCCCAGGGAAAAGAAATTCCATGAGTTGGCCCCGAGGATTCAGTGTGTTAGACAGTTGATGAAACACGACTTAAATAGCAACATAAACTAAAGTCTTAAAACCTTTTTACACAGAAATCTATAAAACTCATAGCCACACTCTTTGGTAATGATGCAGAGCCAACCGTAGTTGAGCTTGTACATTAGTGGTGCAGATTTGCTGTTAATCAAATACCAAAACCAATTTACAAGCACAGACCCTGGGAATTGGGGGCACCTAAATTAGATTTAAAAAACCGAATAGCTTTGGTACATGCATGCTCAGAGATCCACATGGTCCGAGCCTACATGTAAAAGCCCTATTATGCAATGCTCTTGGTTTCCCAATCGTCTTGGGTTGGTGAGACCTCCAATCCAAATTGGGCTGGTTAGACTCTGTTATCAACCACTGTTGAATTCAGCTTTCGATACAAGATTTAAGTTTAGAAAGCATCTACTGTGCTGGGTGTGATGGGTGCATTTGTCCAATATGAACGCTTTATGTTGATGTTTTAGTTAAGTAGTCTTTTTTTTTTTTTTTTTTTTTTTAAAGATTTTTTTTTCAGGCATAGACACCTTTATTTGATAGTTGCCAGACAGGAAACATGGGAGAGAGAGGGGGGTGTGACATGCAGTAAAGGTCCACCGGCCGGGATTCGAACCGGGGTCCACTGCGTACGTGGCATGCGCTCTAACCACTCAACCACCTGCGCGCCCAGTTAAGTAGTCTTTTTGAGTCAAACTGAAATTACATCGTCTGATTCAAAAACATATTGAACCATACCGGATCAAAATGATCCAACCGAAAATTGTGGTCAAGTGTTACCAGGCTTGCCCAAAAAAGGGGAAGGGGCTATTGTTGAATACCTGGCAGTATCAATGCCCAGGAAAGTCATGGTCTTGAAGCCGGTCTGCTGAGGAAGTTCTTCGACAAATTTCAGCAGATTAGCAGTGTTGTCAAACTGGCTCAGGTTGACACGGTGAGTCACGTCTAATCCATAGGACACTATGCCCACCTACAAAACACAAAGACACACACACACACACGCTTTTGTTTAAACGTTATACTACGTTAAATGTATTTTTCCTCTTTCTATGTTCTTCTCTCCTCTGCTGTCCCCTCCCAGACAGTCTGCAGAGGATGTGGTCGGGTCTGGTGGGGTTGATATGACACAATGTTCTTTATACAGCAGGCAGAGGACTTCAGCAGCCATGGAAGATGTGACTTACAACCACTGGGCTCCACAGTGAGAAGACTTTCCAGTGTTTCCCTCTGGAAAACTCCACAAGCTCCAGGCCAGATCAATGTAACCATAATAAAAACTAACCACCCATTCGAAGAGTGATCCAAGGGGAGTGGACAGAAATAAGGTATAACTTACTAAGGCAAAGGCTAAAATTACTTTAAGGACTAAAAAGTATTCAGGTCATAAAGTCTACTTTATGACAGACGTCTTACAGTTATTTCTACTGTTGGCACCGTGTGGAAAATTCCATAATGGAGGGCGCTTAAGTCATCAAATAAAATATGAAGAAGTGAGTTGGCAGCAAGGAATATATTCCTTCATTCATCCTTTTTCTATGTCAATCTGAAGTTATATAACCCATCCATTTATCCATGTTTTTATCCATTCATGCCTAATATTTAATACTGCATACACTTATATGTTTAATTCTGTGGATCAAGAGAGAAAGAGACAAAAAAGAGTAATTTCCCACAGGAATTCATATTATAATTTCTTTTGGATATCTGTTCATTCATCATGCAACTGACCTGTGTGAGTTTAGGGCCAACATCAAATTTTGCAATGAAGCGGAGCAGGAAATCGATAATGCTGGTCCAGGGGTAAATACTGTTCGATCCATCCAGAACTATCACGATGTCCAGCGCCTTCGCACACTCTGGAACAAAGTCAGAAATTACAGTAAATTAGAGATTAAGTTTTATGTTTAGGGAGCCACACTTAGTTTTTCCACACTTAACTGTACAACGTGTGAGACACAGACATACCCTTTTTAACTGTCCTTATATTTCATATTTCTTCATATCTTTTCCAAAAATGGATGCCTTGTCTAACTGAACAACACATTAAGAGATATGTTGAAATGTTCAATCTATCTTAATAAAACACTCACACACAATTCACAGTTCCGTTTTTGGCATCACAAAGAGGGAATTTCTTACTCAAAACACTGTAACTCTGAAAGATCACCACCTGATTTATCAGACCGCTGCGATCGGCTGCAGCCTCATATCAGCATCAGCTGTACTTCAGAGGATTGTGAATTTTGTCCTTTATTGCTTATACTGACATTGCTTTGCAGTCAATATGAACCGCAGGAACAATTACGGTAACATAACGCGTCCAATGTATGTATGGACATGTAAGTTTTAAATTGATATATACCTGAAAAAGCACAAATATATTCTTTAAAATCACAGATTTTTCTGCTAAGAAAGAAATTATATTGTATAACACATTCACTACTCTTCCTAGTTACCTGTGCTCAGAGCAGACAAACTAGCCCCAAGTCAAATTTTATATAAAAAAGGATAGTGATTGCTCTTAGTCCAAGTTGTTTCACATTGGGGAAGTTGTATTTCCCTGTTACTAACCGAAAAGATCGAATAGATGGCCAAATACTATTCCTTCAAACTTCATGTGAAGACCCAAAAAGGCAATGTATAATGTATAAAAAATATCTAAATAAATAAATAAATTTTTTGTATTTATCATATTGATGGAGCTGTGATCAGTCTCCGTTTGTTTTTGTTAAAAGATTGGCAGAAAAATGTATAAAGAAAGCAGAAACGACTGTAGACCGTTTCTCATCTGTTTCTTTCTAGGCTGTTTCCTTCCAGGGAAACAGAGAGCAGGCCCAGTAAACTGTCTCCTAACTTGGTCATACAACACGGCAGAAGGGCTGGGCTGGGCCAGGCCAGAGAGGGATGGGGTCGCAGACAAGTTTACATTAAGAAGAATGTTCTAATCTCCCTCGTCATTTAGGGAGGGTGAGTCAGGGTCTTGGGTGGTACTACTGTGAGGAATAGATTATAATCTCATAGCTGGGACAGGCAATTTGTGGAGATGCCATCACGTCCTATGCAGACCTGCTGTCGTACTTAGTCAGGCTGTGTACCTTGCACGGCCGGTGCCATGGAGTTGAGGATTTGGAAGGAAGAGCTCACGTTTGCACAGACGCCTGAGATGAACTGCTGCTGCCCGCACATGTAGCCGTACTGAGGACCACACGCCTGTGGAAACAAAACACACATACACAAACACACACAAACTATAATTTCTTGAGAAAGTAAAGCACGCAGGCTGTGACTGGTTAGTTTTCCACCAGCATGAAGTCATGGGTGAGAGGAGGTTCAGAGCTACTGAATAGAGAAACCAAGAGGAAAGAACTACTCAAATTTAGGATTACAGGGAGGCTAGTAAAAACCACCATAGATCCCTTCAGGCTAGAGAGAAAAAGAGAAGAGGTAAAAAGAGAAATTGAGCCTGTGAGGAAGCAGGGCTTAACAATTACCAACAATAACTGGAAACTTGAATAACATATATTATTCTTTTGGTCATTATTTCCCTGTATGCTAAACCACAAAATAGAAACATTCATAACATTAAGTGCACAACTTAGTTGATAAATGTATTGTGATGACAAGTTGCTTAGAGACAACATTTTTTATTATTCACTCATGAAACTCTTATATGTTTCTGGATCAGTCAGGTTCCAAATGGTCAAATGTTTCTGATCAATTGCGATATGTGTTGAATTACAGTATATACACATTCACATAGTGTTGAAGGCTATACTTTCAGAGTTATGTTAACGCTCATGTTAACCACATTAAGTATTGAGTTAAGGCTTCAAAAGGCTTCAATTACACATGCAGCTGTACAGGATGTGCCCTCACAGTCCAGCATCATATTTTCTTTCTCAAATTTTCTTGGACCAAGTAAGAAGCTGCATAAATATACAGAAAATCTATTAACCACCGGTCCATTGTCTCTATAATTTGCCCACCCTACTAATCTCTCAATCATGTCAAAATAAAGTTTTACTGGGATTCGTGACAATAAAACCTTAAGGGTCTTGTCGTTTCCTACATACATGTCTGAATCCAAGCTGCTGATTCATTTGCACAGTAGATTCACAGTATCCTGTTACATTCCCTGGACATGAAGCCTCACCGGGAAACAGGGCGGGTCAAGTCCACTGTTTCCATAGAGTGCAAAGGTCTAGTGAACATATACTTGCTGCTCAGTTTTTTACAGAAAATATGCTAAGTTCAGTCCTACTTTTGTTTTTGGTATGGAAAATGTAGAGTGCTTTCATATATTATTAATGGAAACTTCCTCCTTACCAGAAATCCTCCATTGGGATTGGTCACAAGTGTGGTTCCCATGGTCATGTTCTCCTTGACTTCACGTAAGTTGGGAACTGTTGTGTTTTCTAGAGAAATATGGATGAATAAACAGTGTGAGACAAACAAAGAGCAGCACAGAGGAAGAACAGCTGGACAAATTCCTTTTCTTCATTTTCCCATATGAAGAGAGATGCTATCCCTGCTTTCTTTCTTCTGTCTTTCCCCTGAGATGTAATGAAAACTGACATGTGGTTAAATATAGAATGTTGCATTACTTTACCATACTGTCTCTCAGTGTGCCGCCTACGACAATTATTAAAGGATATAGAGCACAAAACACACATCCCAGCTGTTGTGAAGAAGAAACAGAGGGTTTGAATCATTTAGCAATCATAACATGTGGCTAAAATTAGCATGATATGACAAATTAATGCTTCAACTTGTGTATGGTTTGGATATGCTGTCCTTTTTTTCCCCCTGAGGGATCCATATATTCTCACATATTTCAGAAATCACAGAAACGGCTGTGAATCAGTCACAATATTTCAATTATGAATCAAGCTCTTTAGCAATCCCCAGGAGGCCATTTTGGTATTTAACCATCATCACTACCAGTTATGACTTTGGCATGTGCTTTCCTTCGAACAGACCTGTTAGCAGTTAGTAGTGTGGCGTGGTTGCAATTAAGTACTTAAATGAAGCTTTATTCTTCCTCTTAAATCTCAGATGTTTCCTTGTTGGGTTGTTTATGACTCCCTGAAGAGCTTTCTATCATATTTGATGTTCAGTAAACAGTTGTTTCTTATGCACCTCAGTAAACTTTGACCTGAAAATAAGTAGGTATCTGAATTGCCTTCTTGGTTTTCTTCACTATTTGATCAAATGAGTGACATAGACCAAGATCCCACACCTCATGAGATGTCAGCATTGGACTGAAAGCAGCTTTGTGGAGCTGCAGGGGAGAACACACGCTTTGTCCTCAATGAACTGTGAACTCCAGATAACTATCAGAACAAATCTGACTTTTCACACAATGCCTCTTGGTCTGGAACGACTTCGTGAGAGTCAAAAGAAGCTACGGGTCAAATTTGTATAGTGGCTTTCACAAGAATATACCAGTGTTCTACTGAGCAATAGCTATAAATTGCATTGCTATTATTTTACGGGGAGGTTTCACGTTACCATAACCAGTCAGTGTGGATTGACTGACATTTCTTAACAAAATATACATGTAGCATTAAAGAGCATGATCTTCAGTCACAGATATTTGATATTTTCTAACTATAACATTAGTATATAAACTGGCGTAACACAAGACCTCCACCATTGTTTAGTAGCTTTCCAGCCTACAAGACAACAGCCTAAATTAGCAGTTTGCAACTTTATTGTTTGCCATTTGGATACAATTTTCCAAACAGAATGTGAACTTCTTGTTTAGCAGACGATCCTGGGTGTTTGACTCCCTTGCTAGTTATTCATTCATTACAGTATAATAGTCCTGGCATACCCACCTTTCAGTTTTACTGTTTGGGGCGGAAATGCGATAAAAAATTACAACACAACAACCACACACATTTAACGTTGCTCATTATGGTTTAGATTCTCTTTCCTGTGGTGGAAGAATACTGTGGAAAGAGATCTGGCAACGCAATACTAGGGTGTGTCAATGAGTGTGGACTGAAATTGCTCTGCAGGGATTAGACTTACAGGTGATTGACAGGCCCTTTACTTCAATAATACATCAACATAAAGCCTTCCTGCTGGGTCGTTGTTGAGCTTTGCCTCATGTTCCCCATGGGTGCTCAGAAAACATCACTTTAAATTCCCATCAACATTGGTTTTGTAATCAATTCAAGGTACAAAATACGTCATGCATTTGCAGAGTCATGCCTGGTTTCACTTTAAAGTTCAAAATATAGCACTGTTGTTGTTGTTGTCATCAACTACTCCCAGTTGTTTTCTAAGTGGCCTGGCTCCAGCTGCCAGTCTCAACTGATTCCCATTGGATGTTTTCCAGACTAAACTTTAATTTGTGAGATTAAGAAATGCCCTTGTAAATCCTTGAAGATAAAAACAAATACAGCTCTCTCTCTCATGGGTGATAGTGGGAGTATTTCTGCCAGCCTTCTCTGTAAATTATCAGACTAAATTTACCAAAAGTAGGAAAACTGCAGTATAACTCCAGTTATTTGATAATTCTGAGGTGTGAACAGCTGTGTTGAGTTAAGCATTAATCCCTGAAGTGAGCGTCAGTATACAGTTATTCTGTGTCGACATAGAAAAATGCCAAAAGAGGCTTTGCAGACTGCTGACCAGGAGCTCCGTTGTGTTTATCTGTTTAATTATGAGATAATTATGGAAGGATGAAACATTAAAACCTTGTTTATTTACTGTCTTCCTGTTCTGAGGGGCCTCACTTCCTTTCAGCGAGAGCCAGTAGACTCAAATATACTGCAGTACATTTACACAAAAGCACAAAACATATACACACAGAGACTTCATGTGCAATCACTGGACGCAAGGAAACACATACATACACACATATATGTCCTCGCTCATGCATGCACAAACAGCACACACACAGTGTTTCTTACCTGGCAGCTCCAGTTTGATACATTCGTTGTTCCCCCTCCCCACAGGACACTTGTAGACATCTCCTGTCCGTTTAGCAGGCTGACCCGAAAGCGGTGATCCAATCAGAACCCTAAAAAAATATGTTAAAAAAGTAGGTCTGGTTTCTTTGTAGTAATCCTGCCAACAACCACACAACAGCATCACGATTTTACAATTGTGATAACAAGCACAACTGAAATATTATTGCTGAAATTAAGGGTTGGCAGGTTGGAGGTGATGGCTTTGGATGTTTTTGCAACAATTTAGATTTGCCTTAATTATACTTATATAGTTAAATGGAACATGCGCAAAGGGTTTAAATTGCCTAACAAAACTGTATACTACCTTATTATAACTGGCTTATAAATCTGTGGCTGTCATATCATTGTATAATCAAACCTGACACAAATGAAATAACACTGAATAAAAAACGTATCACTTTATTTTCACCTCATTAGTTACTAAGCATGATATGTTGCAGATGTTTGCTGAAGAGTATAGTATTATTATAAGTTATATGCATGTATGTGTGCTTTATATGAGTTTGTGTGTCGGATTGAACATGTATTGTATGTTCAGTACACTATGCACAACTGCCTGCCTGCCTGTGTTACACATCCATGTGTGAGTTTCATAACATCATGTCACCCCGTCAGTAAACAGAGGCTTATTATCATTCCTCAACTCTAATGGGCCCTGCTCGTTACCTAAAGCGAAACAGAGAGTGTAACAACAACAACTCTCTCAGTCCACTGACAGTTGCCCATGAGAAACACCACAGTGTTATTGATCTATTTATGACAAATACTATACAGGGTGAAAATATAGCTGATTATTCTTTTAATTTGTCTGTAAATGATGTTTCAATAAATGATGTCTGTGGTTTCTTATTTGTGTTCTTTTTGTCCTTTTTGTTTGCGTCATATACAGTGCCAAAAAGGGCAATTCAGGAAAGTCACGTTATCTTACTTTAGGGCGATTAAATAGTTATTATTCAAACTAAATATCCATATCAAGCACCATTTTCATCGGATTATTATAACTTATTTTAAGGTACCTGGCCCTGAATTTCAGAGTTCAGATTTTAGTTGGTCGGTCCCTCACTTTGGCCCAGACTGAAATATATCAAGAGCTATCTGAGGGAATGCAATGAGATTTTGTAAAGATGTTCTTGGTAGCCAGATGTTTGACTTTAACTTTGGTGATCACCAGACTTTTTATCTGAAGTTGGCATTTGTGGTTGTGAGTGAAATGTCCCGGACACATCTTGGTTGGATTGCCATGAAATTTGGTGCAGATATTCACAATACCCTGAGTTTGAATAATCATAATATTTCATCAAGCGGCATCATCAGGACAGATTCCCAATTTGTCCAATGTTTAAGTTTATGAACAGATGCCTCCAAACTAATGACATTCCCATTAGCCTCAGTTTTAAATTGAGTCTGTACTGTTTAGTGCTAATTAGCAAATGCTAGCATACCAACACACTAAACTAAGATAGTGAACATTGTTAACTACCTGCTAAACAGCATTTAGCATTGTTCATTCCTATGAAAATTGCTCAACAGTGCATGAAGTCAAAAAGGCCACTTCCTGCTTGCAAGAAACTACCCAGATGAAAACATACTGCACATGCACTATGGCCCCCATAGAGCATTCTCACTAGAGACATCTGCCCTTTGAGACTGCTAACTCTCAGTTCAGCCCTCCAACTAACTTGAATGGAAATAAAACAAATTAATTATACCCAATGGATCAAATTCTGGTAGTGAAACAAATCATTTTGCAGGAATTGTGACGCTCAATAAAATTTATCCACCGTTTTACAGCTGCTCCTATTCCCATGATTGTGTGTGGGGAAAATGCTTTTTGGGCCCCTGCTTGACTCTTAAGTTGTAATTACATGGTTTGGCCACTATATCAAACTGGCATCAAATTGTGAGCTTGATTGTGAGCATGTTAGCATTATGGTGTTAGCATTTAGTTCAAAGCACTGCTGTAACTATAGCCTCACACAGTTGCGCGCATGGCTGTAAACGTTTTTTTAGTTTTTTTTAAAGTTAGAAACAAAAAACGTAGATGATAGATTGAAGATATTCAAACTATGTTTCATCTCAAGATCTTTCTGAGATGTCATTCTGAAAAGTCTGCATGGTTGTCAAACTAATATCTCAAACATCTACTGAGAGAAAAACCAGATCGCTTTGCTCATTTTAGGTATCAGATTAATCATAAAACTTTGCAGGTCTTGAATTTCATCAGTTTCATTGCTTACATGAAACACTTTTCACTAGCAGGCCAAAAGTGTTTACAGTGGCTTGAATTCGTGCTAGTCTATATATATCTTGTCAAATAAAATGTTATTATCCATTTGGCAGGTTTTCTTTGTTTGATACTGGCATATTTCTCTATATTCCCCAGAATTTTTCGATATAAACAAGTAACAATCTGTTTATTTATTTCTGCAGATTAGTTAGTTTATTCAACAGCAATGTGTCATTATGGAGATTTATTCCAACAGTCTCGCGGGAAGACAGAAAACGTATGGCGTGTCAGAGTTACCCATGTGTATCGTCTGTGCCACATGTAACACATTTCCTCTGTGCAGTTGATCTACCTTTCAACACTACTGAGGTGCACTGAAGAGCTAAAGGGTGGAGGTCTAAAGGAGACATCTGTATCTAATCAGTCACCTCCCACTCATGGCAACCTGCCTGCTACATCACTTCATGATCACTATCTTTTTCTCCAGAAGTCTTTCTGCACATGGGCATATCATCTCTAATTTGACCTCGCCCCTTATTTCCCTGAAACACTCTCAGTCATTCTGTACTGTATCTCTGTTTTCTTTCTTTAATCTGTTCTCTTTCTCTCCTCTTGTACTCCCTTTGCTCTTAGTCCAAGTTGTTTCACAAGTTCAACCTCTTCAATAAGGCCCTTATCATTCAGGCCTCTTTTGGTAATCTCTGAAGTGGAACAAAATACTAGATGCTAGAGAGCCAATGTGTTTTCAGGGAACAGTGTGGAGGTTCAGTTACAGCTGGCTTCACTGATTAGCGATGAGTGGATTACAGTAACTGATCTCATATGAGCTTGATAAGATCATTACCGCCGAACATTACCAGCTACAGACATGTGGGAAAGAGTCAGACGTGTGGTGCTGCAACAGGTTGGTGAGAAGCAAACCGAAAAATAACAACTGAAGGAGTTATAGAGCGAGAGCGACCCAGCCATTAACCACACTCTAATAGCATTTAACAAGGTTATAAAAATGTGTTACCCGACAGTGTTAGCAAGGAGCCACAGATGCTTGGTTTATTTACCGGCTGGGTATGTGGATACTCTGGTGGGCAGTTTTATGGTTAACAGCTAGAGTAGTAAAGAAAAGGATCCTCATTACAGCAGCAGCTGTGCGCTCCCCTTCACTTGGTTTTACAGGTAAATTTGTTTGGTTTTTCTCACTTCAGCTGATGTTTTGGAGTAAACTGAACTGAGTTTGTGTCTTGGTTATGATAAATGTTCTCAAGTGGGGTAACCCTCTTGGCCAGGCCTCTCTTAAACTAAGTGATGCTCAACAACAACAACAAAGAATTATAAGGACCACAAGAGTAGTGATACCAGTTTGTGGACTAACACAAACCTGTCTTAAGCATTTGATGTCAAAGCTTGAATACCTGCAGCAGTTTATTTGTCATAATTTCATCATTTAACATTATTAGATGGTATGTTCTGCTGCTTATTTTCTAATGTCCAAGAGTGCACAGATTAATGAAGATAAAGATGTTGGGACTATACTCAGAATGTAATCCAGGCAGTTGGGATGAATGGAAATTGAAAGTACAGAGAGAAAGACCTCATTTTCTGCACACACCATTTAAAGAAATCTCCTTAATTACTTAAAATGGGCTCATTCACAGTGTTATGTGAGTTATTAACTAAATTCAGTGTCTCTGTGCATAGGAGAAGAGAACTAAGTGATTGTTTAATTACAGTGCTTTTTATAAGGCTAATAAGACATGCAGTGAATGTTCTCTCTGTGCATTTAACCTTGTGCTGCTACAGCCTTTTAAAAATTGAGCCATGGTGGAAGTTTTACAGAAATGTTGCTTGGTCTGACTGAGGGTGGGTTTAGACTGCAGGCACTGACTTTCTTCATATGTGACTCAGCTCTGCTTTTTTCATAACAGTGTGAACAGCACAAATCAAATGTGATCTGACCTTCTTAAATTAGATACAGGCTTGATTTTTCGCAATGAAACTTCAGTCTGAACAGTTATATCAGAATTGATGTGACTTTTACGTCACTTTAGATTGATGTTCATCACAATTTTGCACTGGCGGGAGTCACTCAGTGAATAAAAACTTGGAAGACAGTTGCGACTGAGGTAGTTAGTGAAGTATTTGGGGTGACACTTCTGGAAAAGAAACACTTGAGGGGTTGTATTGTAACCGCATCCATACCAACATATTCTCATCCTCTATTCGTATGAGAACAGCCTGTGTTACTGCTGTGTTATTTAAATTCATATGATATCGTAAGAAAAGTAGGGCATAACTTTTCGTACAATATCATATGAATAGAGGATGAGAACAGCCTATTCACACACACCTCCACGAAAAGGCATACTTAAAAATGTGCCTCTTTTTCTCCTCATCCTCACACATTTTCTGGCTTCCACCACACATTAACTTATGAATAAAACCATAACATGGACTTCAGTAGCCTACATGTTAGAGTTACATGTTAACTCTTTTGTGCATGTGGGTTAGTTCAACTCTGATATTGGCCACATTAAAAAAATAAACACATTTTTTATCTGAGCAATAAATCTGAACTGAGCACTAAGGCTTGCAGTGTGAACGTAGTCTTAGTAACATTGGTGCCATGACTTTAGCATAAATTGAGTCAGGCGCTTATTCATGCAGGAGACCAACATTACAGTATATTAAATTGCCATCACAGTTACATAACAGGGTGCATGTCTGAGAGGGTCTGGTGTTTTAACTAGCATCTGCAATATGAGGAGGACAATCTGCCTGATGGATGGTCGGCCTCTCGATAACCTCAGCTCATAACACTCACCACTTTCCTTCGCTGTTCTCAAACTGCTGGACAGTGTAGCCGAACATGTCCTCCAGCGGGCCGCTGAATGACAATCCATTCTTCTGGTCCACATTGAAGGACAATACGCACACCAGCAGCCCTGCAGGGACAAAGGGAAAGAAAAGGTTAGCCAGAATAAGGCTGTTGTAAGGAGCTGGTTGGTTAGTTTAGATTTAACTTAAATAATCTGACTGGTGAATAAATAATCAAATCCTGAAATAGGAGAGCTGTCTATTAATTTTCTCATATAAAAATGCCATGTAAAAGCTAAGCATTAATAAACACTCTCAATAAATATTTATAAAATATTCAAGATACAACCCGGAAATAATAAGCAGATCTAATAAATAATTAAATAACGGAATATATAAATAAATAACAGACATTTTGGTTATTTAGCCACAATATTAATTAATATACTATATACTTAAGTAATATACTATATATGGAGATGGTATACTGAGATGAGGGATGAACTGTGAACTGTGTAAGCCACACACACACACACACACACACACACACACACACACACACACACACACACACACACACACACACACACACACACACACAAAGTCATTCTGGAGGACACTGGAGGAATTTCGAACATCAATGTGAAGCACTTTGGTCAGAGTGCAGTCTGACCCGCAGGACAATGGCTTCTTCTCTGCACTCTGCACAGTCTTCGTCTGAGCTGAGTATATCACAGAGGCTCTATATAAATCCATCCATGTCGCATTGTGCCTTCGCCACAATGACGCTCTTTATATCTACAGTGCCAGAGAATTCCTCCAGTAGAATTTATCAATTCCCGGACTTGTGAGTAGGAGTGTAGAGGAGTGGCAGAACAGTGGGGTTAAAAGAAAAACGTGCAGACACAGACCACATACATGGAGACACAAATAACCAGCAGCTATTTGTACTTTTATGATGATGTTTTGTAGCTAATGTGTTTGAGCCAATAGAGAACTATCAAATGGAGTCGAGAATGTGAAATTTTAGACCTTTTTAGCCACACAAGCAGCAGGACTTGGGGTATGAGGATGCTAATTGTTGCTCTACCACTTTGGTCCAGACTGAAATACATCAATTAAAATGAGAGGATGAATCCTATTTATTTGGGTGATCACTTGACTTCTTCTTTAGCACTACCAGCAGGTTGAATTTTTTTGTATTTGAATTGAAATGTATCAGCATCTATTGGATTGATCGATGAAACTTTGTAACCTTCATGTTTCCTGCAGGATGAATGATATGAATGATGTTATAAATCTGGAGATGGGCACCGTCGTCGGGCACCATTAACTTGTCCAATACTTTGATTTATGACCAAACAAAACTAACAGCATTTCCATTAGCCTCAACTGTACTTTGTGGGGCACTACAGTCTTATTACTGTATACATGTATCAGTGGGTAAGCGTAATGTGAAATGGGTTGCTCTTAGTGATGAACCTACAGAGCTTTATCACCTGGACTTTTTAGTTCTTCTCATTTCTACAGAATGTTTTAGTGTCTGGTGTGTGTTTGGAAGTTTCATGTTTTTGTTCACTCACACCACTCTAAATGCTTTCATTGACCTTGTTTCCAACCACATTAGGGAGCTGTTTTCAGAGAAAAAAATCTTTAATAAACCAACTGTACGCTACCTGCACAGCTCCAAACAGCAGACAGACAATGTTTGTAATAGGCTGGTGCGCATTTAGCAGCTGGTGAGCCACATATTTCCATCGTGAGTTAGTGGAGACCAAGACAGGGCTAAAAAGGGAGTGAATACTGGACTTTTATATGTCAGATGGACAGAAATACAAGTCTAAATGAATGCCAGTGTTGCTCTGTAACTGCTGGATGTGTACAGTAAACTGTCTGCTAATATATTTGCCACAACGACTTTACGCAATATTGTGTCAAGATTGTGTTTATCGCTTGTTCTGCTAACACCAAGTGGCCAAAAAAAATCAATTAATGCAGCTTTAAAAATCAACAAATATGTAGGTATATGGGTTTTCATTGACAATGAAATATTAAAGCAGGAACATGAATTGTGGTGAATTGGCAGACACATAAGTTAATTGTATTCCTATTTACTAAAATCATGAACAATTGAATATCTCTTCTGCATGTGTTATGTTCTTTGTAGGTTACAGTAACAGCCGATGCCTGGTAGAGTAAAAGACAGGTATTCGGGTATCTATAAAGAGGGTTAGTGCATGTATGTAGTCCATATTTCAAGGAGGCTTAAATGCATAAACTACATAATTAAGTATTTTATGGCCCCTGACTCTCTCCTCTTTTAAACAGGGGAGTTATATAAACATACTGCTGCCAGTCATAATCTTGTCATGTTTAGATATTGATAGATTTCAGATAACACTTTTTACATTCCCCTCTGGTAAAGAGAGATAGGCCAAGAAGCAGAGAGAGAGAGAGAGAACCAGACCTGCACATATACAGGAATCCCAGCTAAGATATATTATCCCTTCTGTTTCTCCCTTGTTCCTTTCTGTACTTCCTCTGTTACCCCCTCGCCATCTCTCAAAGAAGCTCCATTTCCTGTGCCTATTAACCTGATTGTGGACATCCCCTCAAATCCACAGGTGCACGCACACACACACATAAACACAAAGCTAATTTAGCTGATTTAAGATGGCTTCGGGCCAACGAGGCCTTTATCATTTATCACAGTCTGAGCTCAAGTACACTTCACAGTCACGCTGGCCTGAGCTGTAAATCATTCAGGAACGTCTTCTGTCATGTTTTTTTTGTGTATTTCATTTTTCTGTATTTGGTGTCTCCTGGATCCGCTCTGCTCAAATCAAAAGCAGCGAGTTATGTAATGGGCTATTTTTGTGAGCCAGCTAACATCTGCCCTGGAAAACCAATAAGTGGGCCTGTCCCTTTGTGGATGGAAATCGCCTCATGAGCCTCTGAGGTATTTGCATATAAAGTTGTCCATCACTGGAGGGTTCATATTGTAATCGGTTACACATGGTGAGCAGTGCTATGCCAGTCTGTCTGTCAACCACTTCGGTCCAGACTAAAATATCTCAACATCTACTGGACTGACTGCCATGAAATTTTCTGGTTATTTATTTTGCCCAGAGGATGAATTGTGATAACTTTGGTGATCCCTTCACTTTTAATCTAGCACCAACATCACATCAGTTTGTTTTACTTGACTAATGCTTTGGTTTATTACTAAATACTCTACATGCTAACATATTAAACTAGGATTTAAACATAGTGAACAGTGTCCCTGCTTAACATCAGAATATTAGCATTGTTATTGTGAGCATGTCTGAAGTTATTATTAAGCTCAAAGTGCCACTGTGTAGCCTCACAGAGCTACTAGCATGGCTGTTGACTCTTGGCAGGCATTCAAACTAGTAGGTAAAACAATACAAGGGGCTGCATTAGTGGTAGTGTGGTGCTTCGGGCACCAGTGGGACATGAAATACAGTTGAGGAAATCCAGTTTGAGTCGCAGCTCCATGAGTGTGAAGGCATATGAGACACCAAAACACTGTGCATAATTTTATAATACTCTGACACAGGATTTTACAACTCAACAATTTTGACAGGCAACGATCTAAAGTCAAATAGTAGAAATACAACGTTCTTGTTATGTACCAGGAATGCGCACTTGCAAATATTTGATTTTCGCAGCGGCTGTGGCTCAGGAGGTAGAGCGGGTCGTCCACTAATCACAGGGTTTGCGGTTTGATCCCCGGCTCCTTCTGTCCACATGTTGAAGTGCACTTGAGTAAGACACTGAAACCCAAATTGCTTCCGATGGTCAGGCCTGCACCTTGAATGATAACTTACTGCCATCGCTGTGTAAGTGTGAATGTGTGTGTATGGGCGGAAAAAACAAAACAATGCTGTAAACTTCTTGGACAAAAGTGCTATATAAATGTATCCGTTTACCATTTACTGCAGCACATTTCCGGATAATGTCACACGATGTCATTGTTTATCACGAAAAAAATCTTTCACCAGAAATGTCTACTCTACACTGGGTCAAATATCACAGCCTTAAGACTATACTGAGTCTGTTTTCAGTCAAGCTCCATATGGTCCTGATTGATCCTGGCAATCTGTCAGCCACACAAACCCACAATAAAACCCTGCTGACCTCTCAGCCACAGTTATCAAAACCAAAACGACTCCATTTGAGCATTTAACAACTGTGCAACACCTAAAGCCAAGTAGCAAAAGTCAGATCTGGTTGATACAGAGAAAGCAGAAAGCAGCAGAGATCAGCACCTGTTGGTCTGTGAGACATCAAACCAGCAGTAAAACGTTACCCCAAGTCAGCACGTGTAGGCTTCAAAGTCGCGTTCAGCCACAATAAACACACACACCTGATGAGCACCTGCTCATCTGTAGCATATCTAACCAACAATAACAGGCTTTAAAGCTTAAAGAAAATCAGCACCTGTGAGCAACAGCCATTAAAACAACCCTGAATCGAAGCCTTAATCAGTCATAGTAAGAAACGCACTTCAGTTGTAAAGCTGAACCAAGACTGACACTTAAAAGAAATCCTCTACAATCAACATCAGCAAGCATCTGTAGTAGCTTAGAAACTGGTTGATGTTACAGAATGAATGAATGTTTTTTATGATGTACTGATGTTTGACCCTTCAAAGGAATAAAACTAGAAGGTCTTTGGGTGGGACCTGGACCCTTTCTTCACCATGTGCTGGTGTTTAACAACACACACACTGGTAAGGAAAAGCAGCTTCATATTCTGGCATGGCCGAGGGCAGCTCAGAGCCATGGTGAAGTTATGAAGCTGAAATGATTCCAGATTTCTTCCTTTGTTCTTTTATCTGTATCTGTTTTTCTTCTCTACTGCCCTTCTTTCTCATCTTTTCCTTCTCACTTTTTCCATATTCCTCCTCTGACTGTCTATTCTTCGGCCTGTTCTTTGATTTTTTTTTGTGTCTTGTGCTTCAACAGTATCCACACTTTCACAAGCTAAAAGAACAGCATAATCCAGACTTTTTAGATACTTTCACACAAAGAGTGGTTGCACCCTTTCCTCACGATAGTTCAACTTTGTCAACTCACCGTCACAGTTTGCACTGTGACCATGGCACTCACAGAAATAGTGACGTAATTATACAGGAGCTGATTTTACTGGTATGTGAGTGTCTTGACTTGCACACTTCCTCACTCACCATGACTATTTTCAGTATTTGTTGGTCTATAAAGTGTTTCTCTAAACCCACAGTGATGTTGTCAATATGCTTGTTGTGAACCGAAAGATATTCGATTGTCATATATGAAAAAAAACAACCCCGCTCGTCATTTAATGTTTCCTCTCCTCCACCATTCATTAATTCACTTTGCCATCCCTTTGTCCCTCAACAACATCATCCATCTCCCTACTATTTCTTCCTTCCATTCATCTTTGTCCGACCTTCCTTTCTACCGCCCATTCCAGCATCTCCCTTCATGCATCCTCTCACTCATTGACTGAACATGTCAGCTCGACAGCGCTGCAGTGTCAGATTTCACTCTCTGGAAACTCCAGATGTATTCTCTGGAGCTCTACTTCCTTCACTGGTGCAGAAAACATGCAGGCTTACAGGCTGAGACCCAGGCATGACATCATCCCCCCCGACGATTGTCAAAGCTTTCATCCACCTCAAAATTCTCCCTCCACAATAAAGGGGTGGTTGACACTCTTCTAACCATATCCGTCTAAGTGATACAGGCATGCACACATGCTGCTAAATATGCTGACCACAACAGTTTTAACATACAAGGAGCAGCTGGGATGAGAGGGGGCTTCTGGGATAGATCAAACACCTCTGGGGGAACTAAAAATACACACACACCCACGGGTCAAAGAATGACCTTCCTCCAGAATCAATAAGCAGCGCGCAAACAAGAATCATGCATGTTATGAGAGAAACAGCGAGATAAAATACTATAATCATGCACTCGTGGGTAAACTCTACATTCTTACATCACCGCAAGTTTATTTTGCAAAGTCAGTGAAAGCAAATAGAAACTTTGAAGAAAAAATACAAATAGGTATCCAATGAACAGGGTTAAAAGGAGTGCAGGCTATCCTCACTTATCCAGCGTAAACAGAAGACAAAGTCACTCAAAGCTCTATAATATGCAGTGTATGCAACAAATCTCCTATAATAATAACTGTTTGACTCATGTTAAATAACACGCTTTATATACTAAACAACGCGCAGTGTGATACTGTAATTATAGTTTTACAATGCAAAATAATTGCTATCTTTAGCGTGTCTTTAAATAATCAAGGGACAATCAGGCTTTTTGCCAGATTCCCACTTAACAGACCAACACATTGATCTGCAGCACTATCCTTTTATAGCGCTAAAAATTTAATTAGTTGTAGAGGAATAAATGGACAGAGTGCGTCTAGCTCACTGCCTGCTGTTTGGGTGGGTGGATGCCATTCAATCAATCAGGAACAACAAGTGAGAAAGTCTAGTGGTAGTTTCAAGATCACTGCGTGTTTCTTTATCTATCATGGGCATCATTTCCAGAGAATGACATTTTCAGTCATCCACAGAAGAAGCTTTAAGAAAGAAAAGCACACACACATATCTTAGTTAAATTCCATATAGCAATAGATTATTCTAATTCTTAGATATGTGATGTTCTGTAAGCTAAATACAGAGTTAAAAGAAACAATTATGTGCCTACAATCTTAGCAGACACCATCATTTAAGGGCACTTTAGTACTGGTCTTCCATAAAGTTGATGGACTCACAAGAGACAGATTAATAAAAGAATGGATACCCAGATACCCTGAGTTTTAGAGTCTAGTGTGGATCAAGCTCCAAAAACACTGCTTCCCATAATGCAACTAAACAGCAATGATCCAAATCAATGCAGCACAGGTTGAGATACCTTTCATTAGCATCATAAATATCCACTTCATGTAAACCCTACAATGCAGGCGATAACGCACGATTTTCAAACCCAAGTCGAAATAACCCAGATGACATCATATCTTTAGAAAGCTTCTTCAGATCAACAAAAGACACCATTCAACTGTTTCCATTTACTGCGTAGTATCCCTTGTGACATAGCCTATAAACTTAACTTCATGTGTAAAATTGTTGGAGTGCCCCTTAAGACAGACTGCACAGAGATTACACCCTTATGTAACATCTTAAAACGAGTACAGTATAAATATGTTTGAAGATTTCATGCTAATATAATATGACTGACTTTTTTCTGTTGACTGACACGTGGATATATAATTGACAAGTCATCCAATATTACAGATTCGTTGAACACTGAACACTTTGAACAATGTTGTGCACAATGTATGACTGTTTTCCAACTAATACTCCCAATCAAATGACAAAATGTCATTGCATGCAGCCCAGAATGACACATAGAAGCGTTTTTTTTTGATCTGGCGCCCCTATTGGCAGTAATCAGCAGGACAACATAATTCATCTGTGCCAAAATTGTTCCAATTTGGAAACTAAATATATTTCCTGATGTGACAACGTTATGGTTGAGGTTATGTTCGGGCACAAAAAACAGATTTTAGATCATGGTGAATGTTAAAATAAGATCTTTGCTAAGATTAGGGCATTAGAGGCTGTCGTTGTCATGGTTACAATAATAATTACATGGTTAGGGTTAGGTGCCTACTGTGGTTATGGCTTTTTCTTTTTTTTTTTAAAGCAGTGTGGACTTGCAGTTGGAAACGGGAAACTAACAGCAATGTCCCGTGTGAAAATCACTTACTGAGGAGTTACTATAAAATGTCTAGATCCCTTTTTCAGAAGCATCACTTTCCTTTAGTGTGGATCTTTTAGCACCTGGAAATCTTTCAAATGTAATTTTTCCTATTCTAATATGGGCATATAGGTATATGAGTAATAAAGAAATACATACAAAAATAAATTTACCAGTGTTAGCATTATATACTTTTTTAAGAGCAGCTTATTGCTTTTAGAGAGAAAAGGAACTATTTTTCAAACAGTTGTAGTGTTGACATGGCCTCAGCGGGAGTGAATCCCATCCCCATCAACATATGCCCCCCCCCCCCCCCCACCTCAAACACACAGATGTTCTCACAAAGGGTCACAACTCTTCTTGATGTTTTGTTTGCCTACTGTTATTTCAGGGCTACTCAAGAACAGTAGGGTTAAGGACAAATTTGACAAAAGACAAACACTCCCACTCTGAATATAAAATGGGGAAAAAAGGCAATGTACAGACATAAACTTAAATTAGTTCAAACAGGGACACTGAAATAATGTGGGACTGTAATAATGTGATGACAGAAATAGAGTTTTAGATCACTTTAGTTTCTTCCTCAAGCCATTGAAATGTTTCTCACATCCAAACACCAAAAATCCCCTGAGGCAATTAGGAATTTGTCACATGAACTTTTTCCCTCCCGACTATCAAACATATTTCCTCTCTGCTGCGGACATTACGCTGCTCCATTCACATGCACGACACTGAGAAAGTATATTTTCTCAGAGACTTTTTATCGACTCAGAGATAAGATTCAAGACCAGATGTAAAAGCTGTGACGGTATTAACTATCTTTTGCTAATTAAACATGAAGATTAACAGTAACAGGTCGACATAGTCCAAATCTTGGCTTCACATAATTTAAAAATCTATATTTAAAGCAAAAATGACCTTGTAGCACAATTAAACTGCAAAAACTGAATCAAAACCACTCACATAACAATTTGCTACCAAAATGATATTGACTGAGAAAACATCTTTGCAAGAGAGTTGTATTCATATACTGTTACTTTTGAAATGCACAAAATATTTCTCTTTTGCAGGTACGTGGCCAAAAGTAAACAATTTAATGCAACATCAGAATACTTTTAGCTCACTGCTAAAGGGGAAGGGGAAAAAATTCAACCATCAACAGTAAACGTCATTTCTAGCGTCTACTGGGTCAGAAACAAAGAGCCCTCACTCTTTGTTGAGGTGTCTGGAAGTTGTTAAGGGTCATCCACTAAAATGTAAGTTATGTTAAGTGAAATGATTACTGTGAAATGACTGTTTGTGTTACAGATGCTGGCTAACCTTGTGGGAGATGGAAGTGGGTTATCGGTATGTGAGGTGACAGAGAGGAATTAGAGGGTTAATGGATTTTTGGATGGGGGAAATGGAATAAGGAAGTTTTGCTTAGATATAATCTTGTCTGTCATGGTGCTGGACCTGTTCAGGAGAGGAACAGCACTTTATATATTTTTGATATCGGTTGTATATTTATACATAACTGTATATACACATACACATACTACACATATATATCTGCATTTCATGTCTGTTCTCTCTAATTCTGTTGTGGAATATGCAATGTTTCCATTTTTGTCCGTCCCATCCAAAAGAAAAACGGTGGAAAAAAGAGAGGTAGGTAGACAAATGTACAACCAGCGAATTCCCAATTGCCAATATGAGTAATTTAATATTGATTATCTGCTAATAATTCATAAAGTAAATTTCAATATTATATTTTTTTACATCTGTAGAAAACTCTGCTCTGCTGTGTATATTCCTGCCAGCTTGTTTTGTCATTGAGCTAATATCCTGTGCTTACATATGGCTGGCTTATGTGGTTACATGTATTGAAGTGGTAGAAGAATATGATCTGGCCTCATAATGTAGTCATGTGTTGACCACATACTAAAATATTGTGCTCTCATTCTGACCAGATCATCTGACTGACCACACACTGTGACAATGAAACATTACAAGCTCCCAGAAATTAATCTACTGAAACTTTTGTCTGGTAGCATCATGAGCATGGCTGTTCGTGTTGGCCTCCTGTTGAAGAGGTTAATGTGAACATGTTGCCCCAGGCAGACGCCACAGCTCCACTGCTCCCTATATGATGCCAGTTTGATGGATGGCTCTGGCCTCTGAGAGAGAGAGGAGAGAGAGACAGGGGCGGGAGGAAGGCTCGACGGACGGGCCTGGTGCACAGATGCAGCATTGCTCTGGCTGCAAAGACAGATGAAACCACACACCCACACATAAACACACACACACACACATACACACACACGCACACACACACACACACACTCATACACACAGGATCTGAGGCTATCAGCACTTTGCAGGTACTGAGAGCCCTGGAGGACTACAAGTATGTGTGTTTGTGTATTTGTTATGTGTTTTTCTGGCAAGACATTCTGGGGTCTTAGTTGGCACACATCAGCCAAAACAAGGAAATTATTCTGCAGGCCTAAATCCTGTTTTACAAATATTTCACTTCATCACAATCTACACCCATCTAAAACAAACATTTTTCTTCAATTAAAATCCAAATCCAGACATTCAGACTCTGCAGGCTAAAAGTCACTGTCATTTTATACAGCACAGTGTTATAACTACAGTGCATCTGCCCTCACCAGACAAACAACTGTGGTTGTTTGATACACATTTAAAACAACCCATGTTTACGTTTCCATCAAGCTGACTTATTGCATTCCATAGCTAGATTTCTATCTAAATGTAGCATATTTTAACATATTGTTTTGCGTCAACATTTTTTCAGTGAATATATTACTCACATGAAATTTCCACCAGACTTTGGTATTAACTCAAGAAATCCACACATATAAAGAAATCAAAACATTAAAGTCCATAAATAAAGTTATGTGTAATACTTATTTCCCCCACTGTATATTAAAAGAGCGCCTGTCAAACCTTAAACTGTGAAACAATAACATAAAACATGGTGGAAATTTGGCATTCACGTTTGTTACATGTATTCCTTTGATGAACTTTACAGTTTGCTCATCTTTCCACACCAATCTGACATTTTTCATCTGCTGCTATTTCTGTTAAATGTCAAAATCGTTTTATTTCAAACTTGGAGACATTTTATTTGAGGCAGCAAATCTCACCCAACATAAAAACTTCACTTGACCATTATCTAGCAGGTCACAATACATAGCAGAGCGATATCATAGTGGGAGGTTAGTGTTTGGATCTCAGTTGGCAAAAACTTTCCAAAGAATGTGGCTGAGGTCAAATTTATTCATTTATCATCTCATCTTTCTCCGTCTGATCTAACCAGGCGAGTGAGGGAGGTGTGGATGGATGCCAACAGTCTTCTACAGCTTCATATCTCTACACAGCTTTATATCATTTTGTATTTGCTAAACCAGGCCCACTTTTGAATGATCCAATCAAATGTGAAGGATCAAATCCCTCTCGTACCTATACCCCTTCAGCAATGTATGTAACATTAGAGAGGTTAATGATGCTCTAACCGCTGTTTCACTTCACTTTAAACGAGTAGTTTTAGTTGCCTACGCTTAACCAGACCTCAACCATAGAGGTGGCAGAACAAAAAAAGCTCATATGACTCGAAACAGTTTACACGGTATTCATCATCAGTCTGGGAGGCACAGACAAAAGCACTATTTATACATGTGAACTTGCTGACTTGTCATATGAAGAAGGTACGGAGATTACAAACCCTGTTCTCTCTTTGAAAAACAGAACTAGTGGTTGTCTGTTCCCTCTTTAACCCTTCAACTTTTCACTCTTATTCTTGTTTTTGCTAAAACTGGAGATAATGTAATCTCCTCCCACCACATACCCTCTGCAGTGGACCTCCCCTCTGACTCCCAATCATCTCGCCTGCAGCTTCCCCTCTCCCGACAGCCTCCTTTACACTTTCCCCTTTTGCCCTAATGTCTGCCCTGCTGCCTCCTCCTCCTCCTCCTCCTCCTCCTCCTCCTCCTCCTCCTCCTCCTCTTCCTCCTCCTCCTCCCTCTGTGCCCCTGATGACTCACAACAACTGTGCATTGCTGAAGACTGAAAAATAAATCTGCACAGACCAACTATCTGTTGACATAGCACAGTGTGGCTGACTGGAGAGATGGTGTAAATCCCTGGGAATAACTGATAACCCGTGCTTGTCTTTGCAGAAAGGTGGATCTTCATTAAAAACAAATCTGCTGCTGACATACATGATAAAAAAAGATGACAGAGACGAAATCTTCAAATGTCTTGTTTTGTCCATTCAAAAGCCCCAAACCCAACGATATTCAGTTTACTATCATGTAAAGATAAGCAACACTAAAACTATTATGGGATTATCAAATTAGTTGCTGATTAATTTTCTGTCAAATGACCTATTAAATACAGTATTACTTACTATGATTGATATCGAGCAAACAATATTTCAGACAAAGCTCTTAGTATTTTTTCCATATGGCAACAATTAAACCAGTGCTTAGTTTAAGAGGGTGGTACCTAAAATACTAAAATTGGAACAAAATGAAAAGTAATGTCAAGTGATGAAGTGTGAAAAACACGCCGAATGCTTTTATGTGTTCAACATGTGTGTGTCTGTGTGTGGCTCGATCTTCGACCTTGGTAACCTGAAACGACATGTGATGTCACACCTTCACGGGAGTCTTGTTTACTTGAGGCCCATTTATGACACATACCAGCTTTTTTTCCTAAGTGTGTGTATGTTGTTGGATGAAATTTGGGGCTTATTCTACACTTATCTCACTTTCATGCGAATCTCTGTGTATATTTTGGGGCTTAGAGGCTACTTATAGGATGATTGAACATTTAAACACTTTGTGGAGAGATAGTCCCTGCTGTTCACAGCCAATCAAAGCAACTGTCAGCCTTTACATTTATGGAGGAAAGGAAAAGTTAAGTTCTGTATGTCACTGCTAAAACCATAAGAGCACTGGAGATGACTTCATATTTGCAGTTATAAAACAGACAAAGTTTGGCTAAAGCATCACCGAGGCAACCCAGAGTTCCCTTTTATTTGTATCTCACTTCCCAGTCTGCAGCGATGGCACAGAGAGCATAATGATTCAGGGATGACTCAGTTCTGTGGCAGAGCCTAACCTCAGTGTTTTACCGGCAGTCATCATTCATAAGATAATCATTATTCACTTTTATATATCACTAAAAGCGCAAAGAGTAGCTGCATTAATTTTGTATTATGTATATGCTTCAAATATGTTATGTTATTCATTAATTCATTCAGAAATGTTAATTTGGATTTTAGAAATGTCAGCTTTATCTTGAGCTTTAAGTTGTGTTTAAAGATCAATTCCATCTATCTGTGTGACACTTACAGAGCAATTGGACTGGATTTCACTTCTTGTAAAGAACAGATGAGAAGTATTTGCTTACGGTTGTGAATTGACTCGCTGCTTTCGCTTTTCGCTCAACTGAACTTTATCTCGCCAAATCGTGAGGCTCTGTGATGTTCTACCAGGTGCGAGAGCAGGGATGAGACTGATTTCTCATTCAGGAAATACTTATATTCTTTTTTTGTAACTGTACGGTGAGATAATATGCTGTGACAGAAGAGATGCTTCTGGTCTACAATGAGTGAAAGGACAGTGACAGAAGTTAACAACAGTAAACTATTATTTTGTGTGTTTCATAGCACACTTGACTTGCAAGCAAGGAGATCATAAATGAGATTTTACAGATCCCTTGTACATTTCTACTAAAGTTCAGTAGTAAAGTGTATCGGTAATGTAAGTCTGAAAAAATGTATCTCTTAAACTCATACTGGTGCTCATGAAAAGTTAAATGACAAGACTTAAGAGAAGAAAGCAAAATTGTTATCAGCTCAGATTAGTTTTTGCTGATAACATTTATAGCAAAAATTGTATCCACTAACTACATTTATGTGCCAGTAATGCCAGGACTGATGTTATAAAATACACCAGCCTTACCTGATCTTCAACCTATTTCACTCATCCAATGAGTGAAAGATGTTGCAAAACTGGATATCGGAAGTCAGTTGAGGCTGCAGAGTATGACACTTAGTTGTGTGTGGCATTTTGTGGTTTCACAGGCATGAAGCTGAAGCTTTGAACTTTACTCTGCCTAAGCAAGAAAATGTATGATCTTGTGGCTTATGCTCCACAGAGTCAATCTTCTTGACTCTACATTAGTGGTCTCTACATGCACCCAAGGTACAAAAAAGTGTCTTCCTCTGAATGAGCTGAGCTTCACATGATACTACCGTGACAGGCTCAGTGCTAATCAGATTTAATGCCAAGTGAAGACAAGAATTTGAAGTTAAACATTGACCAGGCAAACATTTCCTGAAACATGTTCCATAACAACCATAATAGTATATAATTATCAATGGGCTTGGCTAGGAAACTCTTCATTTTCTGTGAATGGAAGACCAAATCTTTAGACGCTGACAGATCACTCAACACGTATATATAACAATTGACTGCTAATTCTTAATTAGCGCCTCTTTTTTGCCACGTGTTTCTTGTTTATCTTTCAAACTCAAGTCTGCAGCTATGTGATGTCTGCAACAAGCCCATGATATGAAAGGAAACATTTTCATACACCCTACAAGCAGATGCAGATGACATTGATCTTATCCAGGATAGATTCTTCTCATCTTTTACATCTATTTAAACTTGCACTGGATGAGGAGTTAATGTCCAAAAAGGGGGGTTTATGTCCTCTGTTATTTTCTTAAATACATTTCTTTTAACACATTCGCTTCTGCTTTTTGCAACAGCCCTATCAAATATAGCACAGATATGAGTGTGTGTTGTAAAGGGTCAATGTGCTTCAAGCAAAGTGCTTCTGATTGGTTTTAAAAAACTATAGTTTGTATGTTCTGGTCTTAGTGCACTTGAGTTCGATAGCTGTGTTCAGATCTGCCCAAAAGAATCACACGAAGAAGAAAAACAAACTTAGATTTAACAAGACTAAACACACAGGTTTGAAACCCACAGATCATCGACAGAGTCTAAAACAAAAACCCTCAACACACATTTCTGAAGTCTGAATCACAGAGGCTGAGTCTGACACTCAACTGTCTGAAACAAACAAAAACTTTATGCTGCGATTAGCCAGATGTTTGGGAGTGTCGGGGAAGTATGTAGAGTTTGAATTTCTCTCTTCACACAATTACTTCTGCCACTTTTAGTGTGTACAACCAACTGCAACATCAACAGTGCCTCAGAGTGAAGACTGTACAAAAGGGTATGATCTTGTCCTCATTTGTCTCCTCATTGAGAATACAAAAACAAGCAAAAGATAGTGAAAGAAATTATTGGAAGGAAATTAGGGAGGCAGCAGGATTCAGCCAGGAGGAGGCTATAACCTCTGGCTTTCCACTCAACTTCGATTGTGGCCATTCTGGAAATGCAAAAACACTTTTGCCTTCAGAAGCGGTCGATGTGATACTTTCTTTCTCTTTGAATGACTAAATGTTTGCATTAAGAGGATTACATTTGGTCAAAGTCTCACAATAGCATTTGTATTTGACAGCCACAGTGTCCAGCATGACTTCTAGAGTGGTTGACCACGATTTTTTAATAGTTGCAGGCAATTTCATACTTGTCTTTAATTAAATCGTTCCCATTTGCGTTTCTACAAGCAAGTGCCGGTTGATGTTGAACACAGAGACTTATAATTGTTGCTGGAGCTCAGTGTATGAACTCATTGACACAGAACAACACACATTTGCAGTTGGCAAACACAGTTTCAGTTTCTGCACGATGTGAAGATCAAAGAGTCATGATGCACAACTTTTGCCTCAAACACAGCATAAATATTAGTGTTAAGATCCACATAACTGATACATTCATACATCTACACCATAAATTCATACAAAGCAATTATTGAAATTAGTCTTTCTGTTATTGCATGCCTTAGCTGCAAGCTTTCTTGGTTTCTGCTTTTTGTTTGAAAGTCACACATAATTTCTGGATAAGTGTAGAAACTACTTTCCTGTTTGTTAATCTCTTGTTTGCTAAAAAAAAATGTTATAAGTGTTATAACTCTTTCCTGTCTGCTTTGCTGTTTGACACTAAACAGCCAGAGAACTCTGTTGTCTCTGTATTTAAGTGCTGTTTCCTCCTATTCATCCTCTTCATGTTATCCTCATTTGACCTCTGAAAACTAAAAGAAACAGTCTCTCAATTGAACTAGCTGTTTTTTCCTTTTTACTGTAATGAGACTGAGTTTTATGTATAGTTCCTTAGTTTCTTGACCATAGGAACAGCATGACGTGACGGTCTCAAGTCAAAGGTCAAAATAAATGACCAAGAGTCAATGATGGTCGGCGAAAGTTCAAAGAGGCCATTTACATTAATCTTTGAACCAAGACAGGCTACAATCTTTCCCTGTATACAGTCCTTTGGTATCACATGACCAAACTCACACACTTAGGTCATGTAATGACACCGACGCAAGTTATAGTTATAGATGGACACTGTAATGCTATTTTTCAAGATGCTGTATCTGATAAATCCGTCAGATGCACAAACACAATAATCTCAGAGTTCTTAGAGCTGATAAACAGAATCTCACAGTCACAGATTGTCTCATAGTCAGTCAGGAAATGTAAACTATGAGGTAAGTGTTAGTTTCTGTGTACGTGTCTTTGTTTTAAGATGCATGAGAACTTGCACCCTTACCACTTCAGATACACTAACCATAAACTGTCCGGCCAAACATTTATAGGGAAAACATGCTTAAGAATGCTATCTGCGTCATCTTCATCGCCAGAAGATTATAGTGAAGAATCCAAGTTATACTTGGAAGACTGTTATGTATTAAGAATTTGTATTATTAAGCTCCAAAAATATCAACTTTATTTTAACTGGACATGATGCTGCAGCTGTCATGCAAGTAAGCACATGTTCCTCCTCTTACAGAAAATATTTATAGGAAATATAACTTGATTTTAATATTTCATCCTTTGCAATTGCTCTGTTGAATGTCCGCAATGCCAAGCAGTCACTATTCACACATCTATTCTCCATAATAGGCTTAGTGCATTCATTATCAGTCAACAGGATTCAGTACAATAAACTTAATTTCTTTTCACACCTTTAAAAAAGTGTCGGATCTGTCTGAGACAATAGCTGAAAAAGTTGACTGATTGGAAAAACAAACGTGAACACAACATCTAGTCTGAGGATGACACAAATGAAGCAAACATAATCAGATGCTAATTACTTCACATTCCAGGGGATCTGTCTACCACTGCCAGCAGACAGTTTATGTGAAATTAGTGCTGATTGCTGCGACCCAGGGAGTGAGCTGATTGAAATGAAAGATAGATGAGATAGTGGAGGAGGAAGGATGGAGGATGGAGGAGGAGGAGGGGTAGACATATTGCTAATGACGAAGATGGCCGGGTTCATTGCTCAGTCTCGCCAGGATAATAAATTCAATATAGGACTTTAATGTCTGAACACTTACATCCGCTGACCTTACAGCTTTCAATGAATTAACCGTCTACCCCGGTCATCGACTCCAACATCCCATGTGTTCACAAAAATGTAGAGAAAGACAAATTCCCATATATGAGAGACTGCAAGAAAAAAAGCGTCCCAGTCCTCCGAGGAATGCCAAGGATTCTAAATCAGTTTGTGTTTGACTAACCCTTCACCTCTTCTTTCCATATTTGTAGCACCCATAAGACTAAGACATTAAAAACATTCTTTAGTATGAGAAACGTGTCGCCCATATTCTGTATTTCATGTGATAAGCCAGTTGAACATCTGCTAAACTAATTGAGAGACACCTTGTCATACCTGCACTACAGTTAAAAACAGAATTCAACATCAGAGTTTTGGTCTTATTTGCATCTTTCTAAACAACTGACAGTCCAAACAAGGCAACTTCTACTGTGTAAGAGAACCATATGAACTCCAGACTGCCCCTCACATCTCATCTTGTGTGATCTGCATGATTCGCTGCAGTTGCTGCATTTAGGAAGGCTCACAAAAAGAGCTTTAGCTTGTATCATTCACAAGGACAACAAAAAGAAAGAGTGAGGAGAGACAGATAATCAGATTTATCTTTGAAGTCATTTTTCACGCAGAAATACCAGAAATTCTCTAGTTGCTGCCTATAAATTCTCTAAATCTTCTTTTTTGTCTTATATCATGAGTATCTTTGAGTTCTGGACTTATGGTCGGACAAAACAAGCAGTGATGATTCACACTATTCTGACATGTATAAACCAAAAGATGAGGTAATTAGAACGAGAAATGATCCTGCAGATTAATAGATAAGGAAAACAATAGCTAGTTGCAGCCCCAAACAACAGTAAATGTTATTATTTATTGTTCAAGTCAATTATCAAGTCAAAAAAAAAAAGAAAAGAATAATAATAAAAAGATAATAAGATAGCATAATTTGCTGGTTAGATATAACTTATATAAATAAGCAATTTGAAGAACTCCCATTGGGCTTGGTGAAGCTATGATGGGCATTTTTCTCTATTTTTATAAATTTAATGACAAATCTATGAATAAAAACAAGAATAAACTGATTACTAGATATTGGAAATAATCATTAGTTGCGGCCTTAGTCTTGCGTATAGTTGTTCATGCTCTTCTTAGTAAACCTGGTCACTCCGGTGTGACATATAGGCTACTGATTGAAGCCAGATGCCCTATTTTTTTGCACTACCAAACTCAAACCACCTGTAGCCCCATCTCCGTTAGGAATTTACACAGATTAAATGCTGCCACTACAATAACCACATGTGGGCCTCTGAGGCATCCGAGGTAGCTCTGATAGCACAACATGGGATCTCTCAGTATGGTCTCAAACCATGATAGCTTCTACCCCAGTTTAACCCAACTGAGGTCATACTCCAACAGCTCTGAGTCTAGTACTTGCACCAGTAGGGCTGAGCAGGATGGGACAGTAACAGAACTCTAACTGGTTTAGGAAAGTAATTGCAGTCAGTGTCATTCACAAACAATCAGCTTGAAGGTGCGCAGACGGAGCCAAGATCATTATTTAATGGCCAGAGGGAACAGGGTGTGTACATGGCGGAGCTGCAAGTGGCATTTGGACAAGAGCATCGGATATGTGTGGAAAACTCAGGGGTTGACCTGCAGCGTTCTGATTGGAGGAGTTAAACAGGGGGCAGAGGGGGCACACTGGTCAGGGCAAGTAAACCTGACTTCATGATGTGATGATGGGATGGTAATGATATGCTAGGTGAGCTTCTGGTGATCCCTGTACACACAGACAGTCATAAACACACACACACACACACACACACACACACACACACACAACACACACACACACACACACACACACATACACATATTATCTGTAGCTCCATCTCTAACTCAATTCTCTAATGACCATCACAAGCCAGTATCACATGTAAGCGTAGGAATCTGAGAATTAAAGAGAGACATGCTCTGTTTACTTTGCTGTCTTTCTTCTTGTCCTCCAAACTCAGAGGAGGAGTTCATACAACTTCGCCGGTACTTTCCCTCATATTTGAACTACTTGGACATGACCTAGAAGTTAATTCACTACTGCTGCTCTGAGGCTGAACCTGGGAGCACAGCATCACTAGAGGGACTCCCCAACACCAACACACATATCCATTACTAATACGGAGCCCTGCTGCCTTTTAAAGCTGGTGTTGAGTTTACTTTTCAGCCTCGAAAAATTAAAATCTAATTACTGAGGAGTCTTGGAAATCCCCTCTCCTGCACATTCATCCAAATATTACAGGATACAAGATCAGTGAGCAAACAAAAGTTCACATGACACATGTCTTGCAAAAGAGTAATTCCTGCAGAAAATCGTGAAATATACATAACAGCACAGAAATGTTCGCTCAGCAAAACATTTTCCAAAAAGTCTTGTCTCTTGTGTGTAAACATTGGCTGGGCAACATTCAATTAGGGCTCCATACAGTAATTTGACGGACTCTAATGATTATTATGTAATGCTTTTAAGACCCAAACTCCAGAACATAGAAACAATTAAGTGCCCTGCGGTTTCCCTCAGTCAGAATAACCTCTGGGCAATACAGACGGAAAGTATTTAGGGGCAGTTTACAGGGACCCTGTGGTGCCACCACCTTTAATAGGCGTGCAGGCAACGTGAGTGCCACACCTAATGGATGCTTTTAGTCGTTTTAGTAGTCAATTATGCAGAGTGGGATGATGTAAGCTGCTGTCCGGCGTGTGCGCAAAGACGCGCTGGAGACCTTGACGCGGTACAAAAAGGCACTCTCTCTGCCTGTCACTCATGATTTCATCTTATAATAAACACAGATTCCTGCATTAAAGTTATTACTCACCAGCAACTGTCGCTGTTATCAGACTGAAATGTTGACTTGTCTCGAGCATCTTGGCGCGCTAAGGATGTCCCGTAGTGTAGCTGTATTTACTCCACGGACTCCTCTCCTTTTCACGCTCGCTGTTCAACACACCAGAGGTCCCACCACTGAAGTGAAATACGCTAAAACACTAAAAGGAGTCCACAAGGCATTTCCTGTGCTGCAGCATCCACCGTCTAACTGTCTGGAGTCCCGTTTTCAAACTGGTCTCTGGGATGAGCTCTGTTCCATTGCTTGTCGCCTCCACTGAGCTGAACGACACTGACAGAAACAGGGAGGAGGAGGAAGAAGGCGGTGTAGGCTACTCATTACAACCTTATAAGCTATGTTTGCGGGGGCTTGGGTTGCCACTCCATGGGAAAAATTTAACAGTCAAATAACAGCAGTGCAGTGTCTGGAGACAGAACAACTGTCAGGCGCTGAACAATTAGACCAGAATAGCCTCAATTTAACAGAATATAGTCTGTGACAGCTGATCCTCCACTTGAATTGTTCTTAACAACACATTGTAAACCCAGATTCATTATAGTAGCATTGACATTAGATTAATATTATATCACAACTGTGTCACAGAATGTTATGAATGCATCACAAATCTGTTCAACACATACAAACACTCTCTTTGTTGGTTTCCTCTTTTTTATGGTTTTAGTAAATGTAATAAATAACCAGTTGTGACAGTTTAACCACACTACTATTTATCAAAGCTCATGTGTCTCAATTCAATTGATAATTCCAGCTTTGTAACACTCTTAGTAGTTATATATTTTTTCCCTTGAGGTCCATATTCATTCAGCAGCTGCAGTGAGGGCCACTAGTGTATAAAAAAAGAAGTAGGAAGCTTTACCATCTTGGTTATACATCATGTATGATTTATTTCGAGGCATCTGAAAGATGTTTTCAATCTGTCAGTTGAATGTGGTTTCATTTCTCGATTGATTAGTAGTTACTTAAACCGGATTTTCCCATTTCCATGTACTATTTTATAATAAAATGGAATATATATTCCAAATTATCATAATTCAGTTACAATGATGTTTTGACCTTACTTCAAGCAATGTGATCATTAAATAAAGACGTCATTGGTATGCTGCACTAACAAGACTTTCACAATGTTAGAAGAAAAACTTTTTTACATTTATAAAATGTCTCATGTCTAAAAATGTGATGTTTCAACAAAATAAATATGATATATGCTAACAAGTTCCTTTGGTAATCATACAATAGTTTTTATCTGACTTCACTCTTTCTGATGCCTCTATGATTGTTATAGTATTTTGCAGCTGTTACTGTAAGATGGCAGAACAATATCCAGTGCTGTATGTATACTGCCAACATGGACATAACCAATCACAGTTGCCACAAATATCATTTTAAGGGTTCCGGCACAATGAGGGATTCATTCAGGGTTTCAGCTAGTTTACTTGTAGTATGAGTTTATGGCTCAGATGGTAAAGAGACATCTCACCATCTGAAATAAACATTCAGATTTTAAAGATGGAGGAAACAAAATGTGAGCGTCACATTTGTTGAGTGGATTTAGCTGCTTGTGTTTGGCTAATAGCTCAGTTGCTGCACTGGAATGAACAAGCCATTCAGGACCAGTCATTTCAACTTAAATGGTTACAAAAAGTGCCGGGTTACAAACTGTGGTGCCGAATCCAGGGGCCCACAGCTGGAACGGGCTTGCAAAAATGCCAATAAGATTCTTATAGGGGTATTTGTATAAGTTAAGGAGGTTCACTTAAATGATACCATGAGCTGTTATCCTATAATGATGCCTGCCTATACCTCCAATTTGTAAATGATCTTTAAAACTAAGCTTGCCAATTTTGCTGTACTTTGTATGTTATTCTAATCATCTTGGTGTAGTTCACAAATAGAGCATCCAAATCCTCTGATGACAGGGTTACGCCACGTCAAACTAGGGAGAAAACCACTGGCATCAATCTCCCAGTGATAAGTGGAAAACCCCGTCATGACACCCTAGAAACAGCCAGTATTTACATCGCAAACGCCTACTGACACCCACAAAGCACTGTTAATCAGTTACCAATCATTTTCGGACAACATTGCTACTATAGCTCTCAATTGCAATCTCCTATCAGTCACAATTAATAACCAACAATCACTTCTTGTGACACCCTTGCAATCAAGCAAAACGACTTGCTGCCAATCACCTCCTGGAGTGTAATTTATTTGAGCAAACTTAATGTATTCATCTTCATCATGCCTCATTTTATGGGTTTTGTGCTACTCACCATTTTCTTACTTCCATGTAGGGCTTGGTGTCATGGCAAAAATTAATCTAATCTCAATTTGTTTCAAGCTTGGGGTAGATTCAAAAGCAGGGTTGAAACCTATTTTCTTTAAGACAGCAAGAACATAAGAGACCTGCACCCCCTGACAGGTTGTCTTCATTACGCATAAAACACAGGTTATCCCACACAGCTATTGACCGTCAGCACCAGATGTTTCAACTATGTGGAGTATACGGCCATCCAGTTTCATACAGTTTCAGCACAGATAGAGCAGAAAGGTAACCTGATGGCCAGATGGTGTGTTTCACAGAACCATCTGAAAAATCATCTTGGAAACTGTTTAAAAAAAAAAAAAAAAAGGCAGGTGATTGGATGAACTGTGAAACTTTTTACGTTATAACGTGATACTGACGTTTTTTTCTTTTTCTTTTTCTGGCGTGGCAGCAATACGGTTCCCTACTCTTTCATACGTTATTGTTATTATGGTTCTCACTCATTTTCTCAGCCTCTGAGCAACCTACTCTGTCTTTGATTGGCTAATCATAATATTCTTACACTAACCCTATCCAGTCTCACTCCTACCTCAGTCTAACCAACCCAAGCAACAAAGTCAACAATTACTAACCAATCATAGGAAGAGTAGGATGGATAATAATGTGTCCATGTAATTATGCATCTATCACTGTCTTACCTTACAAGGCAGCTGGATACAGGATGCTGATTGGTCCAAGTTCCCAACCATTGGTGGTTTGGACACGAATGCATAACTTCAAACCAGATACCAGATGGATTCCTGCGGCCCACTCACTAATTGATCTACTGCTGTTTGTTTGTATTTAAAAGACATCGTCTGATATCTGCAGATGACTGTTAGGTGGCATCAACTAACACAACCTAAGAACAACACAGATCACTGTGTGGACATTTTTCGCAACCGTTAACTTCACTATGAGATAGCCAGAGGCAGCAAGCCACCTGGACTCACGACAGTCCCGTTAACTTTGGCAGCCGCACATGTAGTGTAAATAATCACCTTTTGACCTATAAAAAAATGACCTTTTTGCGCATATAGTGACAACATAATTTTACAATTTAGACATTTTAAACATCGAGAGAGAAAAAAAATAATCTATTGAATTAATTTGGGATATTACACTGTCTACTAGTTGTATGCAATGTCAATACTACTGTAGGCCTGCATCACAAGCCCCGCACACAAAACACTTACACACTAATAAACCTACAAGGTTGTATCTATTTCAGTCACTGAGTAGCAGGTATCCTTCTCCATTTCTGTGTAAATATTATGAATCTCTTTATTTACAAAGAGCTAAAAACATCAAGATCATCAGCTAGCATGCAGAATGAGTTATTTACTATACATACAATATATCCTGTTATAGCTTCATTATGTAACTAAACACACACACACAATACTTTGTTCACTCTATACATACAAAGAACAACTTGGGGTTACACAAGGTATGCAAGCAACACATGTACACTAAACATGTACACACAGACACAAATCTGTATCTCAGGAACTCCCAGTGAATGAGACTGTTTACAGGAGTCCTTCCTGTCTTCAGCCCTACAGATATCTCTGAGTGAGACTCAGGAAGACGCTGATTAGTTTTCATGTATTTCAGCATACCCTTTCCCAGCCATCTCCTTCCCCCCTTCCTCATTCTTTTACACACCTCGGCCCACTCACTTACTTGTTTTCTCCTGGTAACAATGTATAGGGAGTGTAGCAGTGGTACTCCATGTTTTCATTTTTGACCCCTACACAGTTTCCTCTGCTTCCTCCGTCCCCTGTCTTTCATCCTGACATACTATATTCCTCTATTAGCTGTGGCGGTCTATTCTAATGTGTTTTTCTTCTCTCTCCCCCTTTAAATGTCTGTATACATGCAGACAGGAAGAGAGCATTAGGAGTGGACAAGATATAAGGCTCTCCGACTCCCCAATGAATCAAAGGCATCTTCATTCAATTTCATAAATAGTTTCTTTGAATATTCCACTCTAAAAAACAATCAGTGTGGCTTTTTTGAGCTACTGTTTTTGTAACTCCAAGGATGTGATAGACAAACTGTGTATCACAGGCACAGTAAATCCCTTTAAGTGAAGGAAATGAGTTTGCTCCATAGAGTCTGACAGACAATATTTATCTGCAGACTGAGTCAATCATTAGGTCGTGCAAAGTCGGGCGGTACACTCTCCTCCCCCAATAATGACCCTTCCTCTGCCATTAAAACTATTTACAGTGAGCATTTAAGGAATCTGTAATGTATACAAAAGGATCATGCTTATGTGCAAAGGTAGATGACAGCTCACTGTAAACATTTGCTATGTATGGTATTCGCTGTTGTTTCACTGAATGCTGATTTGATACCTAGAAATCGGAGACTATATTTCACTAATATGACATCTGATGACAAATGAAGTCTAAATCGGGAACTCCAGCTAAAATTTAAGGACTCGCCAGAGGCAGATGAAGGATTAAGTATTATATTAACAATAGATTAAATTACTAAATGTATGAGAAAGTGAAAAGAAAATCTGAGAGAATTGCCACCCAACTTTGTGGTCGCCCTCAGCTCTATAGCACGTTCAGCTCATTGTTTTGGTTTCACGGCCCACAACCTCACTGTTTGGTTCACTCTCACTGCTCTCATCAACCCAATTTCCAACCATAATAGGCATCTTTCTTCCAGCAAAGACTCTGATTCCTTTCCCAGCATCGAAAGGCATGACGGACTAGCTGGTAAACATAGTGAAGCATTTAGTTGCTAAATACCCAGATATACAGCATTTCCCACCAGGGCTGCTTGAAACCAATACAGGACTAAAATGATGGTTAATAATATTGGACTCACATTTTTCAAGTGGACAGAAACACAACTCAAAATTAATGCTTATGTTGCTCTGTGTGTCTTCTGTACGTGTAAATTAAGTGCTGTTTGCCATGAAGGTGATGTTTGTGCTGTCTTTAATGGTTTGTTCTGCTGCCGACAAGTGGCCCAAAAAAAACATTAATGCAGATTTTACAAAAAGGTGGTCAAAGTCAAAGCAGCAGAGGTCAAATTATCACAACTTTTAGTCCATAAGATCAAACTTCAGAAACCTTGCATCCCACATTTCCAGTAACAAAATCAATAATCTTTCCAATAGACCCTTCCTTTTGTAAGTAAAATTGGTGGAGTGCCCCTTAAAAGGTCCTTTATTACCATTAATGCTTTTTAAAATTAATGTTGTTTGGTGACAGTCTTTCATCTTGGACAATTTTTTTTTTTTATCAAACCAGTTACTGACCCTGTGAGTAGAAGGTTTTAAGTAACATGAATTAAATGTGTAGATAAATAGTTTTTGCTGTCTTTACACTGACAACGCATCTACAGAAAGTTTCATTTCTATTTGTATTATTGACGAAACAGAAGCCGATGCCGAAGTTTTTCAATTGCGTACTACTACAGCAGTTCATTGCTATATAAGGACATGTTAGCTCTATTATGTTGCAGAGTGTGACTTGAGTAAGTTTTTTTTTTCTTTTTCTTAAAAAAAACCCAGTAAAGACAATAACTGTCTAAGATAAGACTGCTTTCTCGTGATGATGCTGCATGTCTGCTGGGCGCTGCTGGTGGTTGCTTGCAAGCGTGACTTAGCAATACCACTGGGGATGAACTTCAGCAAAAAAAGTAAGTCCTCTGTCAGTTCAGAAGGAAAGCAGACCCTTCCTTACTGATTCCCCTTTGATGAGAACAGCGTTTGACTATGTTTTAAACTCAAACACTAACCAGACCAAGGAGGAGAGCAAATGGAAGTAGCTTTCTTGTTCCCTTATGCTCACTATCCTTTATTTTATTTATCTAGTCTTTTATATTTAAAATGTGTCTACAACAGATGTTTGGACAGTCATCAACAAACAGGAAATGCCTGATAAAAAACAGATGGAAATCAATGTGATAAGTGGATCTGTGCTTTATTTCCTGGCTATTAGGCATTGTCTCAGACCATTAGGGCTCACGGTACAGTACTCTTCAAATCCAAACTCTGTAAAACTTGACTTTCCACCAAAAAGGACACAGCCTTTTGGCTTTCATATACCCATTGTAAACCCAGATCTAGATTTTTTAAAAACATCTTTTTTCTATTTGGAAACCCCATGAAGTGTGACGACAAAGAAGTTAAAGGAGGTCATGTGTTACTGGTCAACAAATACTCAAAAAGCTAATTTAAGATGGTCAATCCCTTGCCTGTTATTTCCTAATTCAGACTCTGATGGTTGCATGAGAGCATGCAAGTATATAATTAGCACACTATCTTCAAAGTCAACTTCCAGTCCCCCCTAGGCAGGCGAAAACAACAATCTGACACATGGGCATCAATTAGCGGTCTCTATAGTCTCCTCCTTCCTGGGGATCTATCTCCCCTCTGTCCTGCTGGCAGGACCTGAAGCTTCACTTCACTCTACAAAGGGCCAGTACAGGGTCTCGACCCTTTGACTCTGTCAACAGGGAGTCAGAGCTTCAGTTACAGCCTGGCTACTGGCTCTGTGTCTCCTACAGACACACATTACAACAGTGGCGAATCCTTCTTCTCTGGTGAGCACAGCCTCGCATAATATTGAATATTTGAGCCCTCACAACATGTAAGGCCATTTAATAAGCTTCAAATTAAATTCTGCGTCCCAGCCTTTCAGAATTAATTTAAAATGTCCATGCACTTAATATATTCCTATTAATAAATGTATGCAAAGCAAAGGATATGAGATGGGCTGCTGCTTATTTGAAACATGTTCAGCTATGTTTTTGTTGCATTCTGCCATTTTAATTATTTTATAGTATTCCAATTCTGAGCATTTATCTACCATTTAGCACACTGTCGTGGCAATTTACCTCTTGACTTCAGTAAGAGATGAGACGATTCTCAATACAATATTGTCACACTGTATTTAATGCTCTAAGCAAGGCACACTGCAGACATACAAACTGCTGCAGAGTAGGGAAAGTACTTCCTCATCTCTTTCTAAACAACTTCTAGGACTGTTTCGACTAATCCATACATGCTTTTATCAACTATCTATCAACTGTCAACAATCTATCAACTCTTTTTGCATAATGAGTACTTTTACTTTACTCGTACTCTAAGTTAATTTAGCAACTTGTTGTACTTTTACTTAGCAAAGATATTGAATGCAGGACTTTTACTTGTAATGGAGATTTTTTTACTTTTAGTAAAGTTAAGGGTTTCAGGGTTTCCTCCACCACTGCTCAACACCCTAATACTACTACAGCTTGAAGTACTTTAAATTGTAATGCTACCCACGGCTGCTAGATGCTAGCTCTAAAACATCCCTGGCTCCAACTGGCTCTTATAAATGTGCTGGTGGTCATTTTGGAAATGATTACACCATTGATAACGTTTTAAGACTTACTGTACGCTTTTATGCCAGTCATGTAGGCATTGATTGACAGCTGTGATATTACAGTTCAGATCGCACTGAGTTGGATTATTTTCACAATATTTCAGAAAGTTTAATGTTACTTTACTATGATACCTGCTGTGTTAGCATAATTTAGTTCAAGTAGCTAATATTAGCCCAAGTATGTACCGCCTGGTGTTCCTAATAGGCTAGTGCTCGTTTTGGTCCGAGGTAGCGGGTTGCGTTTTTAAAGAATGTGAATGGATACACCCCGACATCCTGAGAAGATGACAACTGGAAAAGCTGCAATTTTGAGGTTCAAACTGCCTCCGTTGCAAACTAAAGGGTAGCATCACATCTCACAATTTCCACAAAATGATTATTAACCAGTTGCTCCAGGAAATGGCAATTTGGCGATCACAGTAATTAATGCAAATTCAAGAAATCTCAATATTTTTGAGAGGTTACAATTTTGATAAATTGTAAGCTACTTGAACTAAAGCACAATTTTGATAAATTGTAACCACTTGTGATTTGGACCAATTGTCACATTTCATGACGTCGTAACTTGCATCATTGCAGCACATCCAGCAAGGATTCAAGCACTTATTCAGGTGGAAAATTGACAAATTTCACCTATCAACAAAAATGACTGCCATACACGTTCCCAAATGAATCAGAAGAATACAAGCTGATGCGTTGTTCAAAAAGCACAGATGGACTTAATCTACCTAAAAAAAACAAAAAACAGGCACTTTGGAAATGAAACTTTATTTTAATTTTAATGGCATTATTGACAAATTTTATTTGGTGCTAATGTTGCAATTTTACTCCCAAAAAATCCTGGAGGGACGATTAAGTGTCTGAAATCTTGATCTGCTGCTCACTATTTATTTGACTGCTGAGTGTAGTAGTAGTGAATTAGTGAATGAGTGAATGAGGGAGTGGTTTCGGACACAGCTGTGGTCTTGCTTCTTCCTGTGTCCTCTGACAAGACTAAACAGCTTGTTGTGGAAGTTTAATCAAAAGTTGGAAGCCATTGTGCTCTGTGTGTCTATGACTGCCTCACAATGACAGGAATGTGATTCCTGTCAAACTTTGACCCCGGTCCCTGGTGACATTATGTGAAAATTGGAGGGAATGTTTGAAGAATATGAGTGCCAAAACTGTGCCTCCATCACTCCCAGCAGGCAGTTTCAAACTAGTTTTCCCTTCAAAACGTTTTACCATGTAGCCTTGATACTGTGAATATGTGCTATTGATGAGTAAACTGCTATAATGACTTTACTCTTTTGTCCCTGCAGAGAGACACACTTGCATGTTTGTCAGTAGGCATGTACACATGTGCATACACATGCACAGTTGTTTGCAGCATGCAACATTCCTCAAATGTCACACAGCCATTGTGACTGGAGGATATCATATTCTGCTTGGAGTGCAGTAATTTCTTGGCATGACATTTGACATGACAACATTGCAGAAACAGGAGGAGACGGGGTGCGGGGTCATGTTAGGGATCGCCAAGGTTGATTTCTGAAGTTCTGTTCACAATGTAGCACAAGAAAATACTAGGCGTGGTCAATGCCTCAAGCAGCATGCACCCTGTTTTGTTTTTAAATTTTTAAAAACTGACCTCCTTCGGTCACTGATATTTCAAGAGTTGCTTTCCAGTAGATGAATGTAGCCCACCCACCACCTCTCTGAACTTGTCATGATTTACGAAATGGAAACAAAGCTCAATCTGTGTATAATACTGGCACAAAATTCAAAGCAGAAACAAACTCTTAATAGGCTTTTTTCATGTTTTGACACTTTGGAATGTAGCAGTAGGAAAAGCACAAGTGTAAATAATGACATGAATGATGGTAATAGCTCACTGGGACACGTCTATAAAACGGAGTCATTGTTGTTATGTTATTAGTAACATCTTTGCTTTTCCTACTATAACAAGTCAAAATGTCTGTTGTAAAAAAATGCGTATTGTGTTTCTAAAGAGGCTTTAAGACTTGGATGAAGTAATTACCAAGTAAAACAATTGTACGAAGTAGATAAGGGGACTCAAGGCCTATATAAGCAGTCTTGGCAGTACCAGGCATATAAACTTCTGATATCTTGAACTTGCATCAGAATTTAGCCATAGACTTTAATCGACGAATATCCAACCATGGGAAAAAAACTGGGTCCAAGATCATCTGAAAAAACAATGTCTCTCATTTACTGTATTTTGTTTCTAAAGAGGCTTTAGACCAATTTCATTTAGAAATAATAGTTGTGTTAAATTAATTATTTATCTGCTTAGTAAATGACAGAGTTACACAACACTGTAAAATGAAATAATATAGTAACGTACAGCACTTTCTGTTACCATATAGTAACATACAGTGGTCCTCTTATTGAAGCCACCCAACAGTGAGTTTATTTTTCCCCCATATGGTTTCAGTGTAATATTATAGTGACTGTTTAAATTGTATAGGGTACGCTCCTGACTTTTATTACATTTTATTTTACCAACTCAGTCTGTCCATCTTATCCAGATGCTCTCCAAATCACAGGGACGAGATTTGTTTACCAGTTGCTTGTCACAGGTGGTAAAGCTGAGTACTGTCAGCGAAATATTCATAACACACCCACATCAGGAACAGTACACCATATGTAGCAGTAATGTACAGTGAACAGGATATTCCATTACAGTCAAAATAGAGACGAGGGATTTTAACTTTTCTGGCAGTTTGCTTTTTGTTTGTGAATACCTTAGTTATACCTGTGTGTCAGTTAATTTTAAACAGATTTGGTCATTGTGGCAACAGGTCTCCTGTGGTGGATATTAATTCAGGGGCTGAGAGGGGCTCAAATGGTCCAGTTCAGACCCTCAGGAGGGTCACATCTCCTCAGGTATATGCTGTGATGCGCAGTGGGAATATCTTGTGTGTGCATGTTTGTATGTCTGTGTGTGTTTGACCCCAAGTAACTAGATGATGATTAAGATCATAAGGTCTCCGTGCGTCCTCATCATGTTCACTTTGACTTGACTTTTTCGACCTCAAATCTCATGTTTTGGGGTGAACATCAGTTGGCCTCTGCCCAGAGCTAGTGAACACCCCAAGACATCATCTGGTCAGGATTATTAGCTGGCACACGCTAACTCGGCTGTGAACCTGTGTATTTTCAACACTTGAGGTACTTATACGTTGTATAGCTTTAAACTAAGCAGACGCTGCCTTGAATACTCCATCACTTCTGTTGAGCAAATAAACCAAATGTTTAAGCATGAGGTCAGCAGTGCTGCCGGTTCATCAGCTGTTCCAGCTCTCTAGACGCTAATCAGAACTCTCTGGACTGAACAATGTTGGTCAACTGTCAAGCCGGTAGTTTTTTTTCATGCTAACAATAAATGTTTCTACTAAATGTTAAAGTTAAAAGATGATGATGATGTTCACTTCCTCTGTGCATACTATAAATGTGTGTATGTGCAAATATAAGCATGGTCATGCATTTGTGTTTCTGTGTTTCTGTGTGTGTGGAGTTTCTTACGGTACAGCTGGGTTTCAGAACCTCTGGAGGGGTCCCATTGTTAAAGACTTCCTGTAGAAATCTACCAGGGAGAACAGAGGAAAGGGAGGATCACACAAATGATGGAGGCTAAATTAAAAAAAACATTTTCATTTTTGGCTCAAAACGAATAATGACTGTTAGTTTGTGAAATATGCAATAAGTGATCTTCCTACACACCAATCAACCCACACAAACAAACACAAGTTTTTAAGTGTAACAATGAAACTAAAACTAAGTATAGCAAACCCTGCAGCTGTAAGCAAGTTAATACTGATTTAGATTATCGTTAATTGCTGTAAGAAAATATTCAGTATCTGGCTGGTCCCGAGACAACGACCTCATTCAGCCCGTGTGCACGTGATAACACACTTCCTTAGTCCGTTGACTGATCTGTGTCCCAGATATGACGCTTTCAATACATGTATTCAGGCCTCCGCTGTGTAGTAAAATTACTCATTGGTCAATCGAATTATACGCTGTAGATGTATTGCCTCATTGTTTTGTTTATTATTAGTGCCACTGAGAGTGGGGCGAAGGCGAAGCACTTCCCGTAATTGTACAGAGATGGAGCAGATGTTGCAGTGGACATTATTTTGCTGCCTTCTTTCTTCAACTTCATTCTTCTTCTTCTCTCTTTTTTTGTTTAGTATTATCACTGTTGGCAATGTCAATGGCACGCAGCCTGATTTAGCCCACCTGGCCCTGAACCAAGCGTGCTCACGTCCTTGGATGTGCTGCTATTATAGAAACGCTGTGAATTGCACCGAGCTTCTGTTTCACCTTCAAGTTTACAACAATATCAGGCGCAGAGAAATTTGCAGATGTAACCTTTTATTCTGCAATTATTTAGGCCTCCTCTCCTATCTCGTTTCTTATTATTGCAACAAGCTGTGAGAAAATTGGAAAGATCTTCATTTTGGAGCCCTTTATATACAATTCCAAAATAATGATTCTGCTTTTTCTCAGCCTTGTAACTATTCACTTGGGCTTTTTGAATATCACAAGCTATTAAACATAATTATATTTTCTCAGCCATTATTCTCCAGTGAGATGAAGTGTAGTAGGCTATTGAGAGGTTGTGTAATTCACTTACTGGAGAGCAATGGTAAGTGACTCCCCTAGTTCTCTCTGTGGGGGTGTTGTCTTAAAAGAGTGTGTGCATGTGTGTGTGTGTGTGTGTGTGTGTGTGTGTGTGTGTGTGTGTGAGTGCGTTCTTGTGCATTTATATTGAGGCGGGGCACTAAGGGTCAGCCCTTTGCCCACTCCAGAGACAGGAAATGGCTCCAATATGGGTCTGAGAGTGGCCTCCTTTAAAACTCTGGGGAGTGATTTAAGCTTCTTGTCAAGACCAGAACTTTAGGATCAGTGAGCAAAAATGTACAAAGTGAAAAATACAGATGTTTTGTTCGGGCCATTTGAAACCATAGATCTCTGGTAGGCTGCACTGGGGTCCAGAGGTTTATTAATCGTGTCAGTGGGGTAGCAGATGATGAGCTGATATGTCAGGAAAGATTTATGTCCAATATAATATTTACATTTTTAAACGATGGTGGTATTTCAGTGGATGGAGCTCTAACTTCTGCTTATTTCCATGCTTTCAAGCCTATTTATTGGAATAGTAACATGCATTTAATGTGTTTGTGTGTTTAGGCAAAAAAACTAACATTTTTATTCATTAATTTGCCTTCTCATTTTTTTTTCTTTTTGCTTTCTTGTTTCTTTTGTTGTTCATTTTATTTTGTTGCAATATATATATATATATATATATATATATATATATATATATATACAAAAGAATATATATATATATATATATATATATATATATATATATATATATTCTTTTGTTGTTCATTTTATTTTGTTGCAATATATATATATATATATATATATATATATAATATATATATATATATATATTAACCCTATATTAACATATTAACCCTAATGTAATGAATTTAACTGGAAGTAGATGCAAACAACAGACATAAGGCAAGCAAATATAAATTGTGCTTGAAAAAAAGTGGTATTATTATAACAATAAACTTTGCAATACAGTCTTCAGTTCTGTTTACATCTGTACACACAGAATTTAGCATGAAGGGATTTGCCATGAGACTTTTTCCAGTCCTAATGCTTGTGCATCTTGTCATCTTGGACTGTGTGCAAATATGCTACCTAGATGGTCAGAGTGTCGGTCGGCTGCCTGGCTGTGATGGCCGTAGGAGATGGTTGTTTACACAGAGCATATTTCCATCCGTCTGGGGAATCATCCCTCCAAGGAATTTTTAGGGCCACGCTTAAGGGCTCCTTAACGTCAGAAAGTAAGAGAATGTTTGTTAGCCTGTTTGTGATGTGTTAGTACTCTCTTGGCAGAGTTAATCTAAGATGATGAAAATGAGAATATATAACCAGTCTGTGTGATTCAAACTGTTCATATATTCACAATACACAACATTCAGGGAGATTAATGTGTAATGAACAATAATGGAATATAACTAAGTACTTTTATTAGAGTACTGTACCCAGGTACAAATTTGAGGTACTTTACGAGAGTATTTCCATTTTATGCAACTTTATACTTCCAGTGCACTACAATTTAATGGGAAATACTACTATAGTACTTTTTACTCTACTAGGCCAACATTTATTTGCACTAGTAACTAGATTACTAGAGTTCATTAGGTAATTAAGTACTCTTAAATTTATTGCTACCATTTATTTGACATCATAGTCACTGCAAAGCCAGGAGATTAGCCAGCTGAGTGTTTATGAGTTGTTTGGCAGGTAGCTACTGTGTACACGTGTTTAATCAAATGTCTCTTAAAAGTAGATATTAAGATGGCTAATGTCTATTAAACTGCACTGAACTATAACAAATGTTAATATAGTGAACAATAAAATAATGAATAGGAAACGTGTAAGAAATATTTATAGTGTATGAGGTTAACCTAAATATCCAGGTATGCAGGTGCTAGCTCCTAACAAAGTAGCTGAATAAGGTCTAACAGGCATGTATGTGAACTGTAGCTTATGTACAGGTATTTCACATTCATACCACAACAACAAACACAAAGCTTCGGCTTACTTTGAGCAGAAATCTCCCAGGGCCTCACACAGCAGGATTAGTAGGTTAACTACCTTTCTTTGCTGAAGCTTTCAGGTGTCACGAAACGGCTCAAGTTCAAACTCCTTCACAATCCAGCTGTTAAAATGGAGTCACCATTTCTGCCCATATAGGTAAAACTTATATTCACATAAAGTGACATTATAAGTGTTAAAGAGCACTAGTGTCATAGTATTGCTCTCTCTAAAAATAGCACGATAGTTTCTGGAAATGTAGCTTAGTAATGAATACAATTTATTCCGGTGTTTTACATTAAATGTCTTCAAATTTATCATTTTAAGTAGGGCTGTAACTAATGATTATTGTCATTGTTAATTAATCTGCTGATTATTTTCTCATTGAATTTATGAATTTTTCAGAGTCGACAGTAATGTCATTAATTAGATTATTTTGTTCGCCCATTACCTCATTTCCCAACCCATTTCCACACAAGGACCAACAGTTTAATTTGATCTCAGATTAAATCATATTGTTTATGATCTGTTGTTGTTGCTGAATGTAATCAGGTGTTTGTTTTAACCCTCATCAAGTGATTGCACTAAAGATCTGGATTGACAAACTTGCACAGTTGAAAAGCAGCATTGTGAGACAGGTAATCCAAAAGTTCATCTGAATAATTGACCTCACATCTTGGCTTACTGTTTGACAAACACATACCCAAGAGCAGGTGGATTTCATAAATTATATGCATTCAAACTGAACAATATTTATCTAATTTAAAGTCTCACAACCTAATAATGAGTCTTGTTGAAAGGTTTGGAAGTACCTCACTCTTCTTGCTTTCAGAGACTAAAGTGATACAAAAATGACAATTCTTTCAACTCAGAAATGTTGTAAAAAAAATCATTCAGAAACTTTCCCATGTGTGTGATTTTTTTTAATTTTGCACAGACCTGAAAACCTGATATTTGAGGATAGACAGAAAAATCAAAGCAATATACAGAGTAGCCATGTGTTCCCAGAGCACGTTTCTGTCTTTCTGTCTGTAAATTTATCACAGCTGGTGCAGATTGAGCTTCTGATACCTGACACAACTGACCATACAAGGACAGCTACGTCTCCCTCAGCAAATGTGGGACCTCTCCTCACTGACAGATTGAATGCAGGCTCACTGCTCGCAGCTGCAACAGCCACAAAGTTGTAATTTTTAACATTGAGACATATTGATGTACACAAATACCACTGAATAAATGACCTTTGTTACATAGAATTTTTTTTTTTAACATTTTGGACAGTTTTGCAGTGTCATATTGCATTTTTTATTATATGCATACATTTGTGTATAGAAAGAAGTACGTCAGCATGTGTCCCTTACTAATATGGAAGTTGTAGAGCAGAATCGCTCTTAAGATGCAAGTAAAGGACATTCATCTCATGAATTAATGTTAAACATGTGAAGTTACTCTGGGAATTAGGGACCATGCAATATGAGGTATGTATCGGGATAGGATTATAGGGTTTCTGCAGAAAAGAAACACCTGCAGTATAATGGCTCCTGCAGTATTTTTACAGCCATGCAAGACAATACTGCATCAATCACTGGTATTATTATCCCCATTTTCACAAACAGTTCGACAGGGCCTTTCACTGACCTGCCACTACTGCTTATTGGACTTCCTTTCACATCTGTTATTGTTGCTTTCCCTGTTTAATCATTGCTCTGATGTCTTCAGTATTGTTCTACAATGTAGGAAAAAAGTAAAGAAAAACCCTTGACTGAGTAGGCGTGTCCAAACTTGACTGGTATTGTATTTTATGCCCTTTTGCATTAAATTACCTAGGACCATGTTCTAGTTCTGGAGGTAAAACAAAACAAACAGCATATCTGAGACTTACATGAACTGTTATATGTCTTTCCATTAAAAAGTTTCATGTGATGTGCAAAAAAAATATTTTGTTTAACGGAAGACATTTAGACATCATAGCAAGGAAAGCACAGGTGTAACTAATAACCCTAATTATGGCTGCACTCAATTACAGTCTCAAGGCCCTGCACATGCTGGAACATTAATATTATATATTACACCTCTGCTTTTCCTGCTATACAGCAAAATATTAGCTATGAGAAAGATCTATTAAACCCATTGGCAATCCAGCCTGTGTCTGTGAGTTTTGTCCAAAACTTTCCACTACTTCTTTCATCCCTTCCTTCACGACGAGTCCAGTCCAGTCCTGTCCTTTCACAAAGTAACAAGATGAGGAGCGGACTGAGTGGAGGATATGGGTGGGTGAGTAAGGTGAAGTGGAGGATAGTTTATTTGCTAACGTCATCATCAATAGTGGACCAGTGCCAATGATCAAGTGGTCCTGTAATAACATGCTGCTCAAGCCAACAGTATGCGGCATCACAGGAAGAAGAATATATCATAGAACAGAAATAGAATACAATAGAAAATAACACTGATGTGATGTTAAGTGCTATATACACACAAATTAGCTGGTGTTTGTCTTTATTGGTGTTATTTAAATGTGTCCTGAGTGAATGTAATCTAGATTTTTTTTTGTCAGTGGTTACAATGAGCCTTCCTTAATCCCACCACCTCCAAAACAAACATTAAAAGAAAAACCCATTAGTTTACCTGAAGAGGATGTTAAAGAAGCATTCAGTCGCAAAACTTTCAAGGAGGGGACAGAGGCCGACATCTATGTCCTATACCAGTGGTCTCCAACCCTGCTCCTGGAGAGCTACTTCCCTGCATGTTTTAGGTATCTCCTCACTCTAACTCGTTATCAAGCAGCTGAGGCTCGTCAAAGGGCTTGATAACGAGTTGATTATTAGAATCAGGTGTGTTAGAGTGAGGAGATACCTAAAACATGCAGGGCAGTAGCTCTACAGGAGCAGGGTTGGAGACCACTGTCCTATACGCAGGCTGCCCCCTTGTGCTGACATTGTGTATTACACTGTTTGATGGCTTTTTGTCTCAATAAAATGTATATGTTTCTGATTGTAAAGGATATTGTATAAATGTCTTGTTTTATATCAAACACCTAAAATGGAGATCATGGAGTGTCCTTTCATGTCATAGACCAATGTTTAAAACTAACTGGAGTGTACTGCTGAGATACCCTATTCCAAACTTGCACACAGTTCCACACATACACTTAGAAGATTTACAGTATACCACAGTGTGATCTTTAGACCAGTGGTCCGGCTTACGGGCACCTCAACATAGTTAGTAAAGGAGGGAGGGAACAATGGACATTTGTAAAACAAGGTCAATTAACAGGTTTTTGCCACCTGTTGTAGTGTAGCTTATTAGTAACACTGTACATTTACAGAAAAGTCCTACATGCAAACTTTTAGGTTACTAAATTGTATTTATGTAAACATCAGTTCACATTTGTATGTTTTGAAACTAAGCAGTGAACTGTACTGTGGACTGCTGAGTTAAGAAACAAACTGTGAGCTGGGAGGAATTTGAGGGATTTGGCCGGTGCTATTCTGTCTAAAACATTCTTTCAGTATCAAATTTTAACTCTTTTCTTTTTTTTTGTATTGTTGCTTCTTTTTGCAACTTTTACATAAAATACTTCTATATATAAATAACCCAATATATAACACTTTATAATAAGCTTTCAGAAGGGTCAAATGTTTTCAACTATTTCTTAGCAAAGGCTTTGTGTCATGACATGCAAATTAAGTTTTCTTATGGGGTGCCGATTGTAAAATTTCGGTTACACTTTTATGGCAGAGATATATATAATATTTTGCTTACTATACTCACATTTAGCTCATTTTCCATTCATTTGAGACAATTATTCATGTAAAACATGTTATATAGGGGTTGGAATCACCAGAGGCTCCACGATACGATAACATCACGATACTTGTGTCACGATACAATATTATTTTGATTTTAAATATATTGTGATATGCTGCCATATATTGCAATTCATTCCATTTTTTTCAACTGCAAATTATATCCCCAAATGAAAACTTCCTCCTGCACACTGACTGTCCCTTCTGCTCCACAGAAAACAAACTAAAGACCTCTAGTGGACTAAAAAAGGAATAGATTTTATTATTCTAGTACCAAAAACTTACATTTTCATTCGGAATGTATATAATAAAAGATTGATTCTTTGCATCTGTGTATTGATACAATATTGCCACACAAAAATATTGCGATACTATGTACCATCAATTTTTCCCCCACCCCTAATGTTATATAATAGTTAAAAATGTGAATGCGTAAAAAAATATAATATAAATGTTAATTCCAAATCTAAATATTAAGTCTAAATATAAATGTTAAATATTAATATTACATTTTAAACATTTAGACTAAATGTTAATTCTAAATCTTAATCTAAACATGAAGTAAATCTAAATCTAAATGTTAAATGTAAATCTAAATGTTAAATGTAAATCTAAATGTTAAATCTAAATCTAAATATTAAGTCTAAATCTAAATGTTAAACCTAAATCTAAGTGTTAAATGTTTCATTTAAATATTAAATCTAAATGTTAAATCTAAATCTAAATGAGCTAAATGTGAGTAAAGTGGCCTAAATGTTCTAAATATATCAGCTTTAAAACTGTAACCAACATTTTACAATCGGCACCCCATATTTCTCTCATTGTGTTCACCATATGTGTTGTTCCATGTGCCGTTTATTATTGAAGAGATGTGTTCAACTCTCAAATTTACATTTTTTCCCGAAAGCACTTGAAGGCAACAGGAGGGATGCGTTTACGGTCAGTTCAGACCTCATCCGACGTCACTGCCACTGCCACCATGTTGGATCAGGAAGTGGGCAGAGTCGAAGCAGGAATGCCGATCCGAGCTTAACATTATAAGCGACCGTCTTTACTCGATCGGTCGACCGTTTTTCACATTTAACACTCAGGTTAAACACTTGTGTGGCTTTCTGACCGATCGAGTAGGCGCTTTTCTCCGGATTTGGGTGTTCGTTTGGGTTTTTTTTTTGCAGCAGCCAGATATGACTTCTCTCACGCAGAGGTCCTCGGGCCTCGTCCAGCGGAGGACCGAGGCTATCCGCAGCGCCGCCGCCGACAAGGAGAGGGACTCCGACGGGGAGGAGGACGAGGCGCGCCGCGGGGAGGAGGAGGAAGAAGAAAAGGGGGACTCGAAGGAAACTAGACTCACATTGATGGAGGAAGTGTTGCTCTTGGGCCTCAAGGATCGAGAGGTGTGGGCTGTTTTTTAATCTTTTTTTTTTTTTGCTGGTAACTTCACTCCACGCTAGCACTTATATTGCGTCACCAAATCGTGTTTGCAAACGTCAACAAAGTTAGTTAATGTTTTCCCAGGTTTTTCTTTAACCCACAGCCACAATTATACGCTTTAACATGAACGCTAACCAGGATGTGTTGTAAAAATATATATCAAGTAGCCTGTATATTTGCAATGCTACTGTTTTAATAAGTACGCATAGTTATTGCATTTTTTGTGTGTGTTTTAAGTTGTGCAGATTGGTGCAGACTTAGCCACATAGCTTTGCATTAACTTACCCTAGCAGTTTTCTTGACAGCTTGCCAGCAACGACGTGACTCCCCTTTTTCAACCTGGAAGAGGTTTACCTACCACCCATCAACACGTCAGCGTGGCGAGCTAACAAGCGCTGCACCTTAGCTCATGTTTTTTCTATTCCTCGTTTCCTCACTCCTCCTCCTTCTACTCCTCCTCACAGGGTTACACGTCTTTCTGGAACGACTGTATTTCCTCCGGTCTTCGTGGGTGTATGCTGGTGGAGCTGGCCCTCAGAGGGAGGCTACAGCTGGAGGCCTGCGGTGTGAGGAGGAAAAGCCTGCTCTCAAGGAAGGTGAGAGCTTACTGGTGATGTGGGTCAGGTGTTCAGAGGAGGAAAATGAAACGATCCTGTGTTTCAGTGTACCCTGACAAAAATGTTCGCCTGTGTGAGCAAAAATCATGCATTTCTGTATCAGAAGAATCTTTATTTGGCCAGTTGTGTTTACACATAAGGGACTTTGACTCCGGTGTACAGCACATACACTAAATAACACTATAATGTTGAGAAATATACTCAAGGAATGGCCATAGACAGGTGAGTCACTTTCATCTGTAGCACATTTCATACACACAAGGGCAGACTTTACAGTTAGTGAAGTTAGGCATCTGCCTGGCGAGTAATGTAACTATTTTAATTCATCATGCCCCTTACAGAAGGTCCCCAACGCACTTAAAAAACTGTTTACTTCTGCTTCAGAGGCACACATCATACTACTACATTTACATGTTAGATAAATGTTACCGTTGATTCAGTTTCTGCTCATAAAATATAGCAAATAAAATATGATGCATTATCATTCATGAAGCTATACAACATTGTACAAAAAAGTTAGATTTAAAAGCTCTACTTTGAACACAAGTTCAGTACATTTAAAGACATTTTGCTGATAATCCCTCTCTGTCACTCTTAACTTTTGAGTAAAAATTTGAATGCAGGACTTCAACTTTACAGTATTTTGTAGTGTGTGGTATAATAGTTCTACTTAAGTAAAAAAAAAAGTGACATCTCATGTGTCACCACTACCATTACCAACACTCCCAGTTTTCCCAGCTTTACAGTAAACCATTAAACAAACAGGATAGAAAACCTATGCATGAAAATCCTCCACTTAACCTTTCAGCCACCCATACAACATGCATACACACACACACTAGTGATTTGTAGTATCTCTCTAAGATCATAATCTTTTCATTAAACTTGTTGTATTGTTGGCTGAAAAGCACACAGGCAATTTGAGATTGTGATTCCTGTTCACCCAGGATGTGAGTTTAGATATTAGCGGGACTGACGGAAACAGTCATCCTAGTTCAAACATGTGTTTTTTCTTTTGTTTGCTAAGGTGATCTGCAAGTCGGATGCCCCGACGGGAGATGTATTACTGGATGAGGCCTTGAAGCACATTAAAGAAACCCAGCCGCCAGAGACAGTTCAGAGCTGGATAGAGCTTCTGAGTGGTGAGATAAGCCTGCTGAGTTTGTTAACCAAAGCCTGTTGTAATCTGCTCATTATTCCACCTGTTGACCATGTGGATGACATGTTTTTTTTGTTTTTCGTTTGATTCATTCTTAAACTTATATTGAATCAAATTAGTAATCATCTTTTTTTAAATTACCCATCTTGAACAACTATATTAAAAGCTATACACACACATCATGACTAAATTCAGACATTTACAGTGATTAAAATGACATTTACATACAGAGTGTGGCTTTAATGTCTTAAACTGGATTTCTTGTTATTCTTTAGGAGAGACCTGGAATCCCCTGAAGCTGCACTACCAGCTGAGGAACGTCCGAGAACGTCTGGCAAAAAACCTGGTGGAGAAAGGCGTTCTCACCACAGAGAAACAGAACTTCCTGCTCTTTGACATGACCACACATCCGCTCACCAACAATAACATTAAACAGGTAAGGCGCAGGGGTCGTCGGTGACTCTTTGTCGTGTAATGAAGGTGATCGAGTACAGTTTTCCTTTCATGTGGCTCATAGTTTAAATGTAACCTTTCCTGATTTTGGATTAGCATCATGACAAGCATAGTAATATTGCAAATTAGCAATTACTAAACTTCCTCCAACAGTATACGTTCATGAGCCAGATCTGTTGTACTGCAATAATGTTACTTGACTGCTATGCAAAATATAGCCATGCACTTTCTATCCTGCAGCGTTTTAAAAAACTCCTGCACATTAAAGCTGTTCTCTTTTTTCTAAAAAAAAAAAAAAAAAAAAAGGCATTTAGACGAGAGACAGTAAAAAAGATCTTGCAGTTTTGCTGGGTTGTGTTTTACAGAAATTTATTTGAATGCATTCAAAATTAATATATCAATGAAATGTAAGTTTCGCTTATGATTTGTTTGTTAATTTTAGGGCAGCATCAAACACTTATTTTCTTTTCTTGATTAGTGTTGTAGTCAGAAAAATGCTAAAAGGGTGAAAACATTTTCACAAATTCTCAGAGCCCATTGTGATGCCTTCAACAGCCAATTAGGGCTGGGCGATATGGGCAGAATCAAATATCACAATATTTTTGACCAAAGACTGCCTCTTAATTTTCTTTCTGTCGACGAATTGTTGCCGCTCTCGCTATTTTCTGTACTAGTTCCTTCACCTGGTTGAATGTATGTGATGTTTAAAGGTGATGCATATAACAGCCATAAAACACAACGGTTGATGTTTTTGCCTGCAGCGCCTCGTCAAGAAGGTCCAGGAATCCGTTTTGGAAAAGTGGGTCAACGATCCCAACCGCATGGACAAGCGGGTTCTGGCCCTGATCCTCCTGGCCCACTCATCCGACGTCCTTGAGAATGCCTTCGCCCCACTCCAAGACGACCAGTACGACCTGGGCATGAAGAGAGTCCACACCTTGCTAGAGCTGGAGCCAGAGAAAGAGAGTGCAAAGCCCAACGCCAATGAACTAATGTGGGCTGTGGTAGCCGCATTCACCAAATGAAAAAAAATCCCTGATTCGGTTGGACTGGAAGATCTGGCTATGGTCTGTTATTTAATTGGTTGAAGGACTTCACTCTATTGAGACAATCTATTTTGGTTGGGGAGCTTGTTTTGTACATCTATATCTGGATGACATTTTGGCGGTAGTCCATATTAACCCAGTGCAATCTGATTGGTGGTGGGCCTCACCAAGTAACTTTTGGTTGGTTGGAATGGTCTCTAAATGACAAATGACTGGCCGCTCTCACACAGGGAGGTAAGTTATCTACCGCTGCGAGACCGGATATACTTATAAAAACATCAACACTACAAACAGACGGGCTTCTGTTATGTTAGATGACATCAAAGAACAAAGCAGGTGGCAGCAGTAGTCATGGTGAATATGAAGATTTTGACTGGGGCCAAGTTTTCCCTTCTACACACAGGAAACATCATCTCTCCGTTACTGCAAGATCAGGCCAGAATCAAAACCCTGGTCTCATCTCCACACACACACTCTCTCTCTCTCTCTCTCTCTCTCTCTCTCTCTCTCTCTCTCTGTCACACGCATATGCAAGGATAAAGGATAGCAAATCACACGGTTGATGGTCTCCTGCTTCCACGTGTTCGTTCCCGACTTGCATCGGGAGTACACGCTGAGGGTCACAGTGAGAATAGACTGTCTGAATGTCTTATTATTCATTTATCTCTCCTCTTTCTCTTTTGAATCCTCCTTTTTTTCTTCTTCACTTCAATTTTTGAAGAGGAAAGAGAGGACCCAAATCAACACAGGGGTTCAGTCGCTGCATCATCGAGCGCGAGCCGGATAATTTGGCCCTTTTTATAGACCTGAATGAAGAATATAAAACTTGAGTCTAACAAAACTCTTAATTAGTTTCCTGTTTCTGCAACGGTCCAGTCTGTGCGACCAGTCTTCCATTTGTACTTATGTTGCTAATCAATGCTTGGGAGTAGCCTGCCATTTATCAACTATTTTGCACAGTCAATAGCCCTGTATGTAGGATGATATTTATAGGGATTTTTTTGTTTGTTTGTTTTGTTTGTGAAGATGAGGTTGAAAAATGATAAACTTTAGCAACCACAGTATAAATATCTCACACTTCGTCTACAGCTATTGATCTTGATGAATACTTAAAAATCATTCCTCTGGACATGTAGAAAAAACTTCTGCTCACGATTACCAAGCGGAGCTGAGATGTTTAAAAAAGAAAAAAAAATACAGTTATCTAATCTGCTCCAATTTGAATCTCTGTGTAAAGAGCCTGCACAAGATTTACAGTATGATCATTAGTGGTCACTTAGACTTTACAAGCAGGCTGGGAAATTAGGTGAAGTTAGGCAAATAGGCTGGTTTCACTTCAGAAAATGTTACAGGGTTGATTCACCCAAATCATATAAAGAAAACACATTTTCTCAGCCCTGATGATATTGATTCATTGATCTAGGTTTTGAGATATTTGCCTGCATCTTTAAAACAATGAGAGTGAAAGGAATTTCCTTTTTTTAAGATGCTCATCAGCAGGAAAGCATTCAGAAGGAACATTTCTTTCCAGTCAGTTTTCCAGTTACTGAATAAAAAGCAAACCGCAGTGCGAACAGCTTTTCAATTGAGCAGCCTGAAGAAATGATAAAAACTGATAATGACGTGTGGTTTATATGACCAGAACAGAAAGAGGTTAGTGAGAAAATGTATATATTTTTATTTTCTTTGGGTGAACCATTCCTTTACGTTTCCCTCTTGCAGTATAATGTATCTCTTATTTTGTACGTCATGTCATCATTGAGTGTTATTTCTATGTTGTACTGTTTCATCATACATGCAGATGATGGGAGGGATACCTGGGCCCCAGGTGAATCCTCTTTAAAGAGTGAAACAGTTCGACAACGACGCACATCCATTGAAACAAGAAAAAAAAAAGGATCTCCAAACATGCTTTTAGCGCAGGTGTAAGAAAACTTGTGTTTCAATGTGAAATTACGTCTGTGAGCATCATTTTGGTCTCATCTACGTATGAAGTTACGTCACCTATTGTTTCATGGCATACTTAAAAGTTATGTCCTTTTTTTTGTACCTACAAGAGAAAAAAAAACCTACAGGTATGAAGAAATGTTGACATCTGTTTACAGCAAAGAGACCATGCATGCTATTGGTGGAGGGCCGGGATACTTGTGGATTTAGCTGCAGAGAAAAGGCTTGTATGTAATTATTAGTCATTTTATGTGTACGATCTAATGGAATTCAATGAAAGGGATCTTCTCTCCTATCCTCTATAATTCTGTATGCTTTTGTATTACCACACAAAATAAAGTAAGGATCCTTTAAGTGCCTGAATTTAGAACTTTTGCTGTGATGGTTTTTATTTTGCATTGTACAGCCTGTATATCAGCTTATTCTTTCCTATTTAAAATCTTTAGCTGTTAACTAATTCAGAAGCTACTCTTCCTGGGGTCCATGGGGTGAAAAAAATTCCCTCGAATTTTATATAAACCAAAAGTTTGGAATGGGAAACTCCAAACATTTGTGTGCATACAGATGGGTGACAAACTAACGGAAAACCCAACAGGAAATGACTTGGTGTGGAGTAAGGCTGCCATGAGCCTCCATCCTCAGTGCAAGTCTGTGGATCTCTATTAGAGGGATGAACATTCCTCCACAAGATATTCCCTCATTTATATATACAACCTCTATTTAATCATGCAATCTCATTGAAACCATCACAGACATTAAATAGATTTGAAGATGAAATATAATATATAGAGATGCTGGTGGAGTGCGTTGTTGTACACATTGGTCCAACTTATTTGAGATCTAGTGACTGTAAAGGCCTTTGCATTTTATTAACATCATTTTCATACTCACCAAACCATTCAGTGAGTCCTGGTGCACAGAAGAATCAGCATTTGATATGTTTCTTCACTCTTTTATTCAGGTTTTTCTTTTAATCTGTTCTCTGTCTGTACATGTACTTAAATATATAGATATATCTATATTTTGACAATGGAATAAAATAACTAAATTAATAGTTTGCTCTCATATAACTTGCTGAATTGTCCCCTAAATGCATCATACAAATAACTTCATGTGCCTTTTAGTCTGATCTGATAAATTGTGTCAGATTCAAAACAAACTCAAAATGCTGAAATGAAACGACACGATTTGGAAATATGATTACATTTGTAAGCTGATCACGAGAAAAAACGAGAAAACATGGAAACATTTCCTTGTTGCTTCCTTTGTGCTTCTTAAATGTGAAGATTTGCTGGTTTTCTCTGTTTTTTTTAACACTAAGCTGAAGATTTTAGAGTTTTGGAATGTTCAATTTTAAGACCTCCCCTTGAGTACTGGAAACTAAAGTTATTGTTACTTGTTATTATCTTGCATTTTATCAAGTGAATCATTATCAATTAACTCAAAACAAAATCATTGTTAGTTGCATTTGTTTTTTCTTACTGCCATTATGGTACACATGACTAGATACAAGATTGAATGAATATGCATATTTTATTAGCATCTCAAAAAGATAGAGAGACAGTGAGAGTCTCAATAATTCCAAGTCTTCAATTAACATAAAGGTTACAGACTTAAAGAGCAGTGTCTTTCATGCATTAATGCCCATGTACGGTATATTATGTGTCCAGATTACATGTGACAGTCAGCATCTTCCAACAGTTAACTCTCCTTCAGATGGTGCTCTTTGCCCCAGTCGCCCACAGCTCTGAATCAGTGTTTCAACAGAATCCAGATTTCCCTGCAGAGCTCCAGTCTCGTATATGAGAGCAGTCCAGGTGACGGTTCGCATTCAGCAACTCCATCCAGGTGTTTTCACCAGCGTACTGTACATCCCGCTTGGGAGCCAAAAAAATGTCATCCATGACGAGTCCACAGCAAACACTCTTCTGCTTTGGCTTTGGCTTTGGCTGCCATCCAGTTTGATATATCTGATTTTTCACGATGTACCTTAACATCAAATCTCATTTGATTTTAGTAACATTCTTGTAGTTCTTGATCAATATTTCCAGCAGTTTGTATCTCCAGTAAAGATCATCTCCAACTTGACGCAGTTCGCGTGCGCAAAGATCAACAGTGGCAGGAAGATCTGAGGGAAAAACAAGAATTGGTTGAATATCCATGTTAAAATATAATACACTTGTAGAAAGGTAATTTGGAAATGAACCAAATTCAATTAAACTTAAATAACTCACCTTGGTCAGCCATTTTTATAGAGCAATAATGTCTGCCTATTTGGAAAAGAGAAGAAGGCTTTATAGATACAGCTTTTCTTTTCCCTCGGCGATAATGTAGCTCTGTAGTTATTGTTTGACAAGAAGGAACTAGTGTGAGATATTGAAAGCATTGCAGCTTACATAGGGCTTCAGTCATGACGTCACAGCTGAGGAATCCCCTTTAGTCTCAGCCAAGCACCTCCCTCACATTAGGTACACAACTCTGTTTACAATATTGTTGTGGGCTCCTGTAATCAGCTGTATTACATAAAATGTTCACCATTTGTACATGTTGTAGATGACAACACACACCTGTATTGTTTGTGCAAGGAGGTGTTTTGTACTTTTAGTTTTTAATCGACATGAATGTGATTTCGTGGGCAGACAAAGGGAAACTTTTACAACAATATATCACGCACATGTGATGTAATAATGTTAGAGGAATTCTGGTTTTTCAAAGAGGTCACATGTCAGATGGTTACTTCCCTTTGTACACAGAGTAAAAACAACATCTTATCCAGCTGCAGTGTCTCATGGAGCAATGTTTCATCATGACAGACCACGCTGTCCCATAGATAGAGGCTGAATTTTTGAGAACACTTATATAATCCCACCATAAAGATTTATTGCGTTTTTCAGAGTCAAGTTTGAATGCACAACAACAGGAGCATCAGTGGCTGATGTTGTGTGCTAATGGGGCCGATGGTGATAAGATATTTGGACGCTCAGGTTGTTTTTTTGTCCTGAATGTACATCACGATCAGAACAAAAACACGGATTATATAAGAAAAAAACACCTGAAATTAAAAAAACCTTTCGTGTCATGTTATCACAGGACTCTTTCACATCAAAACATGATATATTAGCATCAAGATAAACCATCCAAAGTAGACCACCTTCTTTGGCTGCATTCATTTAACAACAAAGAAGCATTTATTACACCAACGCCACCCCTTATTATATGACACACACACAGGTAGTGACATAGATACAGCAGGGACTTAAAGGTTTGGAATGTAAAGTTAAAGATAAATGCGCATTAAACTTCCTTCAAACCCTTGTGACTGCTATCACGAGATGTAGCCTTACACTAAATACGTGACATTATAGACAAGTTGAGGCTTGCCCTGCTGCTGTGGCTTTCTTGAGAAATGGGGAAGTACCATGGAAATTACAGCAGCCTGCAGTCAGGTGACCTGAGCGCTGCCGGCTGACTTCATACAGTGTTTTATTGTGGGCCAGTTAAGTGTGATAGAATAATCCAAAAAGGACTCAGGAGAAGCTTTTTTTTTCAATTAAAGAATAAGATGAGAAGATACAGAAACGCAATTAGAAATTAGTAAAGGGAAGTACAGAGAGGGTTTAATGCTGAGCAGATCATGCAGAGTGATCTCATGGTTGCAGAAGGCGCGAGCCTCGCTACTGATAACAGTGTTAGGAAATGTTTTGTCCTCCAGGATATCTCTTTTACTGCCACATCTTGAGTGAGGAATACGAAGAAAGAGAAAGAGTTAGAGAGGGCGTTTTCAATGTACATGCTTATCAGTGTTTCTGTACTGACAAAATATTTTGTCATGTGCTATTATGTATGTCAACAAACAGCTTGTTATTGGTTTTGACACAAAAATATCTCCTAATGTGTGTCATGGAAGTGCGACAGGCAACAAAACATTTAACATCATCTATAAATAATGTTACACTAAACATGATTGACAGGCTAGTTTTAACTGTTATTCTCAAACTCCTGATGGGAGTGGATAGATTGTATACAATCTTAATGGTTATAAGGATCCTTTAATGATATCAATATTGTATGGATCAGGAAGAAAAATTTGAGGTATTTATAGTCTACTTTAATTAGCATTTCCATTTTATGCTGCTTTATACTTTCACTCCAAAGGAAAATATTGCACTTTGTACTCCACATTTATTTTACAGCCTTAGTTACTTTTCACATGAGGATTTGGCACAGTGGATAATATAACAAGCTTTATACAACACACAATACACAACACATTGTTAAAGATTAAACCAGTGGTTTGACTTTTCATATCTTACAACAAACAATGTCCAATGTGTGACCCCCCCCCCCCCCCCCCCCCCCCTCTAAACTTCTTACATGGTTTCATATCAATAAATGTTCTAATGATCCAATATTTTTTATCCAAGATTAGAAAAAAAGTTCAAAACCTGAAAACAGATTTGTGTATCAGAACTTTGTGTTTTCTTCTTTCCTTCCCCATTAATCAGCTCATGACCCCTCAGATTTATCTGGTGACCCTTTGGAGGGGCCCGACCTCTAGGTTGGGAACCACTGGACTAAACTAGCTAACTATATATAAAGTAGTGTAAACTAGCTCCACCTCCAGCAGCTACAGCAGTAACATTCTGCTCTAACACTGATGCTTCAGTATTAATTATATAGTAGTATATATATTAGTATATCAGTCAGATAGACCAAACTGATACTTTAGCTGTAATACTGTAATTACATCAAACTTATAATACTTTTTTTTTTTTCATGCAGGCCTTTTTCTTGTAATGGAGTATTTTTACATTGCTGTATTGGTACCTTTATTAAAGTAAACGTTCTGAAAACTTCTTCCACCACTGCTGAATTGCAATCAGTGAAGTTGTAGCAGAATTAGATTACTAGATCAAAGGTCATGAATGAGCTGCTGCTGACAATATATGTTATACAAAGAGTTTTAACATATTGAAAGTGGTCTGTATTGAATCATGATATGCTAAGGTAAGACCATAAACAGTACCACACAGGGATCTTTTTTGAGATGTAAGAGAGTGCAAGAGTCTCATTTCTAACACTGAACACACCAAAATTAGGCTTTTCCACACCATTTATTTATAACAATGGTTTCATTGACAAAATATATATTTGAATGTGTTTTAAGTAAATTTTTTTATCATAGTATTATAATGAAAATTCAAATACATGATCTCCAGTGTTTCTAACATCCATTGAGTAAAATGAACTCTTGTCTTAGAAATGGTTCATTCTATAAAAATAGATAAATGCATAAAATCAAACTCACGTTCACGACTAACTTCATTTAGGTGAAAGGAAGTGTCACCATTTATTGTTTTATCATTTATACTATACTAGTTTTATAGTAGTATAGAATTTAATAAACTAATGTAAACATATTTATATTATATTATTATTCAGAAGTGGAAATAAAGTACATTTACTTCAGTACTGTATTTAAGAACAATTTTATGACACTTGCATTTGACTAGAGAACAACTTTATATTTGTACTTGTATACATAATTTAATAATGAGGTACTTATTGTTACTGATCAGCTTACTTACATTTTTACCTTTACCTAGCCTCCTGCTTACATGTCAGTATGTCAGTGCATTAGTGATAACAACAACTACGATAACAGCTAATATATAACATGGACAAGGGCCATTCTGCGTGATGAGTACTTTTAGTACATTACTTACAGTTTTTGATAATATCTCTGTTCTTTTATGTAAATAATTAATGCAGGACGTTTTTGTTTTTTTTGTATATTGCTACTAGTGTATTTACTTCAGTAAAGGATATGAGCAGTTCCTCCACCACTTAGAAAGTGCAGTAATATCTAACTGATGACCTGTACGCACCTTCATTATTCACCAGATGGCAGCACACTCATATTCAACATTATAGTTTGACACACGTCAACACCATCTACCCCATGTACTACAGTATCTATAGCTATACTGTAAAATTATGCAAAGGGTTTTTTTTGTTATTTTTTTGTTATTTTTTTGTTATATACATTTAGTCAAAAGGAAAAAATTCTTGTTTACCCGAGAAGAAACTTGGAGCTAATTTATGCATATAAAATTGTCCTTAATAAATTATATATCACGTCTTAGCATTTTATTATTACGAGGAATACAAGGTGGGTTGTTCTGTATGTTTGTTTTTTCTCTCCAATTCTAGGAAAACAGTCAAATTCAAAGAACTGTAACAAAAGAAGTGTGAAAAACAAAAAGAGGAACTAAAATGTCAGGGAATTCAAATATGACATAACAAGATATCATTGAAAATAACTTCTTCTTTCTTTTTAGATTCAATAAAAACGAAATCACTTTTTTGTTGCTTTTTTATTTTGCAGCTTGAATAGAGAATTATAGTATAGTATAGTATAGTATAGTATAGTCCAGTATAGTATATTATAGTACAGTACAGTATAGTATAGTGTCGTATACAATATCGGTTACAAATAAGGAAAAAGTTTGTTTGTCTATTCGTCCAATTGATTTTATGTATATATGGTATGAGCCAAGACTTGTAAGTAGTTAAAAAGCTTTGAAAAACATTGTTGTCCATTATTTAAATAAAGTGCTATTTAAATAAATACATTTAAATATCCCTACTATAAAGCGTGACCATGCCTGATTTTCTAGATAGGGAAATACAAGGTGCACATCAGATAGACAGGTAACTATGACGTAAGGGGTGCGGTGTGAGCGCTAGGCCAGCCCACACTGTGGCTTTAAGAAGTGAAACAGTCAACTGTCAGTCAGTCAACAGACCTGCTGTAACTGCACTCTCTTGCTGCATCTGTTGCATTTTTCAAAACCATGAAAAATCTCCATTTCAAGGATTTCTTTTGGGTGAGTTTCTGTTTATGTGTTTTGAGTTGTGTGATATCTATTAATATATTACTTTAAACACAGACCTTTGGTTTAAAAAGGAAGGTGTGTTAGTAGACTCAGCCATAAAGAGGACTTGTTGGCAGTGTAACCCCGCTGAGTTTCACAGAAGTTTCCCTTTCTATTTTTATTTTTGTAATGGAAAATTGAATATTTGTGGTTCTCATAAAATAAGCTGCACTTGCATTACATATTCCACTATAACTGAATAAACACACCTCTTGTATTTTATATGGATAGACAGTCAATAACCAGGCACATGATTTTGACATGCACATGGTTCGGGTGATTATAGGCTGTTGCCCTCAGCTTACCTAAATTATGGAGAAGTGCAGTTCAAAACATCAATTTTCACTCACAGTCAAAGACACTGAGGTTATACTGTTTATTTATGTCTGTATTCATTGTTGTCTTGGGAACTTCATTATGTGAATTTAGAGTAAAATAAGCTTAGACAGTCTGCCAGTCGTACAGTAAAGGATTGGGTGTTTTCTGAGATCTGTCAAGGTACAGCATCTGTTTTGAGGCAATACTATTTGCATAATGTAATTCAATATAATTTAAACAAATAACAAAACCGTGGTGCACTTTCTTCAACCAAAGATGACGATTGAATGAAATATTTTCCATCTTATCGACAGAACTCTGAGCTGACTTGCACAGGAGGCTATGATGCCATCATCCAGTATCTCAATGATGGCAAGAGGACATGCAAGGAGATGGAGGACTTCATGAAAGCCAGGTAATGAAATACTTAAAATACATCATGATTTATATATGTAATAATGCATAAATATCTCCATGTAAGTTGTGTTCTAGCTTATCAATATTGTAATCTAGATCCTACTTACTGGTCAGCTGTGCCATTTGGAGCACTAGACTGATTGTTATCACACAATTAATAGGCAACAGGACAGATAGGCACAATATGAGCTGTAATGACTAGTCGATAAACTGATTAGTCGATTGGAAAAAAAATTAATCTGCAACTATCTTGATAATCATTTTTCAAGTAAATATACCAAAATTGTTTGGTTCCAGCTTCTTTATTGTGAGAATTAGCTGTTTAGCCTACATAAGTTTGGGCTACAAAAACTGACATAACAAAATCATAAGTCCTGGTAGTTCAGTCTCATGGTGGCTTTGTAATTAACTGTATCCGTGAAGAGTGCTTTTCTGTGTTTGTAAGAAAGAGACAAAAAGAAGAAGAGAGTGTTGAGAAAGTCAAAGGTGAGAGACGAGAGGAACATGAACTTTGTGGAGTCATTTTCTGTGGGTTACGAGGTTTATTAATGAGATGTTTATGACGGATTTGTTGTGAAGGTGGACAGGTGGAGATCAAAGACAGCAATGAAATAGAAGGATTAAACATCTCCGCAAGGTTGAAGTTGCTCAGGAATGAACGCTCAGATGCTCATGACGGTGAACTATGTGCAATAAGGTCAATACTGAGAGAAGGATCAACACGAGAAATACGTAATTGCAGACAAAGCTTGAACATTTTGCTAAAAATTTACAATTATTATAACATCTTATGTTGAATTTGTCTGAATAAAGTCCTAAAGTGTTGGTACCTGGACATTACTAGCTACCACTGCTAAGAAAATTCAGTGTAATTATCCTTTTTAATTTGAAAATGTTCTCTTTTTTCCCTTTCCATTCCTCTTCTTATTTATTCATTTATTTATTTATTTTGTGTTAATAATAGTATCATCATTAGTACTATTTTTTAATTTTTTATTTACTTTCTTATTTATTTATTTGCATGAATAACCACATCTCTTGATTTCTCCTCTGCACTTACATACACAGTTACACCCACACATACAGGAATTAATTTGATTTCTCTTCTTTTCTGCTGTTACCACTGTACATCCTCAATGCTTGTTTTGTCTTGTTGCATGATTCCTGACAAGTCATTCATTGTATTATGTTCTGTCTTGTCTTGTATCACTTGTTCACTTATATTTAATCTGTGAATGTTGTGGTAGAAAAAAACAGCTGTAATAACATTAAATGCCAGAAAGCAAGGTTTTCTGATAAATTAAAATAGTAATTACTTAAAAGAATTGATGTTTGTCCAGTTTGATATGCATTAATGAACAGCTGGACTTGAATATACAGTTAATCAAGGTAATTGTAATATTCTGATCAGGATGATAAATCCTAACTCTGCAGGAGCAGGAACAGGAAATAGTTTCTACAACACACAGTGCTGCGGCTCTTAACCTCTTATAACACACCATTTATTGTGAAGCATCATAAGAATAGATTTTATGACATTTATAAAGTTTGGAATTTGAAGTTCCTACTTCCTCATTTAATAATTAATCTGGCCTCTCTTTCTCTCTGTACCTGCATGAGTCCACTTGACAGCCAATGATTCAGGAAAGTATTGATAAAGCAAAGGCGGATATGGAATAATATCTCAACTGGAAGTTCCCCAATGTGAAAATGACACGCTTTTTTTTTTTATAAACCACAATGTTTTGCAAAATATCAGCAGTCACAAATGTACAAATGTACATTGTATTATACTTATAAACAAATGTGTGTTGGTATGCATACCCCATATATTTATTCATTACATAACATCCTCACCAATTGACTTGTAAAAATGCATGCAGTTATTTGAACTAAATACTATGCACTATGCACATGCAGCTGCACAGAGAGCCCTTGGTGTGTATTTTGTGGGTTGCACTTTGTCATATATCAACCGTTCACAAAGTTCCCCATTATGTAGACAGCTCTGACTATCTTCCTTTTTCCGTAATCAGTACTGTGCAAAAAGTCACGCCTGACCAAAAAAATGGTGTAAAGTGAGAATGCGTTCAAACATAATGCCATGAAAACAGCAGCAGTCCTCCTCAGTACACTTGCACACAGTTTTAAGGTATTTGACAGGTTGGTCGTTCATGCATCTTGGAGAAGTTATAACAGTTCTTGTGTGGATTTCGGTGTCTCAGCTTCTTCTTCCTCTTCATGTTCTTTACAACTCTGGCTGTATGTTTGGGGTCATTGTCATGCTGCAGAATACATTTCAGACTAATCCCTCATAGTACTTCATTATGGATAAGAATCTAAACATCTAAAGTGCCTAAAACCTTTGCACAGTACTGTATGTATCTAGCTCTTATGTTGGTATTGATATACAGTACCAGTCACATCAATGAGAAAGTGTGTCCAAACTTTTGACTGGTGCTGTATATTTGTATATATACTGTATTATACATTCAAATCACTTCGAGAGATGACACACAGAAAAGGCTCCCAGTTTAGCACATGTGATCTAGCAATTATTAAAGGAAGTATAAAGGCTGATTACCTTGTACAATTCATTTTCAGTTCAACAGTTAAAGGGTTCCCCCATTCTCTGTCATTCTTTCTATTACTGCAACAATTATTTCTGGCGTTTGGTCTATAAAATGCTAGTATGCAACTTAAAATGTTTTATTCCGATCAGCAGTTCATAATCCAAAGACATTTGGTTTACTATCATAGAGGGCTAAAAAAAAAAAAACAGAAAATATTCACATTTAAGAAGCTAGAAGCAAATTTATTTTGTTTTGGGTTTTTTTTGGTTAAAACATGCCTCAAAATTATTTATCAAAATAGTTGATGTTTAATTATCTGCTGATTGACAAATTGTTGCAGCTCTAATTATTTATATGAATGCTTCTGTTCTTATCTGTTTTGTTTTTTTCCTTTCAGGGCATCAATTGAAGAAAAGTATGCCAAAGATCTCCTTAGTTTGTCCAAGAAGGTGTGTGGACACAATGAGATGAAGTAAGCACGCTCAGTGTTGAGATGCTGTTATTTGAGATTTATTTAAAGTGAGCCTCAGATGATGAAATGAACGAGTCTGTCTCTGCAGAACTGGCAGAGTACTTCTTAATCTGGATTGACAGGCCAATGCAGAGAGAGGAGAGAGAGAGAGAGAGAGAGAGAGAGAGAGAGAGAGAGAGAGAGAGAGAGAGAGAGAGAGAGAGAGAGAGCGAGAGAGAGAGAGAGCGAGAGAGAGAGAGAAAGGTCATGCGTGGGATAGTTGTGACTCTGTGGTTCACAGTGCAAATGTGCAAATATTCTGTGGAAACACTTCACTACAAAACTAACTATTAAGCAATATGTATATTTTGCAATGTTTTTGTTGTTTGTTTTAGAGAGATTAAATATAGAAAAGACACCACAAAGTGAGTCAAACAGCTGATGCATTATTTTGCAGTCTTAATAACGTGGTTTCGGTTGGTCAGATTTAATGTGTTGACATAGTTGTGTCTGTATCAGCAAATCTAGTTCCCATTCTGTCCGCGATCACATGGCGAGTGTGGCATTGTGTCTGCTGTTTCTGTTTGGAGGTGTTACGGTTTGGATGAGGAAGGAACATTAACGGTGGGGGAGGGTGAGACAGGGAATATTATTTACTTAGTTGATTATTAATAATCCTATAATGGTGCCCTCTGGGCTTTTCTAGTAAGCAAACAAAAGTTACCATGTATATTCAGAGTTTCTCATGTTAATCAGTAACTAATGTGTTGACTGCATTTCCTCCCTCAATACATTTGCAGAGCAGATTTTGAAAATATTTGAAATCAAACATGGACTACATCTATGTTTTGCTTCATTGCTGTCTTCTTGTTGTTACCTCCATCAACTGTCAATTGTTCAAATCGCGCTGCACACGCACCCGTAAAAGAAAAAAGGGACCCCACTTGTAAAACATGTCAAAAATATTACAAAAATATTCATAGGGTACCTTTAATATCATCAGTGCGTGCTGAGGTGGATGATAAAAAGTCTTATTGATGTTGATTTTGTAATGTGTGAAATCCCTCTGTAATTCCCTTTTCTTTTGTTTTTTAAGCACGTTAAAAAGATCCCTGGACGTGTTCAAATTACGTAAGAGCTTAAGATATTTGAGTTTCTAAAGTTCAGGCACCATTATTTACTTGTATGTCTCAGTTCATGCTTTCTATGTTGGCAAAAATTTAAGTTTGGTTTTTTACCCCTGCAGAGACCGAACATGTGAGTTTGTCACACTTACAACTGGCACAGAGCATGAGAGAAGAGGCCAAGAAGCTGGAGGAATTCAGAGAAAAACAAAGAGAAGTGAAGAAAAAGGTCTGCGGTTTTAGTGTTGTGATGCATTATTGCATCAAGCTGACACGTTTACAGATGGTGACTAGATATGATGTTGCAATTCCAGATGGAACTACATATGGACGCTCTCCACAAACAAAAGTCTTCACATTACAAGAAGACATTGGATGTAAGTAAAAACATAAACATGCTTAAAGGTCGCCCAGAGTAAATTATTACAAGCTCAATATCAAATAATCTACTTCAGGGACACTTTTGGACTTTCCCTGAATATATTTTCTCACTTTCTTTTCCTTGTAATGTGTTGAGCTGATTAGCTTGTGGACTTTGAGTCATGTACAAAATCCCTAATACATGTTGACTGACCTGCAACATTTTAAGACACAGTGTGTTATCTGCATTTAAATATCAAGAACTGATATTGCTAGGCTTTTTATAACTGGTGCCACACAGTCTCCAAGGTAAATGAACACCAGAAGTATTTAAACAAAGTGACTCCACCAGATAACCCTTTTTATGATTCATGCCAGAAGAGTTTCAGGTGTGTTGTGAAAGCAGTGAAAAAAGCCATTCTTATCCCTTCCCTGTTCTTCCTCTTTGGTAGAGGAAGTTCTGTAGACCAGTCTGGGAAGTGAACTGCAGGGCATCATCATACACCATAAAAGCATCGCCAAAAGAAGAAGTGCTTCTCATGCACATAAAAATTAAAAATAAGTCAGCAGCACTAGCAGAAATGATGTCAATGGATATAGGCTGTCCAGAAATAGATTCTGCTGAATGTGCCTTTTACAGATGTTGCTATTGTTCATAATTTAACAGCATTAAAAAAAGATTCTTTGATGGTAACTGTGGTGCCGTCCCCAGTCAAAGAAGACGTATGACCAGAAGTGCAGAGATAAAGAAGAAGCAGATCAGAACGTGAACCGAAACACCAATAACACCAAGAACATGGAGAAGGTACAGTGATGACAGTGAGCTTTCGCACTGATGACACATTATTATGTTATCCTCTATCTTCGGTCTTACCCATGGTTTGATCTGAATTCACGAAACATTAAAATTTCAGTTCCATTGTGCATTACTATTTGACTTTGCTGGAGATATGGCCACTGTTAAAACATAAGTGTTTGCATAATAAATGCACCATTGCCTCAAATTTCCTCCATCTACTGTGTGTGTATCTTATTTATCTCAGAGAGACATCAGCTTGACGTTAACGCTGCATTATTTCCTTATGGTTAGTCATGTCTATATTTGTTGCATTTGTTGCACTTGTTCTGTTAGCTGTACACACATTGTCGATGACTTCATGTGGTTTTTCTTCATTCTCCTCCAGCTCTCATCAAAAGCGCAGCAAGCAAAGCAGAATGCAGAGGAAGCAGGTAAAAATAAAATGTGTGAGGAGCTCTTGTAGATTCTGAAATACACAACCAGGCTGATTTGAATATGGCTTTAGCGTTGATACACATAAGAGACTCTAGTATGTAAAAGTATTTTAGAGGAGGCACTTGTATAACGGGTGTGTTGGTGTGTATTCAAAGCCATTATAATCAACATTTCTAAATTAACAATGCACAACTACGTCTATGTAAAAGGAGTGACTCATAACGATGAAACCACAGATAACTATCACAGGACTCAGCTTTACAGAGCATGTTCAGCTCTGTCTTTGTTTTACAGCATGCACCTTCATTGGTTTGGTTTAGCATGTTTTCCTGACGCAGCAGGCAGATGTTTTCAGTGAGAAAACTTGAAAAAAACCAAAGTGTCTGCCCTGCACCAAACAACACACAGCAGAAAGTTAATGCAGTGGAGAATTTAGCAGGTAAAAGCGCAGTTGTTTCATTCAGGAGCTGGTGGAGAACAAAACAGAGCTAAAAGGAGAGTGAATATTGGACATACATTTGCCAGGTGGAAAGACGTGGCTTAAAATAATAGCTAATGTTCCTCTATATCAGCTTGATGTATAGATAGGCAACTTCATATACTGTAACAAGTTTTCCATGTTATAAATTCTGTGGTATGCTATTAGTTCATGCTATAGGCTGGAAATTCCCCTATACAAATAAATCATATGTCCCTGTTGTTTTTACAGATTGTTTCTATGGGGAAAAAGTAATAATTTGAGGTTGAAATACTGATGTATGTGTTTGATTCTCAGACAAGATATACCACCAGAACGTGGCTTCACTGGGAAAGGTTAGAGATGAATGGCTGAAGGAGCACATCAAGGCCTGCGATGTAAGATTCTCAAAGACTCAAGATTGATAAAATATGAATATGGCATCACACATCATTTTAAAATGAGTTGAATGTTTCCTCCACAGATGTTTGAAAAACAGGCCACAGAGCGGATCAGCTTTCTGAGAAACACAGTCTGGACTCACCTCAACCAAATGTCCCAGCAGTGTGTGAACAGTGATGAGGTGAGGCCCAGTTCCAATAATTAAAGGCAAAAAAGATTATTATAAGAATTGTACTTTATTACAATTATTTTAAAAAACCATCACGTTTATAAATAAAAACAAGACATAATCGGATTGTGACTTGCTTGCACTTTCCCCTGTTTGTGTGTGTGCATAGTTGTATGAGGAAGTGAGGAAATCGCTGGAACAGTGCAACGTTCAGGAAGATATTGAGCACTTTGTGAACCTTAGACGGACCGGTGACAAACCACCAGGTATGACTGGAGGAATGCTATGTCATTAATAATAAACCGGTGCAGGGGTGCTAGGAACGCAGCCGGAGGAAGTTTATTATCAGACAAAAAGAAGAAGAGGTGCGGAGTTCAATCTAAAACCTTTTACAAGTTGCCAGTATGTGAACAGTGTCAACCTTCCTCTCTAACAGCCCCAGTTATGTACGAGAACTTCTACAGTGGTCAGAAGCCTCAAGCTGGAGCTCCACCCCCTCGACAGCCTCCACCAGTCATCAGGTAAAGATCCATCTACTTCTTCATTTATACTTGCACTGTTCATTATTGTTTACTTTGTTTTGTGGATTTTCAGGAGAGGGCCATTACCTAATCCCACGCAAAACAGCACCGGTACGTCTTGTATTTACTCTCTTTAATTTACAATTCAGACATTGTGTATTAAACAGGTATTTTTGGTGGTGGGATTGGAGCTTGTAGCATTATTATAAACTACATGCTTCTGCTTTTAATACTTAAAAATCCCCTTTGGATATGTTTTAAGATGTATGTAAAGTACTCTACTTAATCCATGTCTGATATAGTATTTACCAAAAAAGTAAAATGATCTTGTTAAAATCCCTAAAATTAAATTTTTTCCTTTTCCCTCATTAAAAATTACAGAATCTATAAATATATTTAATTTCAAAGGTTTTTGTGCTGGACACAAGATGTCTTCTATGTCACTGTAAAGTCGATTGTCAGTCTATGTGTACTGCAGCTGGAAGTTTCCACCTCATACTTGTCTTAGTTGAATATTTGACCATGATTGGTGCCAGACCAGTTGTAATTTCACACATAATGCTCGAAGGCCTACCCTTTAAAATGAGAATTTCAATGACCATGAAGAAACCTTCCACTTTCAGAAGATGGATGTGGAAATAGCCTTCTAGTTTCAAACTCTCCACAAACATCATTCTGCACAGTGAAACTTTAAGTAGAGGAACTTTAAACATCACATAATTTTTACTATTCTTTGCTTGGTTGCAGGAGACATAATCTACTCAACCGTGCAAGACACAGAGTACAGTGTTGTCCAGTACTAACAGAAGAGTCATTGTTGATCCTGTGCAATGCTGGAGCTTCATAATGGACGTTAAGGCTACATACTCCTCATCACTTCCTCCTTTATGATTTCCTGTAAAGATAAGGCTTTACCAGAAATTCAGTGTCATATACATATATATGACGGTGAGGTTTGTAGCATTTTGAAAATATCACTGTGTTATAAGCAGTTCAGAAAACATCATTATTTTTATTTTTATATTCTTGTGTCAATCAGAACATGCTAAAAATGAGACTCAGTATTTTTAGAAATAGGAACCCTTACAATACAGAAGCTAATTAGACAATAAAAACATAAAACCAGCTAATCACTATATAAAAATAAGTCAAATCTGCTGTTCAGATATCAAGCCTCTTTATTACCCACATTAATGTGCAACACTATACTCTGCATCATTGCATCCTATTTATCTTCAGTTTTGTATTTATTTTTGGGTCTGCACTTGATTCACAAAATGAGGTAAAGTGTCACCTGTTTACTTGTTTTCATTTCCTCTTAAATGTGAGAGTAGCAGGTCAGCTGACTGTCATCTTGTGATTAGAAGCTAAAGGCTTACTGTTATTTATCTGTAGCGTGCAGTATATGGATTACACACTCTGCATCCTAACATATTGAGTCTTTGTGTTGGCTTTATGTGCTGAGCAGGGTCATTTTAATTGTAACAGAGCTAGTGTGCCCCACATTGACATGCCAATAACTTAAATACATATTGATATTTTCTGCATACCTGAGGATGATTGTGGGAACATTTGCACATTTATTTTGCTTTATTTATGTCATAGAGCACATGAACTGTGAAAGGAAAATGCTACTGAAACTGCAGGAGAGATTATTATATATGGCATTGCACTGTGCAAATAACCTGGTGTTGGTTTTATATCAATAAAGTTATTGTTCTTCACAGCACTTGAAGTCTGAACGTTTCTCTGTTTGTCTTCTTGTTTTCATAATTGCTTCTGGCAGGTGACAGATTAGATGTTTTCATCACTGACCTGGGTGTGGTGACCTGCCCCACCTAGATTTAGAGGCTGGTTGAAATCTCACTCTTCTTCCCGGTTAACTTACTGTGAACTTTGCAATTACAACAGTAGCTAAAATTATAGGAAAAATTAAACGAAGTTGGTTTAGTTGCTAAGCATCCACTTAATTTTTGGGTTCATACATAAAATTCTTAAATAGATTTCCAACAAATCTTTAACAGACAGAAAAAAAACATACTTTTCTGTGTAGTTTGGTGTGTCAAATAATATACTTTCATATTAGGTTTGCAAGTTTCCATAAATTCATAAGAGTAGCTGCAAATAGGACATTTCTTTGAAAGGTTTATGTAATTTGGTACTATATGGGAAATGCCTTCATTATAGTTTTTAAGAAATAATTCAAAATGCTTTATATACTTTAACACAAACAAACTACACACTAAAACATTTTTCTGCCAGTTAAAGAATTGTTAAAAATCCAATTTTAAATTAAATTTATAAAAATTTTAAATTATATATATTATAATAAAAACCTACCAACAACTACATACACATGAATCCAATTACGAGTGGGTAAATAACACTGTTATCACATTTTTTTTCTTACAATTTGTACCAGATTAAACCATCCTCGCTGTAAAATGTCTTTAAAAGTAAGTGTTAAATGCCTGCAAATTACACAGAAAAGTTCCAGGAAACTAGTATATAGTTAAAAAGACAAGTAAAATAAAATATTTCCCATCATTTACATAATACTTAAGGTGCAAGTTAATTTTGACAATCAATCATGACACATTAAAAGGCTCAAATAAAAATGAATACAGTTTTATTCCCACCATATTTGGCAACATAATTTTCTCTGTTTTTTTTTTTCCTCTCAAATTTCAGTCTCTTTGCATTTCATATTAGTCAGTCTTCCTCATGTGGGTGACAGTTCATGATAACCATCATTCATCTTTAGGATGCCCCACATTATGCCCACTGATTATCCGCTGGTGTCCATCCTGATTCCCGGAGTCTAAACAGGAAGCACTTTGTCAACAGGGCTTAACAGTATGTGCAAAGGCCTGTTGATAGTCTAAGATAAGGGTATGCAGGTTCTTCAGTGGCAAATAGATCCTTTGTTGGTCCGACATCACGCAGCATGCTCTGATTTGATCAGATCCAGAATCACATAGATGGCCTTCTCACCTACAGCAGAAAGACATGATCAGAGCAGATTTAATGCTGGAGAAACACAAAAACATATTTAATTTTTATGTGCGGACAAATCTGCATAAAAAACATATATCTCCATAATATTAATATTGTTATGGTTTTATTTTTTGATTTAAAGATTTAACAAATTGAATGTATTATTTAACAAAAATAACTGCGCAGCCATGCTTTCATAAACTTTAGAGAAGAACTGAAATGCTTCCATCTGTTAACCCATTTAAGCCAGCCAGTATTTGTACACATTTTTCCACCATATTTCAGGTTTTGCAGTACAACCTTGGAGTTATAGAGCAGTATAATTATAATGAAAAATGTCATTTGTCATGTTGTTTCACTTGGGTTTACCTTCTAGACTCATCCGAGGGTTCTCTATCTTCTTTTCAAGTAAAGAGTCCATCAGCTTCCTCAGGTGTTTGAAGATCACACCGATCCTAACAGGAGCCTTTAAGAGTGAACACGGATTAAAGTCAATAAACCAGGAATAAGATTTGTTTTATTAGTCTACAAAATCAAGTGTGGCAGTCCCAGAGCAACCCCCGTGACCTCTGACCTGGAAATGCATCCATCCGTCTAGTGTTATGAGCCGTTCTCTGTGCTGAATATCGATGTCACCTCCAAACAGCAGCATGGGAAATGGAGATATCAGAGATGTGTCTCGCAGGTAGATCTTAGTGTATTTAACCTGTGGATAAATCTTTATTAGCACAACTGGGAATTACTGATAACAAATATTACACACATAGACGCACACTCTTCATCCATACCTTCTCCTGGTACAGCAGCCAGCCGTGTGTCTGCAGATTGCGGTTAACGGACGAGGGATGGACCTGAGCCTTGCCTTGCGGGGTCTCCACTGTGCAGGCCACCCGCTCGAGCACATCCACAGAGGTGGTGCACAGGACCCGGGCCACGCTGTCGTAGAGCCCAGCTGTCAGCACTGCGTTCAAGACGGAGATCAGCGGCTTGGACAGTGTGGCCGCCTGCTGCTTTGAGTGAGAGGAGGAGCGAGACGACCAGAAACCTGCCTGTTCCATCATCCTCATCAGGTCGTGCTTCACATCCTGGATAAGAGTTAAACATGTGGATTAGACAGGAGGTGGATAAGAAAATAATATGTGTGCAAATGTACAGTATGTGTGTGTATGTGTTACCTCTATTGTAATGAGAGCCGTTCGATTAAGGAAGTGTTTTCTGCAGAAGGACATTTCCACTCTCTGCCCCTCATTCTGTGAGTTTTTCCACCTGACAGTATGACAGGTTAACAGAAGAAAATAGGCTATAAGAAAATAACAAAATCGGCAGCAACTCAAGGACTGAAAAATGTAGAATTTCATAGAAAACCAACAACACCTTCCACAACTACTAAAAACCCCAAAACATGCAACTTTAGGAAAATACTCTGTTAAGTCAAGCTTTTCAAAGTCTTCAGAAAAGTCTGTACCCCAGATAGGCATTGTATATGGTCAGGTGATCAGAGTTGGCCAATGCCAGTGCAGCTTTGGCCAGGTTGGCTTCCTCTTTTCTATTCATTGGTGTGGAGAAGGGAGACTTTTCAGTGATTGCAGCCGCGATGGTTGCCTGAAAGAAAATATGAAACAAATAATGATTGAAAAATATATAATTATGACACAATATTAGTTATTAGCAGTATTTATATAATAATATACCAAGATATGGTCATCACACAGTTGTAAAATATCTGTTAAGAGTTTTCTAAAAAGAAGATAGTGGGACGTACTATGGGCTCTAAGCAGCCGAGAATGGCTCCGTAGATGAGCATCTTGCCAATCTTCACGTTGACGGGCAAGCTTGCTAGGTGGTGTCCCAGAGGGGTGAGGAGATGATGGTCGGGGTGACAAGCACCGATCTTCCTCAGAAGATTAACGGCGTTACTGACTGACTGAGACTGAGGAGCATCCAGGGCCCTGCTCAAAAACTCCTCCGGGGAGCCGTACTGACATTTCTATCAGAGGGGAGTGAGGGGGAGTGAAGAACGTTTAAAACAGAAACTTCAATGATGTTTCCACATGTGGTAGTAGGCTAAAGTGATTGGCTTTGTGTGACTGGAGCATTAAATACCATAATATGAAGACAGAGCTCCTCCAGGGGGACCCGTAGTATCTCTGGAATGGAGTAATCCATGAAAGCATCAAACCTGCGGTGAAATGGATGTTAAACATGAGCAGAACAGATCAGGGTGTGACATGAAACAGAAATGCTGACATGTATAGTTTCTATTTTTGTCTCATGTGTTGACCACATCCCATTCATCTGAATGGAAATGATCATTATCAGTATCAATTTTACTTTCTGTTCTTGCAGAGTTTATGCAGGTTCACCAAATTAAATTAAAGACTTTTCATGTCATTTTTTAATACCACATAGAATACAATTTAATACCTGTTTAATGATCATTATGATCAAAGAATGACAGAAACCAATAAGGTCTGTTTTAAGACTTTTATAGACCTGTTGATACCCTGTTTTGATTCAGTTACCATCTCTACCTTACCTGAATTTTGGGTAGAGTCTGAAGCAGAAACCATTGCGGACACGTCCTGCTCTCCCCTGCCTCTGGAGGGCGCTGGCTTTCGACACAAAGGTTTCCACCAGAGAACTCATCTGGCTGCTCTCATGATACCTGAACAACACAACACATTGGAGTTAAGTCTCTATGCAACCAACTTCATTTATGTTTACCCATTAGTGTAATTATTTTCTTTTCTACTTACTATTCATACACAGAAACTGACAATTATATAAAATATATTTTGACAATTCTTGTCATAGGAGCCATTAAGCAGATAAAATGACGTACATACCCTGAGGACAGCAATCCCTTTTAACTTCAAGGAGATAATAAAATCACACTACAATGTGAAAGAATTTTCTGACATTGTTCATGAGCACTTACTTATTTTCTTTGGTCTTTCCAGTATCGATGACAAACACGACGTCAGGAATAGTCACACCTGTCTCAGCAATGTTGGTTGACAACACAATCTAAAAGAGAGACAAAGCAGAGCATCACAGTCCAGATTTTTAGAGCTTATTATGAATGTATTGTATTTCATCAGTTTCACAGTGCTTCATTATGAGTAGTACCTTCCTCACTCCATTGGGGGGCACTGTGAAGGCTGCAGCCTGGTCTTTTGAGGAGAGAGTCGAGTGCAGAGCAACAAGCCTGTACCTTAAATTGACAGACAGAACTAAAAGTGTTTAGTTTAACAGTGTTTGTGTTTCACCATTTCTTCTGTTTTCAAAGTCTGGTGCAGGACTATTGTGAGTGTTTATTGGATAACAGTACATTACATTAATGTGTGTATGTCACCTGCTTTTATCCTTGAATCTCTTGTCTGAGGAGAGCAGGTCGTGGATCTGCTGGATATGAGCCAGCCCTGGGAGGAAGACGAGAACGGCTCCATCCAACTCTGCAAACTGTGGGGATTTGTCTAGCAGAGCGCAAAAAAATTTCCCAAAATGTTACACATATGAAAAAAGTATGTCTACAAATGTACTTTATGCTGCCTGAAACAAGCAGGACAATGTGTTGCACCTAGGTAGTCCAGAAGGTCAACCAGCAAGTCCATGTTGATCTTATTGGGGTTCATATACTGCAGCACCTGCCGAGTCCTGCTGCTGAAGTGGTCCAGGTCTGGACCCAGGTCCCAGCCTGAAGACGAGTCCCTTATTATAACTTCCTGAAAGTTCCCGGACATTAGAGCATTTGGTAAAATAACAACAGCAATTTATAAACAACAGTGATAATATAACATTAAACACAGATGAATAAGTCTGAGATATATCTGAGATATTACTGCCACAGAGAGCCAACATTACCTGATGCTGTAATGTTTTGCCACCTTTTTGGGAGATAGAGATGCTAACTTCCTCTTCTTCTTCAAGAATTTTCTGGCTGTACTCTGAGTCCTTTTCCAGGACGTAGCCTGTCTGCTCCACGATGTCTTCTAAATGGAACACCTGGAAACAAAACCATGAGAGTTAGAGTACAGGATTTCCTGTTGGATAAGTTCAAGTTCAAGTTCCAAATTCAAAAATGCATCTGTAGATGGAAAAAACAGATGCAGCTTATCCCTGATATCCACCTCCAAAGATGCCAGTAGAGATAAATTAGATGACTACACATAAACAACAACAGTGCGTCTAACCTCCACTGGGAATGTCCTGCCAGGGATGGTGATTACTGGGCAGCGGTTGAAGTAGTTAGAGAATTTGTTACAATCCACTGTGGCACTCATTAGGATCAGCTGCAGGTCTGATCTCCTCAGGACAACATCTTTCAAGATGGTTAGCAGGAAGTCTGACTGGACACTGCGTTCGTGGACCTGAGAAGATGGAGGTGAGAATAGAAACCTGAGGGTCAGAAGGACACTCTAAATTAAGTCATTAAAGATGTTTTTAATCCAACAGAATCCGTGTATACCTCGTCTACAATAATGTGCGTCAGGGAGCTGAGGTGTCTGTCATGCTGGAGTTTCCTGAGCAGAACTCCAGTCGTGCAGTACAGCAGGCGAGTCCACTCCCCGGACTGATTCTCCATCCTGATCTGGTATCCGCACGGCGAAGACTGAAACATGATTTCCACATGAAATAGGATTGTTAAAGCATGCAAATGTGCATCCTATCAGCTTGCATTATTGTTTGCAGGAGAACTAACACAGTGTTTCGAATTTGGGGCCACCAAGCCTTTAGATGTCTTCGTAAAAGTTTATTTTCACCTTCGATCCTGGCCCGTCCTCACAGCCAAGCTCCTGGCTGACTCTGCAGGCCAGACTCATGGCAGATATCCTGCGGGGCTGGGTCACTACAATGTTGCAGGGCTGTGCCTCTTTACCCCCAGTCAACAGCTCCTCCAAGATAAACTGAGGAATCTGCGTACTCTTTCCACTGCCTGTCTCTCCAGCCACCACGACCACACGGTGGCGCTGCAGAACCTCCAGTACATGATGCCGGTGTTGGAAGACAGGAAGTTGCTCTCGCTCTGCCTGGAAGGTAGGATACTCGTTGAATGACTTGGGTATATTTTACGTAAATGTCTTAAAAATGGTAAATTATATAATATTTGAGTGTGTTTACCTTTAGTTTGTGGGCCAGTGGTGACTTTTTCAGCTTCTTTAAGAGCTCTCTAGATGCCTCGAGTGCTCCTTCCCTTTCTCTCCTCTCTCCTGTTTTCTCACTCTTATCCTCCAGTTCTTCTCCTCCATCCCCGATGTCAAGAGAAGCCAGATTCTCCCAGGACTCTTCGGGCTCTTCGTCCCCATCCCCACCAAGCCCCAGCTGGCCTTGGGATCCAGAACCCTGCTTCTGGTTAAGGTTTTGCTGCTGTTTGAGTCTGGTTAGGAGGCGGGAGATGAACTGGTCTCGAGGTTTGTTGGCAGCAGTGCGGCTCTCTTCCTGTTGCTGCTGCTCGTTGTCCCTCCACTCCAGCCAGACATCTCTGTAGGTTGGTGGGAGGAGCGTGTGCACCGACTGAGAGTGACACATAGAGAAAGGAAGGGGTGAATCAGTTGTTAGAAGAACATTTGAAACAGAATGATGTGGCTAAATCAGGACAAGCTGCACAGGAAAACAGTGCTATCCTCTGCTAGGTTACATGTATTACCTGTCCTTTAATCAGGGTGTAGAGTGCCTGTGTGGCTGCCAGATGTTGAGCTTGCATGCTGTCCTCAGTCAGGATGGTTGGACAGACTTCCAGGACATCATCTATCCTCTGAACACGCACCCTAATGGATGCAAAGACATCACATTAATATAAAATATTTCTGAATGTGACTGATATTTTTGTCACGCATGCTCAGGACTGACAGTTTATGGTTTAAATATGAGATTTAACAGTTGTTAAATATCGAATTTACTTATTTATTCTTTAAATCATCTTTTTGCAACCACAAGTCAAAATGTGGGAGGAGGTATCTCAACATTTATACTGTTACAAATTATTTAAATCAATGTTATGTACTGTATTATTAAATGTTATCAAATCGGTTAGGGTTAGGGTTAGGGTTAGTATATATTATGAATGCCTAGCTGGTGAGAAAGAAATTTCAGGACCACAGTCATGTTCCCTTATTTTCTAAACAGATCTGGGAAGATCAGGGTTTTCATCTGTTTAGATCTGTCCTTTTAAAATTTTTCAGCACATCAAAACTGCCTTAAAGATTTCCCTCTTTGCTAGAGTATCTCTCCAGCGCTCCACCCAAAACACAGTGAGCCTGATTTACTAAGATCCCAAATAAAGGGTACTAAATTGTGTGTGCAGTGCAATAGATTGCATGTTTGGTTAGTGTGTGTTTTGCCGGTGATCTACTAGGAATAACTGTGCAAATGCCAACGGGTGCAGACAGCAGTATTTAAATGAGGGTTTTGTATCTTAATGGAGAGTTTGGACGAGCAGAAATCCCACAAGCGCAAAAAGAAATTTGATCCCATGGAATTAAAGGTTTTAGTGGAAGTGGTGAACAAACATATTGAGTTACAGCAACAACAAAATAATTACCAAAAAAACCCCAACGCCACTCTATTGGAGAGTATTTGTGACAATGTCGATGCTGTTAGTAAAACCAAAAATATTCCATTCTGTGCGTATTCTGTCATTGTGCGTCCGTCTCCTCCTCTCGTCAGTGACAGAAGTAATCAGTGCTCAGTGCGCAGCTGGTTAATACCTGTCCTTCAAAGGTGTTATTTATAGATGCTTTTGCCGTCACTCAAATTACCTCCAGGTTAGGAAAATCACAATGTTTGTGCTAAATAATATATTTGCATTTTCTCCTCCCTGTATTTTGCACACTGGGGTAAAATGCAATGCAATGCAATATTGCATATTCATTATGGCAAACGTACTAAATGGACAGCGCGTTTTATCTTGCACATTCGAAAGACGTAAGCCTCGGTGAGCCCCATTAGTAGATCAGCTTGTATGTGATGTCAGGGTGATGTCAAGTTTGCACACGTTTTTACACACGCGAACCTTTAGTAAATCAGGCCCAGTATGTAATTGTGTGTGAAAATATTTGTATATGGGAGCAGAGACACAGAAATACACACTTACCTGGATCTCCAGTATCTACCGGCAGCAACCTTGTGAAATGACGGTGGGGGGCTCTTTGGAAGGTTCTTTCGGACCCAGTCTATGAGGAACTGTTTGGGAGACTTCCCTGTCCAGCTGCGAGCTGTGTAGTCAAAATTGCGAATATCCTTTGGCTCGTTCTTTTTCACAACTGTAGAGGAAAATGTAACAATATGGTCAGCAATACAGTGTGTATCAGAGAGAGGTCACTTATAATCAATTGTTGTATTGAAAACAAATTTCAAATCATGAGCGAACACATAAATTAACCCCCACCCAACACTCTTTATTTGTGGTTAGTGATGTGATGTATGTGTGTACAGCATCTATTAAAGTGTATTATTCTTGAACCATATCAGTAACAATGTGAAGCTACATTATGAGTTATATTTTACAATTACAATAACTTGTAAATCATCTTGAAACCTTTTTAAATTTTTTTTAATCTTGGCTCAGAAGGTGTTAATTTGGGAGATGTACCTTTCTGTGCAGGAGGTTCCTTTTCAGCTTGTTCAAATAAGTTGAAGCTGAGATCTTCTTTGTCCTCAGTGACAGGAACTACTTTTTTCTCCTTTTGAGGCACATCCACCACTTTTATAGATGGATTGAACATCGGATGGGACTCCATTTGCTTCATTTCTAGAAACAGAAAAAACGTTATTCTTCTATGAAAGTCAAACGTAAGTTGGAAGAAATTGTTTAATCTTTGAACATAAGTGTTTAAGCAGACACACACCTTGCTGAATGATGCGTATTCTGTCCTGTGCCATCCTTTGGCCCGTTTTGTCTCCTTTTGTCTTGGAAGCAGTCGCCATTTCTTTAGCATCATACAGCTGAGCAGTGAGGATCAAATACCTATCATTCTACACAGCAAGAGACAACACACACTGTTATTCAACAACTGCACCAAGCCACACAATAATAACTTTTAATGCTCTAGAATATTAGTTTCCTAACTTCATACAAAAGCTAAAAAAAGATGAATTGTGTGGTCATTTTCCACGTTAACCTCCAGCAACAGAAAAGATGGTAGCATCCAGGACGGCAGTCATCAACCAATCTGACCAACATTTTAAAATAAAAGTATAGAGAGCACATCCACCCATAAAAATGTGGTGTAGTGTCAACATACAAATGGGCTATTTAAAAAAAATATAAAACACATTTTGGGAAATAGACTTTATTGCCAAGAGTTAGGCAAGAAGATCAAGGCCACACTCATATTTGTCTGGTAAACATCAAGCTACAGTCAGCAGCCAGATAGCTTAACTTAGCATAAAGACTGGAAATAAGGGGAAATGGCTAGCCTGGCTATGCTCAAGGTAACAAAAGCCAACCAGCACAGCTCACTACTTAACATGTGATGTCCTGTATGTTTCATCTGTACAAAAGACAACAATTTAGCTAAATCTCTGTGAAAAAGCAAAAAAATATTTCCCAAAATGCTCAACTATTCCTTTAATTAAGAAAAGAGATCTCAGCTTTAAGTGTTTTTAATTGTACTTACCGGATCAAACTTTTCGTCCAGTTCAGGATTGCGTGCAGTCTTTTTCCCCCCTTCTTCTTCCTCCTCCTCCTCCTCATCACTGCTCTGCTCTGCATACCTTAAGATCCAATCCTTCATGCTTGCAGCTTCATCTTTCTCTGTGGCCTGGCAAACACCACATTCATAAGGTTTGACACCCATAAGGTTTGACGTGTCACAGTAGGCAAGACCCATCTACCCAAGACAAATTTGTAAATAAACACACAAACCTTGGTGGTCTCTTTGCGGGGATTACTGGGTGGTTTGGGGCTTGGGGCTGCTGGTTTCTGCTGGGCGGGAGGCTGGAACTTGGGCCTGCTCCTCTGGCTCTCCTCCTGCATCTGCTGGGTAAACCCTTCTGGCAGCTCCTCTGGTAAATAGACAAATTAACAAAGTTACTGTGTTGACAGTCTTGTGTCCTCAGGGTGACATCTTAAACAACTGCTGATGCTCTTTTACCATCTTTAAGGTTGAGGCAGAGCCAGTCGAGAGCAGAGTGGAGATCACCTCCATACAGCACACTACTCTTCATCGCCTCCTCGATGTGCTCTCTCTTGAAATTGAATTTCTGCAGAGCTGTGTACAGATCCTGCAGCAACAAGCAAAACCTGAATACAACAATCTCCCACAGAAACACATCAATATATGTATTAACTGTGAAGGGTCAGAGAGTCGATTTTTGGCTTTACCAGTAATTTCTTGTTTGTGAGTCTGCCTGATACGGGCCCTTTGTCACAATTTTCCTCTCTGAAGTCATTGATCAGCTTGATGATCTTCTTCTCGAGGTCAGGTTGTATTGAAACCTGTGTTAAAAGGGAAAAAAATATATGACTCACAGCTAAATAAATTATGGGACAAGGTAATCAACAACAGGTTACAAATGCAACATTTACTAGGCATTTGTGACAGGATTTTTCTTTAAGTGTGATATTAAAGAGAAATCCTGTCAAGCTGTACAGTAAAGATAACATATACAGTTAATAGTTTGTGAACCAACAACTTACTTTAAGGATCGATTTGTCTGAGACTCCACCTGTGTCAACCTGGACAGTGTTGGCAAGACTGTAGGTCTTTGGAGCTGGAGGAAGGAAAAAACATATGTTTTACTTTGAGATTACATATCAGATTTGCTGTTACACACAGCTTCAGCTACAACTATCAGCTGTTTCCATTATGCACAGGTGAGTATCAACCACAAGTTACCAGATGGCAAAATGTGTTTACCAATCTTGAAAAAAACATTGTTTACACATCTGGCATGAAGCAAAAAATGGGGATTTTGCGATATTAATGAACTTGTAACCAGAGAAGGTTTTTTTTGGAGAAATTAGTAAAAATAAGGGCACTATGAGGAAAATATTAAGCCGTGTGTAAACGTTCTTCACCGTGAATCTGCACCCTAACAGTTTATGAAGTAAAAGCGCTAAAAGACTAGTGACTGCATACCAGACTAAACACACAATACAATGCAATCTATTCCACCACACACTAGATCTTGGAAATGTGTCAACACCTCTCTGACAGTCTGAACCTAATTGAAGGACTTTTAGGGATATATAAAGATAATGTTCTCTCTTTCTCTCTCTTGGAGTATATAAATGTTTATATTACGTCCAAATATGTACAGATAGAAGTCATACTGTAATGTTGAGTGCCTGCCTGATTGATCATGTGAGCTATATGTGTGTCTAATGGTTGAATTTTGGGAATGACACAGACAGAAACCAAACAAATTCTGCTGTGACGTTTTCGTTCTGGCAGATAGTTCATACCACCTTTTGACTTGTTCTCTTTGGCTGGTTTAGCCGGCTTGTTGCTGTGTGGTTGTTTCTTCGGCTCCTCTGCCACGCTGTTCCCCGGTGCAACAGCACCAGCCCTGCCCGCTGCTGCTGCTGTTGCGGCCGGGGCCACCGGAGCAGCCGCCGCCGCCGATTTCTTCTTCTTACCACCCATTAAATCACTAAAACACGGCCTCCTTTATGCGACTGTATGACGGCGGGTCATTAGCGAACCCTGAAAAGTGGTGGTTATAAATAAAGAGCAAAACAGACACTTGAGAGTCGCTTCACTTGGTTTTCATGACTGGACAGTGGACACTTTTTGGACCACACGGCTGCCGTACAGGAAGTAATACCGGGGCAGAAACCTCGTGTTGTATTGTGGGAAGTGTGTGCCTCCAACAATCATGGCGGACGCCTTTGGAGACGGTTTGTTCAGCGTGTTTGACGAGGAACAACAAAGTACCACAAGCAAAAAAATACCTGCCTCACTGACTCCAGAAATTGGGTAAATTATTGTTTTTTTTCTGTGTAGTAACGTTTTTTGGGGTTTTGAAATTTAAGAGGGAACCTGGACGTAGCATAACGTGTGTGTGCTGACAGTTCACGTCAACGAGTTAGCGAGCTTAAATAACCGTTAACTCGTTTAGTAGACGTCAGTTAAAATGTCTAACAGTGCAGATAAACGCCTTTTAATGTGTTTTTATGTAATATATTAAACAGTAGAAAGTTTAAAGTTGAAAAAGTCAAATGTTAGCTCATCTCTACTGTGCACATTCAGATACAGCCGGCTAACAGCAGCTAACTCATGTGTCTGCTTGTGTTTGTTTGTTTTTGTAAATATTTTTTCCAGTAAACCTGTTGGTAAAAATGGCACCGAGGCTGGTCCATCTCCCAAAGCCAAGAGGGAGGCAGACAGCGACGGTGGAGAAGAGGTGGTGTTTAGCAAGAAACCACGACACGAAGCTGTATCTGCTAATGAAGTCAAGTAAGTTGAAGCACATTTTCTACAAATTGAGCATTAAAACACTGTCTGGGTAATACTGTAAAAATGTGTGCAGATATACACTTGTTATGAGTTTAATAAGACTTTTGCACCTTCATGTAAGCTAAAGATAAGCCTTTAAATGCTATTTTGGACAAAATGACTGTATGGTCCCATCCACTTTCTTTTATATGATCTTTAATAGCCTGTTATTTTAAGACAGACTTGAAAAATGATGAACCTGTCTTGTAATATTGTGCATGTCTGTGCAGAGTGTTTAGGTGCTGTCATAAGTACTGTCAGTTCATGTACACTCAATCATGATTACTCAATACTTGAGTAATCATTTACTCAAGTATTGTACTGTACATAAGTACAATTTTGGCTTACTTTTACTTGAATATTTCCATTCATGCTACTTTATACTTCTCTTTAAGATAAGAAAAGATAAGATATTCCTAAATTTGCATTTTCACAGCAGCAGTGGACAGCAAAATAGAATATAAGAGCAGCAATAAGAAAAGCATAAAGAACAATAAATTATAAGTACAAAACAATAATATTAAAAATATGTAATAAAGATAATCGTAACATTATTTACAAGTGTAATATTTGTATTGAGTGGTAATATTCCAGAGGTGATATTCGTATTGCACAGATCAAAGTGCCCTATTTCAGTGGGAAATATTGTACATTGTACTCATCTCCAGTTATTCTGAGTGCTTTGTTTACTAGTTACAGGTTTTACATGCAAAATGCATTATTAACAAATTCTATTCTATTCTGTCTTTGTTATTGCTATAATTGTTGTTACCTTATTATAGATGAAACGCCCAGCAGTATGTAAAGTAGCTAAATTTAGTGTCCACCTTGAATGCTGCTTACACAAGGATGGATTTCTAATTTTAATCCAATAGTATAACTCACTGAAACTGTACTATAATTTACTATTACTTTGATACGTGTACATATTTGCAGATAATACTTTTTCTGAAGTGAAATTTTAATACTCAACTTCTTTTGCTATGTATTGTTACATTTAATCAAGTAAAGGATCCAAGTACTTCCTCCACAAATGGAAAAAATACAGTCTAAGACAACAGCCCTGATATAAATCCTATCTTCATAAATGTTACAAAATACATTGTTCAGTATTGGTTGAAACTGTGTAAAATAGGTGTTTATTCATCTTTGTCATTCAAATCAATGACATTGAATGTTGTCTCTGACAGGTGCAGTATTGACTTGAGATGCTGCAGAAAATGCCAAATATTTGAAATTGCTGTTTTTGATCTGTTCCAGTCTTGCAGAATTTATGCCCCAAGTGAAGGTGGAGCAAGTTGAGACTGTTGAAGGATGCTCCCACGAGGTAAAGATAGAAATATAAAGAAAATCTATAAATTGAGACATAAAAGGAAAACAAACAATTCTCTTAGTAAGGCACCACAAGCTGCCAGAACAGCGCTGCCTAATTATGATTCACATAATTTGTGTACCAAACTATTTACTGACCTCTTGTGCCCTGTGTGTCATTGCTATGATTCTTCACTAATTTATTCAAGTGTTTCCTTTAATTTGTCACGCGTCTATTTTCTCTGATTATGAATGTCAACCTTTTAATGATTCAAAATGTGGTCTTCCCTAAACAGGTCGCTCTGCCTTCTAGTGATGAATACAAACCCCTGAAACCACGAGTGGGAAAAGCAGCCAAGGTATGCTGGGCCTTTAGAGAACAGTATTTGTGTGTTATTAATCCTTTAAGGCATTGATCTAGTTAGTTAGCAGAACTAGTATTATAAATGAAGAGATTTTCCTTTGTTTTCATAAATGTTGATTGTCTTGCAGGAGTATCCTTTTATTCTTGACCCTTTCCAGCGCGAGGCCATCTTATGTATTGACAACAACCAGTCTGTGCTCGTGTCTGCACACACATCTGCTGGCAAGACTGTCTGTGCTGAGTGAGTATCATGGCATCACACATTTCTGGTGTTATTTTTCCCTTTGGTTTTCTTTTGTGACAACTGTGTGGAAATTGAATTGCTTACTGTGCTTTTGAACTTTGTGTAGAGCACTTCTGTTTTGTACACATATGAGAGACCAAAGCAGTTAAATCCAGTCTATAGCAAATATTCTATTATGTGAATATAACTAATGAATTGCAAAATGTACTAGCTTGGACTATTTGCATTGGTGGATCTGCTGCCGTTGTGTCTGCATTGTTTTTCATTGAGTTTGCATGAGTTTTGGTTGCAGCGAAGTTGTAATTTTTGCCAAGGTTTTTTACTTATAAATGACACTATCCTGCTTGTAATTACTGTTAGAAAGACAGTACGTGACTGTTTTTTCTCATGCAAGCATAAAACTACTGTGACTTTATTATAGTTATGGTTTTGGTCAGCAGTTTGTGATTGTTTTGTTCCATGTATGTATTTTGGAGAGCTGTGCTCCCAGACAACTGGAGGTATCTAAAGCTCTTAAATAAAAATGATGGAATTGCAAATACAGTTTTCTTGGTAACAAAAACTTTGAAAAATCAAGGCACAGGTGGAAAGCAATCCATATTATCTATAAGGTGAAGCATTGGATGAATTATTTTTCCGACTTACTTTCAGTTTCATTTCATAAACTGTGGTAATGTCAGATTTGATCTAATCGGGTTTACTCTTTCCTCTTCTTGTAGATATGCCATTGCTCTGGCCCTCAGAGAGAAGCAGAGAGTGATCTTTACCAGCCCCATCAAAGCCCTCTCCAACCAGAAGTACAGAGAGATGTACGAAGAGTTCCAGGATGTGGGACTGATGACTGGAGACGTCACTATCAACCCCACCGCCTCCTGTCTCGTCATGACAACAGAGGTGAGTCACAGTTGTTTCTGAAAAAGTGAACACCATATTAGATATATTGATTGCCATGCAGCTGGGGAGTAGAGAAAGAGCTGAGGGGTTGTTCTGACATGATGAACTGCTTTCCTCCCAGATCCTGAGGAGCATGCTGTACCGAGGCTCTGAGATCATGAGGGAAGTGGCTTGGGTCGTCTTTGATGAGATCCATTATATGAGAGATTTAGGTTTGTGAAGAACGCAAACAACACAGACACACTATTGATCATCCCATGCCCAATTGCCGTTTGTAGGATAGTTAGTGACATCTCCTTTTAATTTCTGTCTATTTCAGAGCGTGGTGTGGTGTGGGAGGAGACCATCATTCTTCTTCCTGACAATGTGCATTACGTCTTCCTGTCAGCCACCATCCCCAATGCCAGACAATTTGCAGAGTGGATTTGCCACCTACACAAGCAGGTGGGCCTTCTTTTGTAGTATGAGTATTATTGATCTATATTATAATCATAAGGGTTAAGTAACTTTGTCCCTGCTCTTGTATGTAAAGTGAGAGGGCTGTCTGTGTCTGTGACTGTCTGGTCACATCAGGGGATGGTAATAACATGTCGTTGTGTTTTATTGTCCTTTTATTTTGCATGATTTATGAAATGTTACTGTCTCATGTCTCCTGTAGCCATGCCATGTAGTCTACACAGACTACCGTCCCACTCCGCTGCAGCACTACATCTTCCCTGCAGGGGGCGATGGACTCCACCTGGTGGTTGATGAGAATGTAAGGACACTAATAGACTGTACTTGCAGGGGTCTGTCAGAGTTATAGGAGAGAGTTTGATAATAAAAATAAAAAAATCCACAGTAGATGTACAGTACATGATACATAACATCTGTGTATGTGTGTTGTGCTTTTCTTCAGGGAGACTTCAGAGAGGACAATTTCAATACAGCTATGCAGGTGCTGAGAGACACCGGGGATTCTGGAGGCAGCAGTGGAGGCGGCAAATGGGACCCGAGAGGACGGAAAGGAGGAACTAGAGGTGAGTGTGTCACTTTGTTTTAAATTCATTCATATACATCAGGATTTGTGTTTGTGTACTCAGATGCAAATGTGGTGGTCTCTTCAGGTCCATCCAGTGTGTTCAAGATAGTGAAGATGATCATGGAGAGGAACTTCCAGCCTGTCATCATTTTCAGCTTCAGCAAGAAAGAGTGCGAGGCCTACGCTCTGCAGGTGGCCAAACTGGACTTCAATGGGGGTATGTGCTATGTTTCAACATGCAGCTCTAGTTTTATCACATTTGTGTGTAGTTATTTTTCATACTTACATTAACTTAACAGAAATATGCAACATGAGGTAATTCAGCAAAGAGAGTAATTAAAAGCAGTCAAGCACGACTGACATTGTGCGCACTTTACAGTACTGCTGCAAGCACTTTTTCAGCTTGAGCAGGTACACACAATAGTAATGGTGGCTTTGTGAGATGCGTGCAAAGTGAAAGGATCACTGCAGACACTTGAAACAGTAGATCGATGGCAGGTGATGTGTTCTGGACTTGAGGTTGCTAATCCATTCCTTTTGGTGTGAAAGCCCCATTCATGTCAAACTGTGTGTAAAACAGATTCAACATGATATATAGATCATTGATTTTTGTGTTTACAAAGCGTAAATTCTGGTGATTATTTGACTGTGATGAGGATTAAAATGTTTTCCAGATGTGACAATCCAGAGTTGTGCTGGTAACTTTGATTTATAGCCATCTTATTGTGAACTTCATAATCTCATGATATTTTCCATTCTGGAAAGACGGTTATTCCAACTGTGTAAAATCCTTCCTGCTTATTCAGGCCAGCTATCAGTGATCAAATGTCATAATCACATAATCTACGTTTTTCAGCTAAAAGTAAACTACTTAATTATTAGCTGTATTTTCACTGAATGTGTTGCCTATCAGGTTTAAAGGTCACTCTATTAGCGTACTGAGAAGTGAGAATATTCTTGGAATTGGTGAGCAGATTCTTTCAGAAATTCCAAAATAAACACATTTCTGTGAAAAATTGCAGAGAGTTGGGGAGGGAGTTGAAATTAGGCAAGCGAAACTCCTCACCAAAATGCGGAACTTTTGGCAAGCAACGATGAATGAATCCTCCCGACTGAGTGAAACCATGGATATGGCTTATCGTGCGTACACAGCTGGTTCTGCTGTTTGGTCCAGTGGATAAGTGAAGTTGCTTCATGAGGACAAATCTCTGCATGATGGGAGATAATCCAGCAGATTGGGTTTGGATCAAATCCACCAACTTCAGGCTTTTTCTTTTAGTGTAATAAGACATGAAGTCTTACTTTGGGAAACATTTTCCTCCCTGATCTCATTTGGTTTACCCTGCAGACACTCTTATAAAGAGGTTTGTTTTGATATTGAACTCTTCCAACACTGAAGCCTTTTGTCTGTCAATGCTGTCAATTTCTTCATCAATATTGCAAAAAAAACCCCCCAAAAACAGGAAGATCAATTCTGCCAAAGATAATCTCTCATTCCCAACACTGTTTCATGCGTTTTGCGAATTTTCTGGAACAAATTAGATTTTCCTATCAACATGAGACAGATGGTATCCAGTATCAACATTAAAATAATTTCATTTGATTAAAGACATTTTCAGTTAATTGAAATAAATTGATCAAATTTGTACAAAAAGTATTGCATTGACATTTGTATTAGTAGTTTAAACAAATATGAAGCTTTCATGACTAAAATGACAGCTGAGATAATTGATTTGAATCCGTCATGGTTCAACACTAAAATGCAGCACGAGTTTCAGTTGTGAAATCCTCTCTGTTACTCTTTGCACTTTATAAAAAGCTTAACACCTCTTTTTTGACTCAGCTTCCCCTACCAAGACATGTCTGTCATTAACAAACTCACAGGGTCCAATTCTCTCTCTTTCTCTAGTAAACACTTGAAGGCAGATTGTGTTTTTTGGCACATTGTGTGTGTGTGTGTGTGTGTGTGTGTGTGTGTGTGTGTGTGTGTGTGTGTGTGTGTGTGTGTGTGTGTGTGTGTGTGTGTGTGTGTGTGTGTGTGTGTGTGTGTGTGTGTGTGTGTGTGTGTGTGTGTGTGTGTGTGTGTGTGTGTGTGTGTGTGATGAGAGGGAGCAACGTGGCTCTTCTGGTTTCTCTCTTACCAGCCTCTGTCCACCCCATCCCTCCCACTACTCCATTCCCTCTCTTCTACCTTCCTGTATGTGTGCCTTCTTTCTTCCATCCTTATCTTTTTCTCAGTCTCTCTTATTTTTTAGTTCACTAAAGAAATCACACACACCCCCTCCCCTCCCCCTCTCTCTCTCCCTCCCTGCTTTGTGCTGTGACACACAATTTCTGGGCAGTGTTAGCGGACTGGCAGAGCTGTGTTGGAGTCAGGGGACCGGCTGGTGCTGAATCACAAATCAACTGACCGAGTTCAGAACTGCAATGACCAAAAGATAAATTATAAAAAAGTATAAACTAGTACATGCAAAGACTGAAAGGTGGGCAGTGTTGTGTTGTTATACTGCAGCATTATAGATGTTTTTTATCCACTAATGGCAGAGGTAGATCAAGTCTGGATATTCCTGATCTCAAGCACGAGGAATGATTTTTACATGACATCTTCTGACCCCACCCTCCCCCTAAGACTTTTGTCAACCATTATGTCAAAATTTCCAAATGACCAACACTGAAGTCCGTGACAAAGTATCCGGGAAATTACTAAACAAGTTTCCATGAAGTTTGCTGTGGATATATTTATGGTCCTCTGAAGATGAATCGTAATGTCTTAGGTGTCCCTCTGATCTTGCTGCCATCATCAGGCAAGGCAGCTTTATTTATATAGCACATTTCATACCCAGGGGTAACTCAATGTGCTTTACATAAAAACAAACATTTAACAGTAAAGATTGGAAGCATAAAAATAAATAAATAAAACCAAAAACATAAATAAAAAAAAAAGAACCAAATTATTATAAAAGTAAAACAAATTCTTGATAAATAATGATCAGTAATTTGGATATAATGACCAAGTGGGTAAAAGACAAATAATAGAACGGCTAAAACAGTCTGGTATGTTCAGAAAATTACATCATTTTATTGTAATGCGGCCTTTAAAACCAGGAAAAGACAACACTTTTGCTGTATCATGATATTAAATTCTAAGACGATATCTAGTCTCATATCACGATATCGATATAAAATCAATATATTTCCCAGCTCTACTGAGAACATTCTTGCTCCTAAGTGCGAATGGTTTGTATTTCAGAGACTCTGGGGTCACTTCTGGAGCTCCGTTCTTTGGACAAACTTATGAATTTTTGACCCATTACTGGCAAAGCTCTAAAGAATTTGTATATGTTAGTATGCTTTCATAGTCCAGGGTGCAATGACCTTTTCAGGCACTAGGGGCCACAAATGGAGCTTTAGCCTGATTAGTACACTTGCCTCGACTTAAGTATTACATTTTACATTTGTTGGAAATCTTTAAAAAAAAATCTGTTCTGTGAGTAAATTTTTGCATGCATGATATAAAATTGATATCATGGATTTGAGCCATAGAGTTAGCTTGGACTTGGGTTGTATTTTATATTGGCCTTAACATACATGTGTGTTTGTCTGTGGTAATGCTTTGTTATTAAAGTATAATACAAGGTCCCACTGACGCTAAAGTCATTTGTTATTAAAGAATACATGCTGGGCCCTCAGACTTTGTGGAACTCCAAGACTCTGACTAATCTGGGCACAAGAGACCGGACGGTTTCCGAGAATGGTCTCATGAATAAAGTCAGACCTGTGACTAAGTTTCCACACGGCCAGAGATGGACAGAGATAGTTAACAGCAACAAAACAATGTAATGTGATTACTACAATAAGACAATAGTTGTTGGCAATGGCACAGTTCAATTCACACACATTTTCCAGACAATGTTTTGGCAATAAAATCTCACTTCAGTCAGAGTGATTTAAATCTGTGAATTTAAAAAAAAAACTGTCAACTGAACAATATGAATATTTGTAAATATTTTTACAAGAAACAAAATCAGATCTACAACAGAGTTAACACAGACTTGAAGCAAATAAGCAGCATCATTTGTTCAGTCCCTGGGTGGTAAACGTTTTCCTGTAAGCCATTTCCTGAAAAAAAACCCTCTCCCTGGTGTCCTGGATTAACCACACATTCTGAGAAACATTATTATATTTGAAACATTGTTGAGTTGTTAGGACATGCATGTTCAAGATGTGAGAAATGACTTTGTGCTGATTTTCAAAATACTTTCTGAACAGCTATGAGAAGTTGTTGTTAAGAATGGCCGGATTTGTTTGTTCCAGATGATGAGAAACGCCTGGTGGAGGAAGTGTTCAACAACGCGGTGGACTGTCTGTCCGACGAAGACAAGAAGCTCCCCCAGGTGAGGAGAGCTGAACTCTCACACTCTTGCTTCCTCACAACTGGGGTGATATTTTGACAACCATTCAAGATGTTCATACTCCTGCGTTTGAACCCACGGCTGCCACGTTGTAATTGTGAGGGGGAGAAAAAAGACCCTCACTATATCCTTCAAAAACACTTTCTATTAACTGAAGACAGTTAAGCAGCTCTGATGTAAATAGCAACACACATAATGTCAACACGGCCTGAAACACTGAGCCCCTGTTGTTCTACCCCGCTGTGTTGAGTCACACTATGAAAACCAGCCATGTTGAGGTAATAGTAGTTAGTGGGTAGACCGCTACAGCACGAGCAACAGCAAAGCCAACCATAGATCACACTTTTCCACTATGAGGGTCAGATACTTTTCCATTTTCTGCCTCTGTGGTGCTTTCAGCTGTGAATTTATGAACTGGCGAGCTTAAACTGTCACTAAACCTTCGTAAACAAATACTACAAATAGTAATCTGCTAACAACACTCTTTGTATTCCTCAGGTGGAGCATGTGCTGCCGCTGTTGAAGAGGGGGATAGGAATCCATCATGGAGGCCTACTGCCCATCCTGAAAGAGACTATAGAGATCCTTTTCTCTGAAGGTTTGCTCAAGGTACGACTCTCTCTGCATCAAGATGCTCATCAGAACACACCAAAACAAATCTGACTTATTCCACTCTGCAGAGTTACTGCAATGGCTTAATTATTAAATGATGTTCAAGAAATGTTCTGACATAGAGACAATATAAATAAACCAGAAAATGTATTTTACAAGAGAGACCTGGCCAAAATGGCAGTGCATAATACCTTAGTTACATAAAAACACATACATTTACAACAATAAAATCTAACAGAACAAAAGATAAAAGGGACCATTGAAAATTGATTGGTTCAGTCCAGGCAGTTTCTGCTGAAATGCACGAGAATAATTAGAGGTACCTTGTAATGTTTTTGACCACTCTCTGCGCTATGGAGCAGAGTTTTTATGAGCATGTCCCTGATTACTTTAATATCTCTTGCACACACATGAAAGTACCCTGATACTCAATGTACTTTTTCAACGCCAGGTTCAGGCCATTCCACTGATCAATAGTTGGGGTCAGTAAGAAAGAAAACTGCTAGCAAGCAAACACCTTTAACAATGCAGTATCTAAATACTTTTTTTTCTCAGATATATTATGAAGAACAAAATACATTCAACTTATTTATTACCACTCCAAGACAAACAAAATGCATTTTGGTAAACATACATTTGTTTAGACCAGCAGTTACAGTGTCATAAAATTGAGATGAATTTGTCTTAATGCTGCCTTTTTATTCTCATCCCAGGCTCTGTTTGCCACAGAGACATTCGCCATGGGCATCAACATGCCTGCTCGCACTGTGCTCTTCACGAGTGCCCGCAAGTTTGATGGCAAGAATCACCGCTTTGTAAGAGAACACACACACACACACACATACAGTTATTGTCACGTTTGCCAGTCCGGCCATGGGTGCATCTTACAGCATGTCCTCCGTGTCGGTTTTCAAGATGGCGGCTGCATCACAAACCTTGACAAATTACAGCTAAACAGTACACTTAAATATGTTTCTGAATACATTTGAGGCAAGAAATAGGCTAGTTTTATTGTTTGATCTGAGTTTCGTGAGTTGCCTTTTTTTCTTCCAACTTAGAGTAAACTACATGCACATTTGTTTTGGTCTGTGATGCTGGTGCTATAGTGCGACATCTAGTGGCTGATAGTTGTGTATTGCAACTTTAATATCCAGCAGAGGAGGAAATTCTGTCAGTAGCAGCACTGGATTGGTTCCCTCCTCCTACATTACATGCAAATCCAAATGTTATGTTTTGGAACTGCAATTTTGACAGTAGTGGCTGTTGACACACTTAAGTAGGAAGCTGAACCCAAAATCATGTCGTTTATGTAAACTAGGCAGATTCCTTTGAAACATTTTCCTGCCTTGTGAGGGAATGCTACAAAGCCCATAAACATCCAGTAATAGAGCCACATGAAGCTAATCATCCTGTTACTGTACCTTCACTAAATTCATTAACAGTGCTATCTCTTTAAAAGAACAACGCTGCCCTGTGTGCACTGTGGTTGTCACACTGTGTTTTGCTCTGAGGCCTTTATAAGGTCTTAAAGTGCTGCAGCTCACATCGCCACATAAACAGCCACGTATTGTTTATAAGAGCTGGGGGCTGTGCGTGGAGCTGCTTCACTTAGAAGCACCCTTCATCTTCACTTCATACACATGGATTTTCAGCTCTCATACACACACAGACACACACACACACACAGACAGACACACACACACACACACACACACACACACACACACAAAGGCTTTAAGAGAATGCGAAAGGGAAGAAAACTGCCCTCCAAGAGGTTCATCAGGAACATCTGGTGCCTTTGATAGTGCCAAAGCTCCACGCAGGCACTCACACACTTAAATACACACAACTCTCATTCCTGAAACACACTGTGTTTCAAATCAAGTCCTGATCTCATGGCATGCCTGAAATGAAGATCAGATCATTTAAACACAAAAATCTTATCTGCCCTTTTTTTTTTTTTTTTGAATTTTGCATTTTGCATTTTTATTGCTCAAAGACCAGTAGATAACGAGCTTAATCACAGTCATGTGCAGTACAGAGAATATTCCTCAGAGACTTGTGAAAAGCTGGTTGTCTCTTCCTCTTGAGACAGTTGCATCATCTAGAATTATGTTACAAATTCAATACTTGCTGAGCACTGATTGTTGAAATACTTCAAATATGTTCTCTAACATTTAGTTATATTCTCACTACTCTGCCTGCCTTCTTTTCTAAGTAGTAGAATATGCCATTTCTTTTTCAGTATTTGTCACAACAAGTAAACACAATGTTACAGGTGTATAAAGCAGTCACTAACACATTTCTTTGTTCTTAATGTGATGTGTGTTTTCACGTGATCTAGATAACTTCAGGTGAGTACATCCAGATGTCTGGGCGCGCTGGGAGGAGAGGAATGGACGACAGGGGAATCGTTATCTTCATGGTGGACGAAAAGATGAGTCCAGCTGTGGGCAAACAGCTACTCAAGGTACCGTGAATATAGGAGTTATGAAGCTTTTTGCTTTGCCAAATACAGCTACTTGTCTTCCATCACATCTATACAGACCTCTTCAGTTCTTATCAATGAAACATATTTCATTGCTGCCTTGCTCAGAATCTCTTTGAACGATTGACTAAATATCGTCAGAAGTGACTTCTAAGTAGCTGTCTGTATGGATCGTCAGGCCATGAAAGCCTGTTTGTTGTTAAATTGTGGCCAGAGACTCTTGGTCTTGTGTCTTTGATTTGACACATTTATAACTGCTATAAATATGTGGCTGCATAACTTTTGAAAGAGATTTTGTTAATGTAAAACTGTTTGTTGGCACTGTTGCGGCGCCTAACTCCTAGAGCGTCTTGGATAAAGATGTCAAACACATATCTGTGGTTCTGGAGGTTCGGAGGTTGTGATTACAAAATCTCATTAAGTCTTTTATTTCTTGGAAGTGACTTCAGACTGAATTCATTATATATGTATTTTTTGGCATCCTTGCAAAATATTAATAATGCTTTAAAAAACACACACATTAATCATCAATTATGTTTATTTTTAATGACTGTTTTGTTGTTGTTGTTTGTTTGTTTTTTGTTGAGCAGGGCTCAGCAGACCCTTTGAACAGTGCTTTCCACCTGACCTACAACATGGTGCTCAACCTGCTGCGTGTGGAGGAAATCAACCCAGAGTACATGCTGGAAAAGTCTTTCTACCAGTTCCAACACTACAGGGCTTTGCCTGGTGTCGTGGAGAGTAAGCGTGTTTTTCCCCATATGTTATAGTTCACACTCCAGGCTGGATGAGATAATAACAACTAGCAATACTCTTTACATTCTTGAACTACAGGGATACATGCTTCATTAGTGCACTACATTGTAGGCTATTGAAGATAAATCAGACTTTTCAGATGTTGAACAGAAAAACATTGCCAATTTTGTTCTAGGTTGTATTTTAATCATATTGTTCATTTTCTGTGCAGAAATGAAGAAATTGGAGGAGCAGTACCACACCATTGAGATTCCCAATGAAGAAGGCGTGGTCACTTACTTCAAAATCAGACAGCAGCTGGCCAAACTGGGCAAAGAGATACAAGAGTTTGTCCATAAACCCAAATACTGCTTGCCCTTCCTGCAGCCTGGGCGTCTTGTCAAGGTAGGGCTTCACCCACAGTTATACTCTAAGGACAATATTTATACATTTTTACAATTTTTTCATGTCACTTAATGCCTCTTTGTTGTTATTGCACAGGTAAAAAGTGAAGATGCTGACTTTGGCTGGGGAGTTGTTGTAAACTTTTGCAAGAAGTCTAATGTGAAGGTAAGTCTGTGTCACGTTGTCACATGTATGTGAAGCCATTTTCATGTGACTGTGACCAATATCCATTTCCTCTTTTAGACCAGCACAGATTTAGAGCCACTGTACGTGGTGGAGGTCTTGGTCCACTGTAGTAAAGAGAGTGTAAAAGATGCAGCGACTGAGGCTGCTAAACCTGCTGCTCCGGGGGAGACTGGAGAGATGCAGGTGTGTGAAAGTGCAGATTACAAACACAAATATGACCTCATGTGTCTGTTGTCAGAGTGACAGTGATTTATTGTCTTTTTTGTCCAGGTGGTCCCAGTGATGCTCAATCTCCTGACTTCCATCAGCTCAGTTCGTCTTTACATCCCCAAAGACCTGAGGCCCTATGACAACAGACAGCTTATGCTCAAGTCTATACAGGTACAAAACGCAGCCATCTTGAAATGGGGGATGTTGAACCTAGTGCAGATAAATCAGAATCAAAACCTCCTGTATATAATTTTAATTTCTTTTCTTTCCCTCTAACCGTTTTGTCATGCTTCAGGAGGTGCAGAAGCGTTTCCCGGATGGCGTTCCTCTGCTCGACCCTGTAGATGACATGGGTATCAAAGACCCTGCACTGAAGAAAGTTATTCAGAAGGTGGAGGCCTTTGAGCACCGCATGTACTCCCACCCACTGCATAGTGACCCCAATTTGGAATCTGTCTATTCTCTCTGTGAGAAGAAAGCTCTGGTGAGAAACCACGTATTTGTATCTTTAGGTTGTGTGTGGGGAATTAAAAGTCAGACCATATGAAACATTGCTAAATGTCAAGCCAGTAGAGATGCTTTTGTTACCATTAATTAACTGCTTTTATCTTTCCTAATTATCAGTTCCCTTTTGGAAAGATACAAATCACTGACCTTCAATTGTCTTTACCTGTTAGACAGATCGGCTGTGGCTTAATATACTCGTACAGAAAAAGATAGGAAGAAAACAATCATGTTGTTCCTACAGGGCCTCACGCTCTATTATACTGTAGGTCAGAGAAACAAAGCTTTCATAGTTTGACTTTATTTAACACCACCGACTTGTTTTCAACAAGTGGTATCAATGACCTTAATAATGACCCAACAGGGTTTAAATACCTAGAACTTCCCACCAGTCAGTTAGAACTGATGAAGCTTTGGATGAGAGGCCAAATGTCTTCAAGTATCTTCAGCCAAGTCCAGTTACCCTCGATTCGACACTTCGCTGGATTCACAGTGTCAGTCTTGCTCTGTGTGCCTGTGTAACTGCATAAGCAAAGTCATTAAATGCTCCACGCTGGCCAATATGCTCTCATCAGTACACTCTAATGATGCAAGCCTTTTTCAGCAGGCCTGCTACACATATGTCCTGAAAAATGCATCTGCTGATTTGCAGATTAATGAATGAAAATAAGTAAAACCTTATCTCCACAACGTAAAAATATCAGTACATTTATTTTTAAGCAGTAAAAATAGCTCAAGATCACATTTAGCAAAAGCACTGAAAGTAAACAGAGTAAAGTAAACAGGGTAAAGTAAATGCGCAGCTTAACTGGGAAAGGTACAGAATAAAAAGAAAGTAAGAAAATAAATTGAATACAGTCATCAAACAGTCAAGTGTATTTCCTGTTAAAACTCACAACATTTCCTATTACAGGGAAGTGAAGGAATTCAACATTAGAACATATTGGCAACACTTAAGGAAGTCTTTTAAGAATAGGGAGCACTGTAAACTGCAACCTTTGAAGATAAAAACAAATCTGCCTAATCCATTGAAAATTTTACAGGAATTTATTAATTAATTCATGATTTTCTTTATTTGAAGCGTCCAGTGCATCATAGCCCATCCTTCATGGGATTGAAAGACCTTTACCAAGCATCCATGCTTACGATATGACAGCTTCCAGTCATGTTGGTCATATATGAATCTAAAGGGATCACACTGAATACATAACACCAACAGAAAAAGAAAAAGAAATCTAAAACATAACAAAGAAGATCATATTAATAATAATAAGCAACATCCAAAATAATAATTCACCTCTTACTGATTATTCCAAAGCAGAACATTGAACATTTGCAGTATCAAGAGATTGAATACCATCTCTTATGGGAGCATAAATGTACCTTTTTTTTCTTTGATAAATAAAATAAACACAAATAGTCATATTTAAATTCAAAATAAGTACATTGCTTTGGTTTAGCCCAGATCTCATTTGCCCAGTTGTGTTTAGCTTTGTGAAACACATTTTCCCTTTTAAAGATACAATATTAATCTTCTCCAACTGACTGAATGGCACACACCTCCCACTGAATCGCACCAAGTTCTCACCCCTTATCTCCTCTTATCGATATCAAACTGCACGGTCATGAACTTCACTTGTAATAAAATATAATAAATTACACTCACACACCTCTAACGTCTATGTGTTATACAGAAAAATCCCGTCAGACTGTTAAGTTCAGTAAAGCATAACTTACTATTGGTGCAGTTGAAATTACATTGTGATGGGGAAGAAACACAAACCAGACCATGTTTGACAATTTAGATAAACATTTACATCTGTCTGTGGTCGTGTGTGTGTGTGTGTGTTTTAAATGATAGGGTATACTGTACAGTCTAAACTGGATTACTTTATGTTTGACTGGCAGAGTAAGAGTTTTAAGATTAACCTGCTCTTCTATTAACATCTCTCCAATCCTTCAGCTAATCCTTGTCTTGTTTCTAAAGCTGTCCTCCGCTTCTCCTTTTATAATACTCAAAGTACTTTATTTGTTTAGCAAAGCAGGTAGCACATTAAGTCACACCTCAAATAAACACACCATTGGCTGCTAAAGTCGACACTATGGTGATGCAATGTAGACTAAAGTTCGAACAGCATTCATTTGAACACTTTTTTTTATGGTTTCTGTGCTGTTGGATGTTTTTCAAGCATTCACTTCTTGGAATACAAGTCTAAACTTTGTGATAGTGATCCTCAGTATCTCTCATGCAGCCACTAGTTGGGGGGGAAAATAGACAGCTCTTTTTTGCTCCAGTAATAAAAACGGTGCTGTTGCAATCTCTCTTTGTGCCTGTGGCTCTGAGGTGTGTTGTAACAATCAGGGGTAAAGGCTGAGGTCAGTAACGGGCCTCGTAAAGGACAGATAAGCAGGCAGATTAACAACTGTTGGCAGTCAACTACAAATATTCTACTTCATCACTGTGACAGTGTTTGAGACTAGCTCATGTGAGTGTAACACAGCTGGTTGTTTTCACAGTGCATTTAGTAGTTAAAAAGGCTTTTTCTTCTTCTTGAGCCTCTCCAGGACACTCAGGATTGAAATAAGTTATAATATTTGTGCTTTTAGATTGCAGCAGATGTTCGAACAGCCAAGCGAGAGCTGAAAAAAGCTCGGACCGTCCTACAGATGGACAAGCTGAAGTGCAGGAAAAGAGTTCTGCGGCGCCTCGGCTTCGCCAGTCCCTCTGACGTCATCGAGATGAAAGGCAGGGTCGCCTGTGAAATCAGCAGGTAGGGAAGGTCGGAGCACACACCCAGCAACTTAGTGACAACTGACACTAGTTCAATGCTATAGGAAAAAGTATTGATGTAACAAATTGCGTAAGATTATTTAATAAATGTCTGCTCATTCTTTCCAGTGCCGATGAGCTCCTGTTGACCGAGATGGTGTTCAACGGCCTCTTCAACGATCTGACGGCTGAACAAGCTACCGCCCTGCTGTCCTGCTTCGTCTTTCAGGAAAACGTACGAATAAATTCACGCTCGCTCACACAAACACACATAATTCCCCTAATTCTCTGCGCAAACAAATATAAAGTCTTTCCCCCCACATTAAGATAAGCAGTTGATTCTCATTCCCACACATCTGAGCTTTAATTGCATTCTTGGCCTCTCCCCCGTGTGCTGCAACCAAAACAGAAACCTGAGGCTGACATGTGTTTGTCTTTGCCTAATGAAGCAATCCAGTGTCAGATGGTTCGACAAACCTTTTCTTTGGCTCCACATCGGCTCATCTTCTGAACTTAACACATTTGTATCCAAACTGAAACTTGGCTCCCATTGTCTTCGTCTCTCTTCTGTGTCTCACTCAAATGAGAGGGAATGATGACAAATGGCTGTCCTGTTTGCATACAAATATAGGACCACTGTGTGTGTGTAGCTGTTGCCTGTCGTTAAAGAGCACCTGCTGCTAACTCACTCATTCAATCTGTATGTTTCTGAACCACCCCCCACCCCATTCTGACATGAGAGAGAATTTGTAGATTCTTTGCAGCAACATCCATATCCTTAGCATTTTCTACTGCCATGGCTTTGTGTTATATTAGAATCGGCTCTACTGGCCAAGCATGTGAACACTTACAAGGAACTTGACTCTTGTTTTTTGTTTCTCTCAATAAACTCACACACTCATAGACACAGCAGAATAAAAAACAAAGTTGAAGATAGGCAAAAGACAAGAAATAACAAGCTAGACAACAACAAAAGGAATAGTTTCCCAAATACACTTGACTAAGGAGATTTGCTTACCACTGCAGCTGGGAAAAAGATCCTGTGATGAGTGAAGAGCCAGGAATGAATTATTCACTGGAATCATACACGTCAACATAGTGATAACTTCCTTTTCACCACAAAATACACTTGATCCCTTTTAATCCTTTTATTAAATTCCTCCAAAGTCTTCACTAGAAATATTATGACTAGACAGACACCGAAGTAAACTGCAGCTTGACTCACAAGGTGGTATTTCTTGTTTCAAAACCTGTCAAATACTGAGGTTAGCACCAAATGCCTGATCAGAATATTAGTATGGTTGAAATAAAAAAAGCTTGTGATTATACAGCATTTCATAGTTTACAATTTTGATATTTGTTAAATGAAAAAAGTAGAAACATCAAAGTAAGAAGTTAAAAGTCATTTGGATATCTGTACCAGCACAAATATCCAAACATTTCAAACAATACCCAGAGATGCGTTATTATGTAATGTCAAGGTAGTCACTACCATGCGATGGTTAACTAAAAAAAAAATACTGCTGAAGTGTATCTAATCGGTAAATATGAGACTGGTTTTGAAAGAGAATAAAAAAAACCTTAAAAAAACTAATTAGAATTAAAACATTTCCCAAAAGATGAAACTATTCCTTTAAGAGCAGTTGTAACAAAAGGTAACAGGCAGTCAGGTGTTGTTAACAGTCATATTGAAGTAATAAAATTAATAGTTTTATTAGTTACCAAAGACGAGCGGGATCAAATGTTTGAATGTCAGAAAGCAGTAGCGTCATTCCTGAGTTCTTCTCGTTATAGCATTAAATATATTCCGTTATGTTAGGGAGGAGATTTGATCCGTTTCTTCACAAACGTGCCTGTAGGAGGTTATAGTTACAACCTATTTTTCTTCAGGGCTCGGAACATTATTTACAGAACAAATGTTTGAAATTTGCTATCACAACAATTAACGCTGTCATTTTGCCTTCCAGGCCAGTGAGATGCCAAAACTGACTGAACAACTCGCTGCACCCTTGAGACAAATGCAGGTGAGACAATACAGAACAATCCCAATTTGTATCTGCAGTTGTTTGAATTTGGTGGAAATATGAATACTGTTGTTTTTGTGTTCAGGAGTGTGCGAAGCGTATCGCGAAAGTGTCTGCAGATGCCAAGCTGGAAGTGGACGAGGAGACGTATCTAAACCAGTTTAAGCCTCACCTGATGGATGTGGTGTACGCCTGGGCTAACGGAGCCACATTTGCTCAGATCTGCAAGATGACTGACGTCTTTGAAGGTGAGGCACTGACATGAATATCCAGCAGACGTGACAGGAAATGAAAATGCAACTCAAACGGGACGTATCATGCACATTTCCAGGTCTATTTTTATATTCTTATATCCCTCTGTTCAGCCATTAAAAGTCTCTCTGAGGACCCCCTTTTGATGAGCCCACTCTGTTCTGATTGGTTAGCTTATGGAAGCTGCCCTTCAACCGACCTCCTGCAGCTCTGGCTACATAAACAAACAGAAGTAGCCACATTTCACTTTTTTTTCTCATTCTTTATTCGAAATTGGAACTTTTCATATACATCCATACAATATTAAGCCCAAATCTGATCCGAAATATGCGAGTGGACAATGTGAACAACTCTTGAAACAATCTTGCTGCAGAATGAACGGCTGTTTCTAATGTACGAACTAGGGCTGGGAATTAATCGAAAAATAATCGAAACCGACATTTAGAAACTCTAATCAACTTAATCTTGCTCATGTCAATTAATCGTGGTGTTCACTGTTGCCATGACAGTAAAGGTTGCATATCTTTAAGAAATTTGAAAACTCATTTTAACCCAAACCATGATCTTTTCATAGTTCTAATCAAATAAACTAGACATTAACCACAGCGTCACACCTTAAAACATCATTATTTTCACTCCCTAAAGATACTCATGTGCGAAAATATCACAAAATATGGTGTGAAGGCAGCAGTGTAAAATACAAAACAAAAGAAACTGTGAAAATACATAATTGTTCATCAAGGGTGGAGATAATCGTTCATTAATCGTAATCGAGGTTAAATGTTCAATTAATCGTGATTTTGATTTTTGCCATAATCGCCCAGCCCTAGTACGAACACTGATGCCATCACAAGGAAGAAGTAGGGGTGGCATTCTTCCAACGTTCACCTCAAGTTTTGTTATGCTTTAACAAAGACATCCAACATCATAACAGTATAAAAATAACATGAAATCACAAAAAAGCATGATAAAACTGAACCAGTGGTTTTTCTTTTGCAACTTCCTCATCACCTTCTTCTATTACATCATAACTGCATTACTGGGCATTACATCTATTTAGGTTTTCACAATAAGTCCATGACTTGGCTGAAAATGTGTAGCAAATTCACCCCTTTACAACACCTACTGTTAAAAATCCATTTCACCTTTGATTTCTTGGATCAAACACAGTCAGCTGCCACTTGGAGGCTGCAAGAGGCTGCCTGATTGATTTATTGTTAGAAGCCAGTACCATCATTCCCCTCATACTTTCTGTCTCTGACTGCCAACAACGACCTCGGCTGTGAAATGTTGGACGTCAGCATAGTAAGGAAGTAACGCAGAGTTAAGACACCAAGGCAGTATTAGATGTGGTTTTGTGTGTGTTGGAAAATGGAAAAGAATTGAGACATTTCTGAAGAAAATTGTATGAAATTGTGTTTTGACATCTTATATTTTCTTTTATTTCCATTCAATTGGATACTTGGCTATGAATTAAATGCTTTATTTTACAGATTTGTAATTCATATTTTAATATAAAGACTCTCCTTGATTTTTTCAAACCAAGTAAATGTTGTGCTTGCTTGATGACAAATTCTTCATCCTCAGCTGACCTGCTGTGCACAGACCAAAATACTCTGTTACCTTAGCAATTAATTGGCAGTTTATCAATTGAACTCTGTCTCTATTTTGCTTATAATTACTTCCAAACTACGCAGTCATTTCCTGGAAACTTTTTGGAAATTGTTGAGAAATTGTGAAAATTCCTGATCCATAAAATAGAGTTTAAACAGATCCAGTAAATTGTTAAAAAAAAAAAAAAAAAAGAAAGATGATTGAAAATGATGATGAAAAAGAGTTTAATAAATGAGCTGTTACATTCTGCAGCAACACTATTGATGATACTGACGTCAATCCAAGGCTTCAAACTTAAAACATACCCCCCAAGACCTCTGTGTCCTCCCATTGCACTTTGAACTATGTATGAATTCATTTTAGACTGTGGTGGTAAAATCAGCTGTTATTGTTCAATGTTAAACACACCGAACACTATGTGGCTTTGTGTCTCCGCAGGGAGCATCATCCGCTGCATGCGCCGTCTGGAGGAGGTACTGAGACAAATGTGCTCTGCAGCCAAGGCCATAGGCAACACTGAACTGGAGAACAAGTTTGCTGAAGGTAGGAAACCTTGTAGTGCTGTTATAAATGTACTTCTGACACAAATCTGTGCTCCACAACTTTGAAGACACAATCCACCCATCTTATTAAACATGATTGTCATCCAAAAGGCTGTAAATTTAGAAGCAGGTGCTGTTTTCATTGTTTTTTTACATAAAAAAATACATGTAAGTACATTTTCCCCCACTGACCGGATGACACTCTAAAGAAACAGCTGTTTACATCTCTGTAAACTTCAATTAATTCAGTTTAATTTATCTCTCTGCAGGAATAACGAAGATCAAGAGAGACATCGTCTTTGCTGCCAGTCTCTACCTATAATGATCATACATCTGTGCAACATGGTGGACCGTTGCTACTGCAGGATTCATTTAGTTTTTGACCTTTTTGTTTATGATTAACCCCCTACAGATCTCTAACCCTCTGGTCTAGTCACACTGTGGTCAAATAGTGTGCTGCTAATCCGCAGAATTATTTGTCTTTGTAGGTCGGTTAAAACTTTTCTCAATGGAAAGATTATTTATTCGTCCCTCAGATCATTTTTCTGAACAGTTTTTTTCCCATCACACCTTACCTGGACTCTAACCTTGAGATCTTTTATTGACGGAGAGATCCTGGATGTACTGCTGCCACGAGGGTTGGGTTGCCCGCCTTGTACTGTTTGATGTCAGAGTCAGTTTAATTGTATAACTTTATGAGCCTGAACGTCTTGATTACGTAAGCACACGTTTTTTTTTTTCTTTGGCTTGTAGGTGAATGCATCTATGTGGCCAGAATATATTGAACATACATACTTTTTATTTTTTATTTTTTGTGCTCACATAAAGCAAAAGTGGTGCATCATGATAAAAGGTAAACAACACAAGTTTTAATTTTACATGACGGCTCATGACATAATACATCAGACACTTCTTTTCCATTTGTGTTCATGTTGATAAGTAAAATGGCTTTATTTTTCCTTTTTTTCTGATTTTAGACATTTGTACATATTTAACTTTTTTCAATAAAAATCTGTATGTGATATGTTTTACATACAGATTACACATACAGATCATACAAAAAGTACATTGTTGTCTGTTCACTTGATGGTATTAGTTCTTAGATACACAGGGAGCTGTGATAGCAGCAGTAGCAGTCCAGCAAAGGCAACATGGGACTCAAACTGACGGCCTACTCTTCAACTTTCTAACCAGATATGACACAAGTCAGGCGTTCTCCTTTGACTATATTCGGTTAGATGGTTGGAGAATCAGACGGCAGTGGCCTGGAGTCAGCAGCTCCACATGTGAAGCAGTGTAGCCCCCTCTGGTTTAGGATTAGCTTTAGTCTCCCAATACATTCTGATGCCTCTTATAATTAGCCCTTTAAATAACCTAGTCAGCGTTACAAAACTCTGCTGTCTCTCAGGGTGTTGGAGTGAATTTAAAACTGATCCTAAATCAGATCTTTGAGCAGACTGACTCCAGGGCAGGAAAAGCACAAAGCAGGGTTACATTCACAGGTTTCCAACCCTCCTCTCTCTTTCACTCCCAGCAGTGGTCAGACCCTTTAGTGGGTGCATGCAGTTAAGTCTTCCCACCGGCTCAGTAGATAGATACATGCTATATGGTTCCCGTCCTTAGAGAATCTCTAGCCCCTAACTTACATCTCACTGTAAGCATATACAAGGTTGTCTCGGCACTTTCCTTCCACACGGAGGGTTGGCAGACAAGACGGCAAACTGCCTAAAATGATAGTCTTTTAAAATCTAAAACAGGCCTGAGGTGTAGCTTCAAAGTGTCTTGAATGTTTCCTCTGGGATGCACAATCATCCGCTAACTTAATTGAAGTAAAAACCCACGCGGTAAAATCCAAGCAAGGGTATTTGATGAGAATCTGCGTGAGATGAAAGGCTAGAGAGCTGGGATCCTGGGTGTGCGTTTGGACAAGAGCAGAGGTATCCTCGCTTAGCTTAGTTGGGACTTTCAAAGTTTCCATTCGTAGGGGTCTCCTGCAGGGTTGTGTGGGGGATGTCCGCTTCTTTATGGGGATCCTTGGATGGCTTGAAAAAGTCAGACACGAAAAAGACCTGCAATATACAGAAAGAATTTTTAAAAATCCCCGTCCACTTAAAAATGTGCTAATTTGCTGTGTTTACTGAAAGTCTGAGTTTAAGACGTGCCACTATGAGCACTACAATCTGTGAAATCACAACTAGTTTGGAGCCAATTGTGGACCAGTATTCAATTTACACAAATGTGATGTAGAAACTTAAAACCTACAGTGCAAAAAAAGAGTGAACATTTCAGTGAAGCTTTGTGTTTTTTAAACTATTTAATTTTGGATTTCTAACAAGTAGATTTCATTTAAACAAATACTAATGAAGCATTTTACAAGTCTTCAAATGTCTGGAGGGGATTTTTGATTATTTGCATCTGTCATTTTGGGAAAATATGCCCATTTACTTTCTTGCCGACAATTAGATAAGCTAGTGCACATGGAGAGGGTTATCAAAGTTAAGAAGCTACAGATGTTTGGCTCGGCTTAGCATAGGTGTTTCCAGGGAAGACTGGAAACACCTGCTCGTACAAATGGTAACAAACTGCCTTCCAGAAACTCTTAATCTCACGTATAAGTATGTTATATCTTGTTTGTTTACTTCATACAAATGACAGTTGGCGGTTTAATGGGGAAAGTTATGTGCCAAACTATTTTTTTGGCTAGAAGAAGCGACTTCCTGGAGTCTCCTCTGGTTGCCTGGCAACCTCAAGGTGACTCCAGGGGCCAAGAAACGGTTAAGTACGTGACCCATGAATAATATCACAATTTGCTGTATTTACAGTTTGGTTTTTGTACAGACTAAACAAACAGGTTACATGTTAATCAAAGGTGCAGGTAAGTAGGTTTTTTGGGTTGTTTTTTTAAACCTTTGGATGGAACCAGGCTAGCTGTTTTCCCATTTAGTCTTTATGCTAACTAGTTTCATACTTAAAATAGTACTTATTCATTGATATTCTCATCTACCTCTTGCCACAAAGTGATTAATGTCGCACTATTCCTTTAAAAAGCACCAGTCAAGGGCAATGAATTTGTCACCAAACAGCTTAGTTTAAGATAAGGGCCCAGCACTTACCACCAGGATAGCCATAAGGGCTCCCTGCAGGAGTCCAGTCAGCACATCACTCCAGTGGTGTTTATAATCTGACACCCTCGACAGTCCTGTGTACACTGAGGCAGCAATCAGGAAGAACTGGATTGTGGGTCTCAGCAGCCTCGCCCATTCAGCCTGGAGACGGGCCTGCAGGTAGAGCTGAGGAGGACAGGAGAGATATGTTTCTAACATGCTGCAGTCACAATAAGAACAACAAAAAAAGTGTCTCTGGCAGTGATAATGACAAGAATAGCGAGCGCGAGGTTAGATAGTCTCCTGGATAATCGGTGTAGTGGGCGGCATTCCTGCGAGACAGGCAAATGAGCTGTTGTGATTTTTTCTGATTACTCACTGTGTTTACATTTCCACACACGAGACTAGTCCATCACGCAGGAAAATGTTATGGAAATGGTTTCCTAATGTTCGTATCGTAAACAAACTTCTGAAGTGAGAAAATGCTCCTGCAGCAGTTTTCACACACAAGTCATGACAGGAACAGGAACTTCACTGATAGGAATCATCTGCTTGTTATATAATCACAACAATAATTCAATCTGATATTTAAATGCCAGTTTGGTCTTTGGTCAGCTGAACATCAAGTTCCTTTGTGACATAAACCACACCATTCATTTTGTTTGTATTAAAAACAGGGTGTGTCTGTTCTTTTTTATTTTATGTCTGACTCAAGGACAAACAAGTGTAGCCGCTTTATCTTCTTATCTTAAACTGTGTCAGTTAATGAGTGGTGTGAGAAAAGTAAAGTACTATGGGTAAAATGTTCATATGTCAACTGCTGTTTCTTGAACTTCCAGTCCGTGCAGAGGGGGAGAGCTTTGTGTTGGCGCCAGGACTTTGTCCCTATGTCTATTTATATCCCCTAATGTTGGATGAATCAGCAGCCTATAAAATGATCAGGGCTGGCCAGTAAAAGCAGCTCTGAAGGACACTCAAAAAAAATGCTGCAAATCTCTGACCAAGACAGTGCTACTGATAACATAAAGAAAATATAAAAAGAAATGTAAAGACATCTTGAAGCACTGCAGTTTAAAGCAGTAATTTGACATTTTGGATATATGCCAGGAGTTTTATAAGAAGATTGAGACCATATTTATGTCTGCATGTTAAATATGAAGCTAAAGACTGGGAATAGGGGGAAACAGCTAGCCTGGCTCTGTCCAAAGGAAATAAAATCAACTTACTAACACCTCTAAAGCTCTCTAATTAACATGTTCTTCATATCTTATTTGTCAAATCTGACAAAAGTGTAAAAGTGACAAGTTATGGATTTCGCTACCTTTGAACAGAGCCATGCTAATTGTTTCTGCCTATTTCTCATTTAATCAGCTGCTGCGTTTAGCCTCATAATTAACACACAGATATCAGGGTGGTATTGATTTTTCTCATGTAAGCATATCTCCCAAAAATGTATTCCTTAACGCTCGTTGCACATAAGCTTAATATGCATTAACATGAATGAAAAGATATCAAAAGTGTTTTCAAAAAACAGAACGTCCTGTTTTGCCATGTGCATTTGAACACAACCTTCCAATAAGCACTAATTTAATTGCAGATTAACATGCAACAGTGTTTGATACTCACAGCCAGGAACATCATGCAGTACATGGAAAAAGAGGAGTGGCCAGAGTAGAAGGATAACCTGCAACAGAAGAGACACAAGCATGGCTCAACACTTTGCTATGTGTTTAATTCATTTAATTGGCAAATTAAATCTTGTTGTTGTAATAGGTCATAGTCACATCTGTTAGACAGAGACAGAAGCCCACAACATCACATCCTGGTGCATCTATATTAGGAGTCTGACTGACAGGTAAGTGTGTTGGTTGCTGTGAGCATCTTGGGGAAGTGACTCATCAGGGAGATGTGGAAAACGGCGGTTTAAACGAAATGCACCTTCCACCCCAGCCCTGCCTTAGTTACTTCCTGTTTATAATAACGGTGCTGCACTGCAATGTGTTTCATATGGTTGTCTGGACCACGTCTGAATACACACAGACACACACATACCATACTATAACCGTACACCAGCTCATTAGAGTATCATTACACTCTGGCAGTCGATGAAGAGTTTGGGGCTTCACGGTGCACATGATGAAACATGTATTTTAGAGTTGGTCTCTAATGTGGACAAATAACCTGTAGCTTTTTTAAGTAGCAGGTTTACCAATATGTCTGGATAAATTTGGTGGGTAAGTCATTGACTGGCCAGAAACCACAAATATGATGGAAAGAAAAACAAACTTGTTTCCACTGTAGCCTCACCACGAATTAAATCTGTATCATTGGCTTTAAGAATTTTGAAAATATGTCAACAAATATCGGATGGATTACTCTAAGATTTTCAACAGATATCAATGTTTTCCACAGAATAAATCCCACTGACTTTGGTAATCCCCTGACTTTTCCTCTGATGCTACCATGACGTTGACATTTTTTTAGTTTTTAATGAAATGTCTCATGAACTGTTGGATGGATTGCTTTTAATTTGGTTCAAGAATTCATGTCCCCTTTTGCATGAATTCTAATAACTCTGGTGATCCTCTAATTTTTCATCTAGTGCCATCATCAGATCAAAATTTGGATTATTTCAATACCTTGATTCATGTCCAAATACCTGCAAAACTGATCAATTTTCCATCTGCCTCAGTTGTATTTTGTGTTTGGTGCTAATTAGCAAATGTTTAGCATGCTGACACACTAAGACTGTGAAAAAGGTAAACATTATATCTTCTTAACATCGGTGAACTCTCTGTCTTAGTCTGTTAACTCTTAGTACTAGTATTGTTAGATTACAGTAAAGCAGGGAATTCAAATCTGGGGATGGTGGTATCCTGAAATTAAAATGTATTATTCAGGGCTGTAATTAATAAGTATTCTCATTAGATTGTTCAGTTTTTCAATTAATGAATTAAGTAATTAGTCTATTAAGCTGTCATACATGACACATTTCTCCAATTAATAGTCCAAATACCCAAAGATTTACTAGACTAACTACTAGCTATATGAGACTCAAATCTGGGGCCGAAATCAGAGTTGGCATTTGTGCTTGTTAAATGACTCAATCCATTTTCAGTATTGTTGTTTGTTAAAGGATAGATTCACATTTTTTAAAGTCTGTCATAAAACAACAGTCAGGTTCCCATATGATTAACGACACAGGTTTTTCTTGCTGTAATCATTCCTCATGCTGGCTATTAGAGCATCTCTTCCAAATGTGCTTAAGTGATGGGGGCCAAAATCCAAAGTCCTTGTTTTGTCCTTTAATTTTCTGTCAAGTAATCAATTAATCAGGTGTTTGTGAGTGGAAAACCCAGGCTAATCAAACTTGGTAACAAAACCCAACATTCCAATGCAATAATAATGCTGACCTCTGCACATCCTCAACAGATTAAAACTGCAAGTTGGTCTGACCCTGTGAGCAACACTCATTGTTTATTAAGTAATGCTGTCAATTCTGACCAGGACTGTGTTTCTTATAGATTTATACCTTATAAAATAACTTTTTTTACAAAGAATTTTTTTTACCTAGTGCATCTTTGCCTTTTAAATGCAAACTCACACACACACACACAGCTTCGACAGTAGGCCTCCTCTACTCCGGGAAATTTAAATTAAGCTAAGGAGGAATCATATTACAGTAAGATGATCCAGAACAGGCTATCCCGACCTGCTCCCTCGTCTCCTGCTGCACTTTCACGATTAGCGTCTAGCAGACCAACACACACACACACACACACACACACACACACACACACACACACACACACACACACACACACACACACACACACACACACACACACACACACACACACACACACACACACACACACACACACACACACACACACACACACACACACACACACAAAAGCTGGAAATATTATGTGTCTGGACATTAATCTTAAAAATCTTGGATATTTGCCTTAAATCATCCTTTCTCTTGGTCTGCTGATAAATGTTCATTTCATTATGATACATTAAAAACTAACTGCAGTGTGGTTAAGGGGTTCCAGGAAACATCAACAATATTGCACCACACCCTGTAAATGTAGAGTAGATAACCCACAGGGAGACAGAGAGGTGGGGGGTGAGGAGGTGGGCACAATACCACTCCGCTCTCGGGGAAGGCTTTTGCTTTAGAGTAAAGAAGAAAACAACATACACCCCGACCTTTAAGTAGAACAACCTAACCTTAGAGTAAAGTGGAATAAAACTCAACCTATAAACACTTATTAACATTGATACAATCGTGACTATTTAGGCCTCTGCTTCTATAATTACTGCTGGTGTCGGAGGTTTTGCTTACAGAATGAAAAGTGGATATCCTCTCCGCCCTTTATACTTCCTTCTGTTCTGAGCTGATAAAGCATAGAGAACCTAATCAAAACATGTCCTACATTCCTGTGACCTTACTCAATCCCACCTCTGGTTTCAGACTTCAACTGCATCTTGCACATATTCACTGGAAACTGTTGAAATGCCCAACCTCACAGGCGAACGTTGTAATAATTCCTTGTTATTGCCGTTATTGCATAATCAATCATAGGTTGCCTACTAACGCATTTAACCTTCGAACTTTGTGGCTGCACCAGGAATTACAAAACAATGGAGAGCACAGATTTTAATTTTTTTTTCTCTGTGAGATTTTGTTAATCTGTTATGCAACAAAACAAGGGTGAAGAGTCCAGCAAGTTTAAATGAGGAGCTGATTTCAACATGAACTATTTAATTCAGCCATTTCTGAATGCTAGAAAAGATGTGAATATAATGGTAACACCAACCTGCCCTCATTGGACATCCTCGCATCTCCAGTGCAGGTGAACTCATCGTTGTAAGCCCCTGACGAACAGTTGATAAATTTCCAGTCAGGTTTGCACACATCCAGGAAGTGCGGCCTGAGCCGGCCAATAGAGTATTTGGCTATGTCTGTCAGAGACTGGCTCATCGCAGCACCGAAGAGGAAAGTACCGACTGCTTTGTAAACACAGGCAACATAGCTGCCGAAAGATGACTTGGATTTGAGGCGCTTTAGATAAACTGAAAGGCATTCGCCAAAGATCATCTGTAAGAGGGAGGAGGGGGGCAAAGAGAAAAGTTACCTTCGATATTTAAATGTACTTGCAACATCAGAGTCTGCAAAATTCCATAATCCAATCATTTTACATTCAACATAGGATCTACAACAATGAGGTATGTGTCAGAAAGGTACAGTCTATTACAAACCTATAACATTATAGAGGAATGTCCACTTGTGTGAAATAGCACATAATATAGAAAAGATAAAGGCCAGAGGATGATGTCCACTTAAAATCAATATGTATATAATACTTCATTTAGGAGGAGGTGATTGAGACCAACTGAATGCTAAGAGTCTCACATCTGTCACATTGAGGTTGCAAACTGCTGCAGCAGCTGCAGGTTAATTGAGAGCTGGTAACCTTTCATTTTTAAAATGTTAGAGTTTTGAAAGTCCATAACATGCTGCTAGCAAATTAGCTCACAACAGTTAATGGTAGTGATGTCATGCAATTAAAAACACATACATTATTACAGGATAATGTATTTAGCAGCAACTGTGGATTAGGAGAAAGGACAGAAGTAAAAAGAGTGTAAAAAGGTGAAAAAGAAAAAAGGAGGAAGAGGAGTAAATGTAAAAAAACCAATAAGTAATCAACCATTAGCAGTGAATAACACAGAAGCACTTACAGTGAGTATTGTGATGGGAATCATAACACCTCCTAACAACTGATAGGAAATGGTGTCTTCTTTATAGGGGTACTTGATTGAATCGTCATTACAGAAAAAGCCTCGGTGGAAAGGTTTGTGCTGCAAATTGAGTATTGCAAATGGTAGTCCAGCTAGCAGAGAAGTAATGAGAGACAAAAATATAGGTTAAAAGATCATGTCACTGGGCCTTGCCCTTACCCATCATGCAACAGTGTGTGCCTATGCAAAGAAAAAGACAGCAGCCAAGTTGCATCCTTTGCATCCCCAGAAGGCATTGGCTTCCTCACCAAACTTTCAGGAACACCAGGTTGAAAATATGAATGGTTATAGTGTTGGCATGGCAACCGTCAGTTAAAAGCTGATAAAGAGAAGACGTTAATGGAAAAAAGTCAAATTTAAGGGCACAAAAATGACATTTTCAAGCAGGTTTGGAGTGCAACTGGAGCTGTTGTTCCTCTCCGTTTGAAGCTGGGATCGCTGCAGTCGTGTTTTATCAGGGATTGTGTTTCGAGATTGGTTTCCTGTTCCTACTGTCGAATTCTCACCGACAGACCCAGTGAGCCACAGCTGTCAGCATGTGAGAATAAACAGTTGCCCACATGTGACTGAAACATTCACACACTACACACTTTGTCTTTGCTTCCTCTCAATACAAAAATGACTATCGCTGTCTCCTCTTTATCTCTGTTCTCTTTTGGCAAAACCACACACTTTCCCTCTTCCTGAAACGGACTGTTACCGCTCTCTCTTCCCACATAATCTCACACACCTTCCTTTGCCAGACAGTGAACGATGAAGTCAGTCCTTAAAAATTAGGCTACGGTAATATTTACAGGACAAGAAGAAGTGTTACAGATCGGTTATGGTTACTCATGATACATAAAAGCCTGCAGGCAGCGATGGAAGAGATAAATCACTGATACCACAAAGCAGTAACAGAAGAAGCACACACTCCAGCAGCGTTTTCCGCCTCTGTCATTCTCCAAAAACAATCGGTCTATTCCAGAAGAGCATTCCAGCTATTTTAAAGAGCAGAGGGACACAGCACGCAGCCTCCATGTCTGTTGCATTCATTAACAACAGTGACCGAAACTTTCACCCAGGAGATTAAGACAACAAAAGCTTGGCCTTACTCTTTGGAAGCAGAAGAAGAAATTGTTAGGTGCTTAATGTTATGTGTTTAACAGCTATGCAGACCTGCAACAATTAGTCAGTTAATTGATTAGTCGATTAGTCACCAACTATTCTGATATTCAATTCAGCGTTTTGAGGGTTGTTTTTTTTTGGTTTTTTTAATGTCCGAATTCTCTGGTTCCAGCTTCTCAAATGTAAATATTTTCTGGTTTCTTTAGTCCTCCATGACGGCAAACTGAATATCTTTGGGTTTGCTGGTAGAGATAAAAGATATTTGAGGAAGTCATCTTGGGCTTTAGGAAATGATAATCAACATTTTTCACCAAGAAACTAATCAGATGAATCAATAGTGAAAATGATCGTTAGCTGCAGCTGCAGCCCTACAGATATGACTAGATTAAGTTGTGGTTTGAAACCGAATGTCAGTATATGTGTTTGGTTGTTTCAAATGATTCAGACTGCTCTTATTGAAAATATAGTCTTTAAGATCGATTAAACTCTGTTGTAAATCTATATAAATAAATATATATGTACAGTAACAGTCAAAAGTTTAGATACATCTTCCCATCCACTTGTATGAGAAAGTGTGTCCAAACTTTTGACTGGTACTCTATGTACTTCATATTTATACTTTATATACAACAGCAGATCAAAATGAAACAAATTGCCAGCTCAAAAAAAAAGTACACATATGCATATCAGTCCGTACAATGAACGAAATGTCCACAAGCGAAATGTGGGTCAAGACCCAAGACGAAAGCTGAAAAACTAAAATCCTGGTGGATCAAAGAACAATACAAAATCCGGTACAAATCTTTGGCAGAAATGTTGATCAGCCCTCTTGCAGTAGGTGAGATGTTGACAGAATAGCTGTTTTGTTAGTTGACACAGGATCTAAAATGGACTCAAAGCCTGTTTCTCTTTAGTATTGATTGTTTTTAAGTGGACATCCTCCTTCACCTGAAGCTTTACAAACACATCTGCAAGAGCCGATGTGGGTGAACACCTCTAAAATTGTCATTACATGAAAAAAGTCTCACACAGGGGGTAAGAAACAGTAGCATAGCTAAACAAAACATACTGCAATAGTTGATTTCAATGAGAGTAAGTGTGCTACTGTAACAACTACTGAACAAATGAAGTTATCTCTGTTATCATACAGGCCACTAGAGGTCTGAATAGAACCTAAATAACGGTCTAGGAACTTGTTGGTTCTACTTCCTGGACCCTCCTCACATTGGATTTTGACATTTTGACTTGCCATAGCAGGAAAAGCATGTGTAGCTGATAAGAATAAATATGGCTTCTTTCCATGAAGGTGTGCCAGTAAAGCCATTACGTTACCACAGCTGATGTACTGGCACACCTTGATGAAGTTATCGGTTACAACTCTGATTGACAAGTCAAAATATTTTCCCCGAGACAGGTCATGTGTCTATATCAAACCCGCCTTGACCAACTCCTACTTACGCAGCTAATGGGCAGGGTGAAGCCTACAGTGTAGAGCACTGTGGAGGTGATTGTGCTGTGGTGGAAAGGGTACTTGATGCTCTCGTCGTTACAGAAAAAGCCCCTCTGGTAGGGGCGGATCTTACCCAGGTTAAAGGCTGCCAAAGGCAAACCTCCTGTGGAGGGAGAGATCAGGACGAGTTACTACTGGTGGAAGAGGTCAAAAGTTAAAAAAATAAATAAAATAAAAATAAAAAAGCAAAAGGTTGAGCTCTTCAAATCTGTCATCTTTCAATTCAGTCATTGTAAGAAACGAATGTGTGCCAAATTTAATTTGTGACAGAAGTGAGAGACCCCAACCTCAATTAAAGAATAAGGCTGGCAGTATTTTTCCTTTTGTCATCAAAATGTTTTCATCCCATGAAAAGACAAAAACCAACATTTCATAGCTTTGTCTCTCAATACTTACTGACTTCTGCAGCCTGTCCATGGATCTCAGCCACATTTGTTCCTACCAGGCGTAAATCTTTAAAAGCTGATCAGGAATATACACCTTCAACTTTTAAAAAGGCTAATTTTTTTTGTTGTTGTAGTTTTTAGGAAACATTACTCCAACAGGACTGAACAGGGCATTTGTTGGGGACTATTTTCTTGGCGGATTAACACACATTTGGTGCATTAGTGATTATTTACGGTAGCAGGACAGTATATAAGAGATCAATTCAAAACAAACTACAGCACCTATGTTAATCATAATGAAGGAACATATCACATAGTGCAACGGAGGGACTCTTTGATGTGTTTTTAATCATTTTTGAACAACAATGTAGATCTATGACACAGAGAAACAAGCTAAAAACTGACTTGTTTGAATGAACAATTCATTGTTGGTTTTGGTCTTATATTAATGAGATGTTTTAATGCTGATGATAAGAAATATATAATTATAGCCAGCCATATCCTTTTACACTGAGCCCAGTAACAAACTCTGCAATATTATGTGTAAAACTGCAAAAAAATAAAAAATAAAAAAAATACACAATGACTTCATTACAGACAAAAAACATGACGTTATCTCTGGGCAGGTTCACATACTGGAGGACTGAGAAGCTTCTAGCTAGAGCACCGAATCACACTGGCGTGAAAGGTGTTGTGGACACAGTTAAGCACTCCCTATAGATATAATAACATAAAGATAACAGATTATGCTAATAGGTTTTGACAGGTCAAAGTCTGGATGTAATGCTGCTTTCATTTCTCTGGCTGGTTGGTCCCTTAAGCCTGCTGTATGGCGGGGAAAAGATAGTCATTCGTCCGTTCAAGCAGAAAATTAGGGTCAATTATAGAGCTGTAATGCACATTTTCACCATCCGCAAATGACAGAATATACACAAACACATTACATCAAACAATCAAACACCTTCATCCCAAAACTGTCTAATTCTGTTCTGGTGCCGTTTCTACAGCTGTCAGTGTCAGCTGTGCCATCCTGAGTTGATTGGCTTCAACAGCTGGAAATGCCACAAAGTCAAAATGGCATCCCTCCCCCTCAAGTCATTTTCTAACCGCACCAAGCAGTAGTGTTGCACTTTAACTTGATCCCCTCTCTATAAATGTACAACTAAAGGACTAACCAACACAAACATACAGACAGAAAGAAAGAAATGTGGATATTTTAACATAATACGTATTAGTAGGTTTCCAATAAATCTCTCACCTCGCCTGCTCAATATTTTTATTAAAAACAAAATAAACCAGAGCAAACAATCTATCCCTGCTCATTATGCATGTTTTTTTATCTCCTGACCTCTTATCAAACCTGGTTGCTACAAGCTTAAACATAATACTCAGTACATGTGTATGCATGTTTGGTAACAAATCTGGATGACTGTGGGTAGCAGCCTCAGTCTGGAGACAGACTATCAGATGCTTGGGTATAATTTAATAGTGTGTATGTATGTGTGTGTTTGTGTGTGCTTAGCGGAATAATCAAATTTGCTTATGCATCAGTCATCCATAACCTGACATGCCAGATGGTTTGTTGCACAGAACCATCTGAGGAAAGGGCAGGCACTTTCAAAAAATATTTGGCAGGTGAATGGATGAACCATCTATCACTGTCTATTACAGTCTTAGAGAAAAAGCGGGGTTTGTGGCACAAGCACATAACTTGAAGCCTGACAAGACAGATTCTCACGTGTTGTCGTGATCTCGCAAATCCAGCTGCTTTGCAAGCACAAAATCACCCAAACAGCTCAGCATACTGCTTCTCGCCGACTGAACACATGTTCTGTAGTAAGGCACTAACAAAATTATGCAATATGAAACACATATGTAGCCTGGGGGGTTCAGTAATACTTCAAAACAAATGTTGTCAAATTTCTCTCAAGAACAAATGTGTAACTGTAGGAAATACTGAAAGGTATAGCATTGAGTCATGGTGTATGTCAATCATTCATGATTAGTTATGAAAGGCACTTAAGTCTGAGAGACAAAGTCTGTCTGCGTCTGTGCTGCAAAACTGAAACCGCACAGCACTTTTACAGTCATTCATATATTCAATATATAGACAGGCTGCAAAAAACTGAAATAGATTAAGATAGAAGACAGAAAATCAACTATTTTGATAATCGATTAATGCTCAGATTCTTCAGGTTCCAGCTTCTTAATTGTGATATCCTCTGATTTCTTTAGTCGTGTATGATAATAAAAGGGAAACAAGAGGACACTGTACATTGCATCTTGATATGATCGACATTTTTTGCCATCTTCTGGTGTAGTGTAGCACGAATGACTAATCAATTAGTCAAGGAAATAATCTTAACTGCCAATGAAAATTGTTATTTGCAGCCCTTAACATGATTAATGCATGAAAGTCACCCTCCACTTAAAAACATGTTTTGTTTGTTGTTCCCACAGTTGCATGTTTGACCTTCACTGTGCAGAATGATGTATGTGAAGACAGACACGAGAAGGCTGTTTTCACATTCATCTGCTGAAAGTGGAAAGTTTGTCTGTGCTCAGTGAAAATCTAATTTGAAGCGGTGGGTCTGTGAGCGTGATTTGTCACATTACAAATAGTTTGGAAGCCAATTCTGGTCAAGTATGCAATTAACACAAGTGTGATGTGGAAACTTAAGGCCTCCTGTGCACATACAAGAATAGACAAAGGGGAAGAAAATATCTTGTGTCCAACAGTTTAACTTTTGAGATTTAATATATTAGCATTAGAGTTGTTCCGATACTGATACAGTAATCGGAAATGCCTCCGATACTGCCTAAAATAATGGATCAGGTGTCAGCAAGTAAGCAAGTCTATGCATCGATCCGATACCAAATAATTTATTAATACACTTTAAAGTATTTTCACACCTGGATAAAATGAAATCTATTATTCTCCAAAACAGCAGCCTTTATGGCAAGCTGCTCTGTGCAGCCACTGGCAAACTATTGTTTTAAAGCAGTGAGGAAGAATTGATAATTGATAAATAGTTTAATAATAGCAATTTGGCAATATTTTACACTAAAAAGCTCAACCAGAGAAAGAATGTGCACTAGTGCTGCTACTTCCAACACCAGCAATCTTAGGAAAGCATTTAAAAATGCATTACATGAAAAATACCAGTCATATCACATCCATACAGTGTTGATAGTATACAACTTTTTTTCTTTTAACACAATGGTATCAGATTTGTACTTGGTATCAGCTGATATGCAAGTTCAGGTATCGGAATCGGTAAGAAGAAAAAACAGTATCGGAACATAGAAAATGGGCATGTTTATATCAATTTTAAGATTTTAAGTTTATTTTTTGTGGGAAAACTTCACCAGACACATTATTACTGAAAGTACAGTATTATACATACATCTTAAAACATGTATGCAAGGGATCTTCCATTATGTGCCTATGAGCATCTGAAACTACTGAAAAGACGTTGGCGTGACTCACTAAATTTGCATAAAATGTAAATTAATCTAATTCCTCATTGTACACTATTGAGAGGGGTTAAAAAGCTACAGTAACACATCACCACGCCTACTTGAAGAAAAAGAAAAAAACACTATAAAATGCATAACAAATGACATAAACATACTGTTCGATTAGTGGCAACATTAGAAGTTAAAATAAACTTGTTAAACATATTAAAAGTCTGAGTAAATCCCACTCTTGTGCTGCTGAACACACACCACTCCCTCTTCACGTGATGGCAAGCAAGTTAATATCCGCACAGGAGGATTATATCAGGGCACTAATCGGCTTAATATCAATAATAGCAGCAACTAACAGTGCACCACAGTTGTTGGAAGCTATAAAAAAAGATCTTTTAAAAGACACGTACCTAAAATCAGACAGGCGACATCGAGCAGGATAAAGGGGATTCCTCTTGTCTCGAACATGTTGGCTCTCGTCTGTCTCAGCCTCGACTCCCTGGCTGCTGCTGCGTCCTCTGCTGTAATAAACACCAGGGGGATGCTCCTCCTTGGGACGTCGCTGCAGCCGCTTCCGATTCACTGTGTGAGGTCAGAAAATCGCTACAGCAAGTGCTACAAAAACGCAATGAAAAGCCGACGCCCTAGTAAGACACACAAACACAGAGGCTGCAAAGCAACATACCGGTGGTAATCAAGCGCAGAAAGCCGTCCCGCTGCTGCCGATGTCGGTGTTGTTGTCCTCGGGTGGCGTGGAGCTGCAGCTGAGTCGGCTCCTCCGCTGGTCTGTCATCATGATTTAAAAGCTGCTTGGAGTTTAGTGTGTGTGTGGGGGGGGGGGGGGGGGTTTAGCTCTCAATCTCAGGGGGGTCCGAGCATATGGATAAACACCTGTCCAGAGCCGGAGTCTGTGTATATGCGTGTGTGTGAGAGAGAGACCGGTGGCACACGAAGCTGTTTGAGGGCTACGAGACGCTCCGAAGGCGACCAGCTGCAGGCCTGATGCCGCATTCAAGAGCTTGGAGGAACGTCGGAAATACGAACATTTGCCTAATTTGTTGACCTGCGTGTCTTACACAGTGGTTGATTCGGTGAATTCTTTTTGAAGCAGCACTTTTTAGCGTCAAAGACCCTCTAAACTGACACAAATTAGACCATGGACTCCCATCTGATAAGATTGTGTCTCGGCCAGGCACAAAAGGGTGATAAGATGTTTACTTTTAGATGTGAAAGTGTGTGAAACCCATGACCAAAGTAGTCATACAGTCTGCCATTGTGTTATTTAATGATGGAATTCCAGTGAAAATCAATTATTCCCCTTTTTGCCCCCCGTGGAACCCCTTCAATGACCCCTAGGGGTCCCAATATCCCACTTTGAGAGCCACTGCTTTAAAAGGATAGGTTCACAATTTTTCAAGTAAACACTCAAAGAGTTTCCTTGCTGTAATCATCCCTCCTGTTCATACTGGCTATTAAGAGATAATTTCAGTGTGCTTTCAATGTGAATTGTGGGGGACAAAATCCCCAGTGTGCCCACATTTTCATTCAGTACAGAAAACTTTTTTTTTTTTTAAATGTATCTGAAGCATATATGAGACTTTACTGGATTGTGATTATAAATGTAGCAGCATTTTAATGTAGTGGGTTAAAGTGGAACTACTAGCTACTTTAAATACTACTGGTTATATTATCCATAACAATGAATGAATATGTAATCAAAGCTCTCAAATAAGTGTAGAGGAGTAAAAAGTCCAGTATTTCCATATAAAGAAGGGGAGAAGTAGAAGTAGCATAAAATGGAAATACTCAAGTAAAGTAGAAGTACCCCAAAATGGTACTCATGTAGTACTGGAGTAAATGCATTTTCCACCAATAAGTAGCGTTGGTTATATCAACAAACAGTTATAACAGTACTTAAACACTCAGTACAGGCTCACAGTATTAAAGGATAAGTTCACAATTTTTCAGGTCATTGCCACACAATTCCATATCATCATCTGTAAAAAGGACAGCCTGCATGGCCCGACAAGGCTACTAGACGCCAACGCAGTTGTGTTATACATCACGTCTCTGATTTTGAATGCCGACATGCTATCTAAAATCACACATGGGGGCTTTATGCTGGCTCTGTTTGGTTTGGTGTAAAAAAAAAAAAAAAAAAAAAAAAAAGCAAAGTCGGCATAATGATGGGTCTTCTTAACAACAATATTGTGGGATTTCTGTATAAAATGTGTTGATGTAAATTATGGGGGCCAAAATCCACAGTGTCCACACAGTCATTTTGTGTAAAAATGCATTTAAAAATGTTAAGTGAATATCTGTCATATTCACGTCTTTTTAGCATCAGATTCCCTCTTGTGTCTCCTCATATGGTGTTTCCCTGTTGAGCTGTGGTGGGAGTATAAAAAGAGGGGCTTTGGCAGCCTTAAAGAGTAATGTTGAAATATATTGACATAATTTGACTTATTTGGACATCTGAAACTTCATATCAGCTTCAGATAAATGTTTAAACACATTTTTACACAGGAGGAAGACTGTGAAATTACGCCCCCATCATTGCAAGTGCATTATGAAGGGATCTTTTAATTACTAGTATGAACAGGACGGATTATTATGGCAAGAAAAACCTGCTCCAGTGTTCATTTGGGCATCTGACTGTTGTTTTAAGACAGATTTAAACAATTATTATCTTGTCATTTAAATCCAGCAGTTGATTGTATCCAAAAGGGTATTGTTGTGATCTCCCAGATGTTTATGGTCTGTCTGGAATGATAACATGTTTGCCCAACACGAAACCAACGCTTAATTCAAATATTTCCACACATCCAGGCTTCTTTGCTCCAGCCTGCCATAGTTTATCTAGTAAAATGTAGACATCTGTGGGGACGAAAATATATATCAAAAGGATAACACGCAGCTGAATAAGTTCAAAGAAGTAGTTTTGATGTTCTTGCTAAGGTTAGTTTAGAGAACACTATGAAACATCAATAAATCACACAGTGACTTTGCTGAGGTCACAGATGGGGCAACACCTGGCTTTGATATTTGCTTTATATACAGACTAGCCTACCTACACACCTGGGGTAGGTGGAGCATGGATAGCACAGATTTAATGAGCAGTATTTATATTTAATATCTGCATATTAGTTCCATTATTCATGTTTGCCTATTCGTACATTCAGCATTATTCAAAGATGGAGAAGGAATAAATCATAATCTTTGATCATAATTAAAAGAATATATAACTAGGAAATTGAATTTCTTATGGAAAAACCATATCTGACATAATAATAAAACATAAATAGGGTGAATAAGAGTTATTGTCATTGTCATTGTCCTGTTCATTTGGCAGAAAAATAGTTAATCACATCACATTAATTCAACCTATTCAATGCAGAGTACTTTCATATGTCTTAAAATATATCTGGAGAGGATCTTTAGCCCAGGAAGATGATCTCATCAACTCTGGGAACATTTATCAGGCAGGGAGTTACAAAAAAATCCACTGGCACCACAGAGGACATTTAACCAATAAGAGATCAGGGTGAACGTTAGTATACTGAGAAGAGATACAATTATGTATTAATCCCACTTGTTAGATTGTATTTGTGTACTGATCTGTCTGCAGTTTTTTGCTGCAGTTATATGTTCAGCTCAGTATGTAGCCTTTAGGTATGTCCATATATTTCATTATGTTTGATGGTTGAGCTGACCTCAATATCAGCTCACTGACCCCATCTAGTGTTTTGGATGTTAAGCTACAGTAATGAAACAAAAACACAACACACATGCCTGCTCTGCAGAGTTACTCTTCTCTATTACTTCCATTTAATGCTACTTACTTTAAATTATGTATGTTGGGTTTTGTTTGTGTTGTTTGTTGTTGTAATTTATCTATCTACCCATCCATCTACCTAATGAAATATTTCTATATTGTGGAATTGTTTTCTCTTTAAGGAATATACTAGTACTTTACCTACGACTGAATATTAAGCCCTTTTATCACCCACCTGTTGCCCCAAACTGCCTTGTAGTGGTTTTTATCTTTCTCAGTGTCAGTGAAATCCAGAACAGAAATATATTGAAGCCATATCTTAAGTCATACCTCTTAAAGATGGTGTTATTTTACTTATTTGCACTTCGAAACACAGGTGCTAATATCACCCATAAGCCTAAACACATTACCATTACTCCAGTGTTGTTGTTTTGAAGTAAAATTTCAACTAATATATATATATATCAATCAACTTATAAATGATGCAAAAATGAGCAGGATAATGTAATATTTCATGATAATGAGATTGAGTTTAAAATTGTTTGAAACTTATTTCATACTTTTATGTTAATGTTGCTTTTGTCTGTATTTATTCACATTAGTTAGTTTACAATGTTTTACTATTGAATATTTAGTTCCTCAACATGAGAACTAAATAAAGGTAAATAAAAAAAGATAAAATATTTATGTGTTTTAAAATCATTATGGGCTGGATAAGAAGGTAAACCATTTTAATATATAATAATCATATCCCTGTCTTTTGCTCCACCTTAATGTTAAGACAATTAATATAAGATAAGACTTGATAAATTACAGTAGATCACTTAAGCAAAGATTATAATAAAATACACAGAATGCACAAACATGTTTTATTCAACTCATTTACATCAAGTGAAAAACAAATTCAAAACTAAATTGATGTCAAACAATGTAAAAGGGTAATAATTCATAATTCAGAAAGTGCCTCTTTTCATGTCTTTGGTCATCCACCAAAAATACAGCTCTTTTTGATTGCCTCAAACGGACTTAAGTGCTGGAGCAAAATTTAAGGACAGAACAAACATAAAATAACCATTGAGGCAGTTGATCAAGATGGTAATATGTCTCTAAACCTACAGCATCTCTAGATACTGTGAGTGCTCAGTAATACACTTAATGTCACATTTTCTTGTCTTTATTGCACTCTGAACTTTTTCCATTTCTGTGTGGGAGTGTATAGTATATCTAAGTACACAACGCTCATATCTGATTGACAAAAACAAAAATATCAAGATTAATAGGCTCATTCTGACTTGTTAAGTCGTCGTCAGAGTCAGGACAGTAAATGGTAAAACTGCCAGTCCAATTTTTCCTTTTTTCCATCCGCTATGTCTTCACAAATTAGGTATATGACAAAAACACTAATTAGTCTACATTTTTTTATAAATTAAACATTTAAAAAATACATTTATCTCATGAAACTGTGAGGCAAAGATACATGTTTCATACTCATCAGGCTTTTGTCATTTTACAGACAAACAGCAAAGATTAAATAATTTAAGGCAGGTTTTTCTTTGACTCGACACTACTCACTTCATTATAAAGGCGAATGGCCCATATGTAATACTGTCCAGGCAACAACTGCCCCTTTAAAAACTGAAATTATAATCCTGCTAAACGGTGGCATTTACAAAATAATAACAAACATAAATAAAGGAATTAAGGATCAATAATTTATAAAAAAGGTATGTTTTACAAGGCCATTCCAGGCTTTTAAACAAGTCCTTCATTTATTTACCAGCATGTCATTCACTTTCATTCCACTGGGTGACTCTGTTTCCCTACATATAAAAACTTGAAACCGGTTCAGGTTCCACTGGTCATCCTGATGAGACAGTGATAATTAAGGTTTTACTCCCACAAGGCACATGGTTCAGAGAGATGTTATAGCTCAAACTTTAGGCTCTATGTTTTCTTTCTGAGAGGCCTTGCCTGAAGTTACAGAGGAATATACAAATGTTCAATTACAGATGGATGTATCAGACAGGAGATTTGTTGATTATTGTCCAAACGAAAGTCCACTCCTGTTGTGTAGGTGAATGTCTTTCTTGAGCAGTTTGAATTTTGTGTTGCCCTTTTTCAGACTGAAACAAAGCAACAAGGTGCTCCAAGTCCTTGAAAAGTAAAAGGTCTTCACATTTTTTCATTTAAGGAATAGTTCAGCATTTTGGAAAATGCACTTATTTGCTTTCTTGCGGAGAGTTAGATGAGAAGATCGATACCGGTCCACAGATACCACACTTTTTTTTTTTGTTAAATATGAAGCTACAACCAGGAGAAGGTTAGCTTAGCTTAGCATAAACACTGGAAACAGGGGGAAACTGTTAGCCTGGTTTTGTTAAAGGTAACAAAATCTGTCTACCAGCACCTCTACAGCTCATTGATTCACATGTTTATCTTGTTTATTTTTAGCTGTACAAAAAATGTGTGTAAAAAGTGTAAAAATGACAATTTGTTCCTTTTATTTGGATGTGGAAGTCACTACATCCGGCCAAGAAATAGCCAAGAAACGCTAACTGTGTCCTGGCTGTAGCTTCACATTTAACAGACAGATATTAAAGAGGTATTGATATTCACATCAAATTGTAACGCGGATAAGCTTACTTCCAAAAATGTTGAGACGTTCCTCTAAAATCAGATATAGTTCAGTTCATTGATCTGACTGCAGTCAATATGATGATGTAACTCTGCCAGCTGCAAGCTTTTATGTCTTCTTGGGGTTTGAGTTTTGCTGTTTCTGCTTGCGGAGGTGAGCTTCAATTTCGTGCCGGAAGAACAGCATCCCCAGCTGGCCATGCGAGGCCTCATTCATGGCCTTGGACTGCATACACATGCGGTACTGGTCTGGAGGGAGTTCATCGGCACATTGCTTCTCATGCCACAAGTGGAACAAGCCGCGTGATGGCGCTCGGACCACTAGGAGGTTACTGTGGAGGTACTTTCTGTAGAGGTGGACGTCTTCACCGCCCCAGCCTTTGATGTCAATATCAAAACCTCCTGGAGATAAGAAAGCAGAACAGGAATGTAATGTAAAACTATTATATTATTGTTATAGGATGTGTTGTTATGGGATGTTTCAAACCTCTTTATAGCCAAACACTTTTCAGAGCTGTGTTCACTACCTCTTAAAGGAATGCTGATTATGATTCCTGATTAGAGTGTACAGCATGTGATCATAATCAGTTTTCCCTCCACACTGCCTGGCTTGTTGTTTCATAAGTGGGTGTTGAGGACATTTTGGACAGATGCTGTATACAGCAAACTATTTGTTCTGACATATTTAAACCAACAGACTTAAGAACTACTCATACCAGCTTTTGCACAAGCTTTGTGTCTCCCTGCAGTTTTATGTTTTATTATTTTGTCTGTCTCTGTATCCTGTTTTTAAACTCATGCTCCAGGGCTAAACAAAGATAAGACAGGAATTTGAACAGAGAAGATGCTTGTTTGTTCCTATGCACTCATGGCCTAAATGACACATTTCATTGTTTCTGAAGAACTTAAAACTGCACAACTTGAAAGGCTTTTAAAGTAATAGTCCCACATTTTGTAAAATAAGTTCATTTTCTTTCTTGCTGAAAGTTAGATGAGAAGATTGATACCACTCATATACATAATTATGAGTGGTATCCTGGCTCTGTCCAAAGGTAACAAAATCAGCCTACCAGTATCTCTAAATCTTACTATATACTGTAGTTATAGTTTGTTTAATCTATACAAAAAAAGAATAAAATACAAGTTGGGGGGAGTCAGTACTCCTGGCCAAGCCTTACACAATCCCCCATCGTTGTTTTTAATGCTTAATTTTAGTTGGTATGGATTAAACAAATGTGATATAAAGTGTTAATTAGTAATTAGCTATATAATTGCAGTTGCTGGTAGACAGATTTTGTTATTTTATCTATTCATATGCTACAGCTGGAAGCTGGCACCTCTAAAGTTCACTATTATATTCACTGTTAGGAAAAGAAGTATATAAACAACAATTGTGGATTTTGTCACCTCTGGATAGAGGATGGCTAGCTGTCTCTCCCTATTTTCAGTCTAAGCTAAGCTAAGTGTTTCCCAAAATGTCAAACTATTCTTTAAAACAGACTTCTGCCCCTCCTCAAGTTTTGTTTTGTGTGAGTTAATCTGCATACTTGTGTGATTGTGTTTGGGCCTTAAACAAACACTTTCAATTTCACTGTTGCCTCTAACTGATTTCACATTGGAGAGAAACATAAGTGATGTAAATCTGTCTATAGATCCAATATTCGTCACCTAATATACAGACGCAGAGGACATGGGGCTATGAAATATGCTAATATATGCTGCTGCTGCTACTTAGACCTGTTCCATGCAGAGTAATGTAATAAAATCTCTCCATAGTTTAGAAAACTAATGTAAAAATGAATCATTTGCGCTGTGATGTTTTTCATATCCATTAAGCTGTGGCACCATTAAAATAGCTGTTGCGATCCAGGAAGCCCATTTTATCCTGTTATGTAACGCCTCTGCACAGATAATCAACCCCCAAGCGCCACTATTTAGACATTCCTACATCACTAATCTGCTGTAGTGATGTTATGATGTTGATGTTCTGTCATAATTACCTATGTTAATAAAGTCGGACCTGTATTGGCAGGTCATACCGAAACCAAAATCCCTCCAGAACCCTGTGTCTTTCTTGATCACCTGAGAAGAAAAGAAGTGCAAGTCTTAGAGAGCTACAGACAGAAACATGTCAGCCCATCACACACAGGAGGCACTTCTAAGCATGCTTCTGTGTCTTTAAACACCTAGCAGCTGGAGAGGGGAAATATTTCAAAACCTCCAGGTTATAGAGTGCAGCACTGAGTATGATATTTTCCACAAGTGGCTTTCAGAGTTGTTTTAAAAAGGAAAGGGAGAATATAGATTTGATTGGTATGCATTACCAGCTGTTGCTCCACAGGTGGGATGTGCTCAGGACTTCCATAGATCAGAGTGGGATTGTATTGGCTGAATAACACCGGGTAAAACACCTTTTTACCTGAGAGGGAGAAAAACTGTGGTGTCACACAACTAGGCTGTGATTTAATGGGAATGTGTGCGTGTGTGCGACACACTGTGTGTCTCACCAGGCTGCGTGTTGAGACGGCAGGTGTTGAGGAAGTCAGCGGTGAAGTAGATGTCCACGTCGCAGAAGAAAAGGAGCACATTGCCTCCCTTCCAAGATCGAGCACCGATGTCTAGACCTCGTCCTCGAGAAAACTCCTCGTCCAGCTGCAGCAAAGTGTAGTTCTTAAAATTAACTTCCCTGCAGACACAGAGAGGAAGTGAAGTTAGTCAATGGTTAATGGAGATTAGACAAAAGCAGAAGTACATTTTCTTGTAGAATGCCCAAAATTAAACAAGTTTCCTGAATTTATTCAAAACAAAAGCAGTTATTGAAACTCTCCTTGCAAGATTACTTTTGAATGTATTCATTGTGGAGCTGTAACAATTAGACAATTAATCGATCAAAAGAAAGGTAATTGGCAACAATTATGATAACTGATCCATAACTTTTAGTATTTTTTTAAGCAAAAATGCCAAATGTTTTCTCGTTCAAGCTTTTCAGATGTGACGATTTCCTTTTCACACATGATGGTAAATTAAATATCTGAACATTTTAAACTTTAAAAAACAAACTAATTGAAAACATTTCTTTTGAAAAGGCCTTTGAGAAACAGTGAATGCCATTTTTCATTTATTCTAACATTTCATAGACTAAATTATTAATTAAAAATAATACAAATTATAAAATAATTAAAAATAATAATTTAAAAAGTTAGTTGCAGTCCTAATTAATTGTATGTATTATTTTGTATATGCACATATACACGTTGGCAAGATTTTTTATTTTTAATTAATCTTCATTGAATTAAATTGTAGAAACCTTCTGAAACCTTTTTGGATTGTGTGTTCTGTGAAATGCTTCAGAAAATGTCTATTAGCTTAATTATCAGCTAATATAAGCAATTCAAATAGTCAAAAATAACTTTATATATTGCTATACCCTTGCAATATAGGATACTCTTGATGTTGACAGGAGTCTCTAAACCCATTGTGCATCTTCCTGCAGCAAAACGGTCATTTTTGAGTCATAAACCTGGAGGCTGGATTACAAAGCAAGCAACTGCCCAGAGCCCCAGATTCACTCGGTGGTAATTAGTTCGTGGTAATTTGAGTAATTCATCAGCTTGTTTGTTTCCGAAGTTAAACACAAACTGAGAATAAGGTGCGTTTTTACCTGATCTCGGGGCCCTGTCTTGTGGAAATCCTTCACTTGATAATTTGCTCCCATGATGCCTATTTCTAAATGAATTAGTGCTTAATCAAATCACTACAAACCAGCACAGCACATGTGGGAATTGATGGTAATTCAGAAGAGGAGTGCTGGTTGATTTCTTGAGCTCTGGGCAAAAATGTAATTAAGCTGCCATGTGGACTCTGCCTGATGGGTACTTGAAGGCGACACAATGCAATATTTAGAGAGTGGAGGGATTCAGAAGGCCCAAAGAGAGCTTAAGTCATGATGTAATGTCCGGTTAGTCTCTGCTCAACTAGTTTCTGTAACTCAATGCAATATCTAATTTTTCACTGGCTTTCTTTCGAAAAATGAAACAGGTTCCTGGAGTTTACTTTGTATTTTCTAAGACTGCTTGATATCCTCAACAGCAGCTGCTATCAGAAATGTAAACCTTTGTTATTTTAAAAATGTTAAACAATGTTTTTGTTGTGCGCACAGAAAAACTAAAGCCCTCATTATAGGAACTACAAACTTGACAATAATGATGGTCATAACTTGGTTTTGTCCATGAACATGAAACTAAATTTAGCCAGCCAACGTCTAGGACTTATGGTAAACAATGTTTTTAAAAGGCTGCCATGGACACACTATTAGACTTTCAAAGTCGTCAGATACTGTGCACACTACACAACTTTTTGTCTTGTAATTGGGAGTCTCGAAGATGTTGTGGTTTGGTTTGCACACTACATGACTGATTGGCAACAGTTGATCATACATTACAAGATCTTTCATAACAAAATCTTCATAAAAAGATCTTGATTTGCAGTGACAAAAAAAAAACAATGAGGAAAAGAATATGGGTGAATGAATGGATAAGGTTAAGCAGGCAGCAAGGATTGTCTGTTCTGATATTTTTGCAATGGAAACACAAGTAGCTGATTCTGACAGACACCATATCATTGAGCCCCTTTCCCCCCCAAACAAACAGACACATAATATGACAGGGTTCAGGGAGCTGCTGCAGATGACAGCAGAGGAGTTTGCTCTGCTGTTATCACCCCCAGTCTGCCTCATGCCATATCTTGCACTCTAATTGGCTGTAGCTTGTTTCATGGCTCCCAGACACCACCAGATATTAAGCCCACTTGATATTTTTTTGGGTGTCTGTGACCCATTGGTGAGCTCTCAGCAAGCTCTCGGACAGTGTCCTTAAACAGTTCCAACATAGCTATCAAGCACAGATTTGGAGGTGCTGAGCCAACACTGATTTGCTTCCAATCTCTGGGATTTTGTCAGCGATTCCAAAAACTGTCGCCAAGTGGAAAATCACAGCTAAAATTGTGTAGTGTGAACTCCAATGCTTTTGTAAAATATGAAGCAAGCCACATTACATACTGTTGAGAAAAGTTTCATTCCAAGACCGGATCTTTAGTTATAAGCATAGTTACAAATGTCAATGTGATTTTTGATGAGGTTTTCCTTCTTCAAGTTCAGAAGCCTCAAGTTCCAGTTTGACTTCGGCTCATTTTGGGGCCCACAGCTCAATTTACATTAGTTGTAGGAGAAGGAAATCCTCAATTTGTTGCCTTTTATGTCTCACACCTTTTTCCACCCAAAGATTAACACATCATGACATCAGCACAAACGTTTGTGGACTAAACTGCATTTCATTCCTCCAACATGACTCCTTGTTTTTATATCCTGCTCGTGTCATTCTCATTCTGGCTGAGATATGAACAACAAACTTTAAATGGAAATTGAAAGTTAATCAGACCACAAAGCATATTCCATCACTGCTTATAAGTTTTTTGAGAATGTGGTGAGACTGAAGACAAACAGCTGCATCCAGATGTTCTCAGCTGTGGCTTTTTCCTAAACCGTAACAATTCACACTGTTTGTGACTAATGCTTTACTCTGCATGCACATTTACAGACACACAAGCACACACACACACACTTACATCAACTTCAGATAGAGGATACTGAGGAAAACTGGTTCACATGTCTCTGCCCAAGGCAGAACAAACAGGATCAAACCTCTGGCTTCATTCATGTGATGCTGGGTGGCATAACACATGGGAAAAAGTAGATGGAGAAAAGGTAGACATGCTCAGCTTTGTTACAGGAAACCAGGATGACCAGAGGAAATATGGTCTGTTTGTTTTTGCCAGAGGCTGCTTGAATCATGCTCCCCACATTTCCATGTCTCACTCCTGTGTGTGTAGTTGTTGTGTATCAGCATATTTATTCATGTTTATGCCTGCGTTAAAAACCTGTCTCTTGCTCCAATCCTCTCATTCAGCATCCACCATAAACAAGACATAATAAAAACCTTTTGATCCAGATCATAACTGCTCTAAATCCCACAGAAACATAAACAAATTGGTACTTATTTTGTGTCTGTCCGAATAACAGCTCTGCTTGACCAGATAAACAATATCATCACATCCAAAAAATGTGTGCTGACGTACAATTATTATGGGAAATTTTTAGAAATTAGTAAAATATCAGGAACTACAACAAGACTTCTATGTGCTTGTTTGTGTGTTTTTGTGCTGTCAGTCAAGACGTAAGCGCACAGAGTCCAGCCTCTATGTCTGTCTACAGCTTATGAATCCAAACAGAGTCAATCTGTTCCAATCTACACAGAGTCCCAGGAGAGATGGACCCTCCTGCTGGCAGTAAACTGTCTACAGATGGAAGACACAGAGCACAATGCCCCTGTTTGTCTCAAACAATGTAACACCAGCTGCATTCACATTTTGATTCAGTCTCAACTTTTAAGGATGGGTATGCAATTTCTCAAGTCTATCTTAAAACAACTGTAAGATGCCCAAATGAACACTGCAATATATTTTTCTTGCCATTATCATTTCTCCTGTTCATACTGATCATTAGAAAATTACTTTCAATGCACTTACAATGTAAGTTATGTGAGTCAAAATCTACAAACCTCTGTCTGTGCAAAAGTGTATTCAAAAGTTTATCTGAAGCTATTATGAAGCATTTAAAAAATGTGAACCTGTCCTTAAATGGGGCAGGGAAGCCATTCAATGAGTGAAGAAGCAAATAGTTTGGTCTGACTCCACTTTCCCATGCAAGTGAAACTTTTGGACGGTTCTGTAACCCTGTGTCTAGACAGCAAGCGTGTCAGATGCTCACACACAACAGATACGCTCCCCTTTTATCGAGCAGCTGCCTGCTCCAGCTCCGTGCAGATTCACGTCTTAGCCACGTCACACGGGTGTAACCGTGAACAGAAGCATTCATTTACGCTTCAAGTCTATTTTCCTCCATTTTACACGTGTCATTACAGTCATGTGTATTAGGCTCTGAGCGACTCCAACACGCCAGTGACCTACGCTCAACATTGCACCTCATTGCTGCATCACTGAGACACTGCACTTATTATTAATTGATTTTAGTTCAGCATTTAATACTGTGCAACCCTACCTGCTTTTAGAGAAGCTGAAGGAGATTAGTGTTAACACTACCCTGAATTGTTTTTTTTTGTTTTTTTAACTCATGGGACACCCGAATAATTATCTTATAAAATGTGTTGATGATACTGTGAGCCTTTTGAGCCTTCCCCACAAGGACACATACCTTTCTCCTGTACCAAAATGAGATAGATTCCTTCATCAAGTGTGTGATACCAACCACCTCCTTCTAATTGTCATCAAGACACAGGGGATTGTCTTTGAGCCAAGGCAAGAGACTGACCACAAGCCAGTGGTCATCAAAAGCCAGACAATAATTCAGGTGTCCTTGAATAAATACTCAGGTGTCCACATAGACAACCTTCTTTGCTGGAAAACGCACATTGATAACCTGTGCAATAGACTGCAGCTGATACTTTGTTTTCTAAGGCAATTGAGGCTGTGTGGAGTAAGCAGCCAGATGTTCTACCAGGCAATCCTAGAGAACATCATTAGATATGGAATTACAGCACAGTTTGCCAACCCATCTGTGTAACTGGAAAGCAGTAGCAGCATACACAAAACAGCTATGAAGGTAATAGGGAAGAAAGAATATAACCCCATAGAGAGCTTATACGAGCAGGCAATCATGAAACAAGCAACAAAAATAATTGCGGATTCTCAACATCCTCTCTTCTCTGAATACAAACCTCTGCCATCAGGAGGAAAACTTTATGTGCCAAAATGCAAATCAAACTGCTTGAAGCTGTTTGTTCCAGCCTCCATCAAGCTGCTGAACTCTAAAGTTAAACCTTAGTGCAACAGAGCAATAAATACACAAGCACTTTGGCATTTTTGCACTTTCATTGTTATAGTTTCTTTTTAAGCTGTCATGTTGTCAAAGTCAAATGTGTAGTCAAATGTCTCTTTTATGTTTTTAAGATGTTTTATGTGAGGCAAATGTCTAACATAGTGTCAAACGTTACTTTTATGATTTTGTGATGTTTTTTATGTGAAGTAACAGAGCACTATAGCAGTTTGCCCAAGACAAATTTCCCCTTGGATACAGTAAAGTTTACTCTACTCTACTGTATTCTACTCAACAAATAACTATTGTACAGATTAGCCATGCTAGCTGCTTCCTTCTGCCGTTATTTTGGATCCCACAACTTTTCTTGGCAAGACTCTGATTGGTTTATCCTGGTATTCTTACCCTAACCCTAACCAATCTGACTCCTCATGCCTAAACCTAACCAACCCTAGTACTAGCCAATTAGAGGCAAAGTAGAGCAGGTTCTGGCAAGAAATCCTGTGGGATCCATAATAACACTTCCCACGGTTTCCAGTCTCTACAATAAGCTAAGCTAATGTTTTACTGGTGGTAGCTTAAATTTAAAGAGTGGTAAGATTTCCTCACTATTGGCAAGTAAGCGACTGAGTGTATTACCCCAATTGTTTAACTGTTTCGTTGAGCATGAAATCGTGTGTTATCCATAATTCAGTAATACTGACAACAAAGGTCAGCTAAGATAGGACATCTGGACACTTTGTCTATCTCCTGCAATCATTTACAAATTCAGCTCCTCATAAACAAGGAAGCACACAATTATAAATGATTTATTAGTAGTATAAAGGGTGTTGATATTTTACTGATTAACAATGTTATTTAGGGAAACATGTAATTGTCTGTTTCCAGGAGAGCCGAGGTTGATCTATAATTCATCCTGGTAAGTGCATTGTGTGTGTGTGTGTGTGTGTGTGTGTGTGTGTGTGTGTGTGTGTGTGTGTGTGTGTGTGTGTGTGTGTGTGTGTCGGCACGTTAGCCGGGTAAATAATTCTCACATCTCCATATGTATGTGTGATCCCATTTTCTGAGCCTGCAAATGCCAGCACAGCCTGGCTATTGTGTGTCAAGTGGAAAAGTCCATTTAAATCCTACAACATCCTCATTCTCTAAATTACTTTTTATATCCTGTTCTTTTTCTTCCTTCGTCCCCTCAGGCATTAGCACCCTCATTAAGGCCTAAAATAGTCAGTTTGTTTACTGTAGGCGTGATGGCGGATACCTAGTAGCTCAATTGTAGAAATTGTGTCAGAGTGAGAAGCCTTTACAGAGCTGTCATGTTGTGTCTTAGCAGCAGGCCTGATCCTGTTAGTTCTGCTTAGGACAGGGGAGGGTAGAGACCAGATTTTCTCTCCGTGTTTGTTTTTTTCTTTCTCAGTAAATCTGTGTTTGTGTGCAACCATTTGCATGTATTTGCTTGTGTGCGGTTATAGCTAGAGGACTGACCTCAGACTACTTGCTGAGTCTCGACAGTAAGCCTCTGTATGTCGCCGCATCCAGGCTTCTTTTCAGTCTCGACACATTTCTGAGATGCCAGAGAAGCGCACTTGCTTTTCGCCTCATAAATATATTTCAACTGAAGACGCTAAACCGCTCTCACTTCTTTAACATCTCTGTATGTTTTCTGATGCAGCATTGCCAGTCAGCTTTTATCTTCTACCTCGGAACTTTCTATGCCTGCAAGAATTTTCAAACAATTCATATTTCCTGTTTCTGTCTGTCAGCTGTCTGCTGTTTACAGAGCAGGCGGGCTGGTGTATCCTCCCCAGGCTATTGTGTCGAAGAAGAAAATAAATGCTATGCTTTACAGTGAGCTGGGGAATCAGCAGTCAGTGCATGTAATGGAGAAGCAAAGTGCACGCTATAAAAAATGCAGACTTGTTTTGATCACTTTCAGGCCACTCAACCCTCGGGCACGACAGCTAGCACAACAATTTATTAACACCAAGTAAAGACTGTGTAAAGACACACGCTCTCCTAAATATGCTGGACAGCTTTCAAACTCTGACTGTGATTTGGTTATCATTTCATCCACTCAAAGCTTCTCCCGATCATCCTCAGCTCAACATTATCCCCTCGCTTCATCAACGCTGTCAGAGACTCTTCAGAGAGTTGTTGACCTGTCTTTGAACTGAATGCCACAATAACATGAAAGAATTGTTGGAGAGGATGTTGCAAGTTGATATGGGAGAGAGATTGTAGCTGAAGGAGCAATTTGTTTCTTTGTCTGTCCGAAACTTCTCGTCCTTTCTTTTCCTTATCTTTGCATCCCCTTTTCTTTGAGATCTTTGAGTCTCTTTTTGCAGCTGAGATATGCCCTCTCATCTTATCTTAACACTTCCCCTCTAACTTCATTTCTTGTTGTACTCCACCCCAGACCTCTTCTCTCCTCTGCTTCGGAAACACAGTAATTATTCATATGTATCGACTGGTATCTCTTTAAACAGGTCACTCATTCTTCTCTTTCCCTCTTCACACACAGTGTCCCTTCTGCCCTTCCTCACTATCTCACATTGTTTGGTATTTTTATTCTTGAGCATGTAAGGCTCAGAGACTTAGATGCCCCCCTAATGGTTTGAGACTGAGTTTAGTCTTTAAAGTACGGATGTGTGAGTGATATACTTGAAAGTTCAGCAACTGATCCTATCTATTTTAAACAATTTCCCTGGTGTCTGGCAGAATGCTTCCAGACAGAGGTCCTGATTTGCTGGAGCACTTCTTTTATTCTGCCAGTTTTGGCTGTTGGTACAGTAGAACTGGTTCAGCCTTTAAAGGATATGGCTGGTGACTCACAAGTATTGTGTGTTTATCCTTAGCCTGATATATCTTATTCCTCTGTGACTTAGACCTCCGCTGTAGGGCTGCGACTAACGACCCTAACCCTAAGCCTAACCCTTTTCATTATCGGTTAATCTGTAGATTTTTTTCTTGATTACTTAATTTGTTGTTTGGTCAATAAAATGTCAGGGGATGGTGAAAAATGTCAATCGATGTTTCCCAAAGCCCAAGGCGACATTTTCAAATGTCATGTTATGTCCACACCAATCAACAACACAAAGACATTTAGTTTACTATCAGAGTAGACTAAAGGAACAAAACATGTTTTCTTTAAAATAACTAATTGATAAATCAACTTGTCCTTGCAGCTCTACTCTGTTGTTGTCCAAAAACTATTAAAAACATGTCATTGAGCCTCACTGTTGCATTGATTGGCATCTTCCTTCACCACAAAGATTATGGTCACAGTAGTTTATTCAGAAAAGGCTCCAAAGACTAATAACAGTCATTTTCAGTCTCTAAAGAGTAGTTCCATGAGTTTGCACTACATTGCATTGATTGTACATTTTTAAAGAACTTTAGTACAAAGTCAGGAAGTTGTAATATGTAGTACAGCAAACTACCGAAGCTCTGTAAACAAAACTGTGTCCCTTACAAGGAAATACTCTCTGGAGAAATTACCATGACCATAATCAAAGCGAAGGAACATCACCCAGTGCAACTCTGTGGCTCATTAATGTGTTTTTAATAGTTTTTGGGTAAGAATGGAGGTCTACAGTGCAGATAAAGAAGTTATATCAGGCTTTGGATGCACACACAATACTTGTAACTAGATCAATTCATTGTTGATTTGACTCTACACATGAGATTTGTTGACAGTAAGAAAAGTATAGAAAATCGCCAACCTTATCCTGTAATATACACACTCAAATAATTAGCTCCTGCAGTAAAAAGCCTTTTCACTCTCATTTAAACCCTAAAAAGGGGTGACAGAGATTAAAAGGCTCCAGTCAATTTAGATCTTAGATTATGCCAGCTGTGCCATTGCAACCATTTCTCTGAGTGGGACTCATGGGAAGTAGTTTATATTGGCTGTTGATAGTCATGAAAATGCTTTTTCAGAAGAATTTGAGCTGGGACACTGTGCTACTAAAAACTACAGAGCGTGACTGCATGTGATTTCACACAGAAAGAGACATGGCTAGAGGTTATTTGGGACCAGACACAAACCAAACTAGAGGTGAATTTAATTTCTGGGAAGGGCAGTGTGGAATCAGATCAGCCGCTAATGATACCATCGCTGCTGGGAACAGATATCGACTTTGAGAGAGAAGGTGTGTGTGTGTGTGTGTGTGTGTGTGTGTGTGTGTGTGTAGTTGCACTTGTACTGTATCTTTGTGTGAACCATCCTCAAGTTTGAATGAGGTTGGTTTTTACACAAGGTAATTCTGACCAATCATCGACTCTTCTTTTAGGGTTTGAACTTGGTTTTTAGGGGTAAAGTTGTAATTTGGGTTATTTTATGTCAATTTATTTAGCACAGTTAGTTGATAAAAAACAATTGTTTAAGTTAAAGTACCCAAAATTGGCTCAATACAATTTCACAAATGTGAGGATTAGATTGTGCTTTTGCTGTAGCCACACATGTATCTAGGGATGCCACTGTCAGTCTATGTGCCAGCCGGTTGGCCAGTCCAACACAGACTGAAATATCTCAACAACTATCAGACGGATTAACATGCAATTTTGAACAGATATTGTTATTATTGTTTTTGACAAAAAATCAATAGATGCCTGAATAAAGAAAAGTATCGTCAGCTGCAGTCCAACCTGCACATGCAAACATATGCACTTTGTGATTATTTGTTCATACTGTATGTGTATGTGTAGATTCTTGTGTGTGAGGCTGGGGTCCTACATAATGGCACCACGAGTAGTAATGTTCCATAGATGATTTCTATTCATTTCAACAGCAGTCTGAAAGCCAGATAAAATAAAAGAGGTGTACAGAGTTGATTACAGGAACTGATTCACACTCAGATAAGCTGCTACATAACTGATGACTGCATTGCTAGGCTGCGAGAAGAATACAAAAAGACTGAAAGAGTTCTAGGCAGAACCGTTGCTCGGGGAGAAAAATTACAGCACAACCGTACTTTATTCAACATCTTTCTTTCATTGACTATACCCCCTCTTATTTCTGCTAACTGTTTTCCATTCAACGCCTGTCTCTTACAAACCTTCTCAATAACTCTTTCAAGAATTTTTCCACACTAAAATCAATGATTTTGTAAGTTTGCTGTATGTGTCTGTGTTCTTCCTTCCACATTTTTCAGATTTGTGCCTTCATTAACGCTTCATGTGACGATTTTCAAGTATTTAAAGCTGCCTTCTTTAAATCTCCCCTCAGCGACAGCAGCAGGCAGAAATACGTAGAAACAAAGAGACGCTGTGTGATACTGGTGATAGTCCGACTGATTCAAGGCCACACAAAAACCTTCGGGGATGGGAATCGACAGACATCACCATAGCAACCCCCTTAGGGAATTTGTGGCTCAAACCACAGTGGATCTGACTCTTCATCAGCTTGCAGCGATCATCTCTAGAGGTGTGGGTGTCAACGTCCACGTGAGAAGCTAGCGTGAGTCAGGGGCCGAATACAGGCCTGTTGTAATTTATCTGTGTTGGCTTGTAAAGGTGGCCGAGCTCTCGGCTCCTCGGCATGGGTGGCACACTACTCCATTATTCATCAGGCAGATGACTGGCTATGGCAGGACGCCGAGCCAGGAGGTGTGTGTTGTTGTGTGTGTGTTGCGACAGAGAGTGACAGATTACAAAATGCAAATTAAAAAGGTTTCTTGTGAATGTGCAGAAATGTGTGAAAATATTTTTACAGCTTCCAAGTGCATGACCGCAGCTCTGTTTGTTTCATTACATAAATTGCAATCCATGTTCTGCATTTGGCCTCTAATTCAAAGACCTGATCTTGGCTGTGGTTCCAACCCACCTGGATGTATTCTCCAGTGTGCTGCGGACTTCGCTCATCTGCTCTTTCCCAAAATACACCACTGTCAGATGGACCCGGCCGTCCTGACGCACACAGACTTCCCTGTACACAAAAAACACACAGGGGAAAGGACATTATAGATGAAAGGGTTTTTGAACTGAGCATCTGCGAGGCTTGTAGGAAGGAAAGGAACTGCCATAAAATGAGGGGTTTAAAGAAAGAGGTCCTGGCTTAATTATTTTTAGTGCAACTTGAACACTATTCTGACAGTTGATTCATCCTTTCAATCATTCACCAAAAAATATGTTAATCATTTGCTTGTTTGAGCTTCTTATGTGGCTGCTTTTCTGTTTTATAGCTTTGTAAATTAAATGTTTTGGCATCACCTTAGAGTCTTGGAGACTGCAATGGGTATTTTTCACTATTACACATTTTAACAACTATAACTATTAACATTTTATAGAATAAATTACTCATCAATTAATCAAAAAGAATTGATATTTCCATTGATAATGAAAATAATCATTAGTTTAAGGTCTAATCCCGACTCTCCTCATTCTGACACAGCACTACGTTAAAGCACAGGGAGGGATTGTACTGTATGTGAGCACAGCAGAAACCAGGTGGGAGATGCCTGCAGGCACTTTGATGGAGACATGTCAAATATATCACAAACATGCTGAAGATAATTCAACTCCTCTCCCACAAGACACACACACACACATATGCGCAGATGTCAGAATTTTCCCAGAAGCACATGGGGAGAAAAAATCTAATAAAACTCAACTGGATGAACACAAAATGCTTTAAAGAGACTAAATATGTGTAGAAGATACTAAGTAAGTCATGAATAATAACATTTTTACAGTCATTGTAGATGCCATTGTGTAAAAGGCTCTCTCTCTAAATGCCTGCTTTATTAGAGTAAATTGATTTTTATAATTATTTCATCATGTAGTCAGAGCAGCATTTTCTTTTAAAACTCCAGAGTGCTTGTCTGCAAATGTTTGCAGTCTGTTTGTGTTTGTGTGGATTCACATTTTATCTCTATTATGCACTTGGGAGACATATCATAGTTATTTTCCAGCCTAACATATGATAAACACAGTCACTTTCCGTTATCACCCCTTAAACACACACTCACACACATACACACGCATGTGGTTTTTTTCAGTACACCTTTAATATGGATGAGCTAAAGTGTTTGCTCAGCAACTTGACGAGGCTTTCAAGCAAGTATACTTCTTGCCATGCTGTATATCAACTACTGCTGGTCTGCCCAGGGGGGCATTTTAATGGCCCGCAACACTGCTACTAAGCAGGATTTACCATGTAAAAAGAGCTGTGATAAGCAGCAGCAGCAGCAGTAACACCAATAAATCACAGACATTAAGGAGGTTGTTTCCTCAACTGATGGTGACAGACTGCAGAGCTGAAACAAGCATGTTTTGCTGATGAGTTTTGACTGCCAGTCACAACCTGAATGTGAACGTCTTAAAAATGACAGTAGTTACTCTTGTCATTTTTGCCTCGCAGGGCTTTAATAACAGAGATTCAAAGCTTTATCTTATACACATACAAGGCCTGGATCTACTTGTGATTAAATATATATACTGTGGTATATTAGAGATGCATCAAAAATATGTGTGCAATTAAGATCTTGTGCTCCTAGAAGTACGAACATGCTGAGCTGGGATCTGTAAGGCTGTTTTTCATGTCAGAAACCTTTAAAACCCTCTCAGATTTGTTTATGTTCTGATTATGCCTACCAGCACCAAAATAAATTAACTGATAACACAACATGTGCAAGTTCAAAATGTTAATTACATGTTCCTTCAAAAAAAAAAAGAAAAGAGGGAAAATTGCCTCCCTGATGTTAATTTTCTTTAATCTCCCCCGCAGTCGCCGTGTGAATCACATTTTCCTGAATTCCCTACTTATGATACAAAGAACACATCTTGAATTATTTAATATGGGGCTTTTTGATTCAAGTCGCATTGTTTGCATTACCTAAAAATTAACAGCTGGGAGTAAAATAAAGGAATTAGAGAGAAGTTGAATGACTATATCTGACCTGAAGTTGTGCATGAACTGTTTGAACTTGTCTGTGCGTTTGGACAGCGGGACGATGATGTTAATTGGGACACTGGCTGTGTCGATCCTCTCGTTTTTCACCTTCATCAGTGGCCCGAAGGGACGGAAGAGGATCAGGCGTCTGAATTCATTACTCGACTCCCCTCTGAACGTCAGCTCATACAGCGTCCCTTTGTCCTTCTCTGTACGAGTGATACCTGATGGGTGGGACACAAAGATATGAGCTCATGACCACATAAACTTAGAGACAAGTGAGGGAGACCATGCATGTTTTTCAGAGGTGTATATAAAACAGTAATATACAGTAGAGAAGCACATGTCAGATGTCTGAGAGGTAGATAAGAAGATTCACTCTCATGTCTGTATAGTAAATATGAAGCTAAAGCCAGGATAAGTTTAGCTTAACTTAGCTTAGCTTAGCTTAGCTTAGCAAACAGACTGTAAACAGAGGGAAACAGCTATCCTGACTCTGTCCAAAAGTTTAAAAAAAAATAAAATCAGCTGACCTTAGCTCTAAAACTCCCACATTATATCTGGTTAGTTTGATCTGTCCTAAGTTTAAAAACAACAATTTTGGTGTTTTTGGCGGGACCAGTGTCAACAAGACACCGTCGCTTTTACACTTTGGTGTTTGTACAGCTGTCTTTATGCTAAGCTAAGATAACCATCTCCTGGCTCATAGATGCAGCATTTATTATTTCAAACAGGTGTGGCTCTCTGTGAAATAATAATGTGTATTATTTTTTAATTGGTAGGCTATAGTTGTTAAAGGGCGGGATGTGTTATTCTGGTTGCAATGGTCTTGGTTTGAAAGTTGTTAGAGCCAATTAGGTCAGATATAATCTGTTTACAAGGTGATACAAAATCTTTTATATCACCATATGAAACCACTGATTGTTCAGAATTTAATACAGATCTGCCAGGACACCAAGAAAGCTTCATCTGGGAACTGACACAGGCTTAGCTCACACTCAAGACTCTGCAATGCCCTTTTCTCCAGATATGGTCACCACACAGTAGGATTTTCCATCACAATCAGTGCATATTTCTTGGCTGTAACTTAATCCTTACACACTCTTCAGGTTAAATTTGAGATTTACATCTGAGAGCAGTAAAAACAGCTTTGTCAGCTTTGTTGCATTCTTCACATTCAGCAACATTCATTAAATTCATTACTGCTGTTATGTTCTCTTATTAAGGCACCACAATATAGTGTGGTTATGAATGTTGAAAATAGTGTAAAACCCCAAGAATACACGTTCTCTGCTCTCTGAAAGCCTAACTGGGGATTAATCACACATTCATTAATGACTGATGAGGTTTATGAAGGTTTATGTTTTGTATAGAGACTAATTATGAGGGGATACTGTGAAGAGTCAGAATATGAACAGTATGTGGAGGTTAACGGACACATATGAGAGTGGTATAGAGCTTCTTATCTGACTCATCAGAAAAAACGTGTGTTAAAGCTGTAAATCAGCTGCTACTTATAAAGTCAGCTTCTATTAACTTTTGACAATATGTTGCAGATTAAAATAAGACTATGAATGCAGGACAAAATGTAGGCTAATTGTAATCTACAGTCCCAAAAATCTGATCTGAAATCTTGTTCTACATTGAGTAATAATGTCACATTCTAGTTTCTGTGCCTGTTCATCCTCTGCGTCTCTTTTTGACGCAGTGATTTTGTTTTCCCTGTTTTCTCTGGGGTGAGGCCTTTCTGTAAATCCTTTGGGACTTCTTTGTTTCTTTGTGCCAAGGACCCTGTTTATCCTTGTTAGTTTTTGACATCTAATTTAGAAAATCGGTGGGAACAAACATTTTTCAAGAATCTGAGCTGAGGGAATATCTTTTTTAGCATCAGTTTAATCATTATCTCTTTGTGCTTCTGTCAACAATGTTCTGTGGAAGACTGATCTGATACTGTGTATATATGTGGAGGGAAAAAAAGAGAGAAATAGGGCATATGAGGCCACGCGAGACATTGTCCGTGCACTCTGCTATGGCTGGGCAAAGAGCCATAACTGTACATACACATATAAATGTACGTGTACACAACCCAAACACACACAAAAAGAGAGGCTATTCTGGTCACCCAGACCAATTTTCTTATTGCAGGCCTTACGTCAGCCTCCAGAGTAAAGTTGTTTTTCAATTACTCTGCTATTACTAGGGTTATTACTTGTAAATTGACCTACTATGGTTGGTTGGAAAGAGAAGCAAAAGGGAAATGGGATATAGAAAGTGAGAAGTGAGATGCAAGAGAAAACAGACAGCTGTAGAAAGAGGAAGAAAACACATCACTGGATAGAAACACAAGTCTTTAAAGAGAGCTTGAATGACAGAAAAAGATCAGACAGATAGACAGAAGATGGGAAATAAAGAAAAAAAAGAGAAGTGTGAGTATGAAAATCACAGTGAAAAAGAAGAAGAAGAGAAAGATTTACAGTCTGATAGCAGCTCGAATTGAGTTCTTCCTGGTAAATTGCCTGGCTTCCTGTGATGGGAGTCCCCATCTCCCAGAGGGATGCAATAAGCTTTCATTTAGTAAATATGTTGAACAATTTAGCCTAAATGCCTTCACTTCCTGTGTCTGTTTTTCTGTCTAACCGCACTTCTCTGTCCTTTCCTGAGCACAAAGCTCAGAGACTGGCAAGTTCATTTAGCATACCGCCAGTGTTTGTGTGCAGTTTCAGCTCACCAGCTTGCTAATGCAGCCCTGAAAGCTCCCTAAAAGATGCTTTTGTCAGTCTGGTGATTTAGATTGCCTTTCACTTGTCTGGCAGGTTGGATAAATTGCTGCTTGTTCAAGATTTTTCTTAAAATCAATGTTGAAGTCCATTAAAGAACATTAAGTGCAAAATATGAGCAGGAGGGAGTCGCTATTTCATTCTTAGCGAGCTGCGCTCTCCTGCTGTCTTGGTGAGAAATTGTAGAGGCTGAATACACACAGATACACACAAATGTATGCACATCTATTAAGATCCCTCTCATATCAACACACTTTGAGCACACAAGACCACACACACGCTCACACACATGTCAAAGGGTTAAATATATACGTGGTGACCTGTGGCTCAATTCCTCTGAGCAAGGTGCCCGTGCCCCTATTACTCACTTTTAAACCCCCATCCACTCACGCACTGAAGATGGTGACCTTCAAAGAGTGGATCACGCACACATGCACACACACACACACACACACACACACACACACACACACACACACACTAAAATACCACGTTTGAAGAGATGCTCCGCTGTGAATGAGGAGCAGCTGTGCTCATTTCCTGCAGTTGTGATCAGAGCTGAGCAGGACAGGATATCCTGGCTGCTCTTGTATACAAACCCACTAACAAATTTCTGACCTTCCAGGGATTCATGTAAAATGATCAAAGGTCAAGTATAGTGTTGTTAAGATAAGAGCAGCAACTAGTTGATTGGCAGCTATTTTAATAATCAAGTTTCAGTAATTTTTCATGTCCAAACTCCTCAAAAAATGCTGGGTCCAGCTCCTCAAATGTAAGGATTTCTGCTTTTCTTTGTTTTATATCATTTTAAATTGAGTATTTTTTAGCTTTGAGACATTTGAAAATGTCACCTCCAATTCTGGGAAACAGGGATGGGATTTTTTATTGTTTTTGACATTCTATGGATGATCAATTAATTAAGAAAATATTGTACTGATAAATCAGTAATGACAATCATTGTTTGTTGCAGCAACATAAAGCTAGTGTGTTTCAGATTTGTTCTCACCTTCTATGAAGTCAGACGGCGTGTAGACTTTGCTACCTTGATTCTTTTCCGCCGCACCCCTGCTGTCTTGTTGGGATGTGGGCGAGTTAAGGCTGTGCAGAGCCGTCTCCAGCACCTCCCCCAACTCCTCTCTCTTGTCTTTCCTCACAGGCTTCTCCTCAGGGTGACGCGTCAGTCCCATCTCCAGCTGGTACACCCTCTGCAGTGTGAAACTCTCAAAGGGCACCACCGCATATTCGCTGGGCAACCTGGTCCCAGCAGTCACCTCTGCTTTCGACAGCTGGCTCCTGAGGAACTCCTGGAGGTCCGCCTGCTGGCTCTTGGCTCCCTGAGTCTCCCCAAGACCCCCTCCTTGGGCTACAGCCCCAGCTTCCTGTCCCTCTGCTGGGCCCCCAGCGACTCTCTTCAGGCTCTCCTGTACTCCTTTCAGCTGTTGGCTTCGCTCCTGCAGAGCTTCTTTCAGCTGAGCTATCTGCTTCTTCAAGGAGGAGATATGGAGGCGGTGTTGCTCCTCACGCTCTTGGAGGAGTGCCTGGTAAGATTGGACACCAGGAGGTCCGCCGCTTTGGGCAGGTCCTGCTCCTGCTCCTCCTGTACCGCCGACTCCTGCTGCCACCCCTGGCCCTATACCCCCCAGGCTTGGGTGGTTGGGACTGGCGCGGGGCAGAGCGTGACTCAATGGAGGGTCATCTGAGTGTGGGGGACTGCAGGTCATCACATAGATGAGTGACAAGGAGCAACAGAGGAGCACCAGCACTCCTCCAACACGGGAGACTTTGGCTAGTAATCCACGCCGCAACATCACTTCAAGTAGCATCAAAACTCACCTCTCTGAGTTATACACACACACAGAGAAAAATCATGTAACCTCACACACACCAGCCCCAATGATAAGAGTGCATTTGTGATTATGTTCCATCACCCAGCTACTTATCAGTGTGAGGTCATTTAATCTGAATTAGGTCATTGCCTCTCTACTTCCTGAGAACGTAACTGTTTTTGTCATTGGCAAAGTTACCGATCGAGGGTCAAAAGCTTGTTAAAAAACACTTTCTCCCACAGTCTCTGTCTAATTACCTCCATTTTTAGCTTGAATTCTCTCAGACACTGTTACATCATCAATCTCTCATATGTGACTCATTTGTTTGCATGTGCTCTGACTCTCTCAGTCAGTCCATAACGTCCTCTTCCTGTCTGCCTGTCTGTGTAATCAAGCACACAGGAAAGTGTCTCAGGAAACGTATTGGAATAAATGAATATTCGCCGACATCAGCCCTCGTAAAGCCGGCTGATGCATGGAGCAAGAATGCTACGTTCCATGAGAAAGTGAATCCTCGGTGGTCAACGGTGGTTTCCTCATGTTGTTTTCTTGATGACTCTGAGGGCAAAGAAAGAGAAGTATATCATTAGAGAGACAGTCATTCTTTTCTTAACCCCAACAGCTCTATCACATCATTTTGTGTTTTTCTTTTCTATATCACATCGGCATGACATTTAAAAGTGTCACATATCAGAAACACGCCAGGCTAATCTGACATGTTAGTTTAGGATGGCAAAGGGTTGAACCGCCCACGCCAAACTAAGCATTCCTCCGAGACTAGAGCTCCTGACAAACGATGTTGTCACTGATGTGTCAGAATATGAGGCAGTGTGCAGGGGTGTGTGCTTAAATGTGTATAAATCATGTGTGTTATTGTGAGTGTGTTTTCAGTTGATATAGAGCAAAGTGAGAAGTGGGACATATTCATACATTTATCTATTTATACCTGCAGTATTTATACAGTGGATGAGGGTTGGGTAACACTGCCAGACCACTCTCTATTTATTTAACTTTTTTTGTTTTGTTTTAACCACTGCGTCTCTTTAGATACATTATCTATTTTATGAAACCTGCAATGATATCTTTGTCTATTTAAAAGCATTACAACTCTCATGTGGCATTTTTTTTAATGTGGCTTTTGAATGGCTGGTGTGAGTTTCCAAATTAAGTTCATTTACATATTTTCTTTTAAGCCCACAATGCATTATATGAGGCGGCATGGTGGATCACCAGATAGCAAGTATCCTTTGTTTTAATCTAGAACAGACAGGTCTCGTAGATGTCATTGTAAGTGTGAATGGTGGTCTGTCTGTATGTGTTAGGACTGTGATAGACTGGTCAATGGTTCAGGTGTACCTGAGCTGGGAAAGGTGAATTTAGATAATGGACGGTTGGACAGTTTTATGCATGTATTTTATTCTTAATTCAGAAGAGACTATTAGGGAGAATATAAAATATCCATCTAGATCAGTGGTTGCCATCCTGGAGGTCAAGACTCCTCAAACAGTGCCAAGAAAAAGTCTGAGGCCACTTTGGGAAATACACTCATTTGCTGTCTTTTCTGAGAGTTAGATAAGAAGAATGATACCACTCTTGTACTCGAAAGGCTGGAAGAAGGGGGAAACAGCTAAAATGGCTAATTTGCACTAAAACCAAAGTTTAAAAATGACAAGTTGTAGTCATTGTGTCTGGACAAGAAATAGTCCAGATTATAACTTCCTATACAGTTTATCATACTTTTTTTGGTAAGGAATAAATAAATGAGATATAACTTGTTCATTTGTGAGCAGAGCTGCTGCTACACAGGCTTTGTTACCTTCTGACAAAGCGAGGGTTTCCCGTTTTCAGTTTTATGCTAAGCTAACTTTTCAAGCTTCATATTGACAGAAAACTATGACAGTGGTACGAATCTTAAATAAGAAAGATGAAGGTCCTCACACTGCAGCTCCCTTAGATACAATTTAATGAGACGAGTGGATGTCTCATTAAACTGCATCTTTTTTTACATTGTGTCTCTGGTCCAGCACCTGTTTGAAGTTTTTTTCTAATATTTGCTTCATTCTTGCAAAATACAGGATATTCTTATTTACCATAATGTGATCAAAATATAGATATATATTTATACAATATAGATATAAATATAGATCAAATATAGTCGTAAATATAAGATACGGTAGATTCTGTCTATTACTCAACACCAGCATTGAAAAAGTGAGTGACATTGAGGTGCATTTCAATGTGTAAATGTGAGTCTTGAGTGAAAAAAAAATAAAAATAAAATAAAATAAAATAAAATATATATATACATATATATATATATATATATATATATACATGTTTTTGCGGGAATGTGTTTGAGTGTTTGCTTTACATATCTGTAAATGTATCTCTGTGTATCAGTCTCGGTCTCTCTCGACTCCCCACACAGTCAGCTCTTTGACAGGGCTGCCTGAAGCCGAGCCCAATGAAAGGATTAGTATATGGCAGCAGTGAATACTGGACTGTGCTCTAACTGACGGCTGAATCAGGAGAGACAGGGCGTCTCTCCAGCAAGACCTCCACTGCCGAAAATGTTTGAGGAAAGGGTGCTCGAGGCTGGGGAGGAGGGTGAGCGACTGCTGGAGAGCAAAATATGGCTGCTTTCATGGAGTATCATCCTTTCAGTTACAGAAAAATCCACATGATGTCATTATATGAGTTCATAAATCTGCAGAAAAATCTGCAGTTACATTAATTAGGGCAGCACGGTGCCACTCTGTTGCCTCACAGCAAAAAGGTTCAAACCCTGGCCGTCCCAGATCCCTCCTATGTAGAATTTGCATGTTGCGTTTGTGTGGATTTCCGCCTGGTGCTCCTGTTTCCTCCCACTGAGGCTGCCCAGTGCTCCTAGTGTGTGTATGTGTGTGTGAGATGGATCAAATGCAAAGGATCAATTTCCCCAAGGGGATCAATAAAATACATCTAGTTCTGATGGTGTCATGGCACTTTAATCACTCTCTCTGGTTGGTTTGCAAGTGACCCTCATTAGCCTTATATCCGTGTGCGATCACAGCCTTGGAACCTCCTTTAAATAATTACATCACTTCTCCCAGATGACTTTGACTTTCCTGGTTTTATTGGCTTCCCGTAACAAACTACACTTGCACTAATGCCAGTGAAAGTGACCACGAGCCATTCGCACAAATGAAAGCATGCACTTAGCTGTGACATTGTGAAGGCCAATTTGTCTTTTTTTTTTTTTAAATTGAGGAACGAATTCACTACTTCGCATTTTTTTTAAAGTACTGTAAGCCTCTGATGTTTCCAGCTACAGAAGGGGCTTATCTTCACACAGTCACAAGACAGAAATCACTTCTACTTTAATTCTTTTAGCAACTTAAAATCATTAAAAACTAATAATAGAAGTGTGATGGCCAGACCAGCTGGAACATGGTGGGTGATGTCATGTCCACTCACTCTCACTTTGATCCTGCTTTCTCTCATCTAGGTTTACATTCAGTTAAATAACCAACACAATTTGATTTCGCACAATCGTATTAGTATTTTCGACATGCATAGTTTGATAAAATGTGTATATTAATTTAAATGTGTATTGGCCACGCTTAAGTTCTGTTAAGTTGTACTAATATAATTTTCTATATCTGAATTACCGTGGATGATCCAGGGGACACCTGACCTCCATCATGTAAAAGATTGGCTGGTCTGTTAAACACTGTTAAATACCTGCACATGGATACTTGACTATACCAACCTCCAGCAACAGCAAGCAGGGTTTGAAAAGAGTCTGTTTGTGTATTTTGCAGTTAATTCTGTAAGTCTAATTTAGAGTTATTGTGGTGACATTTTCCTTAGTTAATACTGAGTTAGAAGCAAATGGTCTATGTAGTGTTTATTTGTAGTTGATTTAGTTTTTATGTTTGTCCACCCCTCATGTCTGTAAAATGGTTTGGTCAGCCACTATATATATATCCCCCTCATGTGTCATTAGTTAGGTCAGTTTTTGTCTCTGTTGAGGTCAGTTGAGTTATGTAACAGCTCAGTTCAGTTCAGTTCTGTTGACCTTATTTAAGGCCAAATTTAGTTATTAGTCACAATTGCTTTGTTCTTTTTTTGGATTTTTTTGGGTAAATGAAAACCCATCCTTTGAAACCAAAAAAACCTGTATCATGTGCTTTACTGTCTACTCTCCAACAAAAAGTTATTTAACAATTTTTTGTTATTTAACAGTCATTCCAAGGCATCTTCCTGCAAATATACACTATGTAACACAATGTAAAATAAGGCTATAACTAAATAATGTTTTCATTTTGAATTAATAAGTGAATTTTCTCTTTATTTTTGCAGTATTACATTTTGTTTCATATGTTATATTGTCTTATTATCCTATTGATTGAATGTGAGAATACTATAAAAAAGGCCTTTATACGTATTTTCCAACCCACAGTCCAAAATCCATAGAAGTTAAATTCACAATGATATAAAACAGAAAAAAGGCAGCAAATCCTGTCTTTTGGGAGTGTTTTGATTGATAAAGGACTTAAATAATCATAATAAAAAATGTTTGATTGATTTTCTTTTAAATGGCTACCTGATTAATTATTTGAGCAAATGTGCAAAAAAATATAGTATACTGATACATGATGACTCATACAGTACATGATGCTGAAGCAATAATGATGCATATCTGTATTGGACAGGGCTGTATTTTCTTCCCCTGTGACATGCTGCTTTTACAGCTGCCAAATGTATCACAAACACAATGAGAGTAATGATTCTCTGTGGTAAACCAATCAATCCCCGCTGTAAAGTTATGAGAGAGAGATTCATCTTTAGGAAAGGAGGCTGGTGCGACTGAAATTTATGAGCAGGGAGTCACAGTCAAACCGCTGAGTCTCAGTGGGAATGAAAGAGTTGATTCAGCTCCCGGTCATTTGACTCCCTGTGGGGATAGGCATGGCTGCAACACAGGAAGACTGAAGCTTAATCATCATGTTTGATTTTATTGGTGGTAGAAAACAGGCCTCTGTTATTTCCTGCTTTGTGTTACTGTATTTGTGCCCATATGATGTTTACCTTTACTGAAAAATACTGGGTTTTATTTGCATATTAATTTCCTTTTAAAAATGTAATAAAGCCATTATTATTATAAACAATATCATTCCCAAAATTCATAAGGAAAATACAATGCATTTCCATTAAACTTCAATGTTTACAATTATGTCTTGTTGGCCAGACTGAAATATCTCAACAACTATTAGCTGGATTTGAACAATGTTTTCATTCATGTTCCCCAGACCATGTACCCTAATGACTTGGTGGCCTGACTTTTCTTCTGTCACCACCATTAGTTTCACATCTGTGGTTTGGAGTGAAATGTCTCGACAAATATTACAGAGGGTCATCAACTTAAAGGGGCATATAAAGCTTTTTGTACCGTTTGTGGTTTTTCTGGTATTTATACAATGTCATGGTGTCAGATATCACTGCTAAACTAAGTTACAACATTTTTTTGAACTTGTGTAAAAATGCTACCTGCAAGTCAAAAGCCAGGGAACAACCAGCCTAAAAAACTGCATTTGCAACCCATTTCCATTTCTACCTTGTCAACGAGCATGCCCATAAACGTTAACGTTGTTTATGTCCATAGTTCAGATAGGATCTCGGATCAAACATGTATGGATGTATTTGAGAAGTTAATATTTTGAGTAAAGAAAAAGAGGTGAAGTCCTCCTACTACTGTCAGTAGATGGGGCAGCTTCCAGAAGCTAACCAATCAGAACAGAGACAGGAGCTAAAACGGCCAGTTTCAGACGAAACTGAGGGGTATATCGGTGAGTATAAGATAAATACTTTTTCTTTTTGTTTTGATTTGGAGGTTGTTGTTTTTTAACTGTAAATAATACACAGATATACCAGTATAACCCCAGATTAAAAATGCAGACCTGGAAATGTGCATAAACGGTCTCCTTTAACTGTATATCTTGCATCTTCATGGCATTTGGTCAAATTTTTAACAGTACTTATGTTTGTAAGTAAATTCCTGTAAAACTATAATGACATTCCCATCCCATGCCAATCAGCAAATGTTAGCACATTAACAAGCTGAACTAATATGGTGAACATGATAAACATTAAACTTGCTGAACATCAGCATCTTAGCTTTATCACTGTGAGCATGTTAGCATGCAGACTTCAGCATTTAGTTCAAAGCTTTCATGCTGTGTCTGAGCACAACCTCACAAAGCCTCACGGCTCATGTCTGTGGACTCTTAGCCTTGTTAACACTGCTAAGCACATTCCCCAAGACAGTTTCCCCCCTGAGTTACAATTTATCTGTGTGTTCACTGAATGTTATAGGCTACAGATAACTGTTGATTAGAGACTTCAGCTTCAAACACCCAAGAACTAAAGATGTTGTGATTTCCAGTAAACCCAAACTAGGAGGTCATTACATCATATGATTGTGTGACTTTGTGTTTGGCACATTAGCACAACACCCTGGAAAGACCTCACTCAACATTACGTACATTGATTTTGTATTTTATGCTCCACTTTACAGTATAATTCAACACATGCCTCCTAGTAATATCATTACAAATTTGCGACAGCAAATTAGTTTAGTTTGAAATGTGATGCCACCTAAATGACGTTTTCTGTCCACACGATGAAGAAATATTACTTAAGGAGTCTGGCAAGTTGCAATGTTGACAAAATATGGCAACTGCACGCTGTTGCAATGTCAATTCTGAACATATCAAAAAAAGGTTTGGTGACTCTTAGCTGCTTAAGTATAATTATACTTTAAGTTACATTTAGGCAACTCAACACACTTGGTTAAGGTAAGGTAATGATTGTGGTATTGGATAAAAGTGACTTAACAGCAGGCTGAGAAGCACCAATTTACTGCCATCTTTGGTTGAAAGTCTGTTTCACCTCAAACAACATCCACTCACTGCAGGGTGCAGCCTAACCTCAACCACTGTATTTCTGTTGCCTGAACCTGACAACACGCGAGAATCAGCATGTTTTCAGTCTTCGTGTCAAGTAAGCGACAGTCAACCACTTCCATACAAGAACCTAACACTTCTCTTCCTGGAAGAAACTTTCCCACCAAACAAAATCCTGGCAGCACTTATGTTTCCTTAATAACATTAGTTTCCTGGTGTTTGTGTCAACCTTAGCTGCTCATCCTGCTCTTGCACAGTCACCATTGAAGACCTCATGGAATATTATTTACCTAAAGTCTTGTCTGTGAAACAAAACTAATACATCTACATATAAGATGAACGTTGTCTGACTTGTGTATCAACAAAGAAACAGGGCATAGGAATCATTTTCTCCACTTCCTGAGATGACATAACTGATAAATGTGTTTTCTCCCCCTTATCACATCTCTCATACTCTCTGCCAAGAATGCAAACAGAGATGCAGGGAGGAGAGTTGGAGAGGGTCAGACACTGAGAGATGAAATGAAAGATCAGGCTGTCATAAAGGATGGGAAAAAAGTGAAAGGAGAAAGAGAATGATTTAGTATTTGGTGGCCAGAGATGTTTCCAAAGCACAGATCGGCAGCATCTGGTTCAGCCCCCGAAATCACTTCCTCCCCTCCTCCTGCCGCTTCCTGCCCAAAGGGTATTTGTGTGTGTGTGTGTGTGTGTGTGTGTGTTGGTGTGTGTGTGTGTGTGTGTGTGTGTGTGTGTGTGTGTGTGTGTGTGTGTGTGTGTGTGTGTGTGTGTGTGTGTGTTTGTGTGTTTGTGTGTGAGAGAGAGAGACAGTTGTATGGAAAATTAGTCCAATAAGAAAAAAGACATAGAAACTACAGGAGCAGTGAGTTTGCTATTGGAAAACAGAGAATAAAATCCTTCTCTGTCCTCTGCCCCTTTTATGGTTGACAGTCACACTAGTACAGCAAAAATCGCACACAGCTGACAGGTTCAGAGTGTGTTTGTGCCCCTCTCTGTACTACAGTGTGCACAGGTCAACCTTTAACTGTCTGACGCATCTGAGAAGCAACCTTGTGACCCTCTCATCATGACAAATGCAGCATCTCAGACATGCACGCTGTGTGATTTAAAGAACAGATTCTCTTTGCTCTCTGATGGTATTTATTATATTGAAGCGAAAACATGTCGTAATGATGTAGGCACTGTGAACATACAGTATGACATTTTCAAAGGCGGATGTGTTAATTTAGAGGTTGTGAAGAGGCAAGTGTCTGTGAAAAAACAAACAAACCACAGGAAAGATAATGTATCTCGTTTCAAAAATATCTTATCAGTGCGTTTGCACATTTTTGCGCTTAAACATGAAAGTCTGTACTCTGCTCATTTTTGCTCACCATTTCCATGTGCATACAAGTTTTAGATTTAGACAGATTAGATTAAAATATTTTGTTTCTGTTCCTTGGAGACGTTATTTTCCATTAATTTCATCAAGTGTGTTTTAATTTTTTGCCAATGTTACATTATCATTGCATGGTTCATGATGGTTGGGGACTTGTGTGTGACGGATTTAAAATATAATCTTTGTAGCCGAAGCTTAAGATGGATTAATAGTTGTGTGTTAAGAGGTTAAGGTGAAGCTACACCTTATAGCTGACGTGCACCTCCCTGAAAATGTAACACAACGTCAGGGCTATGGCTGCTATGGAGAGACCACATGGGAACTGCAAGTACTATGATTGGTCAGCATCATAGTGGATGAAACAAAAACACAGTGACTGCATGGAAAAGTCTCATATTAGAAAGAAAGAGGAAAAAGAAAAAATGTAAACACTTCAGGGGAATATAATTAAAGATCCCCTCCAGACATGTAAAAGTATAAACAATTGCTTGCTTGGAATAATAATGTATCTGGTGGGGTCGTTCCACAAAAAAGCTTAATTACCTCATTAAAATCCTTAAATCTCTCTCCCTCATATAAAATCCAGAATAAATGAATATAAAAATGCTTCCAAAACAGTTGTGATGTCGCAAATCATGATCGTAGGTCTTAAACTTATTGAACACAGAGAAACTTTCCCCTTTCGGCAGATGGATGTGAAAACAGCTTTCCAGTGTCAAACTCTGAACATACATCATTCTGCACAGTGAAGCTCAAACATCCAACTGAGGGAACAAGAAGCGAAACACATTTTTGTGTGTAGGGGCACCTTAAAGTAAATACAGTAAATACATCCATCTAGAGTTGTGATGGTGCCATAAATCAAAACCTAGGCCATAGGTATCTATAGGTATTTCTCATTTTTAGTCCCTAGCAGCTAGCTGATGAATGCCCAAACTTTGCCTGTGCCTCCAGTTTGTAAAAAAGCTGTCTGGTATATGTGTTGTCTTTCAGCTCAAACAAAGATAAGCACTGATGACATCATTGGGGTTATTTTCTCCAACTTGTCAAAGCTCCTCCAGAGCCACAGAAGACATTACACAATTGCTTTTGCAAGCTGATGATACATAAACTGATCTTGAAATTTAAGAAATCCTCCTTTAAGTGCAGAGTGATTTAAAAAAGTCTGCACAGCATCACCTCATTACAATAACGTAACTGACAAAAATTAAACCAGAGTAGATGATAAAAACATTACATGACAGAACTAAAGCAAGTTTTCAGAGTCTGCTAATGGATTTTCATATTGTATGTAAATTAATCGAAACTAATGGATGCCTTAATCAGTGGAGAAACATAAAATGATTAGCTGTAATATTAAGCACACTTTATGGATAGTAAAGGAGCTAAAACATGCAAAAACCACTGCTACCAACTCTGCCTTCTCTCAAATCTCATAGTTTTTTAAGTGCTCTTCTAAAACATACACACATGCACACATGTTTACACGAGAGTGCACGGATGCATTAATCTTTTAGAGAGCTCCCCCTCCTCCCTCAACCCTTTCCTATGTAAGTGGCCTATGTGATCATTACAAATAACCTGATAACCCACATAACAATGTATGTTTATGCTTTGTCGCACACTTTGTCTCTGTAGCTCTCTCTACAGCCTCGGGTTAGGTTTTGTATTTGTTACAGTCAAGACTGGTAATGCGTTTATGTGTATGTGAATGTGTTGGCCCCAATGAATGTCAGGGCTTCTTGTCAGACAGCTCTGTCTGAACCTGCCCTCCGGCTATTGCACTGTAAAAATGAGGAATGTCCTCTGTCAGTGGAGGAGAGGAGAAGAGAGATTAATTAAGATAATTTTTTTTAAATGAGTGAGAAAAAAGGAGGCTGGGAGAGTGTCAACTATGCCCACATATTACTTTAGGGAACTATTAAGTGGGTAGATCAGATACATGTTGTGAGGAGAAAATGAAGAGCAAAGCGAAGTGAAGTAAGTATAAAGTGAGCATGAGGGAGGGAAAGAACGAGCGTGAAGCGAAGAAAGGTTTCTTTGATGTTTCTTGTCCCCTCAGGTGATTCTCCCTCCCATTCATTAGGGGCCGTTTTCCCCGGAACCTTCCTGTCGATGTGCCATCTGGAAGGCCCTTTAAAAAAAAAAGACACACTACACTCCTTACTTCACTAAAGGCGCCCCGCGTTAACATTCACTACACTACACCACACCCCTCCTCTCCTATCCTCTCCTCTCCCCTCCTCTCCCTTTCTCTCCCTTTCTCCTCGTTGGTCCCTCTTCCTCAAATTGCTCCATTTCTTCACAGTTAGGTTAGATTCTATCAGATGAAACTTTAATAGCACCCATGGGGAAAATGGGTCATTGCAGCAATGGCGAATGTAGATAGTCAGACAAATAGATAGATCTTAATTCATACATGATTCATGGATGTGTGTCACTGTACGTGTTTATAGATAGAGTTTGTCAAGAGTAGAGCCTGACTGCTGCAACAGTATTTGATACATTCGATTTTAAAGCTGCACTAATCAATATTTTTATATTAACAACGGGTCAAATGAGTTTGTGTAATGTGAAAGGGGTTGCTTGTAGTGATTAACTCACAGAAGAGAATTATCACCTGACTCTGCAGCCCTACAGAGCATTTTAGTGTCTTTCAGCTCATTGTTTCGGTTTCACACCCAGTGTCTTTAATGTTTTGGTTCACACTCATAGTGTCATTTTGGCTGCAGCAGACAGCTGTTTTCAGCAACAAAAGCTCTGATACTCCTACTATATGTTATCTGTCAAGCACTAGTAATAGCAATCAGACAAAAAAGCAAAAAGGAGACTGAGTATTGGACTTATATGCATTATATGGCCAAAGACATCACTCCAAATTAATGTTCATGTTGCTTCATGCCTGCTGGTTGTGTAAATAAGCAACTGCTTGCCAACATATTCAGCATATGTCGCCTTTACAAAGTAATAATATGTCAATTCTCTGTTTACAGATTGTTGTTCTGCCCCAAAGTATATTTATATTCTAGGGCTCTACTGGAATGTGTCTGCATGATTTACAGTGATAAAAAAACTAATACCCTCCTTATTGATCAAATACTGGCCCCTTATGCAACCCCTCAGTTCAGCTCGGTTCAGTCTGTAACAGGCAGTTGTAGCTGCTGTGAACCCACTCTGTTCTGATTGGTCAGCTACAGATACAACTTCCAGCTCAAGAGGCTAAGTAAATAAATAGTAGTTGCAGGACTTCACTACTTTTTTTCGTTCTTTACTCAAAATAGAGACTTCTTATACAAGTTCAAGCCTGAATCCAATCCGAAACACAAAGTACCTGTGATTTCAACTAAAGCTACCAACTGTCATATGACATATGTAGAATAATCTGATGCCATGTATCTCACAGGAAGTAGATATAACATTTCAAACAAAGTGTTCAGTGCAGGCTGAAGACCTGGCTTTTGACTTGCAGGGAGCATTTTTACTTAAGTTCACGTGAAGTTTTGATCTTTGACCATTTTAAACAAAGAGATCTGCCATCGTAACACTATTAAAATAACAGAAAACATACAAAGCATGAAATGTCCCCGTTAAGAGATTTATATATATATATATATATATATATATATATATATATATATACATATATACAGGTATATATATATATATATATATATATATATATATATATATATATATATATATATATATATATATATATATATATATATATATATATATATATAAATACAGGTAACATATATATATACAGGTAACATTTATATATATATGTATATATATATATATATATACACATATATATATACATATATATATATAAATGTTACCTGTTCTCCCAAATATCAAGATAGGTATATGGTATTGGCATCAAAAATTCAGTATCCAGTATTGGTGTATACATTTGATACATCATATTTTAACTCATCTGAATTTATGTCGGCCTATAAGTAACAAGAAATTGTACTACAGAAATTCAGTAATTTAGAAACAATGCAGTTACATAGTTTGTTTATCAGACAGTTACGTTAATGCCCTGTTCATCACATATCTTGGTCGCAGTTCTTTTTTTGTAAGCACTTTTTAGGCATTTTATACCTTTACTAGTGAACTGACAGCAGAGGGATGACAGAAAATGAAAGGGGGAAAAACAAGCTGTAGTCACCTGCTGTACTTGAACTTTGGATGAAGCGGTTTATGGTTGGCGCCTTAAATCCCTTAAATCCAAATTTTAAAGATAATTATTTAAATACTTATGTGCTTAACGGACAATAAATCATTATTAGATTTACATTGTTGAATTCTCATCAAACGTGGAGATTTGCTTTGTTAGCATGCTTTGTCACCCGTCATAATCGAGTTACTTTGATTTCTATCCAAAGGTAACAGCGAGGAAAGACAAATATGTAGAAGTCCATTAGTGGTATACATAAAAAGATTAATCTCTTCCGCAAACCGGTGATACAATAACAACCACCACCCGATGCTACAATGTGCTATACACAGCATGTCTGTGCAGAGCAGGGAAATTAGTAGGAATGCAGTTCAATTCATATAGTAAACAACGCAAACCAAGACACAGCTCTGATAGGGTACAGCTCATTTCTGCGTAATTATGGTGCAGTATCGTTAATCTTAGTGTGTACAGGAAGGCACTCCCTTGTCACATGCTTCACAGTTGTTTACAGTGATTTTACAAATGGGAACTTGGGAATAGATGATAATAGAGCGATGACAAGAGAGCCAACAAATTGAGGTTGACACTGGTTTAACGAATCCACACATCACAAATGTTCACCATCATTAAAACATATCACCATCTTCCCAGTTCTTGCCACTTGTGTAATTGAAGCCTGGTACGGAAATGTTTAGCAAGTGACTTGTGAAATACGTTAGACAAGGTTCAGTTCAATCAAGGCCAGAGCTCATTACTTCCCTCTTCTCCCTGGACAGTAAACTGCCACACTCAGTGGTTGCATTTCTCAACTGCAGCTAGTTTGCATGCAAAGGTACAAAGCTTTTAGCAGTTAAAACAAGGTCTTTGTGTTGTGTTTGGCAATACCTGTAACAGAACCGGTTCCAACTTCATGCTGTTGATATTTCTAACTGGAACTGACAGCGGAGCTCTTAAAACAATATACCCTTCAGCGCTATTCAGAAGTTCTCAATATAATGGACTTTTATAATCCTGCATCAACTAAATGAGGAAGGGCAACTGCGATATCATGAGAGGTAATTTGTCAATACGCTGCAGGGATGTTACATGATTGCCGTTAAAATGTCACCGGCTGGATTCTGTTATCTAATCTGTGAAACATGAGACACACACACACACACACACACACACACACACACACACACACACACACACACACACACACACACACACACACACACACACACACACACTATCCCAGACATGCACATGTAGGACACACAGATGTACTGGGCATCTCAAATGGGGCAAATTTTATCTTCGAGGCACAGGGAGCACATATATGTCATCATGTATCACATCATTTCTTTTTCTCCAGTAATTCACTCATATACAGTACAGTATATTAATATACCCTGAGCATATACAGTATTTTTCTCTCCAAACTCAGCTTCTCTCTCTCATCTATGCCTGCTTGCTAAACAACCTCAAATCCCACATAATCTCCAGTTTCATTCTTCCAATATTAGGAAAAACAACTCTGCCAGCGTGCACACCAAATATTTCAGGGTGCTAGGTGCCTGTTAGTGAGTGCACTAAGCAGGATTAGAAGCATTTTGCTGATAAAACCTCCAGCTCGCTCAGTATGTTGTATGTATGTGTGTGTGTGTGTGTGTGTGTGTGTGTGTGTGTGAGTGATGCAGAGGAACACTGTGTTAAACAAGCCTGCTGCACTTTGGCTGAGTGCATGTAATTTTATTATCTGGGTCTACCCATCACAAATTATTGTGGGCGTTTTGGGTTTTTTTTATTTTTATTTTTTTATTCTTCCATGTGATTTTGCTTTCAAATGGCAAAAAAACATGATTTACAGGAATTAAAGCTGGTAGCAGGTCTTTGATGATATTTGCTAATTAATTAGACTGTTTTATTTATATTAAGTAAGTCAGAAAAGAAAGTGAGCATCCATTCAATGGATGAATAAAACCTCCTCAGTACAGCTCTCATTAAAAAGCAGACACACATTTTGACTAAATAAAAGAGTGCTGAGGGAACAATAGCCTACATGACTGGATTTAATTATAGTTGTTTTTGCATATTTCCACGCAAAAAGTTAAAACATGAAGAAAGAAAAGATCACTTAAACTCACAAACTGAAGAATTCATAATAGTAATAAGTCTATATACACGGATGTTCGCGCTACATCTAGGCTTATACGGTGTTATTTTTCTCTCTCACCCGGCCAACTTACCTCTTATTCCCGCAGTCTTCAGTTGGTTCAGCCTGACTGGAGGTTTTGTTTGCTCTCGGTGCAGCGGTGCCGTCCTGCAGCCCTCCGTCGGTCTACAGCCGACACTTGAGGCGTGCAGGAGCGGCTGTGAGTGTTTGTATCGCCGTGGTTAGTCAAGCCAACCTGGGAGAGGCAGTAAAACACCGGAACCTGACGGCTGCAGCCTTCAAAATATAACGAATACATTGGATCAGAGTCACAATCAGCTTTAATATGCATATGAGGAATTACACTCGGGTTTTTAGGGGTTTTAAATGCAAAGTTAAATAAACATATGACTATTATGCACAATCAAGTGTGTTGAAAATTAGATAAATATAGAACAACAAATGGATAATGCATACTGAACGTATACACAGGTTAAAGGGTTTCAGTAAACTGTAAGATACAAGTAGTGCAAATGACTGCTGAATTAAATATTGAATTCAAGTTATATACACATTACGAGCACAGTAGGTGGGTATGTACAATATGCATGTGTATACTGTGTCAAGCCGGACAATATAAGGGGCAGACGATATTATTTCTGAATATTGGCCTATGTATATTTTGTCATTATTTGATCCATGAATTTTTAAAAATATATTTATAGTTATTTATAGTATGTAATTATACTTACTCATAATTATTAAATTTCCAGTAAAAACTAGAAAAACTCATTTTATAGTATATATATATACATACATACATACATACATACATACATACATACATACATACATACATACATACATACATACATACATACATACATACATACATACATACATACATACATACATACATACACATATCCAATAGACTAATTTGGGATTTGGTATTGTACCGCAGCATAAAAGGTGGTCCTGTTTTACAGCTTGTACATCATGATGTGTCGTTATTTGTAGCACACTTTTAAACATGTCATCAGTTCAAAATTGTGCTTATAAGCAATTTTCCTTACACATATTAAAAGTCAGGAAGTATCAAGATGACACAACAATGCTATTTATGATTTTTGAGTTGTTGAAGGACCTATATTAGAATAAAATGCTCTCCACACAAAAAACAGGCTAAAGTATGTGTCTATTATCCTAAAATACCAGAACTGTTCAATGTGATGTGATCATATTCACAATAAATGTTAGTCTTGATATGAAGTGGGAAGAAACATTTATTTATCACTAGGTGTCTAATACTGAAGGTTTTCCAAGGAAGTTTTGTCCATTAAATGTGCTGAGCTTGATACCAGCACTCCTCTCCATGCAGGGTCCACCGGTCCACCCACCTCCCCGCCTCCCTCCTTCCTTGCTCCCACATAAAGACAGCCTTGTTGTTTGATTCAAGACACCGTTACAGCAGGAGGAAACACTACTGCCTTTCATTATAAAGCCAACAACAAGTCCAACTGATTCCAAATGTGAAGTCCACATAAAGATCCAGCTCAATCTAAACTGACCTGAGAAGTTATGCGGACTGGGGTCACAAGCAGACAGCAGACAAGAAGCAGAAGCAGAAATGAGAGGAGTTAAAGTGAGCATGTAGTCTCTCTTATATGGATACAACAAGTGTATGTTTCCATTGTCCTGAAGGGGATCCTTCAATGTCCAGTATGAACAAGAGGAATGATTACAGCGAGGAAAACCTCCTCCACTTTTCATATGGACATGTGACTGTTGTTTTAATACACACTTGAAAATTGAAAACCTGTCCTTTATCCAGATAAAGACTAGATAATTATGAACAGTAAATGTTCAAATGGTTCTCAAAGTGGGCTCAAGGGGCTCCCCAGCAAAAGGGAGAATAGTTTATTTTCACTATAATTCCATCCATAAGTAACACAATGACTGAGTGAATAACTGTTTTGGTCACGGGTAAAAAGCAAAGATCTTATCAGATAGGCATCTGTTTTCTAAATTGAGTCAGTTTAGGGGTCCTTGCCTTAACAGAGACTACTGCAATTATTCCATTTTAATCAAATTATATCTACAGTATATCATTTGTTAATACTTTATAATAGGACACCATGTGTAAAGATTGTAACTGATTGTTTTAATGATCATAAATAAATAATTTAGTGTAATGTTTTGTAAATCAGTTACAAACCATTTACATGAGAACATTTTGGGGATTAAAGATAGTTAAAATCTACTATCCAGAGGCCCCAAAAGCCCCAGGATCACTCCATACCAATAATCTAATTTGATTGGTCGCACATTTGTTAGAAATTTGCAGCACTTGAAGTGCAATATTAACTATCCGATCCCTCTTGTGGACATGGCCTTTAAGAAGGACTCTGTGTTAAAAGTTTTAAAATGTCAGAAAATAGTGAAAAATACCGACCTTACTTGTTTTTTCTGACCAAAAGTAAAAACCCAATGATATCATAGAAAAATGGGAACACTTACCCACTGCTTAAAACAATAACTAAAACAATGAATCAGTTACCAAACATCTTGTCTTGTCATTTAATTTCCTGTCAATTAAATCAACTAATCATTTAAGCTCCAGAGTACTACCATGTATAGCAGAGGCCAGCAGGGGCCAAACAACACACTTTTGCCCCCAAGGGCCCCATAGGAAATGGTCATGCATAAATGTCAGTATTCATTAATAAATCATCATCGGTTTGGCTCACTTTCCAATAAGCCATCAGGTCTGCAGTTGTAAATGTTTGTTCATGAGTGGAATTTGGTCCCTGCAGCACTTTTCCAGACAGTAAGTGGTCAAACAGTCCGCTGGAGGAGTCTTCGTGGAGGAGAATAAACACCAACCAGAGAGATTTTTAACAACCTGGCAACCCAAAAGTTGTTCTTGTTAATGGCCTATAACTGAGCTAAAAACCATTAGTAAATGAATAATTTAAGTTACAACTTATAAACTCTTTATATAGGATGACTTATGAGAAAGATGTAGCTATAATTGTCATACATTGCAGGTTGTAAATCCTGTACATACTAATACATACATAATAATGTACTGTATGTAAAGTGACTTCAATCCTGTTTACATTTTACAAAAATGCGTCTTACTTGTATATAAACATTAAATGTTGCTGTCCATTTGTTGTTACTATATGTATCTTTTTTTCCACCCCTTTTGCAAATATATACATAATAAATATACATATATACACAGGTGGTAGGTTTACTCATCTTTGTTTGTATGTATGTATCTTTCTGAACATAAACACACTGAAAGCCACTGTTTTTCCGACAAACTTTGCTGACTTTGCTGAGATATCCCATATCATGCTGATAGGTACATGTCTTAAACTCATATTTAAGGTGAGCTCAGAGAAACTTTCCCCCCCTCAGCAGATGAAAACAGGATTCAAGAGTCAGATTCAAACATCCAGATGAAATAACAAAAAGCAAAACTAATTTTTGAGTGAATGGGGACTTTAAAATGGCCTGTAGGATGAGAAACCGCCTCATCATTGTGAGGGAAATTGCTTTTAATGAATAATTTGCTGTTCATTTTTGTATGCAGGTGAATTTGTGTGGTCACGAACCTTTAGATGAACTGTCAATCAAATTTCTTTGCTGGTGATATTAAATGTCACAACATTCATACTGTGTAGAACATGTGAGGGATGGTGGGTGAATAGAATAGTATAGAATTTATACATCATACTATTATATATGACTACATAGTGACCCCACATGGAAGATTATGAAACTGCAACTCCCTAAATTCTGTAAAGAAGCACATCAGAGGAACAATGACGCAAACTAAATCAATAAAGTTCCTTGTGGATGTCAGAATACTCACTTTGAAGTGCAGTAGATGTCAGTAGGTTTGTTGTGTTTTTTTCTAAAATACCAATTTGAGTTTGCACTCCACTTCCTTCCCGCTCTCTCTTTTACCTCGTGGAGTTGCATCATTTTACTCTGTGACAGACTGCGAGATCTAGGAAAGTTCCGAAAATCCTCTGAGACATGATTTTAGGAGAAGCGCCAACCCCGCCTGACTTTACACCTGAGCGAAGCCTCAGGGCATTACCTGGTGTTGCAGAAGCTACACTTTAAAGACTTTAAAGCATTTAATATTGCAAACCAGACAGACCTGAAGAGATTGGACTGTGCAGACTCATCATAAAGTCATGACACCTGTTTGGTTCATCATGTACAAAAGGGTAAAAGCAGTGTCAGCACGCACAGGGGAGAGAAGCAATTAGGTCCAAAGTGAATGTGCTAGCATACTGGAAACAATGTCCTGCGGGCTTTCAGCATCTTAACGAGGCAAAAGGGAATCTGTTTGTTTGTGTAAACGCTCCATAATACTGAAACTGCACACAGACATGTAAGATACAACAATCAGTGACAACAAAATCACAGAATATAGATTTTTTTTTAATAACAACCACTCTTAACAACTCATAAAAAACAAAATATAAAAATATACAGGCAGCTCAGAGTAGAACTACAAACCAAATATTTGGAAATAAAGGCAAGCTCTCTGCAAAGAATATCTGCTTAATATAAAAAAACAAAACAAATTAATTTAAGTGAGAAACTACTGCAGCTGGCTTGGATTATTTTCACATGTGAACCGCAGTGGACACACCTGAGGTTCGTCTTAAATGCATAGGATGTTGGTTAGGAGTCAGCAACAAAAGCAGCGGTTCCCAACCTTGTGAGAAGCTGAACTAAAGTTACTTTTCCTCCTCAGATTGTTTCATTTGAAGGGTTTTAGGAGTGCTAATGAGGTAAAGTAGAGAAAAAGCAGAATAAATAAACATAATTTAGTGTAACAGAAATATAATTTGGTCATTAATATCCCTTTAAATCATCTTACTGAACTAAAGTGAACGTGGAAAGGTTTTACTTTGGTTTTGTTCAGCTCTCGTCTTCTTTTCTCTCCATTTTTTTAACCCTTAAAGTTCTGAAAGATCTCTGCAGCTTCCAGCCAGGTCCTGAAGCAGGCCAGGCCTCGGTCTCGGATTTGTTTCCTGCCCTTGTCTGTGATCATGTCACCGTTCTCTTTCACTATCACCAGTTTGGGCACCGCTGTGATCTTGTAGCGCTGCTTCAACTCGCTGCCAGACAGATGAAAGAAAAATGATAAAGACAAGACATTAATATAGCTTATAATATACAACTATCATTATACTGATCTAGCTATTAATTTATTGAACCACGCAGCATCATTTTTATACTTTCAATAAAAGTGGTGGCAGTGGTGGATTATAACAAGCTACATTTATGCAAATATAGTGCTTCAACACCAATTTTCTTCAGTATTTCCATTTTAAGCTTCTTTTATACTTCATTTTCACTTCAGAGGCAAATGTTCTCTTCAATACATTAACATAACAATTATAGCTACAAGTTGTAATCTGTGACAGTTTGTAGAACACGATATTAGTCAATTAATCGAGAAAATAATCAGCAGACTGATTGATAATTGCCGTTGGCAGGGGGCAATGTTGGTGTTATATGGAGTACTTTGCTTAAAGTACATTTAACAGGTAATAAGTCTGTACTTACAGTAAACTTTTACTGACTTTTATTGTATTGATACTTTTACTTAAAAAGATGCAATCAACAACATTCAGCCCCACTAGGTGTCAGCAAACTATTTTACTTTGTTAAGATATACTGAAGTAACAGCGTCCTTAGCAGAGAATGAAGTCACACTTCCTCTGTGCATGTGTGTGTTGTTATCCAAGCTTTTCTCTTCTTAGTTTTGGAAGCTGGTCCGGCACACACTCATGTTAGTGCATGTGAGTCCCTCCCTGTCCTCCCTGTGTCCATCTTCAATGTGGCAGCTGGGTCCCAAACTTTATCATATTACAGCTAAACAGTACACTAAAATATGTTTCGGAAAACATTTGAGGCCAGAAAGAGGCAATGCAGCAACAGATTATTCATCACACAAAAAAGAAGAAAATCAAAACATAAGATTAAACCCAACTTGGGATGTAAATAGAGCTGCAACTATTTTGATAATCAAGTTATTATTTTTAGTCCTTTTTCAAACAGAAATGCCAAATATTCTCAAATTTGCTGTTTTTGCTTGTCTCATAACACAGTAATTTAAATATTGTAACATTTTAGGCACCTAGCTTTTTTTGGATAATGTTTACAATAACTTTTACCCTCAGCATTTAATGACCAAAATAAATTAATTTTACCATCAAAGAAGACTAAAGAAACCAGAAAAATACGTTTAAGCAGCTGGAACAAGAGTATTATACAATTTTATTTAAAAATGACTCAAAACAATGAATTGATTATCGAATTAGTTGGTGATTCATTTTTGAATAATGGACCAACTGATTAATCGACTAATTGTTGCAGCTCTGATTGGCAGATTAATTTAATTAGCTGCATCGCTGAACATTCAAGAACAAAAACTATGAGACTGAAATCAAACAAAACAGATTATAAATAGAAAAATAACACAAACAAGGTGCATTAAACATAAAAATGGACCACTTCACTCTTAAAGTCTGTTTGGCTCGGCTGTAGGAGGAAGTTTCTCTGCTCTGTATTTAAACCTAACCTAATTCCTAAGAGGGTGACCCTCATAAGCATTTTACATAAGCAGGAGCCTAATGAGCTCTGTAGACAATTGTGTTAAAGCCCAATTTAGTACAGCTGACTTTGTTTTGACATTATATGTGGAGCTAAAAATGTTAGTGTAAGACATTTAAGACCTATGGTAAATATCCCTGCGCTTTTAAAAGTTAAATAACTAGTTTTCCATTGACTTTTCTTTATGATTTGATACTTACTTTTTGTATTCATCCGTCCAGGGCAGAGCCAGCCAGTCTCCGTGCATATCATGATAATACTCAACCATGTCCTCAGTAGACTTGTCAGAGGAGACAAAAACTATCTCAAACTGAGCTGGAGGCTCACTCTCCTCCACCAGCTCCGTGTAGAAATCACACAGGATGGGTGTGAAGTCTCGACAAGGCGGACACCATCCTGCAGAAAAGTAGATCCCCACCACTTTGTTCCTCAATGCCTCTTCGGGGTCGACAAAATCCCCGTCTTTATTCAGGAGAGTCCGCCCGGAAAACACCTCTACCATGTCTGCTACAACTCTCTAACACACTTTAGTTTAATTTAAGGGAGGTTTAACAGCTCAAAGTGTCGTTTTAGCTCATCTTTCCTTACGTTAGCTACTTTAGTCTCCTCTGCGATGCTCAGAAGTGTTGTTTCCCCCTGAAGAAGCAGGCTGACTTCCCTGTAATGTTTTACCTTTCTGTAAAAGCTACTTACTAACAGCCAATCTCGGTAATCACCTGCGGACCAATGAGGACACGAGGAGACAGTGTTGTAGTTCATTAGCCACGTGGGTGTCAGGGGGGCAAAGGTGCATTCAAACACTGCTTTGTAAGCTAGTAATTTCCAGTTCAGCAGCAGCAGCGACAGCAACAGCAGCGCGACGTCTCACAACACTTTCAGGCAAGTGCAGACCCAAGGCTGGCGCATGCGCAGAGGAGGGAGAGCGGCATTTATTAAAGTGCAATTGAGATATTTTTTATTTGTTGGTTTTCTTTTTTATTTATTTATTGCACATAAAGAAAAAAAATGCATAATACAGAAAAGTAATACATTAAGATTATAATTTTAGATTAAGAAAAGAAAACATGAATTACCAAAAACAGAAATGTGGAGTTAAGTGGTGGTGACTAAAAAGGGAGCCCTGGTACCTTTGTTAAAAACTGAATCACCAGCATTTGTGGGCAATTAATTGTGTACTGTGTAGGCTATACATCTTCCTCCCATTACAAGCTTTGAGTGGTATGGCAGCCTTGTTCCACCTTCTGACAGTTAACCTTTAATAACCTTTTCTTCATCTTCATCTATCTTTTTTTATTATATTTACTCTAAATAATGACAAACAGAACTGAAAAACTACCCAGGAGAGATGGTACACAAAACAAAACCCACTTTTTTCCCCATCCACCCCTACCTGATGTAGATCTCTCACCTTGATGAATTCTGTGTGTTTCACATGGAAATTCAATGTTACACAGGCTACTAGAGGAGCTCCCTCTGCAGAGCTCAGCTTCCACTCATACCCAATGTCCATATCTTCTTATTGCCCCCAGGCCTCCATGTGGCTCATCATACATAGAAATAAAATAAAATATACAACAAATAAGCTAAATAATAATAATATCAGAAGAAATACTACAGAAAAACAAACAAAAAAGTCTGCAGCTATAATACAAAAAATTCTAATACTATGTAATGTTCATACAAGATAAGTCACTTCATTTATCACCATTCATTTTAAATGACCCCATTTTATATATACAAAACACTCACCAAGCACTTTATCAAGAGCACTTGTGCAATCTGATGTGTTAGGGGTGAAGTGGATTGCACCAGTAGTGTTATCAGTGACCAAAGCGAGGAGAGCAACATGATTGTCAACCAAACAATACAATAATGAGGATATCCAGGGTCAAGGTTGCAAGTCATACACTATATGCTTATCTGTGCTCCCCACACGCTTAAAGGTGCAAGTGTGTATGATAGTGGTATTTAGCGGTGAGGCTGCAGATTACAAATTAAATACCCCCCACCCTTACCAATAGGGTTTTTGCATTGGCACTTTTGATTTGCGTGTCTATTACCAGTTTAAACACATCAAATTGTGTCCAGTTGTGCCCAAGATGGACCATCTAAAGAGCCAGGCCAAAGTGTGCCTGACCAGCCTCCAAGCAATTTATGGGTGACATCTCACTCCCCACTTCTCCCTGTCAAACAAACTGTTTTATGAGACTCAACTCAGAGAGGAATACATCTTTAAAAGTCTCTTGGTACCTTTGTAGCTTCTAACTGAATCTGAAAGTCTTAAGTTTAGTTTGTCGCTTGTGTCCCTGTTTGTGCTGTCAGTTATCTTCTTCATTTTACTGTTTCCTGATCAGGGATCTGAGCTGCTTTAAGTTACTGCTGATAACAAACACATTTCCTGTTGATGCTGCTGGGTTGACATTCAAAAAGAAGAAAATACTGAAGTGTAAAAGGTATTAAATAGCTGTTTTTGCAATAAAGTTCAAAGTGTGTACAGTAGTTTAAAGTTCATAAAGATGTATTTTTCTTCCCTGGTTAAAAAAAGGTTTCTTCCTATATCCTATTCACCAAGTATGTGTGTGAGGTGCCAAGTTATAAGTATCCAAGATTTTATTGTGCATTTCAAAGCAAGCATGCTGCTAAAATAGCTACAAATCCACATTATGTCCTTTGGCATGTTTGGGGACTAACATATCTCATTTCACATTAAGAAAACAGGACTAAAATAATCTTTAAAATGTGTCTATCAAGCACATGTGGAGGTCAGCGTGCTTCTCTCTTTCCTTGCTTTTTTAGTGGAGTGGACTGAGGTCATTTGGAAAGAAACCCGGCCACCCTGTCTTGGCGAGCAGTTGCTGCCTATTAGTGGAGTCAGCAGCTGCGTTGAAAGACTTAAGGGACTCTTTTTTACCAGGACTTCTTATTTCCCAAAACAATTTTCACCAAGATGACCTCTAATTCCAATTTATCCAACATGCGGCGGCTGGTAGAACAACTGAAGCTCGAGGCCAGTGTGGAGAGAATCAAGGTAAAAGGAAAACATAAAACAGAGGGTGGAATATGCTGAAGTCTTTGAAGAACGTGAGAGTTTGAAGTTGCATGCTTGATTTGAGAGTCAGTTTGATATGTTTAAGAGCTGTCACCCATGAAAAACATTACAGTATCACTTAATCTTTTTATTTTAAACAGTATATTAGCCTCATCGTACTTGGCACCGTCATACTCTCTCATAAAATCTCATTTGTTTTATTCTACTGCTTTGATCACATTATTCCACACATTATACCTGTGCTGTAGCATATTATTTATGTATCAAGGGTCAAATAATCATTCCAAAGTACAGCACTTAAAACGGTTGTATGCTTTCCCCATGGACTTTGATATATGCCAGATTAAGATGTTTGTAGAGCACAATACATACTTCACCAGACGTTTTATACACATCACAGATAATCTAAATATTTGCAGTCAGTGACGGTGCTTCAGCAAACTTAGAACGTCTTTTTTGTTTTTAGATGTTGCCCTTTTCCTTTTTCAGACTATTACTATCTTGATGGTTTTGTCTGTAATGTAATGTGATGTTGTGTTGTCATGTTTTAACTGTTTGTTTATTTATTAGGATGTGGTTACTAGTGTTTCTTGCGGTCCACACCCTCAAAATACATCATAGAAGCAGGATGTGTGTAAGAGTTTCTTATTAAACAATGATCAAAGGGGATGTCAACATAAATATCGTCATACTGGACCCAATAGACTGATCCAAGTTAATCCAAGTTGCTGGTCGAGCTAAGATGTATTCTTATGTATTTCTTGAAGGTGGAGATGATGACTAATCCTCTATATGCATTGATTGTCTGCATAACATTCTTTTGTCTGTTTTGCGTAGTTTTATTGTAATTTCTGTCATGCCAAGCATCTGGCACATTCTACATGGGATTACAAGACACCACAATTTTACAAAACATTCAGCTTTTCCAGTAATAGCATGTTGGAAGAAAATGAAAAGAAAAGACAAATTAATTGCTCATGAAATACAACCATGTAATATCTACAGCTTATCCCAATATAGGGCTTCTTTTTTCTCTTCTCCCAGGCTTTCTCCAAATAGCTGCTTCATTTACATGTTTCATATGTGAACATGTCATATATCGTTTACATTGTACTGTACATTTCCTGCACTGCATGTTGGTCTTACCACTTTTTATCCTCTGTTCAGCAGCTCCATGTTTCATCTACTCTGTCCTGCTCTAATTCAATATCTGGCCAAGATAAAACAATGATCAAAGCGCATTGTCACTGTAAAAGAGAAAATATATATGTATATACAGCATGAATGTATATGTATGTGTTTGTTCCCCCAGGTGTCCCAGGCTGCTGCAGAGCTCCAGCAGTACTGTCTGCAGAATGCAGGCAAGGACGCCCTGCTGGTCGGAGTCCCCACAGGCAGCAACCCTTTCAGAGAACCGCGCTCCTGTGCTGTTGTGTGAAGCCAAAGAAGGTGAGAGTCCACAAAGTTAGTAACTTCTGCATTATTTGTAAGTAAAACTTCCTATGGATGTGTTTCGGGAGAAGAATTTCAAATGGGGAATAAAAACATCTGAACTTTTTTCTTGTTGCAGAGGAAGAGGGAACGGACACAAGTGGCACTATGGCATCTCACTCACTGAAGAATTCTGCTTCGTTTTTAGTCATTTTTTATAAACTATTTTACTAGATTTTACTTTGTTTTTTAAAGAAATACATAAAAAGTAAGACTTGAAAAATATGTGTTGTCATTAAATCTGTTTCTACATTACTGTACAGCCATACACATTTTTATATTTTGACTAAGGTTTTTAAAAAAAAAAAAAAAACACATTAAAGGGCATTATATGAACCTACTTCATCTTAGACTTTATTTAAATACCTTTTGAAAGCTGATACTTTATAAGAGTGATCTTTGTGTTATAGTGTACAGTTTCAGAGTCATATAGGGATTATCTATGGATTATACAAAGCGGATGTTTATAGCCTCGCTCTAAATTACCCTTTGGAATCTCACAGCGTCCAAGCTTCCTGATGTTCAGTCTAAGTTAGGAGTGTGGCCACAGAGAGGAAACTGAGTCTTCCTGTTCAAAACTGCAAAGACGCTCAGCAGAGTTTTACATTTCACTCAGTCTTTGAGCTTTTTAAAGCTCTTTAAATGTATTTACAAGTTAAAGACTATGCTAGATTAGGAATAAAATACGAATCACCATGATGTAGGGACTGGATTTTATTAATCATGTTTTCCATTTTATTTAAGTCTGTTTAGTCACAAAAATCTGTATCTGTCCAATTTATTTATTGGTATATATTGTGTAAAATAGAAGTTAAAATATAAATATTTGAAAGTGTAGATAGTTTTCTCATAAACAGTCCACATCAGCCTAACAGAGGTCTAGCCAGTCATGGGACAACTCTCTACTTTGTCATTTCCTTTTCCTCTCGGTACACTGTTCTTGGACGTGTCTCAATAGTCTTCCCATTATGATTCCTCCTCTCCTATAGCAGCCTTTGTTCAAAATACTACATGTGCCCCACTGTAGGGATCAGATGCTCCTTTATTTTGACACTCCTTGCTTGAGAATTGAGCTGAAATATTTTGATGTATTGTAAAACAGAACGGTGGGCTGAGAATGAACACTATCTACATTTAAAAAGACAGAAAGCAGAGCATAATGTGAAGCTGATTTACGTGAACATCACATATGAACCAGCATCATATCGTTCATTTGTAAGGTGGCTTTGTCAGAAAAGTCAGAGCAGAGTATGTAAACTACATGCTCAACCTAACACACACACAACTACACATTTATAAGAGGCCAGAGACTGACTAGCCTACTACTTTGGGTCTGTATGTGTGAACGCACCCATATCTTGCTGCTGTGATGTAGCAGTGTACTCCAGGGTGTGGCAGTACATCTTGACATCACTGTTGGGTGCGGCCACAGGTGCAACAGAGCAAACTGAATAGTCACTACTGACTTCGGTCGAAGATGACTTGAAACTTACTTTACAATCAACCACAATCTAACACCAGCTTGTTAATCACATTCTCTTATGAAGGAACACAATGAAGAAAGAACAAATAATGCACCTCAGCCGATTCAAACTCCATACATTAGTGGTGGATTAGTGGTTTGCGGTGTGCTGCGAGCTGGAGATTATAATTGGATTTGTTGAATGTCTCCTTCTGAACCTACTGAGTCTCTGACTGAGCCAAGACACAGATGTGTCTTTGTAGTAATGCTAGGCAGCTCACAAGGGGTTAACATGTGTAATTAGCTGTATGGATAGATAGAAATCTAGAAAGCTACATTTTTGTTCCAGTTCCTCTCTGATCAATTTTCTCTTTTGAAAGTGCTTGTTAAACAAATTCAAGCACAGCTTGATATTTTTGATACAGCATGCAAACACGGTTTCCCTTTTCATGTTCTTTTTTATCTTTCCCTTTAACATACGAAGAAGGGATTTTAATCATAGAAAATCATGTAGAATTATTCAAAGAAAATGCCTGAAAGATTCAGAGCGACACTGGTTCAGTTATAAATTATAACTTCAAATGCAACTGTTTTATGCTGTTCCAGTACACGGTATGTGACTGACCTGAAGATAAATTAAAAGTATCACACAACACGTTGGAGGCATATATTTAATTAAAGGGGAACTTACGCCATCTGCTGGTCATATTTAGAAGACAAAAAATATCAACGTTCATCTTTTTCAAGGCAGGATATCAACAGTAGCGTAGGAAGTATTCAGATTCTTTAATTGAATAGAAATATCAATACCATAATGTAAAAATGCTAATTTACTTGTGTATTTAAGTCAAAGTCCTGTATTGGCAACATTACTTAGGTAAATAAGGTATTATCTGCAAAAGTTAAAGTATCAAAAAGAATAAGTGTGATTCAATTATTCTGAATTCATTATAGAATTGTTTGATTAAGGTGGAAGTATTTTTAATTATGTATTGTATACTGTTGAGTAGTTTAATCTGTAACAATGTATACTATTTAATATAATCATGTGTTTTGGTAAAGCATGTAACCACAGCTGTCAGATAAATGTAGTAGAGCCAAAAGTACACTAGATGTATAAAGTGGCATGAAATGGAATTACTTAGTATTTGTTGTGGCCATTTGAACTTTCATATTAAAGAATAACTGTCTTAAAACAGCAATCAAGTGTCCACATGAACACTGAAAGAGGTTTTTCCTCGCTGTTATCATTTCTCTTGTTCATACTGGCTATTAAAACAGTGGTAATTACAGGATGCTGACATATGTTTGCACTTTCCAGTTTGTAGTTTCAACCTTATTTTACAGTTTCCTGATGGCTTTCAGCCATATTGGAGCCAAGTTACTGCTGATGAAAACATTTCTTTGGGTATATGAGGATGGATCCTCAGCTAATAAGCGATAGCTGACTTGCCTGATTAGCCCTTCAGTGAATTATAACTAATTGTTAACTCGCCAATATGTAACTATATTGTTATCAACAGAACTAACATACATACTAGCAGCCATTTTCTGCAGTGTGTGAAGAAGATGTGGATCGTAACACAAGTCAGTCAGTATAACGCTAGCTATACTGTTATTTATATATTATAATTACATTTTTAGCACACAGCTAATGTGGGTTCAGAAGTTGATGGAAATAAGATCAGTCAGAAGTACAGCAAGAGATGTAATAACAGTAAGTGGGATATCTATATCAAGTGGGTATCTGCCATATTTACAGTCTTTTAAGCATTATAGAAGGACTTTGGCACTAAAAAGACTAATATTGAAAGATATGTACTTGGTTTGACTAATGAAGCTTCATATTAACTTCAGATAAAATTTTAAATTCATTTTTGCACAGAAGTAGGCTTGTGGATTTTGTCCCCCATCACTTACATTGTAAGTGCACTAAAAAGGGATCTTCTAATGTGATTATAGTAAGAAAAAACACAAGTCAATGTTAATTTGTCTGTTTTAAGACAGACTGGAAAAATTGTAAACCCATCCTTTAAACATCTTTTTCAGTTGATGTATTTTGTCATCTGATTTTGTCAGTCCACCTTCATTTCTCTACTTTCTATTGGTCCTTCGGATTTACTGCAAAATTAAATCTAAGTATAGCTGTAGGGAGCAGCAGGGAGATGTCCCTGACCACCCACCATCCTGAGATGTTCTGCAAACTGCAGCCGGTACTCAGGCACATCAACCTGTCACCAAACTAAGCACATTCATCTTAAAATTCAGGACAACACAATGGAAAAATGAGTAGATTCATAAGTGCTTTTTTTTATCACACATGTTATTATTCATTGTCATCAATGAATGCTCCACCTGGCATTTCATTTTTAAGAAAGAGAAAGGTGCAGTTGTTCTTTGACAAGGAAATAACCTGAATAGCTTGAATCGAATGGTATTTTCCTTTAAAGGTGTGGGCGGGGAGCGGAGAGCAGAGTTGGGTTTCAGTGCCACCCCCTTTCTATTCTCACACACACTGTAGTGCACTCCAGTCGCACTCCATGGAGGCACTTTGGCCTGCGTGTGTGCTTTGGTTAGCCTCAAGCTTTCCCTGCTGACTATGAACTCAACTGCCATCAATGAGGGACCACAGTACGACTCACCACTGGGGAACTTCCACAGCTTGTCCACACCTTTTTCAAGAGGTCAATGACCTCCTAGGACACACTTTCATGTATCGGATGAGCACTTTTATCAAGTGAGGAAATGGCCAAGATGTACAGACTCTGTGTAGGAATAGTAACAGGTAAGATTTACAGTTTTTCACTTAAATCAGTGTCCACCTTCACTGCTGTGTGGTCGTAAAGTGATTTATTAGAGTTTAACAAACCATGACAGATACACATGAGTGATGGACATAATATTTTATGCTATAAACAATTTTCAAGTTTTTACATGTTTTCTTCTTTGGAGATATCATGCTCATATAAAAATGCCACTCTATGTATTCATTTGATACTGTTTTGACTGCTGGCACACTTTTCCACACCCATGTGCTTTATAAGCCATGCAGAGAAAGTAGGCTTAAGGACAGTGCTTTCCCATCTGTGCTGTAATTGTACAGTAGACCAAAGTGTTGGTTAATAATTGAATGAAGAGTCCATACACTAACAATATACACCCTGTGATTACTGATCATTGTCATAACAAGCTTCCCTCATATGGAGTGAAATATGACATTTGAATACCAAATGGAACTGCCTTTATATAAATGTACTGCTTCGAGACTGGCCAAGATAATTACTATGGTTTGTCTTGAGAGTAGTAAAAGTGTTTGTTATTGAGAGAGTGTGGCTCAAACAGAAGTGGGCGTGAACACTCTCCTCTTCCCTCCCTATAAGGCTGGCTGGCATCATGACGCAGAAACTATTCGACAATTCTTTCCCTGTCATGGTGCTCTCTAGAGCAGTTTCTCTGGGTGGGATGTGGCAAGAGATTAGCTTTTAGCATTGTACACGTGTATCTATTTGTTTGTTGTGTGTGTGTGTGTATGTGTGTGTTTGTGTGTGTGTGTGTGTGTGTGTGTGTGTGTGTTTAGTGTGATCAGCTTCTGTTTGTGTTTCTGGCTGCAGCTCTGGCCTTATGCAAATATTCCTTGGCAGAGTGGAATACCACCGAAGAGTCTGCCAATCGAACTGTGTCCCACTGTCATCGTCATGGAAACAGAGACAATTGCACAGGTAGTTATGGGACGAGGAGGCGAGGGGTGGTTCCTCTACGGTTGCTTTAAAGGATTTTAAGGTGACTTAATGGGAGAAGGCACAGATGTGGATGAACACATGCAAACATTCTCAACGGGCAATGAAAAATTAATTAGGTAAAAAGGTAGAGAGACAGAGAGAGGCAGTTGTGGAGGAGAGAAAAGTAGTAATTAAAGTACCTGTACTAATCAGTAGCCTGGACAAATTGTTAGCAGCTTATCTGGTTCTTTACAGGAGGGCTGGATTGACTAATTACAACAAACTGTGATTACAATCTTGCAATTAGTTTCTTTATAATTGTTTTTCTAAATACAAGTTTCTTTTATTACCACACAGTGAGGCTGATGACTCTCGGTAGAGCTGGAAAAACTGTGACAATACATCACATACAACACCAGCGCAAAGATAAACTACTTTGTCTTAATTTTCTTAAAGTAGCCAAATCAACCAGAGAAAACATTTTGTGAGTGCTTTAAAGGATCTGCTTCCTTAAAATTTACTTTTGACAATTTACAGTTTGACATTTTAGGAAAAATATTTATCCAGAGAGAGAGAATAAATATCACTCTCATGTTTGTACGTTAAATGTGAAGGTAGGATGAGAAGGTGTTTGGCTTATCTTAACTTAGCATAAAGAGTGGAAACTTGGAAACTTCATTTTCTGAGATTAAACAAACACAAAATAACTATAGATTAGCTAGCTTTTAAGGTGTTGCCAAGCGTTTTTTGTTATCTTTGTGCAGGGCCAGGCTTTCCTTCTGTTTCCAGTCTTTATGCTAAGCTAACCTCCTTTAGTTTCATAAAACAATGACATATGAGTGGTATCACTGAGCTCTGGAAAAGAAAGCGAATGAGCATGCTTCACAAAATGTCAAACTATTCCTTTTAGACTTTGTCACTGGATATTTTTCTTTTCAGAGGTGAGGTCATGGCAGCAAGCCCGTTCTCCGGTTTCAGCTAATAACTGAGGCGCTCTCCTTGATGTCACCTGAACAGCAGTATTCTTTTACAAGCTCATTTTCAAAGATGAGAATGGGCAGTAAAGATAGCGGCAGCCTGTGGTATAAGAAGCATGATGTGTAACTGGTGGTCAGAAGTTCACAATTATGACCTACTAGCAGATGTGTAAGGGTGTGTTTTAGTTCATTAGTGTGTTTGTGAGCAAGCTAGATAGACATGATACAGTATATGTAAAGGTAGAATGGGTGTTGCACTATAACTGTATCTTAACTTTGAGACGCATAGTTAATGGGACCTTGATGACACCAGGCTTTTCCTGGCACTGATTCATCAGGTTTCCCCTCTGGATCATATTGCAAACAATCTATTTATACATCAGGTCATACCAGAAGGTGAGGGCAAAAGTCATAGAAGCAAGCTGACAGAACATTTTGGGAAATGCACTAATCCGATTTCCTGTCGAGAGTTAGATGAGAAGATTGACACTACCTCCTACCAAGAAAACTATATATTATAATACTGTTTCACCAAATGCTGATGCTTTGAAGTGACAGAGCACTCTAGTGGTTATAATAACTATGACTGTTGTCCATTGGGAGAAAAGGAGAAATGGTCATGTTATTGTAGCTACAAAGAAAGTCCACATCAGGAGGTTGGGGTGATGACCATGGTTAACATGAGAGATTGGTGTTCAATTCCCGTTTCCCAACAACAGTCAACATTGGTTTCTTTTAAGCATGAAAACAATCACCCCCTTAACCGTAACCAAGTGTTTATTATTGTAAACATGAAAACAAAGGACCCTGAACAAAGTAGTAATTTCAATTGTAACCCACATTACAATGTGGAAAGGTGCAAGGTGAAAATTCTGAAAATAGTATATTTTTGATATGGTGATGTCATCTTGCTGATGAGAAAATGCTTGTATGTGGCATTCTGGAGGGCCTAGACCAATGATCATTTACTTGTTGGCTAAATATTTGGCAAGAGCCAGTGGATGATTAGCTTAACTTAGCATGAAGACTGGAAATGGGAATATGGCTTGTGTGGTCCTGAACAATGGTAAAATCTCTTATCAGTACCTCTAAGCACATTATTTGCAGTTTAATAGGAGTTGCATTCCCCCATGTTTCCAGTGTTTGTGCCAAGTTAAGCTAACCGGCTGCTGGCTGTAGCCTACAAAAAAACAACTAGCTACAAAACATATTTCTCACAGTCTTTCTGAAACTGATTTTAAAAGGTTGTCATTTCATATTTCCAGCAGATACAGGGCAGTGGAATGGTCACTTTTCAAAATGTCCAGAGGACCTCATGCATTACTGTATCCACGGGGAGTGTCGTTACATTAAAGCACAAAAAGCACCGTCATGCAGGTGAGAATCTTCTACTGCTGAAAGATGAAAATACTGTATGATGATTGAAGAACATAAAGAGACAGGTGTAGTGTTCAAAAGAATAGCAAGGAGAGAAACAAAGACAGAAAGAGCAAAATGAAAGTGAAAACAGAACAGATGGCGGAAAGGCCGTAGAATTGTTTCATTACCTGTTATCTTCCTGCACTATAATGGGATCTGAACATGACTTATTTGGAGAAGCAGGACAGAACAGGAGGTTGCAGGGAAAATTCAAATGAAACCAAATGAAAATTAAAGTGTTTGTTATCCTTCTTTGTCTCAGGTGTCAGCATGGTTACATTGGTTCCAGGTGTGAATATGTGGACCTGGACTGGCAGATAGGAGAGAAACGGCAAATCATAATCGCCTGTGTCATCGCGGGGCTTGTGTTCCTCATTCTTCTCATTGTATTCATCTGCATCTGTTCACAGTGAGGCCTTCTGGTTTTGAAATGGGGAAAAAAATGTGATTTACCACTGTAGAAAAATTTACTAAAAGGAAGAGTTCACGATTTTGGGAAATTAGTTTATTTGCTTTCTTTACTGAGAATTAAATGAGAAAATTGTAACCACTCTCATGTCTGTATGCTTAATATGAAGATGGAGTTAGCTTAGCTTAGCATACAGACTGGAGGCAGATGGAAACAGCTGGCATGACTCTATCTAAAGGTTTTTAAAAAAAAAAATCACCTACCTGTACAAGCCATATACTGTATATAAAAATAGATATAGCGAGGTGTGACGTCACCCATTGGTTTGCATTGGAGCTACATATAAATAATATGTATTTGTGTGCATAACATAGCGGTTTCTCTGTCAGTCGTAGGTGCAGACTGTGGCGGCGGAGGGGAAGACGGAGGGAAGAACCACCGAATGGGACAGAGAAGCTCAGTATGTTGGACACCAGAGCTACACACGCAACCATAACGCCAGACTTGACAGAGCCACCACACACTAACGCTGTATGAGAGGTGTGTGTACCCACCAGTCTGTCAGGGATTGTTTAGACATTAAGGAGTTTGCCCTTCATATGACAGCTGCTGCATTTTGTCTCACAGTGACGGCAGTGTGCTGTAGAAGCTCCCTCTGTGCTGGACAGGAATGAGGCCTGCTCAAAGGAGGGACATTTTTGGATAAAGTCTGGCTGCGTTAGAACAAGCAGGAGCACAAAGGAGTTTGCTCTCTCCTCTAAAGGGGCAGCCCGGCCTGAAACTTCAAAGAAGATGCTTTCCTGGATTTATGGTACACACAAGTTGGAGATCAGTGTTCAGCAGGCATTGTGTTAGCAAGGACGCTTTTTTTTCCTGCTGTTGAAGAGCAACAGGCACTTGTAGCTTTTCACACAGAGCTGCTGACTGCATGGCACTAAATAAATTGTTGCTATGTTGAAAAAAGCTGTGACACCAGCTGGCAGCCGGTGATCAAGTCGATCAAGTTAATGGTCTGTATGTGTGGGAGACACTGGTGAACGAGAGAAAAGGGACTGAATGAAGATGCTACACTCCATGTTCTCTTTGGGGAACTCTTTTAACTAAATAACCCATTGAATGTATAGAAATATGCCGAGTACTAGCAGCTGCAGTATACTGCTTCAGTATGCTGTATTTGTGTGTCATATTGTTTATACTTTGTTTATTGCTGCTTTTGGTTAAGTTTAATCTCACAAATGCACAGTGTTGATATTTAAAAATCAAAACAATCAGCTCAGTTATCATCACTTATTCATCCTTCATATCCTTTATGTCTCTATGTAGACTCACACAGAATATTGTTACTCATCAACATTAGCAATGCAAGAAGAGCTTTCGATATAGGAAAGGTTGCAGTTCTGGACTCCCAGGTTTGGACGAGGACAAGGAGAACTTGTGCTGGAGGATTTTTTTGATCTGTATATTTGGAGCCGAGCAGCCTCCGAGCTACAGAGACAGAACAGCCGAGCCTGTGTGTGAAGGCTCGACTGAGGTGAAAGTGCTCCACTGTATGAGACAAACTGCCAGCCTTTCACTGGGTTTAATGTGTATCTGTATGTGTATTAACTCTGCATCTAAATGTAGAATGAAGAGAGTTAGGACACTCCTAGTGTTTAAATATAATGTATTTTCAATAAATATGTCTGCTGTACAGTAAATATGCTGTCCATTTCTATAATTTTTCAAAAAATTAAACTTAAAGTGCTAAAAATCAACTGCAAATAAGACCTGCGTTATGTGTTTCATGAGAAACTCAGCTTTATTAGGGTTTTTCTAAGAAATGTTTCTCAACATGCTCTCCCTGTAGACTGTGTGATATCATTTTTGCTCTCACCACAGACCAATGAGCTCACAAGACCACTGCTGACTCGCACTCCCGCGCAGATTGACCTCACCGATTCCAAACAACTACTGTAACCCTTGATCCAGATGATCGGCAATTCCAAACTTTTAAAAAAATACATGCTAAATTCACAATATCCCTACCTAAACAACTCACATTATGTAATGTGTATGTTTCATCTTTCAGGAGAATGTACTTTGGTTTCAGCTGTAATGTGTTGTTGTGTTACTATGGTGCTACAGTCAGCAGTGTAATGTCGCTGGCGCCAACAAATTCCAGTGTGAGAGTGTGAAGATAATACAGTATTGTCCTCTTACATAATATGACTTAATCCTGTTGGTGCAAGGGAATTAGCTGTTTCAGATGTCACTTAAAATGTGCAGGGTGCTAAAAATCAGTATCTGTGTGAAGGAGAGTAACTCTTATGAGGTTTTAAATGTACAGTATGAGACTGATAGTGCCACAATGGAAAGCGGCCAAACAGTTGGCAATCTATGTTAATATGCAGCACAGTATGTATATTTTAGCTTATCTGTTTAGCTTTAAATTAACTGTCCCTTTCTTACTTTATCCCAGTTTGTCCAAATACACAAATCATCACTTATCAATAGAATAAAACGAATAAAAACGTAAGAGACATATCAATTTTTGTTATCTTCTTAACTCTTGGCAAGAAAGACTAAGCATATTTCCCAAAATGTTACAGTTACTTTCCTTTTGACTGTTTTTTTAATTTTTCACCATATCAGTATTCGTGTGTATCAACATGACTGTTCCCAGCAGCTGCAGTTTGAAACATTTCTTAAAAAATGTCTGAATTCCTTGGAAAAAACTCAGTAATTGTTTTCGTAACTGCCTGCTAGAATTAATCTAAAAATAAATAAATAAAAAGAAGACACTCTCTGCATGTGTTTTGCAATATAACAACTTTAATTCTTTTTCCAGGGGGAAAAAGCTGCCTGATTTGTGCTTGGTTTCTGTTACCAAGAGCTGCTTTCCTGAAAAGATCCTCAACTTTTACACCAAAGCAACTATAAAATTAAGTAAGACGAGAATGGATTAAAATGCAATGAGAAACACTGACAAGAAGTGATACAACGTTTTTTCTCTCTCACAACTCAATTTTTTTGGTTTAAGGATATCAGTTTTTACATCACAGAATTTGAGGTTGAATGTTTTGCCTGTTAAAAACACCAGCATATTGTATTCATACTGGTATTCAGAGGGTAAATCTATTTTCTGCTCTGTTTACAATGAAAGTGATTGGATCTTTGACCTAATTTCAGGTGGCCTTTGTGTCAGGCTGTCTTCAAAAGGGTGAACAGCTGTGGAATGCCGAGTTTCTATATGAGGGGCGTGTCTGCAGGACTTAGAAATGTGGCTGATAAGAAAGAGAGATACCAGCTTAACTGTAGTAGATGTTTGATTTGGAACGAAGACGACAGTGTTATTTTGAAACACTTTAAACTTAAGGCTTCAGTAGACTTCTAGTGGTAATAAAACCTAGGGATGAAGTGTAGATGTGACCGCACAGTTCACTCAATACAGTTTTCACACCTACAGCTAACAGCTCCATCTGTTCTCCTCTGGTATGTGTGTCTCCAACAGCTGTGCTGTGACTACCAAACAGTTGGACTGGGACTTATTGCACCACACAGGGCGCCACATCAGCATTGGTAATGAACATAGGGAGCAGTTGAGGCTGTATTTAATGTGTGTTTGAATCCTTCCTTGTACAGTTTGTGTTCAGTTTTTGTAGTTTGTATAAATACCACTGGAGGTCAGCAGTACTCCGAATACAACAGTCCTCTAAAATCCTCATCTCACAAATTATTTTAATTGTCCAGTCTTGTAAGAGTTACAATCACTTAAGTACAGTTGAGATACTTGTACTTTGAGTATTTAAATTGCAGGCTTTATACTTCCACTCCACTACATTTTAGAGGAAAATGTTGTGCTTTTTACCCCACTACATTTTTGACAGCTGTAATTACTTTTCAGAATACAGGTTTACTATAAACAATATATGAGGTTATAAAATACAAAACATTTTTCAAGAATAAACCAGTAATTACCTAACTTTTTTGGCGTGTAACCTCTGTGTCCACTGGCTCCTTGTCATGTTACAAATGTTTGAGTTGTTATCAAATAAATACTACTGAGGTTCGAGGGCCAAAGGGGTAGGACTATTTCACTGAATTACACGTCTGAAAAAATCATTGAATGTATGTGCTTTGTCTTCTTTTCTATACATGGCAGATATCTGAAAAATGAGTGCTTTTACTTTTAAGTAAGTAAAATAAATGTAAATATACTTGTAATTGAGTAATTTTACATTGTGGGGTTGCCACTTTTGCTTAAGTAAAGGATCTGAATATTTCTTCCAGCACTGGATCTGAGAGAAAGAAACCAAATCCACAGCACAAAATCATAGATACTGTATGCAGGTGGGTATATGCAGTGTGGATGCAGCGACTATCTGATACACAGTTTACATATAGACACGTGCCATGTGAAAATATCCTCCAAAACTAGGAGGATCAGGAAACCATTAGCAGGGATTATACACAGTTGCGATCAGAGCAGATACCACTTATAGCAGAGATTTTTTCCTGCTGCAGACCTTTATTTGTCTCCTTCAGTGCTGCAGAGGTTCTAAGATAACTGAGCTGTTGGTTTCGCAGGAGGATTTAAGGGTATATAAGCATGAAAGAAACAGCAATTTTTTAATAATTATTTAATTTTGATTCCCACAAATAAATAAAAAAGGGACCAAACACATATCTGGATGGAGTTGCTGCCCCTGCTCACTTCCAGGATAATGAAAATAGATTTGTTTTCCTTTTCACTGCCATCATCATCACCACTGATGATGCATAATTTCCCCCACATTATCCTGCTTATCAAATCGAATTGCACGGCATAATGAATATTGGAAAACTGCTTCAAAAAATGTATCTTACATGTTGACATTTCCATTCTCATCTCATATATCTCTTTGAGCTGAGATATTCTTTCATCCACGTTTTTCATTTGCATCCTCTGACCTAAATGTCAAATGATATACCTATTTACAACAAAAGCAATGCAAACTTGCTTCTTTTTTTACGGTTATTCGAAGCAGTATGCTTGGATTTACCACTAAATTAAATCACTCCCTGTAATGTGAAAAGGTTGCTTGTTCTGCCAATCTCACTGAGAGTCAACACTCCTGTCTGTAGTTCTGTGTATCTCTACTTCACCAAGACAATGTAAAATAATGTGGAAGCTGCTCATATCCCACAAAAAAAAGAGTTGCTGTTCTCTCCTTGGTAAATAGTGGAGAAAATGAGTGTGATAACGGCAGAGAATTAGGGACCTAAGAATTAGGACCCAAACATAGTGAGCAGACAGGGGACAGAAGCAGCTACACTTGAGTGTCATACAGAAGGTTTCAGGCAGGCAGGAACCAGAGAAAAGCAAAACTCAGTCTGGAAGCTCAGTTGCAAAAGGACATACTGTAAGGACACCTTCAGACTGACAAGCTGGTTGAGCAGGGTTGACGGCTGATTAAAGGCAGCTGTGACGTCCAAGCTCACATCCAGGAAAGCTCGAAATAATCTCTGGTGGATCGACAAGCGGACAGGGATGAATACTTGGAGGTATTAGAAACTCATCTATTGTGACAGTTAGATCCGCTGGCTTGTCCTATATAGCACCACTGTGAAGTTGACATTATGTGTTTTTTAGTAAAGTGTCTTGGCAACTATAGAATGTCTTTTTTCTTTTCTTTTTTTTTAAGGTGAAAAAGACACACTCTAATAGTCTTGATCAATTTATTTTACAGCTGAAGATCAGTGATTTGGCACACAGCCTTCTTCAGGATAAAACACAGCAGTCACCCAGCTGACACTACAAGTGGCCAATTTAGGGGAAGCCTGAGGCCAAACATGAGTCCACATAAATCAAGAAACCACAAAGTGAAAAACAGAAGTGTTAAAAACAGAAATGTATCTTTTTTACTTTTTTTGTTGAGGTCTGCCTGTAAGCCAGCACCTCACTAGAATAGTTATGCATTTTCCCTCAGCTTGTTAATTACTGGATGGATTGGCATGAATTTGGATGAAGGCATTCGTGGCCTTCTGAATTGGGAACTAATTCAGTAGGAGCTCATCTCAGTTCTCTGGAAAGCAAACACAAAGCTACAAATCTGAGTGTAACCACAGACAGCGATATGGCACATTTTAAGAGCCATATCACTCATCTCACAGTATCAGCCCTCTTCCATCTAAAAATATTTAAAACCTTTCTATCAAACTCAGAGTTAATGCATGCATTTAAAACAATTACTCTTTACTACTGCCTCCCAAAATCAGCTGTGCAGTGACTACAGTTAATTAAACATGCAGCTTAACTCATTCTCACCAGAACTAAAGAGTCTGGTCATGTTCTCTGCGTTAGCTCTGCAATGGATTGCTCTTGTGTACAAAGCTCTTTAAACAGTCTTGCACGTCAGTATGTAAAAACCATGCTAATGAAGTACAAACCAGCAAGAGCTCTCAGGCCCACAGGCAGAAGTCTTTTAACTGTCCTTCATACTAACTCTACAGCAGGAGAGGCTGATTTTTGTACACTTTTAAAGGCAGAATAAAAGCCTCACTTTTCACAACAGTTCATGACTAACTGTGTGAATGTATCGTCACTGTGTGTGAAGCAAACTGTGCTATAAAACTAAAGGTTGACTTGACTAAAAAGCTCCACCTGTGGTGATTTCTATGTTATGTTAATCCACTGACTAATCATCTCATTTCACTTTTCTGCAGAGTAACAGACAGCTGCAATGTTCCCAGCACTTAAAGTTTTAGTTTTGGGTTGCTTTTTTAATCTTTGGGAAATATGCTTTGTCACTTTCTTAATGACATTTAGATGAGAACCCCCTAGCATTAGACCACAAATTGATTGTCAGAGATGCAACAAACAGACGGCTTTAAATGAGACGCCTGATTTGTATTTCCTCATTTAATTGACTTAATTAAAACTTTGTTTGCATTATTTAAGGACTATGTGTGGTCTCCTTCTCCTCAGCTAACTCTCAGCAAGAAAGTGAATTAGTTTATTCCCCAAAATGTGGAGCTGTTCATTTTAACGTTACATTTTTGTTTTCAAAGTATTTATCGTTCAGATCATAAACTCAGCCTTGATAGCCAGTTATTAGTATGTAGAGCACAGTACATCCCTGAAACACATTCACATAAACTCATCTGAAAAGTTTATTTCAACATTAGTGCTCATGCACATTCATCAACAACAAAAATGTAGCAGATAGCAGAGGGGTAAATGCAAGTTACTAATGATCTTGAGGAAATTGTTTGTGCAGAAATGTATCAATGTCTTGATATAAATAGTCCTTGCATGTCTTCCATCTAACTGTGTAAACCATTAGGACATAATGACTCTAATACATCCCCCTAATAGGCTACCTTCTAATTTAATCACGGTCTAGTTTACTCTTTTCATCGCTCCTCTCCCAGTCCGGTCATGTCTCTACCCTTCCTCTACTCTCATCTGGATTTAAATGTATTTCCACCTTCATCTGTGCTATCCAACCAGGTGGGCCTAGGACACACTGATGAAACAGCGTGCAGCTGACCCTTCCCCCCGGCAAAGTGGAATCGATGGTGAATAAATGAAAAGTAATGGTGGGCTGAATCCACAAAAGAGAGTTCATTATTCAAGAAAACGTTTTGGGAAGAATTTGAGGGCAACATCTGCAACCTCCACTGCAGTTAAATATGTGTATGTAGTGTAGCCTAAACCATATGGTAATTGCACGGTAAGATGATTTACATTGGAACATAAATGAATTTCACACTGTTTAAATTGTTCTGTATCCACCTAAGAGGCCAGATTTTTACGGGTTTTTTCTGTCATGTGACATCTAATCAGAACCAAGGACAGTGCCAGGTTTCGCCTGGGTGCTGCGTCAGGACGCCTCTTCACGGTTGGAGAGCTGGAGACGCACACAGAACATCTCAGAGCAACATTGCAACCTGAGGAGCTGTGTCACCTATAAGGGATGCACAGCAAAATAGCTGTTATTTGGTGTTCATAAAAAAACCCAAAACAAGACTGATTTCAAATTTATGTTATTGTTTCAATAACACAGAAGATGGTGCAAGAACCTAAAATCAATTTTCCATCATATATTTTTTTTTTTCCAAAAAATGAAGCATTTTGATCTAGAAATGACTTTAGTGGACATCCTCGGCATCCTGGATTAAAGTTAAAATGTCTGGAGAATTGACCGACACTTATTACGAAGGATCAGCAAGGATTGTCTCTGCTGAATCCTTAAACTTCAGCTGCATTTTCAGCACGAACAACCGCTCATACGGCGATGACTTCCAACTGTCAGATTTTGACAAAACTGATTTTGTGGGAGATGGCGCTGCTGTCGTGAGGATTATCATCTCTGTCATTTACTCTCTGGTTTGTGCGCTCGGTTTGGTTGGGAACGTATTGGTCCTGTACCTCATGAAGTCTAAACAAGTGTGGAAAAAATCCTCCATCAATCTTTTCGTAACTAGTTTGGCAGTGACTGACTTCCAGTTCGTCCTGACTCTGCCGTTCTGGGCGGTGGAAAACGCGCTGGACTTCACTTGGCTTTTCGGCAAAGCCATGTGCAAGATAGTCTCCTATGTGACGGCTATGAACATGTACGCCAGTGTGTTTTTTCTGACTGCAATGAGCGTGGCGAGGTACTGGTCCCTCGCCTCTGCGCTGAAGGGCAGACGACGGCGGCCACTGAGCTGCTCTGCCCGGTGCGTAACCGTCTTCATCTGGTTTGCAGCTGTCTCCGCTGCGCTGCCACACGCAGTTTTCTCCACTACGGTCACAGTTTCCAATGAGGACCTATGCCTCGTCAAATTCCCGGAGAGCAACGGAACCGCGCAATTTTGGTTGGGGCTTTATCACTCTCAGAAAGTGCTGCTGGGTTTTGTGGTCCCGCTTGGAATCATATCAGCCTGCTATCTGCTCCTACTGCGCTTCATTACCTCCAAAAACATCAACACCTCCAGCGCCAAAAGACGCGCTAAGGTCACCAAGTCTGTCACCATCGTGGTCTTATCATTTTTCCTCTGCTGGCTGCCCAACCAGGCGCTGACAGCCTGGGGCATACTTATCAAACTCAACGTGGTTCATTTCAGTTACGAGTACTACACCACGCAGGTGTACGTCTTCCCCGTGTCCGTGTGCCTGGCGCACTCCAACAGCTGCCTGAACCCCATCCTGTACTGCCTGATGAGGCGGGAGTTCAGGAAAGCGCTGAAAAAACTATTCTGGCGCATGACTTCGCCGACCATGACCATCATAAGGCCGATCACAGCCAGCACAAAACCAGAGATTGACGGGCAAGGGCGCGTCCTGGTCCCTGTCAGCGCCCCCGTGGCGCCCGCTGTGGTGTTTTATCCACCGGGGGCAGTAATGTAGAAAGGCGAAACCTGCCTCAAAACAGCGCTTCATAGTTTAAAATGCCAAGGAGAGGGTTTTAATGATCTGTGTTTGTATTTATATGTATTCATTCTACATTAATTGCACTATTTCTATTTAATTCAGACCGTGTACTGTCATAAAAGTTGTATCTCAATTTGGATTTGCATTAAAAGGCGAGAAAACATTGCCAAACACTATGCGACCTATACATGCCAGTCTGTCACTTTGATATCTGTCAGTGATCAGTGATGACTCATGCTTGTCTGCAGAAATATTACTTTCGCCGTTTCACATGCATTTGTGGATTTGTACTCTGCTGCCCTTTGTGATGAAAGAGGCGAGAAGTGTGCATAAAAGAAGAAAAACACATATTTTGTGAAAACATATTTTGAATGTGCTGCATCTGTCCAAGACCATTTTATCATGCAAGTAAAGTGCATCTACAAAATGTAATATACTAGCCTGTTTTTTCTTCTCTTTCTTGAGGATGAGAATGTGAAGAAAACACCCAGGTGCTCTTATGGTAGTTACATCAAATATCAAACTGCACATACTGCACATTCATTCACTTTTATAGGACACAACAATCCCTGGACTCGTGTTATAGTATAAAACATGAATCCAATGAGTTACACACAGTAACAAAGAACTAATATTGAATTGGAACTCAGAGTTGAGGTATATGAATCAGTACCAGGAGTGAAAATATTAGATGCTACATGCTTATTATAAAGAGGGTCATAAACCTGCAGCATATGGTTTGCATAACTTTAAATAACCTTTCATTTAAATTAATTCTATCATAATTGATTAAAAAAAAAGTTAATGGAAGGAAAAAAATACGTATAAAGATTGTTTAGACCCACTTAAAACAACCCATTAAATTCTAATTTGTGTATACTTTCCAAAATTATGAACATTTCAGAGAGGAGCTGGTCATTAGAAAACTACCTTAATCTCAAAAATAAACAAAGGAGGAATGCATACATTCAAATTAGGTAAATAATTAAAGTGATTAGTCAGTGCCTTTTAAAGACACATTTAATGTGGTATTTCAAAACCAAAAGGAATTTAAATACATTTAATGGGGACTCTCTTGGGACTAATCTACAGTTTAACTCCCAGATTCAATAGGAAGAGCACGATTCAAGCAAGCAATACTGTCAGGTCAAATGTTGTTCATTTCAGTGGTATCTCTGAAATCTCACAGCTGTGTGTTGTACAAAACAATCAAAACTCAGGGGATAAATAACATACATTTTTTTTAAATTAAGCAGTTTAAAGCAGAGGGACTAATTGATGCACATATTAACAAGCTAGTCTAATTATAAATGAATGGCTAATGGCCGCAGGACTTGGGTAAAAAATTAGTACACCAGAGAGATCTGTTATGGGCATATTGAATCTATTACACACATACACACGCACACACACACACACACACACACACACACACACACACACACACACACACACACACACACACACACACACACACACACACACACACACACACAGCGTTTCATTTGTTAGTACAATTCCTTTTGAGGGAAAGATAAGTTAATCAAAATTATGATTAGAAATTCAAATATAACTATGCATGCTCCTCAACAGACAAGCTGATATCTCCACTTATCCCCCACAGCACTGAAGGAGCCCCACTGATGGGTTTTGAATATGTATTTTCAAAGATGTTTAGATATTCCGTATACGTTTTGAGTTGAGTACCCCCATTGCAATTTTTTAATCAATTCACATATGAAAACAACATCTGAAAGCCCATGATTCACAACTGTAAAGTGTTAGCAGAAATTTTCATCAGCTGCATTTTCTTTATATGTCAGTGTATTACAAGTAACAGACAAGAGTGAAAACATGCTCTGAAAATTGAGCAAGCTACTGCTCTCTTAAGCCTGCAGGCAGAAACATATCATGAGGAGCAATGAAGAATCACATGATATTCACTCATCCAGTGGAAAAATTAAATGGATGACAAACGCTGGCCTCTACACTCAGCTTCACCAGCTGACTTCTTTACGATAAATTAACTTTGACTAGATTTCAATTACCTCCATCAAAACTTTTCTAAATGACATCTGCTCCTTCTCCCTCAATGAGAAAATCCAGAATCTATGAATATGCAAATATTGTTCATTTAAAAAATGTGACACTGGACAATCTCAGTGTTTGTGCACCAGAGGCTTAATGTTTCCACATCACATTCATGTAGTTTGAATACTGACCCTGTAAAATAATAAGTATGTAGGTCACTGTGACGTCATCCCTTGGTTTTTGTACTGCACCTGTCATGGATGTAAAAAGTACATCCAAAATAAGTTACATCCAAAATGTACATACATCAATGCTAGAGTTACCGTAAGGGTGGAGCTGACCATGGTGCTAGCTACTAGCTTATTAGCATGGTGCATTTGCAGTCTATAGTTAACAGTGATAATGCTAATATGCTAATATTCGGTAGCGACATACTATACCTGGATTATATGCCTAAAACCATAAAACAAAATTAATTTACTGGAAAAAACTGACAGCCGACTCCTTGGAGTGTGTTTTAGCACAACCACAAGCTGAACAATACTCTTTTAAGTGACCAAAATGTTACTATTTCGGGCTACGCCAGTTATGTTGTTGCCTAATCAACATTGTCACCATGGTAAAGACTTGTCAATCACAAGGTAGCTTTATTGTCAAATTTTAACTAAATGGAACCATCATTTATCAAATTAGCATAATTCGTGAATAACTATATTCACACAAAAAAGCATATTCAAAAATGATACATGTCAAACTATTCCTTTAATAATGACAAATTAAGCCTATGGTGCCACAACATGCATGAAAAAAAAAAGTCTATGCCAATCAAATAATCATATAAAAAAAACAAATGGACTCAAAGACATTTTATGGATATAATAAAGAATCTTTATTTATTAAAACAATATAATTAAAATACTTTTACAAACAGAATCATTCAATCATCTAATAAAGAGGGCGATGAAGATGCAGCCAAACAGGGACACGGTTGAGGCCGAGATCACCACCACAATTACACTTCCTGCCAAGTTGACCAGGGCGCCGAGTCCTGCGCCCACAATAATCTGAGCCAGCTGGACCATGCATGTAAGCGCAGCGCAGTCCAACCCACTGCCTCGCGGACTTTCATTGCTTCCTTGAAGCTTCATTTGCTCCTGGAAGCACAGCGGGTTGTGTGGGGGCGATTAGAGAGGAGGAAGAAGAAGAAAAAAAAAAACAAGATCAGTTTCTGTGTTACCAGACATTTTCATGGCAAAAAGCAATCAACAGCTAAGTAAACAGATTCAGATTCTGAATGAGAATTCAATCAAGCAGCAATATCGCAAGTTAAATTTAAATCAGAGCCCATAAACTTTCACATACTCAAACACAGTTTCTTAAATGCCAATGAAATGGTAGCAAGTTTGGAATTTCGGCAACACAAATTATTAATAGGTGGGATCGACATTTTCTGGAAATCTCTGCTGCCAAACATGCTGTGTTCAAGAGTGGCCTCCACTATTATGGTGCCAATCAGTGGAATCAACCACACAGGTCTAAAATGGAACATGCTCTGATTGACAGACTGTTGTTTAGTTGTTAATTGTTTGATGTTTTAATATATGTACTCTCTATGTAGACTCCCTATAAAACAGTATCAATACTAAGTTGATTATTCTGGTGATTGCATTGAATTGAAGAGGCTCTAAACAGATTTTTATACACTTTTCATATATCACCATGAGCAGTGCTCAGCTTATGAAAACTGTTGAATAATGTCTTTTGTGACTCTAGAAGGAGCTTTTATCTCAGACTTGAGACTTTTTAAAAATATCACAGGAAGTGTAGTGAAAGATGCTATCTGGTTGCATTATGGGAGGTGTAGGATAAAGGGTTGGCTCATACTAATGACTAAAAGAAAGGATGTCTTGGCCATTTATGGTTTTAATCCATCACGTTTGAGTCCCCCAAAACTTTATGGAAGTAAAATGCTAAATCTCTTTAAACTGAAATGGAAAAACTTGAATTTAAGCCAGGGATTAAGTTTAAACATGGGCTAGTTTATTTCTACATGTTTATTAAAGGACCGACCATTCTATGGCAACCTGTTTCTTTATTACTTTCAATTCATTCAAGAATAAAAACAGCTTATAAAACAGTTTTAAGGTTGTATTTGAGGGCAGATTCCATAATTCACAAATGTAGTGAAACAGCATGTTAATACTAATTCTGTGTTGCACTTCAAGACAAGAAATATAATTGATATCTTCTCCACATTCAATAAACAGTGGTCCTGCTTTATTGATACAAATATGTTCTGCTGTATATAAAGGAAGGAATCTAGCTGTTTTTGTTGTCCTTGTTTTAAAGAAAATGTGCCTTCCCATTTATGTGGTATTTACTGATACATGGTTCCCCCCTTTTTTTAATATCATTTTCCATTTCTCTCCTGTTTACTGTTTTTTTTTCTCTTGCTGTCCTTGTAGCTAATTCTGTTTGCCCGCATTCAGTTTGTTTTGTTTTATTCTCTTTGTTCTGTTCCTTATTTTTCACTTATTTATTATTCATTCATTCTACCGTAACACGTGGTCTTGTGTTCATTGTATGTGTACATATTGGAGAAGGTAATCTGTTTGCTAAATTATGCTTATGCATCTGTTTATATGATGTTATGAGTTATTATTTGGTGGAATTTAGCTTTAGGCTTTTGTTTACGTTGTTATGAAGAATAATGTAAAATATTTTATGTAGATGTTTAAAAGGGAAAACTATGGAAGCCCTGAAAGGCAAGTGAGAAAACAAACCTGAGTATTTTTTTTCATCTGTGAAACAAGTGGAGGAATAAAGTTATGCAAGGTAAAAAAAAAAGAGGAAGAAGAAAACTTTTGCTATTTTGCTGCTATTTGTTTTTCCACTGACTTATGCCATTCAGATTTGTCAAGCATTTTAACCACACAAAAATATTTTGTACCGCCACCGTACCTCTTCTTCACGCTGATACTCTGCTATCAGGTTGAATGGTATGGTGTAGAGTGTGCTGGACATGACGCCGAACACACTGCAGAGGATGAGCGTGGCAATGACGGAGGGGAAGAGTCCGATCAGACTGGTGCCCATGCCAAACACAAAGTAGCCCACGAAATACAACCCCTTCAGGCCGATGTATGGGAGAAGGATGCGCTGCACATCTGAAAACACATGCACACACAGTTGAGCAAAAGCAGATACAGCATGTATCCAAGTCCAATATTCTGTCTCTTTTGGCTCTGTTTTTGGTCTCTATCAACTCCTGACGGAAATACCTGACTCTTTAGCTGCTAAATACTCCACTATGTTCACCGTCTAGTCCATAACTGTGTCTAGGCTTTTTAGAGCTTTTTCTATTCTATGAAACAGTAAACGCCTCTGACATTACAAATTGTCATTTGACACATCCTTATTATAAAATTATCAATGAATCTGCTTTCAAAATTGCAGTTACAGACGATCAAATTTAGCAGCAAAGGAACAGGATGTGTGTTGCTTCAGGGTAGAAATTGGATTGTCTTTCATGGTTTGCACTTCTCAAGCGTGGTGCCATAAACATTTCAAAACCCTCCATGGTTTGTATAAGATTTGCTACAGTTGATTGGACATTTTAGAGGATTGTCGGTCAGAGCTGCAATGGAGAAAAAAAACGATTTTCTAAGGATTCAGACTATTAATGAAGCCAGTTTTGCACTGAGAGGCACACAGTGACCAACTCTTTATTTTGACTGAACTTTGCTTTGCATGTACACATTATTATTTCACGTGGATATCACTATGGCAGCCCGGCTTTTAGATTTATTAATGCAGCACAGCATGCCTCTGGGAGAACATGTTTGCTTCATTTGTGCAGAGGCCTGCAATTCCAATTCAAAGGAGAAAGAAGAGGTAATTGCTTGCTGCTATCTATTTCCCTGCACAAACTTTCCAAGCTATCCTTCACAAATGAGCAAATTATGTCAGTGCCGGACATTGTATTGTTAGTAGAAGGGGCTGCTGACTACTATTATGAATATAGAGGTAAACACAACAAACAGTTTCTTACAGGAGTAGAGGGCAGAAGACACAGCATTAATGCACAATCCCCAGCAGCCCACTTCCACTCCTCTCTCATATGTGGCATAGGCTGTTGAGTTGTGATCGGCATAAGGATTTCCCCTGTATACGATCTGCAAAAAAAGAAGTGACAAAGAGGGGATTTAAAGACAACAATGTTGAATACATAGCACCACTTTCAAGGGAGAAACTTTAAATTCAAATAATCCTAAAAACTGACGAGATCCAAGCACACAAATCCACTGATATAGACATCAAATGCTGCACACTCTCTCTTTAATATGTGCCTTTACTTTCATTTTCCTATGAAAAGAGGCAAATTCCTTTTAACCTGGCAGGGAGCCTCTGACTATACATTTCTTATCCCTGATAGCAATGCCTACAATTTTGGATTATATGTTGGCACATTGGTTATCAATGAATCGTGGAGGTGAGCGCAATGTCATGGTGTGAAGGACATCCTTTGATCAGTGTTCATACTGTGAAACTGTAAAGCATTCATCATTATTGTATTACACATGTCAACAGGAGATTGTGCACAACAACAGACTCACCCCCCCTCTATCCCCCTTCTGCCCCCTCACAAACAGGGATTAATGGAGCTTGACTGCAGACACATATTGCAGTGGTTTGTTTTTCACCTCTAATGTTTTTGTACTGAGTTTTCATCTTGCCTCATTCGACCATGAATTATGTTCAGGGCTTGATATAAGGATTACCTCTTCAGTTCATTGTTTAGTCTATAAAATGTGTCACATGCATCAATGACATCCACAATATTTGCAAAATTACTCTCAGGACCAGGAGGGGGAGACAAACGTTTCACACTGGATGTTTAAAGGATGGACCATTATTTTAATATACAAACACACATTTCATATTCTGCCCCTTTTGTTTGTTTTTTTCTTCATACAGATTTCTTACATTATGATAATAATATAATAATTATATATGTATATGCTAATTTGCCACATACAGTACACACACTATATCCACATACACAACCAAACATGGGGTGCTGAACTATTGTGTGCAAACTAAACGGGTCAAATTAAAATGTTTTGTGAGCTCTTATGCAATTAACCATTTAGTTGTTTTGTCTATGAATGCCAGAAAATAATTTGAGATGTTGACCATGTACTGTCATGTCCCCAGTTCAAGTCCTTCACATTGCCTCTCTCACAACTTCTCTTCTCTCATTCCCTGTCAGCTCTCTTCTATGTGTGAAAAATACCAAAAAATCACACTTTTCTCAGAACCTAACATGGCACATAACATCTTATTTTGTCTGACCTACAGTCCAATACCCAACAATATTCAATTTACAATGATATGAAACAGAGAGAAGCATTACATCCTAATGTTTGAGGTACAGGAGCAAGCAAATGTTTGGGTTTTTTTGGAAAAATAAAAATGAATAGAAAAGTAAGAATGCAGTGAAGGGTAGCTACAAAAATGGATTTAAATTGCCAGTGTGAAATGAATACCTTTATATTTTCTTGAGTTACGTTTTTAATTAGATGGTTTTTGACATGCACTGATTCAAGCACATATGCAGACACAAATCAATACCTGTCCCATGAAATCGGTGAAGAACAGCATATTGCAGAGGAAAGCTGTCCATCCCAATAGGTGACTGATACACAGGCAGCGGTAGTGGTGCGGCATGTTGATGATAGTTTTCATCATTGACCTGAATGTCATCCTCTTCTGGGCCTGCAGATACACATAAACATCACAGACACATCCACCAGTCAGTGCCGACAGCTATATCAGTCCGAAAAATAACTACTTTTCCCATAAAGCACTCATTACTTTCCTGGTATTTCATTTGCTAGTGGTGCTAAAGCTCATGTCTGACAGTTCAAAAGCTTCCACAATAATACAAAACATGACTGCGCCATACAGACCTTAATTAGAGTGAATGAGCGGGATTCAAAATAAAAATCTCAGAGGACCCTGATAAAGGGTTTGAGAGATGATGAAAGACAGAGAGGCAAATGAGATGCAGAAGTTCAAACTCTCTGAAATCATCAATCATACCACCCTATTGTATTTTTAGAGAGTTTTTGATTTCACAGCACTCTTCAAAGGTGAGGCAAACTCTGATACTCTTCTGTTTGATCAAGAAATATTATACATAGTCAGGAATTAAGTCAGCTTGGAAGCTTATTGTCCAGATTTATTCAACAATTAACCATAGACTGCAATTAACTCATCTGTATTCATTGACTACTTCATGCCGTGTGTGTCACATGGAAATTTCTATATATTGCACAAGATATATTCCCATTACTGTATATCACAAGGTTATTCAAAGAGTTCCCTCTTCAGAGTATAACCTAATTAACCATTTGAACTAGAATATTCCCATTTTCCCAAAGGACTTTCAAAGTATTTTAATTGGCCAAACTGGCTGCATAGCTCTAGAGATAGTAACGTCATGTCTGTTGATTGGTCCATCGGGACTGAAAAATCTCTCAACCATTACATGAATTGCTATGAAATTTGGTACAGATATACATAAAGTCGCAGAGAATGAAATTAGTTTGGCGATCAACTGATTTCCCTCTATAGTGCCATCATGAGGTTGACATTTGTGGTTTTGAGTTAAATGTCTCGACAACTATTAGATGGATTGCCATGAAATTTTGTACCAATGTTAATGTCCCACTCATGATTAATTTATCATATAAAAAATAATTGTGGCAATCCTTTTTCTTTTCCTCTGGCACCATCATTATCATATCTGCAAAACCTCATCACATTCCCATCAGCGTAATATCCTAATATGTTGTCCACCCCATTAACATACATGAGGGGTGCCAAATATTAGGAACACTTTTCAATATAATGCAGTCCAGTACAGCAGCACCACCCACTACAACCTCAATAATAAACCTAAAGTAGAATTATAACCTTTCTGACAATATCAACAAAGACTGAAGATGTACAAGCTTTGTAAGAGTAGTATTTATGGCTGAGCTGCTGTATGGATGCTGGATTGCATCAGATTTCAAAGGTGTTCCTAATAAAGTGCTCAGTGAGTGTATTTGTATGCATAATATAGAAGTGAAGGCTGAGCTCTGCAGAGAGAACTCTTCTAGTAACCTTGGGATATTCAGTAATATGAATTAAAAAAAACGTGTTTGTATGTGAAACACACAGTATGCATTGAGGTAGTCAACAGAAATCAGGTGAGAAGGAAAAGAGTGTGTTTTTGTTTTGTTTAGCGTTTCTCCTTTTTCAGTTATGTCTTCTTTAGTTAAAATGTTAATACAGTTAAGAAGATGAAGAAAAGGTTTTTCATCACTGTTTGCAAGTCTGCTATACAACTCAAAGCTTGTAACAGGTGAAAGAACTATATACAGTACACACCACACACACACAAGCAATTCACTCTTTCAATAAAGGCACCTAATAGACATCCATTTTCTGTTCCTCTCTGTTGAATTCTCCTTTGCCATGAACAATATGAATGGTTTAAAACATCCAGGAATAAACAGATACATTCTGTACATGGTGTACTAATTGTGTCCTCAAAGGCTTTTTATCCCTCACATCACATACCTCCTTGTTTGGCTGCTTAGCGCTGGAGGTCACCGAGTTAGCCTCACCCAGAGCAGAGAAAGACCTAGGCCTGAGGTCTGGGACTGATGCTGGGACCCCAGGAGAGACAGGTGAGTTGGGTTCTTTAGTCAGTGCTCCGTATCCATTGCTGTGGGGGCCCAGTAGAAGGAGGGCATTGCCGGGTAAGAAGTCAGAGGTAGACGAGTCTTTGTTCAGAGGTTGCTCTGGAATACTGAAGAGGTGAATGGTCAGGAGGATGCCCCAGGTAATCGCTGAGAAGAAGTAGATGACCTGGTACTCAGAGCCTAGCACTTGACCCATCATAGAGTGACCCCAATCCATAGCTCCCACCAGGTAGCCACATGCTCCACCCAGACCTGGAATATACACAACAGCAAAGATTGAAACACTGACCAGACAGGAAAGCGCAGTTGTTTTAAAAATGAAATGTATGCTCAATCTGTTGGATGGATTTCAGTATGCCCTCTGCTTTTAGATTTGTCAATAGATCAGCTAAGATAGAGCTCCATACATCAGAAAGAGAAACCAGACTGAATCAGCTATTATCCGTCCTCTCGTACCTGTGTGAATAGTGTTTTCACACATGCTGCGGCTACTGTGAAATGCACTATGGAGGGTAATCAGATAATGTGTGAAGACATTACACATTACACTGCACATACGGTAATGCAAAGGAAAAAAATATCTAATGCTATCCTCTTATTTTCAATGGTACACACCACTGGAAAAAGAGGTATAAAGGAAGTAAACAACATATTGTATGCTATCATATTGCTGCATAGCTTATTTAATTGTAAATCTACATCTACGATTCCCCAGACATACTTTAAGGGATACATAAAACAATACTTTGAATAATAACCAGTGTGAGTAATGTGCGTCATACTCAATATTCAAGCACTGGATGTGGCCCATCTGCCTGTTTCTCATTTCATTAGGGCTGCAGTGTGTCGAATACAGTGACATCAAGCAAAACAGACTTGGCAGAAATGGAATACAACATTCATAAGATAAGTATGTTTTAAATAGTTTGAATATGGTCACCTGAAAATAAGAATTGCTCTGCTTTTGTTACCTCAGACCCACTCCCTTTATATCTACAAAGAATGGACAAATCAAACACTGGCTGTAACGAGGGCCTTTTGTGCTCTTTGTGAGTTTCGTAGCCAAGGTAGCTTCTCCTAAATGCTTGGAGGGGGGGTTAGGGTTAGGGTTAGGGTTGGGGGGGGGGGGGGGGTATGAAGTTTATTGCAAGTTGCCTCACTGCTAAAATATTGATAAATCCTACACACTGGTCCTTTGAGACTCACTAGTTGAACTTAGAAGGAAAACAAGTGCCATATGCAACATGTGCTCTGGTGCAGTGCTAAATGCCACATCTCTCTCTGCTCTCACGGGATTTCATTAACAACACAGTCTCCTCTCCTTACCATAAAAGGAAAGTTGAATGTTGAGGCCTCAAAGTTTCGAGAAAGGTGAGGAACTAACCCTTTCACACCGACTGTTTCACTTCAAGAAGCAAAGAGAAAAGAACAGACATTGCTTTGTCTGATCATAATATGGATAGATGGACAGGAAATGCAATCAATACTTGTTCTTAACTGTTTTAACAACAAGATTTAAAGGCATACTATGTAGGATTTGTTAGTTTGGGTTTGTAAACACAGCCCCTTCACCCCCACCTCCTGCCACGCTGCTAACATACCTAAAAACGAATCAAAAACTGTTCCATAATTTATCAGTAATGACTCATTTGGTCAGGTAAGAAACGAATTAAAGACCTGCTGTTTGTTCAGCAGAAAATTAAAAGGGATACTCGCTCACTTACTCAAGCAGAATCTGTGAAACAATGACTTAACTGGCATTCACTCCAAAGGTTCTGAATATGATTTAGAAAAGCTAATAGAAAAAGATACACTAATCAAAGAGAAACACACAACTACTCCCTCCTCCTCAAATCTCACATACCAGCAGTGGCAGGGGCGTCTAAGGAGTCATGTGCCTGGCCTCCGTCTCACTCAGCTCAGACCCATGACTGCAGCACATGACTAGCTCTGGGCTGGATTACTGCCTGACTAGCATGCTCACACCACCCGGTGCCTGATGACAGCTGAGCGCACCGGTGGAGCTTACACTGAAAACATCATCTTGCCCGAAAGCAGGGTATGAAAAATATTTGCTTGATCCTGTATATTTTAATATGTTTTATCATAGACTATATGCTTTATGGAAGGAGAACAATGTGGCTTCGCTCATAAATGCTGCATAAGGATCATACAACATACAGTGCTAAGCTTTGTTATCCCAATTTATAAATTGTGAACTCATGAATAGAACAGGCATAGTTGATATTAACTGTTCAGATATCATAATGGGACCACCTCTAAATATAACACAATATATAGGATCTTTAAAAGAAAGCACTTTTAGAAGCCCCCAAAATAGTTTCTAGAAAAGTTCTTAAACAGAAGCACATGTCTTGGTACATCTGATTTTAGTAATATATAAAACTATAAAACTTTAGCTGTTCCCCAATCTTCAAGCCACTGGATTTTAGCACCAAAAAACAATCCATCTAAACACCTGTGAAGCAAAAAGGTTGGACATGTAATTTTAGCTGGAAATTCGAACTTGCACTTTACTGTAAGCAGGACTGAAATATAATTGAGTTGTTGACTTGTTAGCTATTGGTTGATTAACTACTGTGTACTGAAATATGGGGAAACTAAATGTCATGAATGTCTACTTTTCTTTCCTATTCTGTCAGAAATGGACCACTGGGTTGGTTAGTGGCTGTAATTGTAATTTACCACTTGGAAAGTGCTGACTTTGTATTTGATAAACCTGACTTGCTTCTTAATCCCATCTTTTCAAAATCTCTCCAACAACAAGTCGTATAATTATACAGGGTGTCATAAATCCAGCTGCTGCCTTTGGCTTACAGTCCCCATTCAGTGTGCCTGCTTTGTTTATCAAATTACTTTTCATAGTATGAGCCTGAACTTTTGAAAGAGTGTCCATTCATCCATTCAGCCTTACATCCATGAACTGGAGGTGAAGTGCAGACGGGTTAATCCATCAAAAGATGTTACAAAACATGTATGTCTGTATCTGAGGGACTGAGGAACACATCACTTCAAGTTTTGGAGAGGTATTGGATTGGCAATATTTCAGTAACAGATGAGAGAAAAAATGATCAAAAACTGTACGGCTCCTTCAGAGTTCAGTTTTTCTACTTTTATAGAGTTGTTTTTTACTGATATCACAGTAATGTCAAACAAAAGCGAATTACTTTTGTTTCTGCTTTCCCACATACTTTAACGACAAAATGTTAAAAAAAAAAAAACAATCCTTAATTTACTGAGCAATTAAGCACCTTCTCTTTCATTAACTTAATCTTTGTTCAGTCACACTGTGGGTCATGCAGCAAACGGTTAATTTTCAAACACCTCTAAAAAGTCCCCTGAAAAATTTCCTCCAAAGAAAAAAATATTCAGTAACTACAGTAGTACTTCTTTCTCAATTTTTTGTCTTTTATCTTTAAAATAACTTTATAAATGACCATGTGTACTGAAAAAACAACAACTTTAAGGTATCATTTATTATAAGATTATCGACAGATTGTCATACAGAGTGATTCAATTCTGTACAAGACACAGAAGTCACACTCAAATGGTCTTTTGGCTTTCGTGAAATTACCTATCAAAAGACATAATTGTCACCCACAGTCTCACTGAACATGCAAACAACACATGGACAGCTGGAGCTGTTCACACAATGCTTAGTACTTGCTATTCCACCCACCAGTATACACTCAGTTTAACCAGAAAAAGATCCCATTTATCTCGGAGAATCACTGCCATACACAATTCATGTTTTATGTTAGTTGCACAGCCAAAAATGCTGATTAAGCAGCTATTCCCATTGAAATGTTCAACAAACAAACTCACACTGATTAATTCACTGCAAATCCATCAAGATTCACAATGGAAACAACCAGCCAAGAGGAATTATGACAGAAATAAGCATACAATAAACAGTGCGTTCATGCGTGTGCTTGTATTACTAACCTGTGAGTAGAGCATGGTAGTGCAGTCCTCTTTCCTTGTCTTGATGCGAACACACATCAAAAAGGTAAGCCTTGATGGGCCCGTCGATGAAGTCTGCAGCAAAGTCAAACAGTACGACTCCGACCATCACCACCACTATGGCCCATATACTCTTCAATGACCTGTCACTGACAAGAGCTGCAAAACACAACAAAACATCTGATCACTCATCAGGCACTGTGGCAAATGATGTAAATAATAATGTCATAATAATACAATATGTTGTAATAAAAATGTGTTGATAATAATAATATGTCTTCCACACTGATATATTTATTTGCTGAGCTTAAAGTGTCAAATTTGCAAGTTCGGCTTGGTATTGTAACAGGAAAAGAACATCCCAAAAGAACAGCAGACTGAAAGGCACTTTTAAAAAATAAAGACAATAGGAGACTCTGTTTTTTCCTAGAAAAGCAATTATGCTGGACAGGTAACAATTACATTATAAAGCGTGACTGTTTTGAACTCAAAGCCTAGTTTAGTTCTTGGTATGAGGGAAGCTAAAAAAACATATCACAAGGAAACACTTCTAATTAGAACCTAGTGAAGTGAAGGTTATAATTTATGTAAGAAAGAATAGGCAAGTTTAGAAAAAATAAATAACAATAAGAAATTAAAGCCGCAAGCGGCGATGGCGGGCCCTCGCTCACCCATGCCACCGTGGGGCCTGAGGCATGGCGGGGCTGTGGCGTGAAGCAGAAAGTGAGAAAAAACCTGGAAGGAGGCCAAAAATGCAATGTTTCGTTCATCCAGTAGGGGGCAGTCACAGGTAGTTACACATATGGTCTGGTGTGGTCTGGTGTGTTCAGGGCGGCCACTCATCAGTCATGTGAAGTTTGGAGTGAATTGGACAAAGCATGAAGGAGTTATGAGAGGTTGATGGTTCATCCACCAGGGGGCAGTAGAGAGTAACAAAACACAAGCGGTTGCGTTCAGGGTGGGACAGTGATTACACATGTGAAGTTTTGTGGAAATCGCACAATGATGATGTAAAATATGGCACTTCCTGTTTCCATTAGGGGGCGACATGAGCGACACCCCTATCAGATGGAAGAGGTCTCCACCCTGGACCTGTGTATCAATTTTCATGATGATACGTGTTCAATAAAGCCATCAAAAAGCCAAACATATTTTCATGGCGAGGAATTGATGGTAGCCACGCCCCCACAGGGACGCCATTACTCGTAGCTTCACAGTGTTCATAATGTAGCTTCACCAACTGGTTCTGCATGTTTTAGAAGTGGAATGAAGTTGATGGGGTCAACTATGTATTTTTCATGAATTTAAGTTCACTTCCTGTTACCACCGGGGGGCGCTATGAGTTACGTGGGAAGTTAATATATCGGGACGTTCAGGGCGGAGCCATCATCATGTCCAGCAAGTTTGAAGCTGATTAGATGAAGTATGTGGGCGTGAGAGCCACTCGTATGTACATGGCGAGCACGCCAAAGTTAGTTGAGCCCTGGCAGACACGCCCTTTGACCTACGGATGCGCAGAGCACAACTTAAGCTCAGCTAGGTCTGGAGATTTTGCGTACCTAATTTGAACTTGATCGGGCGAACGCTGTGGGAGGAGTTAATTTTAGGCGGGAAAAATCAAAACCAAAATGGCCGACTTCCTGTTGGGTCGAGGTCATGAGGTCAAGAGGCTTTTTTGCATATGTGGGTATAATACATATCTGTACCGAATTTTGTGAGCATAGGACAAAGTTAGCAAAATTCCCTATGGGCATTTTTGGACTTTGTAGGGGGCGCTATTCCGCCATTCTGCGTCGACCATGTGCGACCACCCAAAAATATCGAATTTCGGATGAGGCCGGACATCCGTGCAAAAGTATAAGCATTTTCGCATTTGGGAAAGGGGCGAAATTGGGGCACGAAATGTCGGAAGAATAATAATAATAATAAACATTACAATTTCAATAGGGCTTTCGCCAGGCGACTTTCAGTCCCCGCTCGGGCCCTAAATATCCACAACAACACTAAGCCATGCTAGCAGATATGTGAGGCTTAAACACAGCTTTAGTTACACATAATCTTTATGAACAGATATGCAGAATCTGTATATAAGGGAAAAGATTTTGGGATCGGATGCATTATGGTTTTTGATTTTTTAATTCCTGCAACAGTAACATGCTTTGGTTGCATGCCGGTAAACCTATGATAATGCACTTGATGATGTTTTAGTCTTATAGAATAGAATATACTTTATTGTCCCATAGGGGAAATTTGTCATGGACTCAAAGTGCGTAGTGCATAGTAGTAGCTGCCCTTACAGACAATAAATACACATAAACATAACATACACGTAGGCTGCATACATACTCATGACACATCCAATGAAAGATTAAAGCTAAATAAAAGTAACAAATAGAAATAAAAAACTAAACAAACAGTACACCAAGTTATTGCACACTTCACAGGCCTCAGCGTACAGATCTATTTAAAATTTTGATGGAGGTGGGTACGAAAGAGTATGTTTTATATGAAGTTTTAGCCTGTTATATGATGTTTAGCCTGTTTTAGCTGGTTTTTAATTAGATTTAATTTATTTTTCAAATCCTGAGACCTGTAGCCTACTACATCTCGCTCACATGTGACATGATGACTGACAAATAAAGAATCTTGAATCTTGAATCTTGAACCGTCCCTGTGGACAGGAAAAGAACGCATTGGCTGAAATGTTGTAAAGTATCAATGTTTGTCTGATTTTAAACTGTTAAATCCGGTCATAGATATCGTCTCTCAACTCCAACTCCATTCTCATGGCTCAAACTGCTAATCAGATTTTAAACAATACAGGTGCATGGAAGAGGAAGTGTCAGCCCAGATATCTGTTATCCGGATGCTCACTGGCTACACCGGAACCCCCCTTAATATAGGCCATTGCCCCCAGAAGCTAAATCATCCTCAGACTATAGCCAATGGGTTCCAAGACTGAGTTACATGCTAACATCAGCATGTTAGCATTATGGATGTATAACAACTTGTTACCAGATTCAAAGATGGCGGCTGTGGTGTGTACCTAAATGAAAATTTCTCACCTGGTGCATAAGTCAAAAATGTTTTTTAGCTGCTAAATTCGCCTTTGCGTTGTGCTGTACATTAAATATGTGCAGTCATGCTTTTTTGCACTTTAAAATCATTCTAGGCTCTGGGAAAGTTTTACAAATATAAGGTTTTTATGGTTGCAGGGCATTTTTTTCTTTGTACTACCATTAGTGGCCACTGGGGAAGACTCAGTAGTTGCTAACATGCTCACAATGATAATGCTAACATGATGATACTAAGGCATGATGTTTACCAGGCTTATAATCTTAATTTAGTATGTTAGCATGCTAACATTTGATAGTACATCATCAGTTTTACAGTTATTTGGTCGTGAACTAAAATGTTGGACAAAATATACATTTTGATGATGGTGGATGAATCACCAAAGTTATTTCACGGAAATCCATCTAACAGTTGCAAAGACTAAAAGCCAAGAATGTCACTTTATTATGGCTCTACAGGAAAATCTGAAAACATTTTACATCTCTGTCACTCTGTTATCTGTTTACACTAGGTCCGAACTGGCCTTTTCGTAGATACTAAACAAAAAACACTATTTAAAATTGAAAGGGCAATTATAAGCATGGTCAAGTTGAAGCTGACAGATTTTCTTTTTTTCCCCTCACAGTTCGGTTAATACAATGCAAACATTATTTAACACGATTCCTGTGGCATTTACTACAACCATGAGAAACATAGAAAGATAATCAGCTTATTCAGCACACGTCAGAAGAAAGAAATACATTATAGTCCAAGTAATGATTAGAAAAAAACTCAAACAACAATCGTATCATTCAACAAATAAAGTGCTTTTCAAAAGATTTGACTTCTGATTTTCTTTTTCCCTCAGTCTCAGATTTGAATGCTCTTAAATATTCAGCCCGTATACAGCTACAGTAAAACAAATAAACATTGTTCTGCTTTTTCTCTTGTATAATTGTATGGTTTTTAAATTAATTAAGACCTCTAAAGCTTCCCAAACAGTCTCTAAAACATAACATGGTCAATATATTTACAGAAAGAGTTTTGGATATCTGCTCAAATGTGCACAACTGTAGTACACTGATAGAAATATGCTTTTTGTTGTATTTTCAATGTCCTGTTCAATAATTATTATCCAATCAAAAGCTATGATTGAGGTAAGGTGGATGACTTATTTAAAGCCTCATGATTAAAAGCTTCTGGGGCCAACTATGATAATCAGAGCAGTGAAAATGATCATTGAATGAGCACTTAACGTCAACTGATACTGTACCAGCTGTTTGGTGGGTAACAATATAGCAGCACTGTAACTCTCAGCAGTGAATCAGTTCACATGGCTTTACTTCACTTATCTTTGTTAATAAAGGTCAGCAATTCTTTTGTGCAGCAATCTTCTCGTGATGCTGCCTGGAGCTTGGCGGATTCTTGTGAAAAAGGTTCAGCAGTTTAAATGTTAGCGGTTAGTGGTTTTGAGAGACAAGTCACACATTTTACTTCAGTCACAAGTTAAAAGAATGAGCGTAAGAGCTGCTTAAGACGTCATTCCCACACATGCTCATAATAGGTTATTATTTTCTTGATGGACGTGTCACAGTTTTTGCTCACATCTGTGAGTGAGTGGATACTGTTGTAGTTTGGTTTCTAAGTCTATGTTTGTCTGAGAGATAACGGAAAGCTTGGGTGCAAAAAATTAATGTTACAATCACTGGATCAATTTGAAAATTGTGACATCAGATCAGGACCTTAAATGGCAGGTAAAAGCTAATGTTCTTCAAGAGACAAGAAGGAAGAATGGCAACAATGTTTGCATTTGTTGAGTTAGTAAGTTGAATCACAACTCTCCCACTTCATATTTTCAAGCACACACTGTGATTTCTCAGATTTCAACAGCATTTCCCAAAATATTTCTACTTCTCTGAGATGAAAATAAATTATTATTCATACCACTTTCCCCTTTCAAAGGCACAGTCAGCCCCAAAATATGACAAGACTAAAAATATAACTGTACCTCCCCCTCTCACTGTCTGGCTCTTGAAGTTCCTCTTTCATTTCCTCTCTCCTCAAATTCTCCCACCCATCCTCACCTGAGACGACAGCATCCCCATTGAGGAACAGGGTGAGCCCCACGAGCATGATGATGCCCAGGGCCAGGATGTAAGGCCTCCGCCGGCCCCATGACGATCGGCAGAAGTCGCTGGCCGAGCCGATGATGGGCTGAAGCAGGAAGCCCAAGATGGGGCTGATTAACCACACCAAGCTGTACATGCTGCGGGGCAGGCCCACACTCAGAAGCACCGGTGTGACGAATGCTGCCTCCACAGCATAGCAGAATTCCCTTCCAAACATGACCAAGCCATGGAGGATAAGGCGGCCTCGTGAGCGCCTGGGGGGCTCCACGGCTCCAAAAACAGCGCTCTCCACACTGTCCATGTAGTCCTCTTTTGGGCTAGTGTAGTCTGTTGAGTACTGGTGCAAAGAACTGCTGATGTGTTTGCCAGGCTCTGGGAGCCGGCAGGGTTGGGGCCTGACTGACTGGTCCTCTGATAAAAGGGTCATGGTTGAAAGAGGGGGAAGAGGGGTAGAAGGAGAAAGGGAGAATGAAAAGGGAATGAAGAGGGGAAAGACACAAAGACAGAAAGAATAACAGTGTCTCTCTCAGTCAGCCAGAAGATGGATAAATGGCTAAATGCCCAATCCTTGCACTGCTGCTCAGCTTGAGTTAATCCTCCTCTTTACTGCATAGCTGAGCATAAAATCCAAGATCCAAACCTGTTCACTTCACATGTGAGGGTCTGCCTCCTGGTCTGAGCAGAGCAGAGCAGGACTCACTGAAGAAGAGAGGGAGAGGGGAGGAGAGAGAGAAGTGGGTGTATTTAAGAGTTTACTGAATGACAGCAAAATGCTGTAGTAAGGCCTGGAGCAGTTCATGGGAATGTGTGTGAGGAATTAACATGCCTGTGTGTGTGATGTGTGTCGTAAAAAGGGGTGTTTATTCTATTGTTCCACAGACGCTAATGATTATCCAGTAATATTTATATCCTGGTGACAACAGTAGTTATTGTTCTTTCAGTCGACAGGCTGGTGCCACCAAACTTAATTCATTTATTGACACATTTGAAAACCTATTTTAAAATGATTAATCAAATTTACAAATGGAAAACTATTAGTGAACAAGACTAGGTCAAAATCTAATATATGACTGGACTGTGTATGAATCACTAGAGGAAATGCACAGGACTTTGACCAAAGCCCATTTCAATCAGGAGAGACAAGTGATAGAAAGATATTTATTGTGAATATATGAGAGAACAAAGCCTTAGTAAATGGACAAAGTCTTTGGCGCTTGAACTCCATGAGGAATCATCCCAGAACGGCTGAAAATATATATATGAATCCCCCATGAAGTCCAGGCACTGGTGGTGGTGATTGCTGATGAGTCTAATGAGAAGATGGCAGAATGGAAAATGGACTGCAGATCCTGTGGCGAATGGAGGAGATTGGGAGGTGGTGGGATGCACGAACAGCTGTAATACAGAACTGAAGCAGAGAGAGAGAGGCATATTTAAACAGACCACGACGAGATGATAGGCTAACGCTGAAGTGTGGCGTTTTGCTATTGGTTGCCGAGATTGACAAGTGACTGACAACTCAATTAAGATCAAGCCCTTGGACATGACAAACTAGGAACAAGATGAGCATGCTTAAAAGAAGGCAGGAAAGTTACTCCTGATGCCTGTATGTCTTAGAGTCTTCCAGACTGAACTTTCGCTAAGCTTCTTTTGACACAGGGCCTTTCTCAATACCAAGTACCCCAAGTTCAGAATTGAAAAGTTCAAATCAGGAAAACAAACTTTCCGAGGATGGGAGGACACAGTGCAAACATTTAGCAATTGGAACAGCAGCGCACTCGCTGACAGCAGCAGCTCAGCATCAACACGCCTACCTCACTCTACTGTGACAAAATAATCTCAACTCAAAGCTTCACTAACACCTTTTTGTCTCAAAAAATAACCCTTAACTGAGAGATGCAGTAAATTATGTAACTCAGTCTATAACATATAAAAATCCAGACTGTTATGTTGCTTAATACAGTAAAACAAAATTTAATATAGACTGACCTGTTCATTTTAATACATTTATATTTATGTAAATGTGGTGATATCTGTACCTATAGAGCTTCAGAGGCAATGCTAAAAACATGAAGCTTCACTGTACATCCAGAAAAACTAATGAGGCAGCTACAATTGTTAGATTGTATCTATGGGACCAACATTTATCAATATATATAAAAATGCTATAGAGACATTACAAAAAATAATTAAGAGACTGACCTGCTCCATTCTTAATCGCTCCATTTGTCACACAAAATGACTGATGTAAGAAATGTTTCGTAAGCAGTAAATAAATCAGTGACAAATTAATAAAGAAAATATTTCATAGTGTATGTGGTCATGCGGTCTTTAAAAGTAAACTCAGTTTTTCACAGACAGGGGTCGTATTCATAAAGTTTCCAAGAACAAAGAGTTGTTCCTAGTGACAGAATACTAAGAATCTCAGAATTTCCCCCTTACAGACAAAACTACATCCTGGTAAAGATAAACATTATTAATATATATTTATTATTATAGGTAAAAAACTGTTAGGAGTAGAGACGAGGACTTTTAATAGGCTTAAGAGTTTCTTAAGCACAGAAGAAAAGACAAAGAGGTAGGAGAAATATTCTCCAAACGTTGAATGATAGTGCCTTAACGAACCGCTACAGATTAGATTGTGCAGGGATAATGTTTGTGGTCAATCTCATTAGTGATGCGCTCACAATCTCTTAACCAATGGATTGATGCCAGAAAAGTGATCATAACACTAAAATATTTGGCAACTTGAAAAAAAAACATACTACTCCTTGTATAGATTGAAGAAACAATTACAGAAATAGATGAAAACCGGACCATTTTCCCATTAATATCAAATAGATCAATACCAGCATGGTAAATAATTGGAAGTAAATTAATACAAAAACTATCAGCATGTGATCAGGCTACAGGTCTGTGTTTTCAGACATTTAATAGGCTACTTTTAAAGCATGCCTTACAATTCATTCGACAGAGATGTCTATTAAATAAAATAGCATGTATAATTACTACATGTCTTAATAGAGACTACATTCTATGATTAGGCCTATTGATTTCACTATCCATTATCATTAAAAGTGAATTTTTATTTATTTCCCTTTTTTGATCAACTAATCACACCTTTTAAAAGAATGAGTCATCCCAATTGGGTCACTCCTATGCCAGGACTCCTTGCTAGAAACTTTTAGGCTAAATTAGCAGTTCTCTAAAAAGTATTTGTGAATACGTCATGTGACTCTTCAGGGCTCCAGGGTAGACAGCCAATCCACATCAATGAAAGGTAAAAGATTGTCAGAGGGAGCTGAACAGTTCTTGCTCATTGTCTCTTGTTACTTACTGCATGTGTCATCAGATCATCATGTGCTGTTTCTAAGCAATACCTTCAAGCTATGTTGTCTATAAAATATTATGTTTCACATGTTTCACTAATTATAACCAAAAGAATCGTTGTCGTTGCCACACAAATTCTACTTTCACTGGAATTGTTTAAATTGTTTGTTCTCAAAGTTGGTCTGCTGATCTCTGTGACTAACTTGCCATTCTTAAGCTGAGGTGAAGCCACAGTGATATCGTGATGCTCTGACCTTAAATCAACATTCAGGGGAGACATTTACGTCCAGCTCTTCAATGTGAACTTCATTCACTGACTGCTATCAGTTTCCTTCAAAGATCAGGTTAAGGTCAGGTGTCTGTCTTTCTCAGAATCAGCAGACAGTCTCCGCAAATCACAAGAATATCATTAGGATTCAATCACACACAAACAGATACACAATGTGTGAGCAAGTAAGGAGCATAAAACCACTCTTTGTCTTTCATTCTCATGAATTTAACACGCATCTATGTTACACCACTTAAATCTTTCCCCATTCCTTCCCGCTGCGGTGACCTATTTTTATTTTGTGTTTTTTCCTTATTAAAACCACCAGATTAACCTGTGAGAATAAATCAGTGCTAAACAGTGTGACAGATCAGCCTGAAGTGATGTGGCACTCTTGATCAATCTAATATGCAAAGTCTGAATCACAGCCACAATCCCCCTGTAAGGAAAGAATGAAACCCAATCATGACCTGCCTCCAGGGGCAGAAACTAACTGTTTCAATGTAAATTTACAACAGTAGTGTACTTCACATGAGTATTTCCATTCTTTATACTTCTTTCCCACGTTCTTCATCTCAGATGGAAATATTTTACTCCACTCCTTTATCTAGCAGCTATCAGTTACAGTATATTAATAAAAATAAGCTTAATGTCAACCAGCTGGAACATAAAATGCTGCTTACACATGAATATATCACTAATAATAATCCAATAATACATAGATGATAATAAAATACTGATGAGTGATTTCAAGCATAACAAGTATTTTTATCATAAGGCTGTTAATAGCCTATATTTTTGTTATTGTCAACAAATGTAATGAAATCTTGCCTGTGTATTCAACATCTGATATATTATTTCTCTGTGCCACAGATCTCCATTGTTGTCAAAAAAGTATTAAAACACATCGAGACACACTGTTGCACTGGCTGATATTTCATTACTATGAACCTGGGCATTTTGATTTAAGTCCCACATATGCTGTTTGCTGTCAAAAATATGCTAAAAGCAACATTTACTCCTGTTTGAGCAATGTTTGCTGAAAATTACAGTGGCCAACTACTTCAGAAAATTGTTTTGTCTTTTTTTTAAGTAAAGGATAGGTTCATAATTTTTCAAGTTATAAAAAGGCCAGTGAATGAGTACAGCTAACAAAATGTCCATTAACAAAGAAGGAATAATTTTTTACTTAAAAGTCAAGAGCGGCTGAAGCTCAAAATTATCTTAAGATAAACTTTTAATACTTTTAAGACTCTGGATTTTGTCCTGCATAACTTACATTGAAAAAGCGTTTTGAAGGGATCTTCTAATGGTCAGTATGAACAGGAGGAATGTTTACAATGAGCAAAACATGGTACAATGTTCACATGGGCATGTAACTGTTGTTTCAAGACTTGAAAAATTGTGAACCTATGCTTTAAAGTATTATTGATCAATCTTTATCTTCAGTAGGAACAAGGGGGTTGAGGCTGAGTGCCACAAAAAAACTGTTGTAATTGTAAAATGGTCTTTTCATTGGATTTTTTGGTAATAACAGAAATGTGAACCAATGTCAACCATATCCTTTAAATAACAATGTATATCCATGAATATTATGTTGTGGTATTGCATCTTTTACTTAAAGATCCTCTCCAGACACATTTTAAGATATAAAATGCTCTACTTTGAATAATAGTTTGTCTGACATGGTTTTCCATAAAAAAAAGTTCAATTATCATGTTCAAATTCCAAAATCGATCCATAGACCCCATCTTGATATAATTATATATATAAAAGGGTTGACTAAAGGCGAGAGTAGAATAGGATATCACTGTGATGGAGTCTAGACATTGGTGGTAGTGATGAAATGACAGCTGACAGTGACAGAGAAGAGAACAGATTAAAAAGTTGATAGACATGAGTGGCAGATAGAGAGTAAACTAAGAGTAATGCCCCTAATCAGCTGATACAATAAACAGGAGAAACAGAGAGAGCGAGAGAGAGAGAGAGAGAGAGAGAGAGAGAGAGAGAGAGAGAGAGAGAGAGAGAGAGAGAGAGAGATAGAGAGAGAGAGAGAGAGAGAGAGAGAGAGAGAGAGAGACAGAGAGAGAGAGAGAGAGAGAGAGAGAGAGAGGGAGAGAGAGACTTTTGGCATCTTTTAATAAAACAGACACAACTAACAGCCATCACATACAACTGCTAAACAATCAGAAACAACTCTAAAATAACTCCTGCCACACACCCCTTCCTTCATCCCACCTCCTCACACACACTTCCACTCACACACAGACCCACACAAACGCACAAGTTCACCACAAGTCTGCACTGCAGCCTTCCCAATATTACAACCAGCGGAGTCAATTTCCCACCACCTAAACCTTGTCATAGTCTGCCCTCCCAGAGTATTCTGCCACTGATGCTCCCCGATGTCCTGAAGAGCTCTGATGTTCCTAACCTTCACTGCAGATGCATAAAAAACCGTCCCCTTCATACCCTCCAAACTCCCCAGAGAGAGAAAGAGGGAGAAAAAGAGAGAGAGGGAGAGAGAGTAATGAGAATGAATGATTGAGTGACAGTTTTCTTGCTTAAATTAACACTAAGCTCAATTTAATTTCAGAAGTTTATCTGTTGGACACAAGATGTCTCCTACTTCACTGTAATGTCCATTCTCAGTGTATGTGCACTGCAGGTTTCACATTTTCACCTCATGTAAGTTGAATACAGGCCCAGGATAGGCTCCAAACTAGTTTTGATGTCACAAATCATGCTCATGGACCCACCCCCTTAAAATCTGATTTTCAATGAGTGCAAAGAAACTTTCCACTTTCAGCAGATTTTTGTGAAAACATCTTTCTAGTGTCAAACTCTGAACATACATCATTATGCACAGTGAAGCTTAAACATCCAACTGGAGGAATAAGAAGGAAAAACAATTTTTGAGTGGAGGAGGACTTTTAAGATCTGAATACTTCTTCCACCACTGCCTGTCTCCTGCATGGAGAAGCAGCTCATCACCAGTGTCAGTATTTTACTCAGTATAATTGTCTGGGTCTACTAACTGTGAAAAACTCAAAGTAATACATTAACACAGCCAGCACTCAGAAAGAACTGTAACACATGATCAATTGTCAGGGTGTCAATTATAGTTATTTTCCTTTCATTTTATCTTGATTTGTATTTTGTGTTCAGTGTGGACTCCAGTAAGAGTAGTTGTCACCTAGTGTAAAGGCTAATATAAAAAAAAAAACACACACTAATCCAACTACACTAAACCACAATAATGCTGCACAAATCTCCTCCTCCATACATGTCAACTGAACATGTAAATGCCACAGAACAGCTGAGGAAGAGTCCCTGCTTGCCCACACAGACGTTAATGATTATGCAATCAAAGGCAAAAGATAAGCCACTGATTTAGCAGGGTTTTATCATCTGTTCTGTCTATATGACAGAGAAAAGCTGCATTATGCAACAACAAACTCTTTTTTGCTTTCTTGCTGAGAGTTAGGTGAAAAGACTGATAACACTCTCAGATCTTTCCAGGAAATATGAAGCTACAGCCCGCAGCCAGTTAGCTTAGATTTCCATATAGAGTGGTAACATAGGGACACATCTCATAATTGGCTCTGTCAGTAACAAGAATCTGAATTCCATCACCTCTGAAACTCACAAATTAAAGTGTGAAAACAAGTTGTTATGTGAGTGCAGCTGTTTCCCCTTGTTTCTGGTCTTTATGCTAAGCTAAGCTAACCATAGGCTGCCTGTAGTTTCATATTTAACAGACAGATATGACTTGGGAAATGCAAGAATAAATGTATTATCCCAAACAGTCAAACTATGTTTTGCCTTAAAGTGAAGGCTCTTAAACAGGCTGCTAATACACTAAATTTACTCCAAAATTAGGGTCCCTGTGTAACGCCAGTTAAATAATAATAACCATGGATTTATTAAGAGAACTGAACTGAAATTTATAGTCGTTGAGATATTTAAATCATTTAAATACTGATGTCTCCTCCCTGTTGCACCTGTTTTTATTTACACAGTTATTCTTAATAGATCACCTGCAAAACGCACACAAGCTAAACGCACAATCTATTGCAGTGTACGCAACTCAGTACCCTTTATTTGGGATCTTAAAATCAGGCCCTTAGTCTTGGTGACGTCAGTACTTGAGAGGCAAACAGAGGGTATCCTTGGATTTTACTGTGTGGCCATTCCTCCAATATATTTGAAGTACATATTAGTCATTAAGGGAGACATCATTTCAATTACTGGGAATGAGGTTTCATGAAGAAGGGTATTTTACAATTTTAAGACTCCATCTTTAACTTGCACTGTAATTATTGAATTGCCCTGCTCAAAAATTCAAAATCTCAGAATAATGCAAGGATTTACCCTCCCCCCAAACTACTAGTCCTGATGGATGAGTTCTTCACCAAACCGTGTAATCACAAGGGCTCTTTTGTGGTTGGCTGCAGCAAGTGATGGTGCATGTGATCCTTGTGGAGGGATAGTGATCGGAAAGAGAAAGGTGGGAGTAGTCAGGAAGGAGGTGAGCAAAAGGGAAAGGTCATTTCTTAACTGTTTAGAAGAAAACATTCATATGAAAGAATACACAAGCTAGTTCATTGCCTCTGAGATTGCTCAGTGCACAAACTGACATACACATGCTTACACACGTGAGTGCATATTGACGTATGGTACACATGCACGTCCATGTGTAACATCATCTGGCATTTTCAAATGAGCTTCTGATCCTCCTTCTGTCGTCATAGCTGAACTTCTACATAGTGGCTCTTGCAATAAAACAAGGGCACAGTCTTATTAGATCCTTGACTCAGAAGCTTTGAAACAAACATTAAATTTAGTATGAGTATGAGAAACAGATCATGCGACCTCTTGCTCCATATTTGAAATGATCCTCTATGCAGTTATTGTGCTAAAGGTTCAGTCTGTCACAATTTTTCAAGTCTGTCTTAAAACAACAATCAGGAGCCCAAATGAATGCTGAAATAGATTTTTCTTGCTGTAATCATTCCTCCTATGTATACTGACCTTTAGAAAATCCCTTCATAAAGCACTTAAAAATGTACGATGATGGGAGCCAAAATCCAAAGTCCTCCTGTTCAAAAATGTATCAATACATTTATCTGAAGCTAATATGATTTTTCAGCCATCCGAATGAGCTAAATCAAGTAAACATCTTTCAATGTTAGTTTTTTACAGTTACTTTTTTTTAAATAATTTTAATAATTGTAATAAAATAATTTAATTTCACCACAGCTTAGAGAAAAACAAAGAGGGACTTTGATAATAAAAAGCCATTAAATGTTTTAGATATCCACTTGATATGACTCAAACTGGTGAAGCTTCACATTAACTTTTAAATATATTTTTGAACAAAATGACTGTGACTTTTGGCCCCTGTCACTTACACTGAAAGCACATTTGAAAGGGATCTTTTAATAGCCAGTATGAAGAGGAATAATACAGTGAAAGAAAACTCTGCCAGTGTCCATATGGGCACCTGACTATTGTTTTAAGACAAACTTGAACAATTGCGAAACTATCTTTTAGAGTTAGCATATGAAATGACAAATGATATGTTACTAGAAAGACTAAATAATAACTCAAAGTCAAAAATGTCCTATAAAATGTACCTCCATAATCATGTTCAGCAACACTACACATTCCGATTAAGTCTATAATCAACCAACTCATGATACAATATGTGCTGACAGTTAGAAGCTTAAATCATTTTCATGATATTTTTACTGAAAACTTCACAACGGAGATTAGCCAGTCAAAACTATGCAGTTCAGTTTACATATATCAAATGCTGTTTGAAGCTACGCTACGCTACCATCATGCTATGCTTATAGTCAGTTGCTCTGTGCTTGGCCTGGCACGGTGAAAGTCAGATGTTCACAGTCACACCACAGACATTCCTCACATACCTGCCTGCCTTAAGTCCTTACAACACAACTGTGAATGAAATAGTACATAATGAACAAATGAAAAAATGGCTTGGTGAACAAAGCTGGAGTGAACAGCTCTCTTGTGAAGAACAGTTATGTAAGCTCCTTCAGGGAATAGTAACACTGCTGCACATGGCAAAAAAAGTTGGTAGCCTGTACATTACATCCCTGTCCATTACAGAGCATTGTCACATCCACAGGTTGCTTAGTAACAAGAAGATGACCTTGTTCCTATATTAGTTTGCTGGTAATCACACGGTTACTATACTCCTTAAGAATAGGTTACATTTTCAAGCCTGTTTTGAACATTGGCAGAGTGACAGTGTTCCTTGCTGTGATACCACTTTCCCATTGACTTGGATGGGACTTTTAGACCCTACTGTATGTATTATTGTATGACTGTGTTTGTATGTCCTTCACACATCTGAAGAACCGTTCATCTAATCTACTTCACTTTAGGCCGGTGTATTGGTGGGTACCCAAGAACGTGCAATGTTCACATGTGGTCTAAAAAGAGAACATTAGATGGTGAAAACAGAGCTTTTAATCAAGAATGGAAAAAAATAATCACAAATTAAAAAACAAACAAACATAACTATTACTTTCCTAAATGTAACCCTTACCTTAACCTTAACCATTGATGCAAAAATGGGCATTTTAATAATTTGGGGACATGGCTTTTATCCCCAATTGCACAAGCCATCCCCCAATTAACTGGTCTTGAGTCTGGTGTGTGTCCCTGAAAGTGAGTGTACACACACACACACACACACGGGAGAGACGAGACCACAGTCATACAGTCGGAGAAATCACACAGCTTGCTCTAAAAAGAGAACATTAGACAGCAAAAACTGTTTTAATCAAGAATGAACAGACTCATCGTCCCCACAGGCAATTCTAAACCAATATGTCTCATATGTTTTGAGACTGAGGCGATTGTGAAGTGCCAATACAGACAAAGCTCAAATCTTTTTGCCCACTTAAATCCAGACTTAAGGCACAGAAAATCAACAATAGAAAATAAACAAAAGAGCCCAATTGATCGATCCACTTTATTTTTTATTTAGATTTTATTTTTAAATGCAGCCCATATTTAAAGAACATTTATTTACTGTTAGAGTACTTATTATTTATAACATCTGTGTATAATAGAATGTAAGTTTCTTTCATGTTGTTGGTTTATATACTCATTCACTATCTCACATTAACAGTAGTAATTTCTCTATTGAAGAAGCAATACTGGAGGTCGAGATTTTGAGCAGTCACTATACTAGTTGTTTTAAGGCTGACTTGAAAAGTTCTGAACCTGTCCGGGCCATTTGGCATAAACACAAAAAAACCCTAAAATATCTTAAAATGGTAATGTTCACTTATTGGTGTCCATTCAAAACTGATCAGTAAAAAGGATTTTAAAAAATGATCAGTAGCCCTTTATCATAGGTGTGGTATTCTACCAGATGAAGATTTATAAAGAAAAATCTTTGTATACATGTGACCACATAGAAGACATGTAGGTAAAACAGCACAGGAAGTAGTGTGCTGGAGATATGACAAGCCTAGCTAACTTACATGAGCTAACTTTAGCTATCTGCTATTCACTTTTCTTTTCCAAATGAGAAGGTTGATACCACTTTCATGTCTGTTTATGCTAATTGTTTATGCTAAGCTAAGCTTGTTGCTTGGTGGCTCAAGTTTCAAGTTTACCAATCAGAAGTGCGAGCTGTAACAATATTTCATCAAGTAGACTATTCCTTTAAAGGGCTTGTTCACCCAAAACACAAACAATACATTTTCTCACTCGGCTATCCATGCAGATGGCATCTGTTTTATAGGCTGCTGTTATAAGATATTTTCCTCCGGAAATTGTATCGTCACATCAATACAATCAAGGTGTTTTATACTTTGTAGTACAGTTTAGAGTTTGTGCTGTACTAAAAGAAGTTAATAGTTACATAATCCAATTTTTGAAATGACATATTTCACAGATCTCGCTGTCTAGAATACCAACTACAAAGCTGGCAGCTCCTCCTAAGCCCCACAACTCGCAGCCTGCATGTCAACTAGTTTGTGCGAATTTGACTGACTATATATTATGGAATTTAAATAACTAAAGCTCAATATCATAATTATAAGGATTTTAAAGAAATAGTTTGACATTTTGGGAAACTTACTTATTCCCTTCATTGTAAAGAGTTATTGAAAGGAGTTATACTACACTCATGTCTGTAAACTAAATATGAAGGTAAAGATAGATACTGGAACGGGGGGAAGAGCAAGCCTGGCTCTATCCAAATTGAACACAAGCCTACTAGCAGCACATTTAAAGCTCAATTATGTTGTACAGGATTATTACTTGGGCAGGTGCAGTAACCGTCCTTGAGTCTCTCTTTGCCTGGCAACAACATCAACATTTAATTTTTACAATTTGGTTTTGCTAAGCTTAACTAATTGGCTGCTGTTGAAAGCCTTATATTTAATCATGAACATGAGAGTCATCATGGCAAGTAAACAAACAGGATATTTCCCAGAAATGTCAAACTATTCTTTCAGTGTTGTTCTTGCTTTATTACATTATCTTGAGATCTTGTCTTGAGTCTCCCTGTGTCAAAATGAAGTGTTATTTTCTGTTTAAACCAATTACCATAAAGCCATTCTAGGGCAAGATATTACTCTTGTATAAACATATTGTATACACTGCAGAGAGAAAGGGGGGCCATGGGGGGTCTAGCAGGGGCCCCGCAGTTTGTTTTTTTCCCTGGGATCCCCATAGCAGGTTACACTTTTTAGACTCTTTCTTCAGTTTAAAGTAGATTTAATGAATCACAATAAAATGTGTGGATTTTCCAGAGCAGTTTTTTTACACTGAATTGATTATCAAAATTTCCATTCACCTCATCTCCCTGACACATATCTCAAAACCTTGCAAAACCAAAATTACATGTATGGCTAGATACTGCCAGGAGGATGAAAAAACTTTTCTTTTCTTTTTCTTTGAATGACCTTTTGCACCTTTGCACATATTTCAGCTCTCTACTGCTTTAAATTAAATTGCAGCTCAAGTCACATGCAAACTCATATTTAAGTCTTTTGATGATGTTTTTTAAGTCATGAAATTCTTGATGCTGACCCTATACAGCTTAAAAAGAAATTTGGCTCATGACAGTATACACAGTGGAATTAATCTAATCTGCACTATATCCTATTACCTAAAATCCATAGGCTTATTGTTCAGCTACAAAGTCATTCCAGTCAGTCCCGCTTATGCTGTTTCGATGCCTGTTTGAATAACATTAATCTAACAGTTCATGCATGGGACATATTTGCATTTTTCTGTGCTTATTTTACAAGGTATTTACAATGTAACGCTTTAATGTGCATGAATCTTCTTGGGCCATTTTCATAATTCACAATTTTCCATAACTGCAGCGAAGCTCTCACGCTTAAGCAAAGATTTTCTGGAGGTGTTTATTGATTTTTCAAACACAAGAAAATCTTGAAAATATACCCATGCTGCATATGATTTACACTTTTATACATTATCATAAGACAACAAAGCACAGAGGGCCTCAGCATTTAATCATTTTAAAACAACACAACAACAACAACAACATAACAATTTAAACCATTGGCAGTGCCACAATAATTACAGCAAATAAAAAATAAAACTCCCAACATTGTAGTATTTGCCCTTTTATTAAAAAAAAATGTATCAAAAAATGTGATTTGGTGATTTATATTTTTAATTTCCCTTAAACTCCTTTTATGCATGAACAACTGCAACCTTTGATCCTGTGGTTTTGTTTGAGTGTAATCATCAATCAAATTTTAATCTCTCTGTAAAGCACTTTGGTCAATGTCTGCTGTTTTTAGACTTGCCCTGACTTAGTAATTAAAACATATTGTACACTGTACCACAAAACAGCCACTGAACCCATTATGTCTGCTCCGCTATCTGTTTGCCAAAGTGTGAAATTCACTTGGAAATGTATTACAGTGTCTATTTTTATCAGCAATTGACTTAAAAATAAATATTTAATGATGCTTTTCACTTGTTACCACCTTGACACACAGAGAGCAAAACTAGTTTTTCATGTTTGAAGTTAGTGAGGGAGATGGAGAGGGTGAAGAGAAAGATCCATCTGTTTCTCTCCTCTGCTCGCTGTCATCACTCATCACTCATTTATATATTTTTCTGTTTCTGCTGTCAGACAATTAAAACAATTATGAAATTTGACTCATTAATACCACCTGTACAATCATTCCCAACCCGTAGGCTGTTGATTAAATGATTATTTTAATATAATGACATCACCAGATAATAAACAAAAACAGCAGGTAATGATAACAGCTGTGCCATGAGATAGACAACACTGAAGCTAAAATGAACGAAATTATTACTGATCATAGACCAAGTTAGAGGCAATAAAAGCAGCCACAAAGCATCTGTTATTACATCAATATGTATTTAATATGCTTGTATAGCTCAAAGAATGTCAGCAAAACACGTGGCTGCTGAAGAGCATACACTTCTGAAATGTTTCTTGTGGACGTTGAAACTGCGATGGTTCTGTGACTGTGCCATTAACTCACTGATCCAGTGGACAGATTGACTCTGAGTTGGAAATCTCAGAAAAGACTATCTATCTTTCAAACTCAAACATTCAGAGGGCAACAGTTGCTATGAAGTAGAGGAGGCAGCTATTCAAACTAACTTTAACCGACTGACAAACTCAAACATCATCCATGTACCCTGAGAGTGTGCACAGTTCTGCCTTTCACTTTCCACTAGAAGAAAGTGTGTGGGATAATGACAACTCTGCTTACATGTGTGTTCCACGCTCTGTCTTACACAGTACACTTATTAGATACATAAATGGCAGGTTTTACTTTAAATCATTAAAGATTTAGATTTTGGATATCAATTGTCCATATCAATTATGTCTATGGTTCAACTCATAACTGGTCTTATTAGGGACCATCTCTTCCCTGTAGTCTAACACTAAAAGATAGATTTGAATTTCCAAATAAGGTTTAGACCTTATAACTTTGCCTTCACTGCATTACACTCTATAATCCCTGCTGTTAGCATCTGGTCTATCTGTGCTGATGAAAAACCGTACTCCTCTAAGACCTCAACTGTGTGTTCTCCAATAACAGGGTCAGAGGCTAGGCAAGGCTGTGCAGGAGTCCGAGAGAGAACCGGAGCTGGCCGGGGACTTTCTTCTCTGCTTGAGTCCTGGATGAAAGAACCTCTTTCCTGGTTATGTGGGTGTGAGCTCACCTGGTCAAAAGATAACACAGGTGTGACACAGGCATCAGTCCCATCAAAGATCTTTGACCAATCCGCCTGGGTCTTCGTGGCAAAACGTTCTGTGAAGATCCGTCTAAGCTCAGGCCAATCGATGTAGTTCATCTGGGTAGGTAACGCTGCAGCATCCAATTCTAAGCCTAGGAAAAAAATTGTTATGTAACCTCATGTGTCTTCATAGCAAAATGATGCAATACAAAGACATGTTTAACATCTTAGCGCAGTGATCACTAATCCGTCAACTGCAAAAGATAATTCATTCACTGTTGCTAATTAAGATTGTGCTCTTAGAGCCATTTAAGCTGAACTGCTTTGACTGTATTTGGTTACAGATAATTCAATTACTTCCTGCTGCTCTAGTTTCACATTAAAATATTTAAATAACCAAATCAATTTTTTGTGGCAGTGCAACAAGATGCACTCCAAGAGTTCAGCATTTTCCCAACCTTGAAATTGGCTTTGCCGATCTATGTGATATCTTGGAGGCTGAGTTGTTGGTATTTTGGTGGAAATTGGATCTTTGGAGTTGTATTGAGAATATACATCTGAAAACTACGTTTGTTACTAAAGTAAACTAAATACTGGGAGCAAATATACAGCAATAATCGACTAATGCTTTAAACACAAATAATAACATTCTCTTATGCGTACATGCCTTTAAATCAAAAATAAATGTTGAATGTGCTCAAAGCAAAAGAAGGTCTGTAAAGCAGTACACTTGACTCTTCCAGCGTCTGTTGTCCATACAATATGAAAACAATCTCCTCCAGTTCATTAAAACGCTGCATCCATGTGATCTGGAGGCTGCAGGACAGATATGTGGGTAAAAATAAAGCAGCCTCCAATTTGAGACGCTAGAGCACAGTTCCATTACTGTATGTACGGCCGTTCACTATGTTTACCGTGATTAAATCATGTGCGAATGACACCAGTAACCTCACACAACTCTACACGCATCAGGCTATTTGGTTATAACTGGATATTCTGCCTGTTAAGGTGGATGATTTGGTATTACTGGGGATCATTAGTGTTGAGCATCATGACCTCCTTTCCAGCTTTTTCTGCAGTTTTTCCAGCGCTTCATTTTTTATTATTGAAATGTATTACAGTGCAAACGCTGCCATTTACGACACGAGATTTAAGACAACAATGGGTCGGATTGATCATAAACAGCTACGCCACACTATATTTTTCTTTTTGTGTTTATATCTTCATCATATAATTATCTGTTGAACAAACACGTTGCGGTGCTGTGTGTTTACATCACAGCGCTCAGAACTATCCTAACAACTATGATTTCCAGTAGAAGCAGATTCGTCATTTGTTGAGCTATTACTGTCATACTTCACTGTGACTGGCAGCTGTTTCCGAACCATGAGACTACTGATGTGACTGGCTGATGGAGTATTCATTAATCATCACATCTTTCAGTCTATAATTCACATCACTCAGCCCCACTGCTCATTTAAAATAGGACTTCAAGACTTTAAGTGGAAATGCTTTGTACTGCCACCAAAGTTAGCAATGTCATCACAGATAACTGATATTTGGAGGCTTATATTCCGACATAAAGTGTTTTTTTTTTTTCTTTGAAAAGGACACTGACCACTGTCTTAGAGATTTACGTATTTGCATACTACTAACCTTTCAGTAGCTGTTTGTAGAACTGCGGCTCTATGGCACCAACAGCCATGTACTTTCCATCTGAAGTCTGGTATGTATCGTAGAAGGGTGCTCCGCTGTCCAGCATGTTCTCCCCTCTAGAACGGTCCCACATACCAATGCTCCGAGATTTCCATATAAATGAACCCACATATGCAGCTCCTTCCACCTAATGTGAGAAAGAGGAAGAGAAAAGGAAATAAAGGTCAGATCAGTCTATGTTCTTACTTATGTTTTATTCATTATCACTCCATCCATACATGAACTTAACATACAGTGTTTTTGCACATTAAAATAAAAGCTTGTGAGAATTCTGGACAAAGGATATTCCACTGACATTTAGTGTATAAACCATTGCCTAGTCTGATCATTTATTTAAGTCTCCATCGGTGCAGAAGCTATGACTGCTGCTAAAAGAATACTTGATCAAACAATGAACGAAATGCATATGATCCACTTGATTGCCAGTCACTTACAAACATATTGTCCTATGGGAATATCAAGAGTCCAGATAATACCTCACCCTACACCATGTAAAAGTGGTTGATTGCAATCTATTCTGCCACCAATTAACTCTGCAGAAGTAATTTATAAAAGGACAAATAGGTGATGAACAAAGTCACAGTAAACAAGACAAAAGCTCTGTCACTGGTCATGGCTTCAGTGCTTTCATAAATATTCAGTGACAAAACCAAGAGTTGTGCATGAAATATTGAGTCTTTTAGAAAGCTGGGAACTTCTTTTGATGCACTCCAGTCACGAAGTATATGAGTTACAAAGAAAAAGCATTGAAAAACAGAGACAATGTTTTATATTTATATTTTCTTTAATCATACTGTGATAGACACATTTTCAAGTGGCTAAGTGGATAAAACACAAGCGTTTCTATTTATTAAAAGATACATTAGGAGACTCAGATCAATGAAAGTAGTAACTTATCAGCAGGGGTGAAACCATTTTTGAAGAAAATAATCGATAGGGTTTTTAAGTCTCACTGCGCCTCCTCCTCTCTCCGTGTGCACTGGCTGCTGCTATATATCAACCACTTTAATTTACTGTCTTCACATTCACAGAGTCCAATTTGAAATCATTTGCAGGTAAAAGGCTACAAAAAGTTTTACCCACCCTAGTCTGTGTTTAGGGTAATTAGTCCCCCATGAAGGCATTTTAACAGCCCCGTAAATAGCCTCTAAAATCGCCGAAGGTGTGAATCTAAGTGTAAAATGGGTCTAAGTGTGTTAAATTGGTTAACTGTCAGCACTGACATGTCATGGTTGATCATTATGAATCAGATGGTGTCCTGCCAGTGATTGTGGCTGCACTCTGCATTCATCACAACCATTACAATTACACAGTGTGCCAGAGACAAAGACCATGGACCAAACCAGGTGTTTTTTTCTGTCAGCACAGTGAAGGCTTGCTTTATTGAACGTGTAAATCTTTGAGTCTCGAGAGCACTTTGTGATGGATGGATGGATGGATGGATGGATGGATAAAGAGAGATTCAGTATTAAGAATGACCACTTACACCAAAAATAACTCTTCACCTTAAAGAAATAATAATATTTTGTTGGTATTTAGAGAGCAGAGGACTGGGTCTCCCTATAGGCTGGATGTATAAATGCCACTTACTTTATCTAGTCCACCATATCCCCTTAATAAAGCAATAAAGCAGTAGATTATATGTCATTGTTTTGAATGCAGTTTGTTTTCACAGGCCCCAAAAGACAAAAAAAAGCTATTAAACCAGGTTTAATTGACTTCCCCTCCCCCCCATTCTAGCTTGGATTTATTTTGACAGTTTTCCAATATTGTGTCTTTAATTATTTTTGTATATTATGTATAAATAGCTTCTTTTTTTCCCCCCTCGCCCTGCTAAGGTTTCTTCTTGGTGAGTTTACCAGGGGTTTGCAGAGAGTCAACACTTGATTTGAAAAAAAAAAAATTTAAAAACTAAGACATTTAAATGCTTCTCAGCTGAATAGAGAAAATTAATGAGGTATATTCAGGAAAAGACAGTTCAGCAAATCCTGTAAAACTGCAGCAGACAGTACAGTACATCACTCAAATGTTGACTCTCGTAACAGATGTTAACAGTTGAGGAGAAGAGATCTGCAGTCATATGAATGCCACTTTGGATAAAAAGCGTCTGCTAAATGAAATTGTAAATTTAAAATGGTAATTGTAAATATGTACAGGCTCAAAATCACCACAGGGGCTGCAGGTCACATCCTCCAACATTTCTCCCCTGCAATATTTGTAATTGTTAAGGGACATCATTTTTTACCCTCCAAAACACAAAAGAAAGTTAATTTGTTCCCTGCGATATTAAGCATTACTAAGACCGGTGTCGCAGAAATTTTCATTGCTCGCTCAAGAACACACAAAGAAGAAAAAGGGAGCATTAAAAATGTTACTTCTTGACGCAGTTGTAGACTGTACAATCAATAACACAATTAGTAACAATTATACAAAATGTCCAAATACATACACAAAACAAAAATACAATTATCTTATAATTTTTTGGAGATAAAGCACATTTCTCCACCGGCCCCTTCTCTAAAGCCAGTTCTTTCTCTAAAGACTGCGAACACAAACCAGACAGCTTTATAGCTCTCCAAAAGAAAAGTTAAAAACAGCCAGGTCCCTTAATGGACACTTCCACAAACTGTTACACTTTCTTACAATCAAGTATGGTCATAGATGATGGTCAATATCCTTCGAGAGTGTGTGTGTATAGGTGAATGTGGTTTGTACTGTAAAAGTGCTTTGAGTGGTAAGAAACGCAGTCCATTTACCATCAACAGTACAAAAAACAAAAAGGTTTTCACAGCTCAAAACAATTTTTGTCAATTCTATAACCTTCATACACCATCACACAGATCTCTGATCTATACAAGCAGATCATTCACAGATCTACACATGAAAAACACAGTCCGTTTAAATCGCAGATTCACTGATGCACATACAAACCAGTGGGTTACTGCTTTGTTGTTGTTTAACACATACACACATATGTTTTTGTTCTAAAAGTGTTTTGATTTATAGTAATTTATACTATGTATTTGATAAGTCAAGTGACAAGTCATTGCAAAAACTGTGTTCATGTATATATATTCTTTGTGTATTGTTTGTGTGTATTGATTATCAGCAATTTTTTACTCCCTAATATTAGTATTGGCCCCAAAAATCCAGAGTTAGTCCAAGCCCTTGTCAAAACAGGTGGCAATTCTGAATCTTGCTGATGCATCAGTCCTTATTATTCTGTGTGCTGTGCTCTGTGTGCTATTGTACATCCAACAGGTAGCTGCTGGTTAATGAGTGAATTATTAAAAATGCACCAGGTGTGAGTCAAGTGGCAAAAACCATGGCTAAAGGCTTAAGCCAGTGCGGAAGTACCTTAAAGTGCAATGCCATCAATGGGCACTAGATGCTGGCCCCAAAACAATCCCTGGTTCCAGCTGACTCTAATTCAAAAAGTGTCAACTTCCCAGTATAAATACTAAGTCAGTCAATCGTTTTTTTCAAACTTGTCATTATGGTTTCAATCCTTAAATTCTGTCCCTCTAATAAGTGTGCTGGTGGTCATTTTTGAAATAATTTCTCTGTTAATAAGATTTGTCTTTAAATATCACTTCAGGCACTTTCAGACCTGAACTTTGTAGTCAGTGGAATTAAGCTGCGTTCACTTCACACCAGAAGCGCCTGACGCGAAACAATCGCGCTGCTTGATCATATATATCAATTTTTGGATCATCGCTTCATTCGCGCTTGTGACGTCGGGAGAAACTCGCTGCTGATTGGATGTCGCCTGAAAAGTTCAATTTTTCCAACTTCATTCGCACCGGTTCAGACGTTTTTCCCCCCATTCATGTGATTTGTTTCGGCAGACCTAAACACAGAAATCATACTCGAATGTGGACCAAAACAATTGTACCAAGACCCTTTGAGGATGTGATCTATGTCCGGCATAAAACGAAATCTTGTTTTTTGTGGGAATATGATCGATCCGACCAAACTATTAGGCACAGTCTGCAAGTTTGAGTAAAGCATGTTGACAGGCCCACTTTGTAAACTGGGGTGCAGATGAGCGAAATTAACAGTTGACCTTCCTGTCTGTCAGTTCTTGCTCCCACCCTAGACACATCTGACTGATAAAGGGGGTTGAATGTTCTCACATGGCTTGTAGTAATACATTTTGGTTCGCTTGGATTTTTCTGTCTGAAAAAAAACCAAGCATAAAACACGGCAAGTTTACCAACTCTTTCACTGAATTAGATCAAAGCAAACAAAGCTATAGGTTTGAAAATGCCCTTAGATTAAAGGGACACATCACCATTTTAAATATAAGCTCATCTACTCTTAAATCTCTTAGAAAATAACCCTGATGATCATTGATAAATGTAAAAACATAATTTTGCATAAATGATTCACATTAAAATATAAGCACACAATAGAGTGTGTGATATGCATTGAGTTGTATGCTATTAATGTATACTTTTTACAGAGTTGCAAAAAACATTCAAAACGTTGCAAAGTTTAAAAACTTCCACGTCCTCCAGGAGTTCATTAGAGTGGTTTTGCTGTATAACCTCCCAGCTCCATTACAGCCACTTGAATTTCACGCACAGCAGGATTCAGAAACTTTGATGTTCCTTTTGAATAACTCCGCTAAGGGCTGTCCAACTAATCACTTATCCCACTTAAGACAGAATCCTGACTCCAGTGTTTGCCACAGTGCCGTAAAAGAGCATCTGGCAACATGCTGCAGTGTAACGTAGAATACAGCTTGTAGCATTTCACTCGTTTAACTGTTTAGATCACAAGCATTGAGACAGAGGAGAAAGTCATTTCTGCTAGGGTAACTTTCCTGAGTTGAACAATTGTGTCTCCGAGGGGGGTTTGATAAATCAACCTAAACTACAGTACCTGGTTTGTATTTCATCTGCTCACAGGTACTTTACTTCTACTGTAGTAATACGCCCACACTAACACCCCTTGCATATGTTTGCTGAAGGGCTGTTGTCCCTAACCCCGGCCCACAATACTGTCCTGCTGCAGTTTGTGCAAAGAGCCTCCATTGTTATTTGACATTTGGTTTTGTAGAAAAAAATATATACATACTTATGCATATTTATGAAAAGGAAAAATACTATTTATGTACCTGTGCCTCTCTCAATGCAGCCCTCAAGTAGAGCAGGTGGTATGTCATACTGCGGCTGACTCAATGCGACAATATGTTTACTAGAGTTTGACAATATGCTTACCATGCTAGCATCAATGATCTGTCCTTTCCCTGATTTCGTCCTTTCCAACAGCGCTAGGACTATCCCCATGGCACAGGTGAGACCGCCACCTGCAAAGTCTGCTAACAGATTCAACGGAGCATAAGGCTTCTCTCCGCTTCGACCCAGCCGGGATAAAAGGCCTGTGACAGCAGAAAACAAAAAAAACAAATGGAGTGAAACCTTCACACAAAATTTAATGACAGCTTCACAAGTGGAGAACAATTAAGTATCTGGTCGGTCTCCAGCCCTGGAAATGAAAGAAAATCTATTAGTTCAGTAATTGAATGAATCTGTGAGTGATACCACATAGCAAGAAATCAAGAAGGAAATAAGCCAATAAGATTGTACTATGCTGCTCAGAAGTACTTTTTTTTCTGACAAAAGCTTTTCCTTTTTCCATTCTTTTATTAAAAAGATATTGCAAATAGCCTTAAACAGCAAGTATCTATAGTTTGTGTTGATCATGGTTGGTTTTCTGAGCATGATGTTATTTTTCCCCTGCCTTACATTCATGTCACTGCTCAAATCAGGACTTCCAAACAGGCGCATTAAACACATTAAAATGCCAGCTGTTTCATAACAGCCACAAATCATTGTTACACACATGAGTGTAAATGCAATATTACAGGAAAATCACTGTTGGATGGGCTTATAATGGAGTAGATGTAATTTTCATTAGGGTTGTATTACAATAAAAAGAGGTTCAGACTTGAATCACAGCTTTCATCAATGGAAATAAGAAAGGGAGGAGGGAATGTATCAATAGGGTGGTACATATACAGAACATAACATACGTCATCGTGTTTTGAGTCAGCAGTCATTTCAGAGTAATATATTTCTCTTTTCATGAAAAGTAGGTACTGATTTGTCGAGTCTGATTACTGCGGACCTTCCATCGCATTTCAAATTGTTGTTTATTAGCAAGATACAGATGTACAGAGAAGGATCAAGTGAGGATGATTTTTTATTTGGTTCATACTAAGTGTGGATGCACATCTGGTACAGAGATCAGTAGGAATTCCACTTTTTCCTTTCACAAGTCTGCATGTTCAATAAGTTTGGATAGAAACAGAACGTCAGTACACAAAGGACAAATAACCACTAGCCTCTCAGAATAGAAGTTCGTTCATCAACCTCTTTTAACATCTTTATGAATATTGATGCAGTTCCATCTGTCTGCAGTTTAAGGTATGTAAATATTCATTACAAAAATATTAATATAGCAGTTGAGTGTGTTATCACCTGACATGGCAAGGTAGTTGATGTCATGTCCAGCTGCGGTGGCGTAAGATCCACTCTGTCCGTACCCCGTCAAGCGAGCATAGATCAGACGAGGATTTTCCTTTAACAGCTCCTGTGGACCGAGGCCCAGCTTTTCCATCACACCTGGGAGGTCAGAGGGTGGTAAATCTATACTTTCATCAAATGCATGTTGGTTCTCACTCAGGGTGAACCATGTGAGCTGGCGACAGTCTTGCCTCGCTAAAGTCTGTGAAATGTGACTTATCAGAATATCTGTAGACTAATCTTTGAATATCACATCACGAAAGTGTTTTTTATTCAAGTATTGCGCATAAGTCCAACATTTCAGGAGGAAATATTGACATTTTACTGCACTACATTTTTCTGATAGTGGTTGTAAGATTTACATTATAAAACATAATATGCGCTCATAAAATATAATACATTGTTAAAAATTAAACCAGGGAGCCCTTACAAAAAAATCAGTGTCTGGTTGAGCCACCATGTCACATCTGGTCTCTACAAGTTATTAGCGAGTGATTTCACTCCTACATTGCCCAGATGGTCTCATTTAAATAATTGTTTGAAGGCCAAAGGTGTAAAAATATCACATATTTAACAAAATAAGCAAAGATTATCAAAAAATCTGATCAAATTTGAGCAGCAGAACTTTTTTTTTCTTCTTCCATGTCCCATTACCCATTGGAGGGAGCCTGACCACTAAACTAAAATATTGAGCTGAATACAAAATAGTTCAAACTAGCTCCACCTACAGCAGCTACAACAGTATAATGCTACCTGCTATCTACTGATCACACACTACATCAATATCTACATAGGAGTCACAGGGGCCACTTTTTTTGTAATTTTATTTTTTATACTTTAAGTACATTTTGCAGATAATACTACTGTATACTGAAGTAGGATTTTAAAAAGGCCTTTACTCGTAGTTGAGTACTAATGCATTAATGTATTGGTACTTTTACTTATATGAATACTTCCTCCACCACTGATTCTGACTACTATGTATTACACAGCTCTTGACAACTATCACGCTGTTGGTGATCTGACCTTTACGGTAGGGCTCCAGCACCACATCAGACTGGACACAGAGCTTCCTGAGCAAGGCTACGCCATCTGATGTCTTCAGGTTGATGGCGACAGATTGTTTACCCCGGGCCTGCGTGTCCATTGCCATGGCAACCTTGGTACGGTCCACACGGATCACCTTAGCCCCAAAGTCTGCCAGGATCATACCACAGAACGGTGCAGGAGCCAGTCCCGCCAGCTCAACCACTCTCACCCCAGCCAGTGCCATGATGAAGGGACTATAATGTAGAATATTAGACACAGTTAGCAAGTATAATGAAATACAATGCAGAACCAATCGCAGAGATGGGGCTCACACCAGATTTTTCCAGAACTATTTTCTTGCTTAATCTGGTAATAGTTTGGTCCATAAAATGTCAGATAACAGTTAAAGACATGCTTTTCACAGCTTCCAGGATCTCAAAGTGACAACTTCAAATTGCTTGGTTTGTCCAACCAACACACAAGTTTACTGTTAAAGAAGAAGAAAAAAACAGCAAATTTAAGAAGCTGGAAGCTTGAACCATGACAAAAAAGACAGAGTGTAATGCACATAATGAATAGATTAACAATGTTGCAGATTCATTTTCTGTCCATCCAACAATCAATAATAATAACTTCAGAGTTCAAAATCATATAGTACATTTTGACAGAACAAAACATCCCACAGCTCAACTTTTTAAGAATCATTCATCCAGAAAAAAAACCCAACAAAATTAAGGACATTATTAAAGCCCTTAAATCATCATTTAATGAGCAATCAAACATAAAATGAACTTTGCCTTCAGTCTCACCTAAATCACATAGAAAACAAAGTATTTTCTCTTCAGCCAGAACAATAAACCTGCCTGTTTCTATAGCTAATGGTTATGTACCTGTGCACACAGAGATCTTTGACTCACTGTGGTGAGTCACTGTGCATAAGGAACAGTTTGAGCTGGGAATCATGTAGATTACACTGCAACCTGTTTTGGAAAATAATCAAACAAAATAAGGATTTCATCTATCTGCGTTTATTCAGCTCATTAATGTTTTGTTTTTTTTCCCCATGGGTGACCTTCTACGTTCACAGAATCTGGCAATGGAGTAAAAACACCCATGCTGTAACATTGTTAATTGAATACTGGTCACATAGTTGCTATGTTGCAGCTGTTGAGCTATGGTGGAAGTATAGCTACAAAAAGAAAGACTTTGGCACTAAAAAGACTGACTCAGAAAGATATCTACTTTATTTGAACAACTAAAGCTTTATATTAGCTTAAGAAAAAAAACATAAAAACGTTTTGCAGAGACGGCGGTAGTAGCGAACGTAGAAATCACAGTGTGTGTGTGTGTGTGCGTGTGGAGGGGGCACACAGAGAAAATCAGGTGGACCTTGTACGTCCAAGACTAATCACACTTAATAGCTTCTGAAACGTTAACCAAGGCCATTTTAACTATACCTCCCTGAATGCACCACTGTTTCATCATAGCAGCCTTATACATCTTCAGAGGTACACACACACACACACACTCACCCCAATTGTATACCCAACAAAAACATAATACTGAAATAGTCAATAGGCTACTACAGTCTGAAAGCCATCTATTTCTGATGAGTATAGCAGGTCACGATGGGGACTTCATTATAGTCCAACACTTCAGTCTGTTCTCTTTCAAAGGAGAGCAGGGACAAAGAGTTCAGTCTTTATGTCATCAATGATGCCCTGATGCCAGTTTTTATCCGACTGTATAGCTTGTTCGTGCTGAATTAGCAGCCATGTACATGTCCTTAATACTTGGCAGTGCACTTATTGTGGGGAAAGTGACGCAGGAGGAGTAGGAGTCTGGGTTGAAAGTGATGGCTGTACTTCAGCTGAATTCTCTTCCTCTTGCTACTCACATCTTTTTGTGCCTACTTTGTTTGGCCATGGGTGTTTTGGGGTTTTTTCTTCTTTTTAAAAAAAATCTTAACCCAACATTAAAAGCAGCTAGCTTGCAGACAGTAGGTTTCTGTTCTACTGTGCAATGTTTGGGCTGCACACTAAGTGAAAGAGGAGGACCTGCTCGCAATCTGGAATTTGTGAAATACTGCTGCCGCCCAAAAAAATCATACTTATCATAATCATCATTATATGGTAAACAAGAAGCAAAAACCAAGTATTGTTTTATTTTTATTGGTCGTGCAGTCAGATCATTGAAACAGTATTCATTGACTGCTATTTAGTGGGTGATCCAACAAAAAAGGAAGGTTTCTGGGAAGTAACCTAGGCCCATCCACAGCTGCACGCCAGGAAGAAGGCTTTTGGATGTCTGCCTCCATCATGTACACTGTAAGTGCATTATGAAGGGATGAACGAGTAATAATTACAGCAAGAGAAACCTATTTCAATGTTCACTCAGTATTTTACTGGAGTATTTCAATTTGATGCTACTTTATACATCCACCCCACTACATTTCAGAGGAAGATATTGTACTTTATACTTTCTTCTACTCATTTTTTTGACATCTTACAACAAGTAGTGTGTAGTCAGGGTCACTGTTCAGATGTCTATGAGTTGTTAACTGCTCCAACAAATGAACTTATCATTTGGTTTCATTTCATAGAAATTGAAATGATCCACCAAAACTCAAAAATTAGGGATTAGAAAGATTAGAGAAAAACTGAAGACAGATTTGCGTATCAGAACTTCTTCTTTCCTCTCCGGTTAATCATCTCAGGACCCCTCAGATTTATCCAGTGACCCCTTGGAGGTACCCAACCTCTAGTTTGGAAACCATTGGACTAAACTATCTAACTGTATATAAAGAAGTTCAAATTAGCTCCACCTGCAGCAGCTACAACCGAATTGTCATGCAGGACTGCATTGCGTTTACATTGCTTAGTACTTTTACTTGAATGAAGGATCTGAATACGTTTTCCACCACTGTTAATACAAAAAACAACACAGACCTTGAAAGGAGTACTAGAGTACATTATACTGCATTCAGACCTGCTGTGACATTTAGACTTTAGACTCTTAGTACAAACTACCAACTTAAACAAAGTCCAAAGTGACAGTGACAGTGAGTCTACTTTATCAAGAAACGCTACCAACCACACAAGTCTGCTGGTTAAAAAGCCTAAACTGAAATAGTTAAGTCAACATGTAGGCTACTAGCTACATTTGTGCAAAGTAAAACGCTACTTTACACCATCTGGCATTACTTCAATCATCACAATCAATGTGCGAGTTGGAGCAAATACTGGCCAGTTTTTTTTCAACCATTTCCTGAACATTACTGACATTTAGAGGGTAAAACAACAAGCCTCCACCAGCTGTAACCTGATTTAAGACAGTTAACAAGAACCACAGTTTGTTAGCCTACCTTTACCACAGGTCGGGGACAGGAGGACACCTCTGCGGACGCTTTGTTTTGCTGCACCTCTATGCACGCCGGGGTGGTCCAGCTGGAGGGAAAGTAGTGTTGATAATGTCACAGCACACGTGACTCAAAACTACCACTATAAAATAACGCATTTAGCCTGATCAAACATATGTGATACTTTTTAATAAAATGTGCAGTTTAAGAACTTTAATCTCACAATATTAATCCTCTAGTGAACCCCGTTTTAATATCGAGCGCCGACTCCGCCCAACCCAGACTTCTTTCGGTGTACGCTGGTCATGAAATCAAAGTATACTCTGTTTACAAACTGCTTCCGGTTGACGTCAGCGCGGCACTCGCAAGATTTGTGGGACATTGAGTTTAAAAAAAATATGATTTCACTTTACTTAAGTAATTGAACTGTTAATGGTTGTATAAAAACATGACTTACACTTCACAATATAGCAAAAAGAAAGTAGTCAATGTTTAAACGGATAAAAATCAGGATTCAAGATTCAAACACTTTATTGTCATTGTATAGGGTAGATTAGGGTAATGTGGGACACTTTTTGCAATTCTGACTTGTTTACCTTATCTAAATATAAATCTAATATATTATATCAACACCTAATATCATTATGAAATATCCCTGAGGTGTTTGCTCGTTAAATCAGAAGACAGTTTTTGGATATTGTACTCAAAAGGAACATGGCACTTATTAATATTCCTCGTCAAATTGTTTCAGAATTTGTAGATTTTGTAATCTGGGACACTAGTTTTTAGGTTTAGAAATACTTTGATTTATACAAAGCAGCCTTATCTGCCAAAACTTTCTAAAATGTGCATACCCATATGTCGTCATTTAATGTCATAGGCCTACAGTTTTTAGGTTAAAGAACTAGTAGCCTGTATGTTATTTTTTAAACAATATAACTTAAACAGTAAGCATTAGTTAGCTTTACAATAATTTAATTTAAAAAAACGATAAATGCACTGTAGCTTCTTTGTCCCACATTAGTCAATGTCCCATATTACCCTAATCCCACAACAAAATTACTTATGTGACAACCCCAGAGGTGCATTCAAAAACCAATACAAAAATAAATAAATAGATATATACAGTATAAATCAAGAATTAAGACAAAAAATCACAATATGATAAGCTCAGTAGTACAGATTGTTATTCCGTGAGTGTCTAGTAGCATTATTATTGCACATATGGTAAACAGTGTATTGCACATTAGCGACATAGCTTATTGTCAGAGTTCAGAAGGTTTATGGAAGTTGGGAAGAAGCTATCTGAAGAGCCTGCCTGATGGGAGGAGCTTAAACAGGTTATGTTGGATGTGTGGTGTCTTTGAGGATGTTTTTGACTGTGACGCAACCAGTGATGAAATTAATCTACTCAGATCATCAGGCTAATTTGGGGATACTGTACCTTTATAACTTTTAATACAGCCTGAAATGTAACAATGAAAAAGCCATAGGATATAGCAATTTACAAACAACCCAATCTATAATTGCTTATTCATATATAAACTTATATCACGCACACTCACGTAATTAAATTATCTTCTTTAGTTTAATACATTCTTCAACACTTGAAATACATTGGTATCTTTATTACAGATAAGTGTAAATGTTATACTTGCAAAAACCTATAATTCAACTCTCCCCCTCACCATTACATGGTATTTAAAAGTTTATATTTTTGCAGTCAATAAATGTGAGCCTTAGCCTTCAGACAACACAACTCCTCGACTAGTTGAAACAGTTGTTACTTTTGACTGTATATAAAGAGGCTTAACCCTCCACCTATGTGGGGCAGGCCACCTCCTTTAAGGACAATACCATGGACTCAGCAGGCCACTTAAGAATGGTGCAACATTTATTTTTCATCCACTCTTAAGTGCTTTTTGATGTTTGTTTGGGGTCATTATCCTACAAAGACACAGCTTTTTGACACTGGGCAGAATGTTTTGCTCCAAAATACCTTGATAGGCTTCATTTTTTCTTCTGGGTTGATGTGATTTACCAAAAAGCTCTAATTTTCTTTCATTTGTCCAAAGCACATTTTCTCAGAAGGACTGTGACCTGTCAACATGCATTTCGACAAGGTCCAGTCTGGCTTTTTTGTGTCTCCCTCTTAGAATTGGGGTCTTCTACTATTGGAGCCAATTTTCATTCAGACAGTGACAGATGGTGTGAGTTGAAATGATTGTACCTTGAATTTAAAGATCAGCTTGGATCTGTATTAAAGTTCCCTTGGTTCTTTCTCAACCATTAAAGTAATCCTTCTTTTCAATCTTGGGCAAATTTCCTCCTGCAACCACATCCATAGATGTTTTCTATACTTCCATGGGACTTGAATTTCTTAATAATATTGGCAAAAATGGTCACAGGAACATCAAGCTCTTTGGAGATGGTATTGTAACCTTAACATTGACCATGTTTGGCTATTACCTTTTTTTCTAATGTCTTTAGACCACTCTCTTATTTTCCTTCTGTTTTCCATTTTCAATGTGATGCACACAGTGGCACTAAACAGCAGAGTGCATAATTTTCTCCTTTTATACTGGCTGCATGACTGATTATAAGATTGAAAACACCTGTGATACTAATTAAAATACAATAGTAGTCACTACAAATCAATTATTTCTTACAACTTATGAAGGATAGCAACTGTTGAAGGTGAATAGTGCTTTAATAAAAATAGGAGGGTACCAACAATTTCAGCCTCGTCTCTATCTCCAGAAAACCAGCAGAATATTTATACATATGTTAAATTGAAGGAGGATCAAATGGTTGATCATGTTAATACAGGATGGTGAAGTAAGATCACTGCTTTTGCCTTGTAACTGTGTGTATCTTGGGGATGTGTGACTCGTATGTAACATGCATGTGTATGTAACATTGTCATATAGTTATTTGTCAATTGTCCAGAGAGTGATGCCAGATCTGACATAGGTCTCTGGCTATCTATATCAGATTGGTTCACCATATTATTAGCATAGGTTGTTAAGAGATAATGCAGACAGAAAGGTCAGCATATGTCACTTGTGAGATTTTATATCAGTGATTATATATAAGTGTTGGATAAGCAAAGATGTGGGAAAAATTTGCTTTATTTTTTACGAACATTTAGGCATGAAGTATTGATAATATGGATGGTTTTAGTTGTCATTTCTGTATAGTTCAAATATGTTGTCATCATTGTTTACATAATTGATGTTAGTGTCTTAGTTTAGCGAGTTAAAATGTACACATTTGAAGATTACAACAAGCTAAATTGCAAGTTTTGTTATAAGCCAAACTATTGGTTGAATTTACATTTTGATCTGATGATAGTGCTGATGAAAACTCAGAATATCACCACAGTTCACAAAGACCACGAATTTATGCACCAAATTGCATGGTAATGCATTGAAAACATTTCAAAGTTGTCGGGTTCATCCCCAAGGGACAAAGATTTTCTGTAATTAATTTCACAGCAATTTATCAGATAGTTGTTGAGATAGGTTAGGGTTAGGGTTGGGTTAGGGTTAGTTCACTGCTAGCATGGCTAATAAGCATACTTACAATTCATACATAAGTTAGTCAGAGGCCAATGTTGAACTCAAAGCCCTCCATCTGTTGGTTGTTTCCAAATTCATTGCACTGAAAAATTAAAACAAATAACGGTGTGAATTGCATCAGTGATGGACTTATGTTATTAAATCTGTCATTTTAATAGAAATCCCTGAATGCCCAGTGACTTTTGGGAAGCTTTAGGGGTCAGTTGGTAGGGGCCCCAAGTTTGGGTGCCCTATCCCTAGGTGTCCTAAAGGCCAGCAGTGGAGGGACACGTTGGATATAGCCCTGCTAAAAAGAGGAGCCTCTGGCTCTTAAGAGAACTGGCTGCAGGGAAGAGAGTTTTGTGGTTTAGGCAAAGGTGCCTGACATAAGTCAGCAAACTACTTTTTTTACTGGCTCACTACGCTCTAAGGCTTGTTGGGCTGCAGGCCACAACATCTGACCTGGAATGACAGGCAGCATGCAAAGTGTATTCCTGCACCCCTCTGACAAAGGGGACTGGGCAAGCCACACTTGGTACAAAGCCAAGGTCAAATTGGACATCAATCTGCCAAGCTCTCTGGTCATCTCAGGACAAGGCTTTGTGGTCACAGTTTCATCACAATTCCCAACAGAGATCAGCACTGGCCATGCAGCCTCTGGACGACAGAACATAACTAAAGTAACATGACTTTATTGGTATTATGTCTTGACCTCATGCACATGCACACAACACATATCCAAGTATTACATACCATTTCTGGCCTTGATTACGTTGTAGGTTGTGCAACCTTTTTTCTTTGGTTGTCTTGAATATATTGCTTGACTAAGCTTGTTGTTGCTGCCATTGGGACTCATTGTCAGTTAAAAGAAAAACCCCTCTAAGATTGACAGCAACTGTGCCAGATGGATACCGGTATAGATGGACATCAGCTTTATGCAATATTTATGTGGATTATTTCATAAATGACCGTCTGTATTGAAGGTCAAATACTGTGATTTTTCACAACACTTCAAAAAGGAAAGGAGCAGGGGAAAAGAGGATGTTTCTGTATTGTTATCATCTCAATTCCTGATGAGAAATCACTTACCTATATTCAGCATCTAGCAGAGGATTACAGCTTGCAGCTTAATTTTCTCTATTTCACCAAATTTATACCATACAACGCCTGTCACTCAAGTGATGTCATCTGTAACATGAAAACTAAGCTTCAAATGACTGCTAAGCTTTGAATGAGAATCTAAATAAGCTTGAATCAAGGTAAAGGGGGGAAAGGAGGGACATTTAAAGTTAACATTTTCAGCACTGTTATATTGTTTTATTCATCTTTAATCTCATCTCCTAACCTAATATGCATAGTATTGAGTTAGTCTTCAAACAAACACCCAAATTAGATTGAGATGGTCAACTGCTGTTTCAGTGATCTAAAATCAACAAAAAATCCCTAAAGTGAAAATCTATTCATGCTGGGCAAACTGCATCATACAATATGACAGAAAGCTCCACTTGGTTTTTGTATCTCAACTATTGACATTTTCTCAGTTAGATATAGCTAAAGAACTGTAGTAAATTAATATTTCTATGACTTGTTTTTTTTTTTTTTTTTACAAGTGAGAATAGACGTGATACATTTTAACATTCTGGTCCAATGTCAGATAAGAGTCAGTCGCATCCTGTTGACTCGTGCAAAATTCATCACCTTAATCTGTTTAGCTATTTACTATGGATCATGGGGTAAGCTGCCAGGCTTTTTCCTCTAAATAAAGTATTTCTCTGCATCTACCTGTCAGTCTCAAAGGGAAATACCCAGTCAATGCCGTTGAAAGATCATGTATAGTGAGTTTAGTGAGTCCACCCACAGTCAGTCAATGTGGAGCACATTATGGATGCTGAACATGCTCTGTTCCAGAGCCGAGCTTTTCATCCCCTCAGCTGCCTTTCTCTCACTCAATACTGATTGTTGGTGAGTCCATAACTAGAAATGTGCATTTCTTTATTTGAGTTATATACTGTTTCCTTAGTGTCACTAACTCTGACCTTCTAAAACAGTTCCAGGGTTTACTGCCATCACAGCCGTGCTCCATTAAATGTTAAAAGGTAGCTAGTTCTAACTTCATAAAACAGTAAAAACTTTGGAATGAAAAACTATTTGCTGCAACATTCCACAATACAGTGGTAAGTGATAAATTGCAGAAGAGGAAGCAATATTGATTTCTCTACTGCTGCCAGGAGCCAGAACTGTATCCTTTTCATGAACAAAGCTTGATTATTAACCAGGCAAAGCAGATAATTGGCCCCAAGGGCACAGAAATCCAGGGTCTCTGAAAGCTTAGGTTTTTATTCTGTGTTGATTGATTTGTGCTGAGTAAATTGAACATTTATTTGGGAATTGACATCACTAAAGCACAATAATGACTAATATGATGAAGGTCTAAAGATGGGTGCTTTATTATTTGTTCTCGTCCTGCTTATTATTACCCTCGAGCTATCTCGGAGATTAATCCAGCCAGGAAGTTGTTGAAAGTGAAGCTGAAATATGTAGGAAATTGCTAACTGTCATAAATATTAGTAACACATTTTAGGGAAAGGGACATTTATCAGTACACATGGTGAAATGTGAGCATTCCTATGGAAGTCTAGTAGTAATGTTAAATGATTTAGTCTATCATTTGGCCCTGCAGTGGGTATCAGGCACGTCATCATAAATCTACTGACCATTCTTACAGGTGACACCATTCTCAAGCCCTGACCTAACGTACCTTTAACCTGTATCCAAGCAAAGTAAAGATAATGGCTGCTTAATCAGGCCTCATATCTACATTTACTGCTTTAGGCTACTTTTCAATGGCTGGCCCAACTAGCTTGATTATCCTTTTTCTTTAGTTTTTTATATACTGCAATACTAGTGACTAGCAACATATGAAAGAGCACAACACAAAAGGGAAAACTTAACTTAAACAAGCCGGAATGAAAAAGGATATCATGTTTGGCTATAGATTTTCATATTGTTGCACAGGTGGGTGTGTGGGTGGGTTTTCTGTGTGAAAAAAATAGAGGGGAGTTTTGTTTTGTATATGTATGTATGCACTGTATGTATACATGCAGATTTCAGTGAACATGAAGGTGAAGATACAAGCAAGAAAAAGAAACTGGATGAAATCAGGCTTCTAAGTGGGGTTTAATTTCAGTGTTGTTGATGGAGGTGGATACATTTTTCATTGAGATGTAGCCTATGAGTTTGTTTTTCCAGTGTGCAAAACATGGTTTCAATTTCACAAGACAAGTTTTCTTGGCGATAGCTAAAGCAACAAATAATTTGACATTTGTTTTGTTCTTGTTGATTGTTGCTATATCCCAGAGTAAGCAGAGTGAGGGGGATAATAGGATATGGCAGCCCATGAAAAGGGATAGTCAGTCATTCCTTTCCAAAAGTATGCAGTGCCAAGTGGCATGATTATAGCTGTCCAAACTGTTTTGTGTGCAGTGTGAACATATTTCTGATGAGAATCCCAGATTACACATTTTTGCCCAGTGAACTGAATTCTCAGCATCAAGTCAGCATCAAGAGTGATGGATAAGTCTAGTTTCCATTTTATTGATGTTATGTATAGTGTTAGTCAGACTGTGATATTATTCTATATAAGGAGTTTTTTGGGAGAGGGGATGTTGTTAATTGTTTGGGCCCAATGCCATACTTCTGGACCAATGGGGGAGAATTAAACCATATGATTATGGATAATACGTATGTTTAAGATATGTGATGCCTTTTTCAGTCCATGTGCAGAAGTTAAGTGGTTATGTTGTCTTCTCCCAGATGGGAATACAATTAGATGGTGTAAAGGTGGTATTTGTGATTTTGTAGAACTGCCACCAGGCTGTCACAGTTACAGTTAGTGTTACTGTTTTAAAACACTGATGACTTTTGATTGTCTGGCTGAGAAATGGTTTTGAAAACTGAATATCTTTAGGAACTGTTTGTTCTAGATATAACCATGTGATATCTCATTAATTTGGGTGGATCCAATACTGAAGTTGATTTTGGTGTCTTGTTTTTCCCATTAAATTTGGAGATGACAGAGTCAAGAGTTTAAGTTGAATCTGAATGCTGGAGCAGCCTGTGGCACATGTCACATAGGTGATTGTACAGTATAGATTGCCAATTATGGAAAAAGGTGGAACCCAACTCTAACGGCAACAAGAATTCTTTGCGTTTGCAAGAGATGTATAATGTTTTGATGGTTTGGTGTAAGGTTTTATGGGTAGTGTGTAGAGTTTTGCAAAAATAGCCAATAGTTTCAAAGATAGTGCCTAAGCATTCAGAAAAAAACTGTAAGACACTCAAAACCCTCATTTAAATACTGCTGTCTCCACCCTGCTGCACCTGTTGTCAGTTGTTTGCCTGCAAAAAACATACACTAACCAAACATGAAATTTAGTACTCTTTATTTGGGATATTAGTATTTGGTTCCCTCAGTAGTAGGTGAACAAGATGAAGCTGAGTTAGTTTCTTCTCTCCTCTCTTCATGCTATTCCTGCTGTAAGACTCTGCTTCTTATTACTTTCATTTCCTTCTCTTGTTTTTTGCAGAATGTACTGTACATCCACCTTTTCCTGTCTTTTCTGAAAACGCACTTACACTATGTTATATTCTATTATGAGTTCATTTTTGCCTCATTGGCCAGATATGATTTCCAAACTAATATTGCATGATTGGAATACTATCAAGGCACCAACTGTGACTCTTTCATCATCATGTTTACTCATAATATAAATACATTAATTTTAATCATAAATGAACCATTAAAACTTCATAATCCAAAAAGCTTTTTCTTTCCATTTTTCTTATTTTCTCTTCCAAGTGCATGTAAGTTTTGTTTGCTGTTGGTATTGTCCTCCATCCTCTCAAAATATGCAACAATGGAAATATTTCAATTAAAAAAAAAACATTTTTAGTTTAGATTGTTTGACTCATATTTATTCAAAAATTCAAAAACCACCATTCAAAAATACTGTTATGTAACGTTGGACCGAGATATATGTATGTAAGTATATATAACTCATATTTAATAAATTGGTGATTAATCCATAATGAAGCTTTCAGAGAGCAGAGTTACTTCTTCAATTTTTACGCTTTTTTTGATTTTTTTGACATTTATTTATACATATGTAATTAAATGTTTTTCTCCATCATTAAAAAAGCGTAAAAACTGAAGAAACAACTTCCTGCTGTCTGAAAGCTTCATTAAGGATTAATCACCAATTTATTAATGTCTGATGAGGTATTCATGAATGATTTGTGGCTCAGAGATTATGTATAGAGAGTAACTATGAGAGGATATTGTGAAATACCAGAATATGTAAGGGTTATGTAATGTAAGTACATTCTACTATAAATTAGTAGTTACATTTGAGAGTAATGCAGTCAAACTTAAATTGTTTCTAATTACATATGAAGTCTGGGGCTAACAGTGTTAAAAAAAAGGCAGCGGTTGCAAATATGTGTATTTAATGAAGTATATTGTGAACTTTCTATGTCCTCATCCAGAGACTATCATTAGAAGAACTGAGTAGTGAACTCCAGCAGTATGAGACAAGGTAACCAATACACACTGCAGCATTAGAACATAATTAAACCAACTCCAGGGTTGGAAAAAGACAAGAAGATAGAAACTAAGAAGAAAATAACTTGGTGCCCAGTCAGTTTGGCATCAAAAACTGTCTTTCCCCCTGAGATAATGGTGCAGGAAAGAGGCTGCTCTCCACTGCTGCAGACATTACGTTAACGCTAATAACACAGCACCCCCCCCCCCATTTTGTTATTTTCATACAGGAAGTAGACTGTAAGGTGCTTTCAAATTAATTAATTGAATAATTAATGCGGTTAACTTTTGGCTGCGGACAATTTATCTTACCTACCAGTTATGTTTCATATATTCCTCAGTATGCAAGGTCATTTATAAACAATGGAGATAACAAAACAGTTGCATTGACAGATCAAGAATCAATAAAGAATCGAACCAAAAAGCAAAATTGATATTAGCATCGGTACAAATAAAACCTTATATGACCTTCCCAGTCATCAAAGTACCATGGAGAGTTAGAATAGCCAACATCACCAGGCAACATATAAGCCAGTGACCAGACTTTTTACATTCCAAAGACATGGTTTTGACACGTCTTTGGATTAGTCTAGCTAAGCTACATTAAATAACATGCTTAACTATATAGCATGTTGTCAGTGCTGGTTGATTACACTAAAAAGGAAATTGCAGCACTACAACAGAATACCTGGAATGCATGAATGTGTGGAGTTAAACCAATTAAGAGAGAATGTCAATTATATTGTAAGCCCTGCATAGTTCCTTTTTCATTTAATCTTTTGTTGCTGTTTTGGCCATAAAATGTTCAATGTAAAACTGTAGAATGAACCATTGATTAACACAACAGACACCATGACATTTCAGCACTTCACCCACAAAAATGCTCTCATATCAGATTTATCCATCTTCTCTATCATCAAGGTTATAATTAAGACCAGTTCTTGTATCTAGTATTCTATATATAATATTGACTATTAAATAATAGGTATTGAATTGGGTTTAAAGTCAAATTACCATACAAGTGTACATGTTTGAGTCTGAGTTGAAACCAATGACAATTATGGAGATGAAGTACATGACAGACTAATGAATTAATGTGGCATTTTTTTCCCCAGAATTTCAGAATACATGAATGTATAGAAAAAGTTGCAACCAATGCAAAAATACCTAATTTTCCATATCGAGTTAATTAAAGGGCTTTTCCCCACTGTTGGGTGCAATGAGTAATAAGACCTTGTCACTAGTAGAGCTTTCATGGTAAAAGCAGCTCTTTGGATTTGAAAAACTGAATGTAATTTTCAGAGAAATGTTCATTCATTTACACACAAAGCACACAAAGTACAGAACAGCTCAATGACACCTCTGACACAATACATTTGTTTTAGCATGTCCGGAGGGCGGCAACAACAGCAGCAGCAGCACAGACTAAAGGGCAGAGTCTTTCCAGTCTTTCAGAGCCTGTGGGGGGAAAATGCAAGTGGATGTGGCCAAAATACCATCTTGCAAGTCAGATGCTGGAGGTTGGGTTCAGCTGATGGGACAAGAAGGGGAGGAGTGAAAGGACTTTGCAAGGCTCTGCTGCCCTCTGTTGGCTGCACATGTGGAACAAAGAGACAAAAATGTTTGATTGTGAGTTGGAAAATTCACATGAGGGAGTAGAAATGCACAGATCAAGATGTGATAACTGCTGACTACTGCTGGACTGTGCTGTAATACCAAGTGTGTGTTTCCTTTTGTGTGTGTGTTCCTAAGTGTGCAGACAAACTTCAAAGCTCACTGTGAAATGTGTCTCTGATGTGACATTAAGTAGATTTTTATGCTTGGAATAACCTTTGATGAAATGTTCGCTCAAGGGTTGTCTGCGGTGCTGCTTAGCTTAAAAATAAAGAAAAATTGAACCGGCACGGTGTTTGCATTATTATCTTCAAAGTGTCCAACTGTGTTGAATTGTGTTTCAGTTTTGTTTTATCACTGATTGAAGATACATCCAGCTGATGCGCTGAGACGCATCTTCAGTGATGTATCCTAGGGTCATAGGGAGTTTCGGGTCTGACAACATCATACACCCTCACCTACCCAGCCGGGGTGATCGTGTCCTGACTTGCGTCCCAGCAGCATTAACCCACGGATCACACCTCTTTATCCAAAGCCACCGGGAGGCTCTCTCTGCTGCATCTGTTTCCCCCTGTTCTCTTCATGCCCAGCCAGATGTAGGTTTTGAAGAGAGAGCGTGCAGCAAAGCCTCTGCAGCCCACTTCAACTGGGTGGCAGTATGCTCGCCAACACTTATCCCGGCTTTCTTCCATAAGACCCTGGTACTTGGCAAACTCCTCCATGCGGTCTTCCCATGGCACCATCTGCTCTATTAGAGCAAGCTGTTTCGTGGCCTCTGACAGGATGATAATGTCAGGTCGCAAGGATGCGACTACAGTGTGTGCTGGGAACTTGAGTTGTTTACCCAGGTCGACCATCCGCTGCAAGTCCTGTGCTGTGGCGAATAGGCCTGCTAGTGCTCGAGGTTGTGGTTTGGGCACCTCTCCTGCCTTGACGAATGGGATGAGCTTGAAACTGAAGAAAAATTGAACCGAATCGGTGTTTGCATTATTATCTTCAAAGTGTCCCACTGTGTTGAATTGTGTTTCAATTGTGTTTTATCACGAACATTCTTAAAAGAAATGATTCACCCTGACACTGTGGCCTACTTATTTTTATTTTATTTTTTTGTCAAAAGATATTTTAAAGGTATTTTAAAAGCCCTAAATCAGTATTTAAAAGTGTATTTGAAGCTAGTAATATTGTAGAACTGCTGTCTACCATCAGTACGTTTTTTTGAGGCACCAAGTTCTGAGATTTTCAAAACCTACACATAGAGGTTTAACCTTTTTTTTTATCAGGGTAAGTTAGCATGGATGTACTTTTTCTGTCTTCCCAGAGTTACCCCATTCCTTTCACTTTTGGAAACAGCCCAGTATATATAGTCTTATCTTATCTGTCGTGCCACTGGAGCGGTTTAAAGGAATAGTTTGACATTTTTGAAAGTATACTTACATATTTTCTGACTGAGAGTTAGAGGAGAAAATAAGAACCACTCTTAGACATGAACATGGTATCAATCTTGGATATCTAACTCTATGAAGCAAACTGAGAGCTGACATGCCCTGTCAACCTTTCTCAGCAGTGTTTTTTGGTTCCATTGCATCAAATTGAGTTATGTTGAATGTAAACACAAGAAGACTTCGATAAATATATTATCTAAATCAGGCATATGAACCCAACTTGATTCAGTGAATGAAAACAACTGAAACTGAACCTCATAACCCGCACAATCATTTATATTCTAATTATAGTATGAAATATCTGATGTCTATTTTGCTTTTATGTAAACCCTTTTCCTCCTTTGCTTCACAGAGTTCACAGTTTTGTTTATGGTTCACTTTTCTTTGTGAAAAGAAACTGAACCAAGGTTTACCAACTCATCCACTGATTCATACTACAGAAATTAATTTGATCATAGATGAATCGCTTTGTGTCATTTTTAAAGTAACAATATCCAAATCACTTGATTCCATCTTCTCAAAATATGAATGTTTTCTCATGTTTATTTACTGTTCTTTGATAGTAAACTAAATATGTTTGGGTTGTGGGTCTGTTGCCAGGATAAACAAAACACTTGAGAGAAAACAGTGATTGACATTTTTCACCATTTTCTGACATTTTATTGACCAAACAACTAATTGATTAATTGAGAAAACAATTGACAGATTAATTGATAATGAAAATAATCATTAGTTGCAGCTTTAATTCGAACCAAAGCAAAGACCTTGTTGAGCTGGACGTCTTCTACTAGTTGATCAGATGACAACAGTCAAACACACCATGTTTCTTTGTTTCTCATTCTCAATATAACACAGAAAAAACATAAGTGATCAGTTCAATGAGGTTTCAGATCATAAATAGTTGCAAATCTGAAGTAGCAGTTGTTGGGATCATGAATTATTATTATTATTATTATTATTATTATTAAATCAAATATGATGTCAGGACTCCAGCATATTTCACAAATTTTCCAACTATTTTACCTTTGAGTGTCTCACTCAAGGGCACGTTAGTCGTAATAGTAGCTATAGTAGCAGATTCACTGCTGAGTAATATTCCAAAGTCCTCATCATCAATCCTTGTGTAAACAATAATTAACATTATTGTGTCCTGTTCCTGTTTCCTCTGGTCCTTTACAGAAGCATTTTATAGTTAACTTCAATGACCTACTTATAACTGAGATAAAGAGATGGGTCCTACTTTGTTACAACTGTTTGGGGAATTTTCTTTCCTGTTTCAACTTGACAAGAAACACAATAAAGCCAGATCCATGAAGAAATGCTTTCCCAGCCTGTCAACGATGAAGCCAACGCAAAGTCCTGATTTCAATCCCATCAAACATGTTTGAACATTCAAATCCTGGATGCTGTTTGCTGTTCACATCGTGTTATTATTTCACTATCAAAGACTGCGTCATTTGTATGGTGTAAACAAAACTGTTTGGTTTGGCAGGTGGATTCAGGAAGGGTTGGATAAAGGTTGGGTGGCGGGATGATTGAGGGTCAAGGGGAAGGATGAGAGGATTGAGTGCGAGGGGATGATTGGTGTCCTGGAATGTTTTTTTTATTAGATACAATACAAGAATGAGCATTATATAGTTATAAGGTTGTACAGCTAATCCTATTTCCTCCTTTATCTTCCAGTCAGCCTGCTGCTTTGAAAATATGATTTCTGGCAGTGTTTGTAAGGACAATTGGCCAATTGACCACAACTGACATCAAGCTGCTGAGCATTTCAGAGTTCAACATGAAGGAACTATTTCCTGTCCTACATACACATGCCCAAATGCTTAATTAGTATCTCATCATGCTCTATAAATAGTACTTTACAGGTGTGACAAGAATTCAAATACAGGGCGTTAATGAATAAGCACTTAAATCCACTAGTTATTTCATTAGTCATCATTTGTTGTATGCCTAAAATATGCTATCATTTCAATTTTGTTGTAAACCACAGCCTATGTGTTTTGTTTCATTATTTTAACATGTTCAAAATTAAAATAAAAAAATAAAAAAATAATAAACAATAAATAAGTGTTCGTTTCACAGTGGACAGTCTTATAGTGTATCTTAAGTGCAAAGCAGGGATCTGTAAGTGGGAGTATGGTAGAAGACTACATCTGCAGTGTGTCAGGACATTAAATCACTGCATAAACACACAAATGCCATTAATGTTGCACCATGGCGCCTATCAGAGTGAACTTTGAACAGGGGGAGGAAAAAGAGGAAATTATACACACATACTAAATCCAGCGTTGGCACTTCTTGTTGCTGTGCAATTTACTGAATTGTTTAAAGTGAATGGAGAAAGACCAATATTCTGTGTATTGGTCCTTTTATGATGGAACAATGTAACAATTTAAAATACATGCATATTTTCTAGTGGAAAAAACAAAAGATATGTACGTTTTAGATACCTAAATATCTTGATATTATATATGATAAGAATGCATACTGACTAATTCCTTGATTAATTTCCCATAAATACTTGTAATTATTTCATATAAACTATTGTAGATTTAGGTACTGTAACAAAATCATAATATCATAAAAATGCAGACACTGAGTGTGTCTACATTCAAACTAGCATCCTGCTTACGATCACTTTTGTATCTTCTTTTTTTTTTGTATCCTGACTTTGTTTACTGTTTCCTGGTTTTAAAAAGCCAGCTCCAGAAACTAGGATACTGTTGCATGTTAAGTCTGTATCCTGTTTTCTGTACTGTACTTACTCATACAGAACAAAGTGGCTGAGATGGTGAGAAATCCACAGACAACTGTACACAGTGGATTAGAAACCTGGATGCTGATAAAATCAGGTATACAAAGAAATGTATAACCAGATTTCTCATGTGCCATTTAAACACCATATCCTGAGTATGATCAAAACCAGGATAAATCATAAACATTATCCATGTCTACACATAAATAGCAGGCACAAGGCTAGAGCTCACCTGTTTGTTTCAATCCTCCAAAAACATGTCAAATAAAAATGTCAGTTTTGAAGATTTTAAATGAATTAAACACAACTGTTCAGGAATACAAGGTTTTACACAAAATTGCCTGTACTAAAAGTTTAGGTAATTTAGCCTCAAAGGTCAGAGTTGCCTCAACTATTTTTATATGAGAAGCAGTAGCAGCTGTTTTAAAAGGTAAATAAAGAAAACTAACAAAGATGTATAGTCAGTTTCATTGTTCAAAATCAGCAGTATATGGACATAAGAACTCTTTTTTTGTTTAATTTACAGTATGAACATGTTTTTGCCAAAAGATAATACCAGGATGTGGGTTGGTTGGTCTGTCTCTTTTTCTATCTCCGGGGCTTTGGTCAAGGGTGAGACGCATCAGCAAGGACTAGATCCAGAGGAAATTTGTTATGCTTCCCAAAAGATTGTTCACAATAACTATGGTGACCCCTGTCACTCTTTCCTGAGCTTCTGCTGTGAGGTACAAAATATTCCCCCTGACCGACAGTTAAGGTATTCCAAAAACTACAAGAAGATTTTCCATGTAATTTGCAGTCAATATTTTCTGTTTTCAGAAGATGGTTGATAATGTTTTTGGTGACCTTCTGACTTTTCCTGGAGTGCCACCACAGCCTAAGTTTCCACTTGTATATATAACAATTTTCCAAAAACAAATTATACTGAGCAAACCACTGCTAGGTTGGCAAAATAAATGCTTCAAGACAGTACAATAAAATTGCAAAGGCCCCTCTAGCTATGACCTACAATAAAAGCTGACATAAAGGGTTATATAGTAGTAAAGTACTACCATGAGTTAGTTATTAAGTTTGTCATGAACTTTATTTCCGTCTGTAGGAAAAAAAAAACAACTCACTGCTGTGACAGACGGAAATGGGTACGTATTTTTGTGTCCTAGTGGTTTAGTCAAATTTAAAGGGACTCAGTATAAAATTTCCTCTTTTAATCCATTGTGAGAGGATATATAGCAAAAATGTCTAGGTGGTGTAACCATTAAAACTGTGTACCAAATAACTAAACTTGCTTAAATTCACTAAATTCTCAATAAAACACCATATCAACTAGTTTGGCATGATCTTACATTATAACTTTTTATATTAAATAAAAGTAATGGAATACAATTGTTCTAAATGTTGAATTTAATCTGGGGAATCATATAAATCAGGAACCATTTCAATTTTTAAAAAAATGATGTAATTATTTGTACACTTAAATACACTGTAGGTGGTTAAAATATTTGATTTGACATTTTCAGGAGCATTCATTCTTACAATACAAGAATGAGCATTATATAGTTATAAGGTTGTACAGCTAATCCTATTTCCTCCTTTATCTCCCAGTCAGCCTGCTGCTTTGAAAATATGATTTCTGGCAGTGTTTGTAAGGACAAGTGGCCAATTGACCACAACTAACATCAAGCTGCTGAGCATTTCAGAGTTCAACATGAAGGAACTATTTCCTGTCCTACATACACATGCCCAAATGCTTAATAAGTATCTCATCATGCTCTATAAATAGTACTTTACAGGTGTGACAAGAATTCAAATACAGGGTGTTAATGAAAAAGCACTTAAATCCACTAGTTATTTCATTAGTCATCATTTGTTGTATGCCTTAAATATGTTATCATTTCTATTTAGTTATAAACCACAGCCTATGTGTTTTGTTTCGTTATTTTAACATGTTTGAAATTAAAATTAAAAAAAATTTAAAAATAAATAAATCAGTCTCTAGGAAGTAGGTTTGGTTGGATTTCAAAGTGTTCGTTTCACAGTGGACAGTCTTATAGTGTATCTTAAGTGCAAAGCAGGGATCTGTAAGTGGGAGTATGGTAGAAGACTACATCTGCAGTGTGTCAGGACATTAAATCACTGCATAAACACACAAATGTCATTAATGTTGCACCATGGCGCCTGTCAGAGTGAACTTTGAACAGGGGGAGGAAAAAGAGGAAATTATACACACATACTAAATCCAGCTTTGGCACTTCTTGTGGCTGTGCAATTTACTGAATTGTTTAAAGTGAATGGAGAAAGACCAATTTTTTTGTATCCTGACTTTGTTTACTGTATACTGGTTTTAAAAAGCCAGCTCCAGAAACTAGGATACTGTTGCATGTTAACTCCGTATCCTGTTTTCTGTACTGTACTTACTCATACAGAACAAAGTGGCTGAGATGGTGAGAAATCCACAGACAACTGTACACAGTGGATTAGAAACCTGGATGCTGATAAAATCAGGTATACAAAGAAATGTATAACCAGATTTCTCATGTGCCATTTAAACACCATATCCTGAGTATGATCAAAACCAGGATAAATCATAAACATTATCCATGTCTACACATAAATAGCAGGCACAAGGCTAGAGCTCACCTGTTTGTTTCAATCCTCCAAAAACATAAAATGTCAGTTTTGAAGATTTTAAATGAATTAAACACAACTGTTCAGGAATACAAGGTTTTACACAAAATTGCCTGTACTAAAAGTTTAGGTAATTTAGCCTCAAAGGTCAGAGTTGCCTCAACTATTTTTATACGAGAAGCAGTAGCAGCTGTTTTAAAAGGTAAATAAAGAAAACTAACAAAGATGTATAGTCAGTTTCATTGTTCAAAATCAGCAGTATATGGACATAAAAACTCTTTTTTTCTTTAATTTACAGTATGAACATGTTTTTGCCCAAAGATAATACCAGGATGTGGGTTGGTTGGTCTGTCTCTTTTTCTATCTCCGGGGCTTTGGTCAAGGGTGAGAAGCATCAGCAAGGACTAGATTCAGAGGAAATTTGTTATGCTTCCCAAAAGATTGTTCACAATAACTATGGTGACCCCTGTCACTCTTTCCTGCGCTTCTGCTGTGAGGTACAAAATATTCCCCCTGACAGACAGTTAAGGTATTCTTACTTTTGGTTAAAAAAAATGGCACAAATGTCATTTCAAATTACATAAAACCAACAAAAATACAAAAAGTACATTTTAACAAACCTGATGCTTCTTTTAAAACAATTTTTAAAGATATTTTTGAATTGCTCATCTTGCCAACCCTTATTTGTCACTAACACAAATACAGATCAGACAGCCAGGTGTATTGAAATAAAACAGTCTAGCCTCATGTTAGTGTCTTACTCATTAATGTTGACAATGGCGATTGTTTTGTCAGTGACAGTCATGGATGTACACTAATACCTCTAACATTTGTCTAGGGTAGTTACTGTTTGCAGTGCTTACAATGCCTCATTACCTGCAGGTATTTCCCACTGTCTCTACAAAGCATCTGCATCCATTACTGCAGGCTGCAGCAGTAACTAACCATCTCTGAGTCATTTCTCCAACAACTTGTTTATTTTACAATTCAAAGAGTATCTTATCAGTTGTCACTGAAGCCAGGCAATTTGGAAGAATAACTTCTCTAATATTTTTGTATAACAGTAATTTAACACCTTAGTTAATTAATTTACACTACATAAAAGCAGACACATATTAATAATAATAATATTAATAATAATATTAATAGGAAGAAGAAGAAGAAGAAGAAGAAGAAGAAGAAGAAGAAGAAGAAGAAGAAGAAGAAGAAGAAGAAGAAGAAGAAGAAGAAGAAGAAGAAGAAGAAGAAGAAGAAGAAGAAGAAGAATAAGAAGAAGAAGAAGAAGAAGAAGAAGAAGAAGAAGAAGAAGAAGAAGAAGAAGAAGAAAACAATAATAATATAACTAAATCTGGCCCATTGTCACCTGCAATAGTGCCAAAAAACAAACTATGAGCAGGAAACCAAGTGCATGACTTTCCGTGCTATCTATACTTCTTACGTGTTTTGTTGATCTTAATGAAAGTTCACTTTGGTGGCCTTGGCAAGAAGCTCAGGATGTGCTCCTTCATCTACTGTCAAATAGAGACACATAAATTTATACCTACACCAAAAAAAAACAGCACACTGGTCACGTCCACATTTCCGCTGTGGTATTTTTACTGCTTTTTTTTAAAACAAAATGCTATTATTACTAGAAATCTGGCTCTTAGATATTTGCAGATATATTCAGACATGTTGTATAGAATTGTCTGTGGAAATATTTCAAAAAACATTTAAAAATATATTATCAAGTCACCGTACAATATACAAATCAATCAATCAATCAATCTTTATTTGTATAGCGCCAAATCACAACAAAGTTATCTCAAGGCACTTTACACATAGAGCAGGTTCTAAACCGAACTCTTCAGGTTTTAATACAAACAATGGCCAATATTATATATTACCTGGAATACGTAGTAATCTGTGTTTATTGGCACTTCACTGTTCAGTCAAACAAAGCCGGATTTTGCTGAATGGTCAAAACTTATGAAAGACATTACCTCTTTTGAATCACAATGACAAATAATTACAAAGGGAAATTTAATTAAGTTTGGTCTAACATAAGTAAATACTCGTATATTTTTTAAGGAAAATGTGCTATCCTATGTATGGGGTATTTAGTTTCTTTTCCTCACCATACTTGTAGGTAACTCTATTTGTCAAGATTTATTTTGTTTAGTTTTGTTCTATTACTTCTTTTTTATTGATTAACTGTAATGTATGGTCTTGTGTTTCATTTAGTTTTGTAGATATTGAAAAAGTGAATAGAAATTTTAAAGAAATAAGTGGTAATGCAGCACTATCAATTTTGCTGTTGTGATTGTTCTGTGACATACCATCATTACATCAGCAGATAACAATTTAGATACACTAAAGTTATTGTTTTGAACAGAAAACAATCAGTCATTCATAAATAAAGAACATATTTGATTGGAAATACAGACGTCTTGTAAGCACGTTCCCAGCTGTTAAGGGTGTACCGCTAGTATCTTGGACAAGTAGCAACAAAGGTTGGGTGTAATAAATAATCAAATATTCCCTTCTAAATATAATTTAATTTTCAATATAAACATAACATAACACAAAATCTTTCTCTAATTTTATAAAAACAATGGAATTTGCATCATTGGTTCATTGTAGGCTCTGGTGTTAGTGTTAACCTGTTGCTGAGGGCGTGATGTTCCTTATTATAGTCCCCTCCAATGTTTCCTTTCCTGTATCCTCACACTGTGTGGAAAAACATAAGGAAGTGAGATAAACTTAAAGGCTGTGTAAAAGGACATGATACATCCTGTACAGTGGATGATGGGGGTCTGAGAGTTGAACAAAGGTGGTGTAGGGAAAATTTCTACATTACAATACCAAATATTTAAAATCTCAAGGCATGTGTTGTTGCAAGATTTGAATACATACACAGCTGCACAGGCGATATCTAATCACAGATGATGCTTCAGCAATCATTAACAAGATACCAAGAAACACTGGTTTCAGTTCTGCTCAATTAAAAAATTGTTTTTTGGTTGTTGTATCATTCTCCTGAGCAGGCCCTACCTTGGAAATCTCTCAAGCAGTTCGTGGACTGAAGAGAAACAATGTTGAAATGTCCTTACATGACTGGGAGTTCACTCTTTGCTCATTCACATCTTATTTGGGTAATATTTAGAGTTAAAGCATCAGACCTCTTTCATTTATTACACCTGTTACAAATTAGTGCATGCAAGTGTATTTCAGAGTTTGTTACATTATGACCAAACATGAAGCATTAATTGGGCAGAACTTAACCTTACAGATTATGACCTAAACCCACTGCAAACTATATTTATTCATGACAACATCTTGATTTTGTGGTTGTAGTAGTCAGGTAGAGTAGTAGTCACAAGAGAATTAACAGTGATTGAGTAGCAGCATTATCATGGCTCTGTGATCATTTCAAGCTTGCAATAACAACTAATATGTAGCATGCACAGCTTTCTCCTGTGTGGCAGTACCATATAGGACAAAAGAAAACTTTGTTTGCAGCACAGCTCTAGGGATGGCAGATCAGTCAGTTCACTATTTTGGCCAACATTTAAATATCTCAACAACTTTGGGATAGATTGCCATTACATTGTGCACAGACATTCATGGTCCCCAGAGGATGAATCCTTTTGGTAGTCAATAGTTTTTATTGAAATATTGGGATAACTAGTGGATGGACTGCCATGAAATTTAGTACAGATGTCTCTCGTGACTTTTCTTTTAGTGCCATCATTGTCTCAAAAACAATGTGATGTATAATCATGAAAATGTGATACTCTGAGGATGACCTGTCACAGCTTTAGTGATACCCAGACTTTTTATCCAGCACCATTATCAGGTCAAACATTAAATTATTTCCAGTTCTTTGTTTATTATTAAATACTTGTATAACTAATGACATTTCCATCACATCAGCACTACTTTGTGTTCAGAACCACTTACATAATATTACCAAATGCTAACATAGTAACATGCCAGACTAAGCACCCAAACCCGCCAAACGTCATGTTAGCAGGCTGTTGTGGCTAAGTACAGCTCACATGCTAGCTGCTTGGCTGTAGACTTGTTTATTTAAAAAAAAATATATATATAATTATCTTCCATTTAAATCAGCGGACGAGGGCTGTGAAAATCACAATAGCAACCAAAATATGTGCCATGGGCTGTTATCTGCCCTTCTTCATTGTATAAAAAAAAGATAAGAGGACATTACCAAAAGAATACCCACATGTATCTAATACTGCACTCAGCTGAAAAATATATCAGATATCAAGAATATCATTAAGCCACTATAGTATTCTTTGAAAAAAGATAAAACATAGGAAACTATATTCTGTGTCCCTGTATTCCATAAAGCCTGTATTTCACCAAAGAAAATAAGTAAGATTAAGCTGTCTAGGAACTATTGCAGCAACATTGAAAAATGATTTGTTGACAACTACAATACAAACCAGTGACCCACAACAGTCAATAAGGAATAAAATAGGGAAATAGGAAAGTTATGGGGAGAGATGATCAGTTGCATGCATATGACCGGTAACAATCACAACCTTCCCTGATACATCATAAAGTTAAACTGTAATGAGTGGAGACATGCTGCATAGTGTACATCTGAATGATGTACTGTATTTTCATGGTATCTATGTAGAGGAGTGTTGTTACTAGTAGCAGCCAATGTGTACATAAGCGATAATGCCTATGTTATAAACATCTTCTCCCTTGAAACCTGGGGTAAACTAATCCTACCTTGGCATTGCAACCTGATGCTTAACTGTCCCGTGGGCTTAAATTAACAGGTTCAACCCTCGTGAGAACCATGCCAAGATGTTTGTATGTACACAACTGAACCTGAAGTGAAGTGACAATAAGTGATAAAGAGACAGAAAGCACCAAAAACTGTGTGCATAAAAACAAATGTTTGCATCGCATTATGTCAAACTGAAGCAAAACTTTTTTTGCATTAATCTGTTTTATTTGCTTTCAATGAAACATTTGAAACTCTTGTCTTTAGGCTCTCCTGTGGCAGTGCTCTCTCAGGTCGGATGACACCATCAGGGCCTTTTCCCCAGAATGTTAATGTAAAAAACAGACCTACCCTTCCAGAGGGCAGAAAAGTTCACTTGTATGGAAACCACATATTTCATGGTGATTATCTGGGAATGTTATCTTCTCGTGCACTTCAAGATTTGTTTCTTTTTTTCTTTTTTGGAGTTTGTGGGCTTGTGTGTGTGTCTTTGAGTGCATGAGAGTGAGCAATCAACAAAGGATATATTAAAATGTTTTAGTTCTCTTTAACTTGAATTGTTTTCCCTTTGGATATTTGTGGATTAAACATCCAATAAAATAATAGCAGCAATTCCAAGAAGGTAGAAAAAAGGACATCTAATATTTTCAACATAAGATAAAATCTGGTTTATGGTGTTGCTGCACTGTATATGGTCAGTTATGATGAAAATAAGTATTTAGCCAGTAAACTCCCAGTTTCACAATTTTAACTCAAAAGTGCTGGGCATACATTTAAGCCCAGTAAAAAACTGGATAAGAAGACACATTTTGCTTTTTTTTTTTAAACTACAAGAAAATTACATCTCCAATGCATAGTCAACTTTCTTAGCAAAGGTAAGACAAATTACATTGATGACTGATACTTCTCTGATATCATGATAAAGTAGTCAATTATATTTAAAGACCAAAGACATAGTTTAAACCAGGTCAAAAGCTACTGTGCATGGGTCATATATTCCATACCTCCAGGACAGTGACAGCAAGGCCATGATCTTTCTTTTGCTCCACTGCAGAACACATGCAACAACCAAAGCTATTTAGAGGACCTGAGTGACCCAAGAGGTAAAATAGGGCAGAGGAGTTCAGGGATTTAGGAAGATGCCAACCCAGTCAGTGCCCTAAACTATAAGTCATTCAAATCAGCTATCTTGAGAACCAGTGAAATGAGTCAGATAAGAGGCGTACACAGCAGCAGTTTGAGGATGTAGATACTTAATTGTTAGATAGAGTCCATAATGAGACAGTTAGCAAAACTGATCTGATCCCTCTGACAAAGCAGGTTAACCACTAATTGGATGATGTAACTTTTTTGTTATTGTTTTTGTGAGGAATGATCTTGCATGTAGGCTTAAGAAGAAAAACAGATGACACACTGTGTCTAATTAGTTCTCTGTGTAATCTTTTGCAGGCTACCTAGTGCAGCTTTATGGTCCCTTTAAACCAGGCATGTCCAAACTATTCCACAAAGGGCCATGTGGTTGCAGGTTTTTGTTCCAACCGATCAAGAGCACATGATTCAACCAATCAACTGTCTGAAGACTGAGATCAGTTGATAGAATGAGTCAAGCCTGGTGTGCTCCTGCTTGGTTGGGATGAAACATGGAATGGGCACCCATGCTTTAACCCTCAGATGTTGTGCTGCTGTGCACTGATACCTGAAAATCACATTTCCATGCAATGCAATAAATGTATGTATGTTAGTTAAACTGTAGGACCATTCTCTTTACATTACCATTGGATGTCATCATTTAACTCTATTTTACACTTCTAAACATCCAAACATAAGTTTAAACTCAAAGAAGGCATATTTAAATAAATCTACTGTCCAGCCACTTGAGACTGTCATTTATCTGTGTTTATACTGGCTATCACCTCTGTGTCCTGTTTCCTCATGGTCATTCAAAGGAACAACTTCCTATAGAAACTGACTGCACTACTGATTGCATTTTCCTGTTATGTTTAGGCTTGGGGCTTATAGATCTCTGTTTCTTGGACTTTAAGGCTACCACAGCCTATACAATGCAAACAACAGGGGGACAGCATAAGACAATGGATATTTTTCCCATAGCCTATTTATAAATTAAGACAACAGATGAAAAAGGCTCTTGATTTTGTTCGTTGCTATTGGAAGTCACAGTATATTTTGTCTGTGTTTGCATTAACTCTTGTTTACCCGCTTCACCATTTGCATTCTCAAAACTACTCTGGCGTTAAGACTAAACACCCTCTGGACTTATACCGTGAAGCCGTTAAACTAATAATAGTAAAAAAAAAGGGCTTTTAAATAAGTAAACCCATCGAGGTGCCTCCAGCTGTTTCCTTCCAGCTACTCAGTGGCAAACCATCTGGCATTTTGTGGAAATTTTGAAACAACAGCATCAATACAATTGTAAGACTACATATAATTCTTATTAATTATCTTTTAACTGTATCTGAGGTAATTCATTTAGTCACAGACTTTAGGAACAATGACCTTTTTATGCTGTAATCACATTGAAGTGTCACACCACTCATGTGCTTCAAAACAAAAGGAGAACTGAAAAAGCTTACTTCTAAGTTTATCTGATTCATAGAATGACACTGAATCAAAAAGTTATTGCGATATAAGGGTCAGTGAGACTCTAAGGAGGAAGATGGGAGTCATTCTCTGAAAGGTTCCGTAAATATGGCATATTCTTGGCATATTCTTGAAAGCTTGCATTGATGTACTGCTTTCCATGCGCATGATTTTTTGTTAGATTTACACTTTTACTTAATATAAGATTTTCCATTACAGACAGGCAGTTCTCGATTTTGTGACCCGATGAATGCGGAACAGCACTGTGAAAGTGTGCTCAGCAAATGTTTTCCCAGATAAATAGAGGCCACATCAAACATCGCTTTGGTGTAAGGGTCAGCGTCGCTGCGACAGTAGCCTTTAAAAAAAATTCAATTCTGAATGCTTTTTCTGAAGTAAACATTCTGATACTGATGGCCGATATTGATGGTTGTTGACTGTGGACAAAGAGGGTAGATAGCTGATGTATTGTGCTACTCCAGTAGATCACCTCAAGGCTGTGTCCTGTCACTTTTTGGTATACTTTTTTTTTGCAGAAGTTACAAAGTTTACTGTAAGTTAAAGGGAAGGCGTTGTGCTTACTGTGCTGGCGGTTAAGGTGGTTGGTATGATTTTGCTCAATAGTGTGATTGTGGTTCCTTAAATCTAAACATAACCAAAACTGAAGACGTGTTGATTCTAGCAGAAGTTCAACTCTCACAGTCAGACCATTATTTAGGCACAGGATGACGACACCGTCTTTCTATTATAACGTGGTTTTGTTAAACTATCCGGAGGTGACAAGGGCAGGCTACATCACATAAAAGAATCTTGGCCGGTAAAAACATCGGTGTTAATCTGCCTGACCTGTCTCACAACTTCAGCAGGAGAGCACTTTCAAATGCTTGATGCAAATGATGTTGCAAATTTCTCCATTGTGGGACTAATAAAGGAATATCATATGTTTACATCATCTATTAGAAGAGTTTGACCTTGCATGGAGTATAGTAGGTCATGTTATCCCTTATGACAATACACTGATAAATGCACATGATATTTCAGCTGATGATGAAATGGTGAGTGGTGATATTTTAAACATGGTGACTTATTTGTACGATGGTAGCTGGATGTACATCAGGTTTTTTATTATACTGCAACTTTATACACACTTAATTTAATGTGGTGGTAGTTTATGGAATGGAAATAATAGTTTTTTTGTTTTTGTTTTTTTTCACATTTTCTGTATTCTTCGAGAAGATGCATTTTATGTTATGCCTGGTTGCAAGGAAAAAGTCTATCTGGAGATAATAAAGTTGACTGAAATATAAATAGAACAGGTTCAGCCCCTATTATATACTTTTTGAAAACATTGCTTTGTTTTAATTTAAGCTATTAAAACTGAGAGAGCATGTACAAAATAGCATATTACACCCCCAATTCCACATGGTTGGATAGCAGCCATTGCTTTGCTATTTCAAAAAGGTCTCCCAAACAGCATAATGCACCTGTTGCACATACTGTGCCAACTAGATTCCTTCCTTTTACTAATAAGTCTGATTGGTGATTTAGTGTTAAAAGGCTTTTGGTATGACACAGCAGCCAGAAATGTTCAGTTTGCATTAATGAGAACTTCATAGCAACATACATCCGCAGCTCCTATTGGCTAAAGGGCTTGCTCGTGGTTTAGTTCATTGAAATAGGCAACTGGGTGCTCTATTTATAGATGAGTCACCTACTACCAGACACTAGGTCAATTCTGACAGTAGAGTATACTAAAATAAAATTAGTTAGCGTGCATTTTGGGGGTGATCTACTAAGAATAATTGCGTAAATAAAATCGGATGCAACAGGGTGGAGACAGCAGTATTTAAATGAGGGTTTTGTATCTTAATGGAGAGTTTGGATGAGCAGAAAGCCTGCAAGCACAAAATGAAATTTGATCCCATGGAATTAGAGGTTCTATCTAGTGGAAGAGGTTAACAAATATATTGAGTTATAACAAAAAAAGATATGACCAGAAAAAAACACTTTATGGGATAATATTTGTGACAAAGTCAATGTTCTAAGTAAAACCAAAAAATCCATCCTGTGCGTATTCTGTCATTGTGCCTCCGTCTCCTCCTCTCCACAGTAACAGTCAGCAGTCATCTGTGTGCAGTGCGCAGCCAGTTAATACCTGCCCTTCCAAAGGTATTATTTATAGACGCAGTTACCGTCAGAAAAAATACCTTAGAGCTTGATAAATCATAATGTGTGTGCTATAATAATATTAGCATTTTCTCCTCCCTGTATTTTGCACACTGGGGTTAAAATGCCCCATATTTGAATATTCATTATGATAAACGTACTAAATGGACAGCGCGTATTATCTTGCACAGTTTAAAGACACAAGCCTCCGCTGTTGGTACACTTCTGGTGGAGCCTTCACTGTCAGGACAGGAAATAACACATTTGACGTTTGCACTGTGGTTGTGGTTGTTTTTGAGAGACACAGCCTACATAGACATGGTGACTGTGACTTGTTTTTTTTTTATATATAACTCACCAATTTACATTTTATATATAAGATAAGATAAGATAAGAAGTACTTTATTAATCCCTTAGAGGGGAAATTGAATGTCACCTTCTCACAAAAACAGCCAACATACAGCAAGGAAACATACAGAATCAGGCAGTACAAGATAGTACAAGATAAGTGCAAAGCACCACATCAATATCAATCAAACAATACACAACACTCAGCAGTCAACAACAGTGTTCATTAAAAACCCTCACTGCACCAGGTATAAAGGACCTTCTGAATCTTTCTGAAGAGCACCTTGGCATCACCAGTCTGGCACTAAAGGAGCTCTTCAGTTTACCAAAAACTCCATACAATGGTTGGTCATTATTGTGCAGGATGCTACTATGTTTCCTGCCTACTCTCTTCTCTATGGCCACCTCTAGTGAGTCAGGAGGCAAATGATGGATCCTGCCTTATTGTATTAACTTGTTGATCCTCCTATTGCTGTAATTGTACTGTATTTATTGTTGAACAGTGATGACACAGCAAAAAGGTCACATCCACAAAGCACAGGAAAGACATTTTGCCAGTTAATAAATGTTTGAAACAAACTATCAAAATGTCCATATTTCAGCTCTGAAACAAAGAAAGCAGATGTTATTATCCAGGTTCAACTAGTTAATCACTTATGAACAAAGTAGTAGTATTCCCACATTAACAGACTCTCTGAGGGCAGAGGAGAGCAATGCTAGCTGGCTAGCTGGAGGCTAACGTTAGCCGCTCCTCTCCTCTGTCTCAGAGGGGGCGGAGCTGAACCCTCCATGCAGCAGAGTCAGAGGAAAATTGAACTAGGCTCTAAATGCACAATGCTAACCAAGCTACCATCTAGCAGCTATTGTTAGGATCAGCTCGACCCTCTCGTCCAAATATAGTCACTTCTGGCTTAAAAAATCATAATATATAAGTCAAACTTGAGACTTTAAAACAGCCTCCAAAAACCAATGGGTAACATCACGGTGATACTGTTCATAATTTTTTACAGTACATGGCTCAGCATAAACCAATCCCTACAAGAAATTGCGATTTTGTGATCATAAAAACGTAGCAGAGGCAAATTCAAGTAATTGGTGAAATATTCTAGGACAACTTGCAATTTGGTAAATTACCGCAACTTTTCTGCGTGTCAGCTTTTCATATGAAATGCACCTGATTACAGTTAAATAGTCAGTCTGTCTGCAAAGAGAAATGATCACTCACACATTGTGAATAAAAGTAGAACAGTGAATGTGAGAAAGGGAGGAGACTTCAAGCAAGCAGTGTTGAATCAATTAGTTTTTGTTTATTAATCAATTAGGCCTAATAAATGTTGCTATATTGACAAATAATCACTTTGTGCTACATTGCTATACAGAATGGATTATTAAATCTACATTATTGGCTTATATTATCATTACATTGACAGAGTTGGTCATTTTATTTGGCATTTTATTGCTAGATTCAAATATATATTATTGACAAAATCACATTAAACAGCTACATGACAGCAAATAGCTCTGTGTTCTTTTTCCTAATAGTGGAGGTATCATGCATCTCGTGGGTTTTTAATAATTTTGGTTGCGTTTCCTGTCCTGACAGTGAGCCTTGACAGGAAGCGTCCTGCAGGCAGACTGCTAGTAACACTTGTTACAGAATGAACTTCACTCTATACAAGTAAACTAACCTTGTCTGAGATGATGCCTTGTTAATAACAGGCACTTTTGAGCACACAAATGACTCAATTTGCTGTGTTGTTTTATTTTATTGACTTATTGAACAATATACTTACGAATAACAAGATAAGTCCACCATGGTATCAAGGTCCGATTAATACTACAAGGGGCCACTGGGCACTGCCAAAACTCCAATTACTACCACCTACAACTTTATTTTATTTCGATTGGATAACGCTGCTGTCAGGTGGAAACCTTGTAACTCCATATTTCGTTTTTGGACATCTTACAGATTTCTGACAGCGACCATAATTATCAACATCAAGAGAAAGTGTCAAGCCCTGTGTCGTTTTGCTGTGGAGCCCGATAATAAAAAAGTGCCCACATTTTTTTTTAAATCCCATCATTTAGGGCCCCTTTCTATTCAAGGGTGCCTGTGTACTTGCCCAGATTGCCCGTATGGTAGATCCGGCCATGCATTACTATCAAAAACCTCGGCATGTATCTGATTAAGAGAAAAACAAACAAACAAACAAACAAACAAACAAAAATGAAAAAAAGACCATGACAAAACTATTAAAAACAAGAAAGTGCAAACTAATATAGTGTAAATAATACAATAAAGTCTTTAAATGTACCTTCAGGCACAACTTTGTGTCCTTGAATCTCCAGGCAAAGGCGTGTTTGCGGTCGTGTCTACAGGGTAACCCTAGAAATGCGAAACTCACGCGATATCTGCAGCCTACACGTTTCTTCATTTAACAAAATAATGATGTTACAACGTTGTGATTGAGCTCTGGTATAGACATTAAAAAAAGAAAAACACTTGGTTGTTTTTCATAAAAGTTTATTTGATAACTTAAAACAAAATCACCAGGAATCCGCAAATTTAGGGTTACTACGACACGTGCTTAGAGCTCACACTCACCCTGCAGGGTGCACAAACTGCAGCGACCAATCACATTTCACCCCGCTTGCGAGGTTAGGGAGGGACTTCACAGCCCGCTACAAATACTTCGTGGCACATATCTATTAGATATAACGTATCTAGCTTTCACTAAGTGCTCGTAGCTGTCAAAGTTTTAACAGTCTGTTTACTGTATTAACCAAGAGTAAACAGACGTCCCCGCAGCTCTTCTGTAACTTAGAAACTAGTGAGGGACAAACCAAACACCCCCCCTCGCCGTTCAGTTAAGCTACTCTCGTCTGCAAGCCTGGAGAAACTTCTTCTGCTTTAAACAACACAGAGAAACAAGCAGCGGGGGAAGGAGAAGAAAGAGAGGGCAGCTCCTAATATACAGCCAACTCTCTAGGAGTTTTTTTTTTTTTTTTTTTTTTTTTAAGCCTGAAATTAACCTCTCCATCCATCTTCCTCCAAGAGTCTCTGTGTCAATTGCACCTGCAGTCATGACACGAAGATCCTACACGATTTATGCGGTCGGGATCACCAGTGCCGTCTTGTTGACCGTTGGGATTGGCTTATTTGTGGGTCAAGTTTTCACCACGTTAATGCAAAACCGACTCAAAAAGGTAAAAACAAAACCAAAACACCCCTTCTTTCATTTTGAGATCTTTATAACGTGTGTTTGCAATGAATGATTGGATTTTTTTTCTTTCTCTTTTGAATGAACAGCTGTGTACAATTTGGGTCTGAGAATGACAAAAAATGCTGTTACAATGATGGGATTGTACTGATTATTCACTCAATTACAAACCCTCCACTGTTTGAAAACTACAGATGAGTAGATCTGAGAGTTCATTACTTCGTTGAGCTTTAATTTACTCCCTATGATGAGTGCAGAAGACCAAGGAGACAGAATGAGACCACAGCTTTGCAGTTTGATAGGATGTGATACATAGGATGAAATGCATTTGAGCACAATTCAGCAGCATTTAGTGTAATTTTTTTTAATTATTAATCAACAGATGTGATGCATGGTTTCTCAGCTCTAATAGTACTGAGATTAACGTGACTTTTTTCATGGCTTGTCATTTGTTGAAGTGGCTTTTTGAATAAACTTCAGCAGCAGGCTAAACTTTGGTGGCTTATCTGCTGTAATTTATTTACATAGCATGTAACAGATGTCATTACATGGTTGCTCTGACAGAAATTAAGTGACTTTTGCCATGATTTACCAATTTCCTTTAAATGTTCAGTGATGGCTTGCGTTTGGCGGCTCTTTTCAGCAGTCCAGAGTCTTTTTTAATTGAGGAGGATGGGTTGTAATGGGTTCTCTATCTTGTATTGTGCAACCACCACTCTCTCTTTCCTATGCAGCTGGACAGATTACTCAATCTTTTTTAATTTTTGTCCAGTTCCTGTTGCTTTAGCATACACTGTGTTGAAAGTCTTCAAATCAAATGTATGCTATTACAGCAGATTGTAGATCTAAAGGGAATTCCCAATGGTCCATTTATGTGTGATTGTGTCTTTTAAGTTAATGTCAGAAGGTGGTTCAAAGACAAATTCCTCAGCTAAGAATAAGTAAGGGATGGGTCTGCATTGCTTGTTCTTGGTATTGGTTGGTATTTTTAACAACCCCCCCCCCCCCCCCCCTACACACACACACACACACACACACACACACACACACACACACACACATGAAAAAGCGTAGTCAGAAGCTTAGGACAAATCAGTCCATAACAAGAAAATGCTTGCATCAGTGTGGAGTTCTGTGCAAGCAACAATTAGCTAAGATGTTATTTGAATTCCCTCAAGCTGGTCACACATTTTCTTATTAAGCCTCATTGGGAGAGCGGCCATGTATTTATACAGTAATTAGACATGAGGAGGACAGCATGAGCTAAATAATAGCCTGAAAAGTAAATGTGAGATTTAACGAACCGTTTGCAGTTAATGATGTTAAAGCAGTAAAGAATACCCTTTTGTTACGGCTGGAAAATTCATAAGTCATTTGTTGAAGGTGATTGTTTTTAAGACTTTACTGCAACTCTCCGACTTTTAATTTGGTAAATACAGAAAATAAATTATATGGCTGCAAATTAACTAACAATTTATTGTTATTATTATTGATGAATCTGCAGATTATTTTCAGGTCCAATCACTCCATCAATAAAAAGTCAGCAAATAGTGGGAAATGCCCTTTAGAAATGTGTAGCCCTAGTTGACTTGACAAACAAACAAACGAACCTTCAAGTTTCTAAATTAACGAGCCTGATGGCCAGTTTGTATGTGGAGGGAGGGGGAGGGAGGGGGTCGGCGTATGTGACCAACAGGCCAAAACACAACCCTACAAGTCATACAAAACAAAACAAAAAACAACCCAAAGTAACCACAATTGAGGAGATGTATGGAGCAACAGAACTTTTGGAATTAAGATGTGATTTAAATGATTAATTGATTGATATATGAATAGTTGCTGATTAACTTTCTGGCAATTAACCGGCTCTAATAAATTATACTTTTACTGTAGATGTTTGGTTAGGGCAGATTTAAAGCTTACATAAAAGTAGGGTATGCAGTGATGAGTGACTTCGTAGCTGTTTCATACATTGCTAGTTAACGTTAGAGCTGAAACAACTAATGGATCAGTCCATTTACATAAGATTAAACTGCACATATTTTGAATGTTTAATTAGTTATTTTTCTTTCAAAAATTCACACAACAATCATTGTGAACAGCTTCTTAATTGTAAAGATTTGCTCCTTTTCTTTTTTAAAGATAATAATAAACTGAAAATATAAGTGTTTTAGGTTGTTGAAAACCTTGGACTTAAGAAAATTGTGACTTTTCACATCAACATTTAATCGGTTAATTGAAAAAACAATCAATGGCCGAAAATTGAGAAGCACAGTTACCAATTTGACAACACGTACGCATACAGAAACAGACTGCGAATTACGGAAATGCCCTTGGGCACTGAAACTTACGTCCCCCAAACAACTTTTATTTAAGAGAAACTGGGTAGATGTTGTGACTGCCCATATGGTAGATCAAGCCGTTCCTGGAAACTTCCTCTGTGTTATTCATGACTTGCAGTGCTATTGATAAAACAGGAATCTGTTGCTTAATTTTCTTGTTATGTATTTGCAGCATTTTTGTTAATGCAACTTATATCAAAGTGGTCAACTTCATTTTAAGTTGTAGTTTATTGACATCAAGTCTGAGGAGGTGCAGTGGCTGACAATGCAAAGTAACTGTGTAGATTTGTGTTGTTTCATTATGTTTCAAAATCTTGAGGTCAAACGGGTGAAGATAAGTGAAACGAAAAGTTTATTCTCAGATTTGTTACTGTGTCACGTAGTTGGGTTTGTGGTTGGAAAGATGATAAAACAGCGGTTGGAGAAGTACTGTGTGTGACATTAACAGTTGAAGGGAAATCAATTCAGTCCTCAGTTTTTTGGTCCTCAGTCCTGGATACAGAGAAGTCAATGGACCACAAATACAAACAGACATATTACTGAGCAATCCGGGTTTTAAAATTGTATTCCGATACAGTTACTAGTTACCTGTTAAAAAACGTAGTCAGTATCGTAATCCAAGTACCACAATATTAAAGTAATGTAACATGATTACTTTCCTTTACTTTAGGATTACTGCAATACCAAATACAATAAGGGCGACTTTCTTTTCAAATAAAAACATCTAATTGACTAAGACCAGCGGAAATACCCACATTGCAGTTAGTGTGTTCAGCGAGTTGGTGCTAACTAAGGGTGAAATCTTCAGTCAGACTCTGGGTGTACTTAAATTAATTTCAGCTAATTAAAAATAAAAATGTCCTCACGGCTCTGATGGAGCTCAGGTTCATCCATAAATTCTGCTTTATTACAAACAATCCCACATATAAACCTGAATCTGTGTATAACAGCTTATCTGTGTAAATGTGCAAATGAACATTAATTGCCATTAGATCCAAATCGATCTGGTGTTAATGAAGTTACCACTGCTGTATTGCGTGCGTAAATGCGCACAGCCCTTTTCTCAGTTTGGAGACACACTTATTGTTTCAGCTGCTGAATGATGCTGCAGCCAGCTGTGACATACAGCCACCTGCGTGTTGCTCTCAACTGCAGATTAGCGCAGATTAGGTATAAAACGCAGCAGATAGCGGTTCAAATACTGTGCAATTCACGGTGTTGTAACATTCTCAGGTAAAACCTGTGATGAAACAGCGCCTGGCCTGCTGGCTGTGTGGAATCTGAATCTGAGTTTTCTTTGACACATACAGTATTGAAAGTGTTCGGTGACCAGTGACCCACTGTCAGGTCAACACGTTACGCCCACACAGTCGTATCAGTGGAGAGCAGTAATATGCTGTCATCAAGCTGTTATCAACTCAAGCTCTCTTATATCTGCGAGTCTTTGGGAGTGACACAGGGCGTAACAATCGTCCCTGCCAACTTTTAAGTCCAATGTGATGTGGTTGCATCAGTGGTCAGCACTTTGGTCAGCATCAAACATGTAACATGATTACTTTCCGTTACTTTAGGATTACTGCAATACCAAATACAATAAGGGCGACTTTCTTTTCAAATAAAAACATCTAATTGACTAAGACCAGCGAAAATACCCACATGCAGTTAGTGTGTTCAGCGAGTTGGTGCTAACTAAGGGTGAAATCTTCAGTCAGACTCTGGGTGTACTTAAATTAATTTCAACTACTTAAAAATAAAAATGTCCTGACAGCTCTGATGGAGCTCAGGTTCATCCATAAATTCTGCTTTATTACAAACAATCCCACATATAAACCTGAGTCTGTGTATAACAGCTGATCTGTGTAAATGTGCAAATGAACATTAATTGCCATTAGATCCAAATCGATCTGGTGTTAATGAAGTTACCACTGCTGTATTGCGTGCTTAAATGCGCACAGCCCTTTTCTCAGTTTGGAGACACACTTATTGTTTCAGCTGCTGAATGATGCTGCAGCCAGCTGTGACATACAGCCACCTGCGTGTTGCTCTCAGCTGCAGATTAGCGCAGATTAGGTATAAAACGCAGCAGATAGCGGTTCAAATACTGTGCAATTCACAGTGTTGTAACATCTCAGGTAAAACCTGTGATGAAACAGCGCCTGGCCTGCTAGCTGTGTGGAGTCTGAGTCTGAGTTTTCTTTGACACATACAGTATTGAAAGTGTTCTGTGACCAGTGACCCACTGTCAAGTCAGCACGTTACGCCCACACAGTCGTATCAGTGGAGAGCAGTAATATGCTGTCATCAAGCTGTTATCAACTCAAGCTCTCTGCGAGTCTTTGGAAGTGACACAGGGCGTAACAATCGTCCCTGCCAACTTTTAAGTCCAATGTGATGTGGTTGCATCAGTGGTCAGCACTTTGGTCAGCATCAAACATGAACATAGACATTTATTTTGATGCCTCAATTAATTTCAGTCAGTCTTCATCTACAAAAAATGCACTGCATAACTTTCATCATCAAACCAACAATCTCCTGGATCTCTCCAGTACTACAGACTGTGTAGTTCAATGAAGTTCAAAGCTTTCTCAGATGGTTTGCTTTATCTTGGCAACAGCGCAGGGAAGAAAGTGCCGTTAGCTCACAGTCAGTGTTGTCATAAAACACACCTTCAAACCTGCTTCTACGTTACACTACATGTATCAGGTGGTTTGTTTTCAAAATGTTACTGGAAGGCTTAGATGGGTAGTGCTGAGAAATGGTCCACATGTTTTAATTCTATGAAACAGGGAGTTTATCATCTGCTACAGATAAGGTTGCATAAGGATGAAGTTTGTGGTTGATTTTGATCAGAGGTGTATTCACTTGTCTAACACAATGAATTAACTAATGTCTTCAAACACTTGGACACACTAGAGTACCTTGCAAGTCAACAAAACAGAATAAATAGAGCACTTGCACTGTAGGCTTGTCACTTGAGGTGGAACCCCCCCCCCCCTACAAGATAAATATTAGCATAGGATTGCTCCCTCACATACTAAAAACAGGCAGGGGGCTATTCTGTACGTTAACAGCTCTGTTGAAGTACCATAGTAGTAAATGAAGATACTTTTATGGACTCTTCAGGAAAGCCTCTCCACTACATAGCAAGACTTTACAGGGGTGCAATCAGGTTGTACAATTACTGCGGTTTAAGAGCTTCGGGGGAGGGTTGAATGATGCTGGGTGGGAGGGTTGTCGGTTTTGTTGAGGGGGCCTTATGCCTTAAGGGTTAACTTGAGAAAATACCACAGAGGACACGGCCTTGATGTCCTAAATTACAGTGTTTAAATGTGTTAACACTGCTGCAGGATACAGTGTTAAAAAAGATTCTAGCTGCAGGAATTTGGAAGATATAAGCTCTTATTTCAGAATAAGTTTGTAATCTGTGTGTAAGGGTCTCTTTACTAAGTGTTAATACATTCGATCAGGTAACATGACAAAGCCACATTAAACCAAATATAAAGTACTTCATTGACTTTTATTACCCATTTATTCAAGGTGCACAATTTATGGTTATTTCTGCAGTAGTTATGTTGATGACGGTGGAATGAAATTCATAGATAAGAAAGACATTTTTTAAATGAAACCATGTTTCTGTGTAGACATTGAAAGTTTTTAACGAGTTGCAATCTAGACAGAGTTGAAACTTTAAAAAAGAATGCTGCTTCTCTCTCTCCCTCTCTCTGTCTTTTTTTAAACAAAGGTTTTGGTGTGATTAGCGTACTTAATTCTTGCTCAGTTTTGTCCATGCAGAGATCACATGATTCTCTAATGAAGCACTGATTTCGCAAAATCTTTAGACCATTCATTCCATGAATTAGTGGACATTGTGTAAAAATCTGAATTCTTGTCAAAGTTCATTTTTGATTTTAAGATAACATCTTACCCAGTCAAATATATGTGTGTCTGCTCACATGCAGACACAAATAGTCATCTACTAGCCTGGCAGTATGATTTATTTCAGGCATATCAAGTTACACCCTTACCCCAGTTGCACCAATATGAGGATCTTATTCCATTGATACACTCCCAGCAGTAGACTGTGTGTGCTAAGCCTCTTTCACACTGGTAGGTTTATTGGGAAACTGGCTGGGTTGGGGTGAGTTGGCAGCCCCTCCGCTTCCATGTTAGCCAAGCAGGGTCAGTATGCAATGACCTGCTGATGAGGGGAAGGTGACAAATGACTTGTCCCTGAGTAGGAATTTGGTAATTTTACATAGGCTAGACTAGACACGGTGGGTAGTGGCCCCTTGCTGGTAGTCTACTAGGTTTTAAGCTTTGACACCACAGCTAAAGTACAAAATAATAATACAGTGCTTTTGTTGTGAATTTAAAACTTAAAAGTATTAAGCCAGGACAGATCCTGCTAGGAGGTGAAGTGTGTCATTGGTCATATTCCTGGAGTTGTATTAATAGTGGAAATAAACATTTATTTCATCTTGATAGTGCCACTAGAAGAAAAGCCTCAAAATCTTGTTATCATGCTCAGGGGACTAGCTTATTACTTCAGCTGAGGCGGATGTGAATGTCATTAGTTTTGCAAGTATTTAGTCATAAGTATTGGACAAACTGAAGTTTTGACCTAAGGAGGTTGCTAGATGAAAAGTCAGAGGATTGGAGAAGTTGTTGAGACATTTCACTCAAAGCCACACATGTGAACCTCATTGTCAGAGATGAGAATTCATCATCTGGGAACAACACGTTTGCACAAAATTTGGTGCTAATCCAACCAGTGTGAGATGTTTCACAGGAAAGTAAAACTTTGACCTTCTGATGCGTCACAAAAAAATTCACAGGATCATCAAAGTCACTAGGATTCATCCTCCGGGCACGATGCATATCTGTACCAAATGTCATGGCAATCCATTCAGTAGCTGTCACCATATCTTGCTCAAAGCCAAAAATGTCAATCTGTCAAGGAAAATTAAGGGGAACGTTAAAGTCAGTTGGATATCTCTTCTGGGCAACATCAATGTCAAAATTCCTGACAAGTCAAGTACTTTTTAAAAATCTATTATTCTGGACCAAAGTGTTCAACTCCTTGATTGAGTAACCAACAGACCTACATTGTCATCCTTAAAGCAATACTTCAGCATGGCTAAAAGACTTGTTAAACACTTTTCTTGACAAAGTTACAGAGTGCTTTAAAGAAAAAGAAGAAAGAATTAACAAACAGCAAATTAAAAAACAAATATAAATAGACATCAAAATCATAAATGAAAAATATTGCATAAATATGTTGAATGATGAGTGGGATAAAACACAGCAACAAATGAAGTATGCATAAATACTTTTGTATAGAAGATTGTTTAAAGAAGAGATTTAAAAGACGATGTTGTCTGTCTAATCTCATTTGTTCTAACAGCTAAAGACCTTTGGTCACTAGCTGAAACCTAACCTAGGAATAACTTGATTTGACTGTGTTCCTGCAAACCAGGAATCTACCACTACAGCCAGTTGGCGGCCAGTAGGAGGTCAATGTAAAACTGAATGGACCTTAATATGACTTTGATGGGTTCAGTAACAGCACGGCTGGGCTACGGTTCAGCTGGTAGAACTTTGTTAGGCGTTTGGCCACCACTTAGACAAACCCATTCATAGTATGCAAAGCTTGTGCACCTTGACCGGAGGATTTAAAGAATAGCGTCTTGCTGTGCTCAGTGTTATTCATGTCTATGTATTTGTGTATTCACCTGCTACATGTGTTTTCAAATTGGGAGTGGTGTAAGAGTAACGGTTGTACTGAGACAAGAGGGTTTCTGCGCCTGTTTTCCATGTGGTATTTCATGCAGCATACTGGGAAGGCAACCTTATTGATTGTTCGAAGCATGAAAAGACAACATAGAAAGACCACGCTCTCCCTTCCTCAATCCAAAGTGACAGGTTTATTGTTCCTGACTACTCACTAAACTTTTGTCTCTGAACAAGTAGAAGCAACCCCAAAGGAGAAAGGGGCCTGTCCTCTCCTGAAATAGTATGATTTGTTGGTGTGTTCAGCTTTTTTGAGCTCATTTCATACTGTAGTTATTCTTTTAACTTTAACACAAATCTGACATAATTAGGCCAATTTGAGCTTTCCTCTTGATGTGTTGTTATAAGAAATACTAATCCTCTACCCCCCGTCCTTCCCTCACTCCCTGTGTTTTCCAATTCCTCAAAAGATCCCTGCAGTGAATCAGGGAATCCTTGTCCAGCAACAGTGACATCTGTGGGGAGAGTTTTGCAGCATACTCTGTAATGAAATAGAAGGAGAGTACAGGTTTGTGCCTGCACTGCATTGCCGGGGGCCTCATAAGGCTCAGTCCTGAGGAATGTGGCCCAGATCATTAAGGTTGCAATCCCGGGCAGCCAGTGGGCATCCAGCTTTGTTGATCACATGATGTCAACGGTCCCTGAGTACCAGTTGTCATTAGCAACCACTGACAATGGAACTGTGGAGGGGTCTCCCCAAATTCTATTCATGTGCATAGACAACGCTCTTGTCTGACGCTTAGACAGCAACTCCCCTCCTCGGCCCCCCAAGGATGTTTTTGTTCTCTGCTGTGTTTTCATTAGGAACAGATTGTGGAGACTCCAAGCCCAAACATGTGGTCGCTTTTGCCAAACATTTTACACTCTTTCAAGTAAATGCATCAGTTACAGATCATAGCTGTATTTATGTGTGATATAATTATGTTTTCATTAAACCTGAGATGCTTACTTGATGTCTCAACAGGAGCTTATCTTGGTTGAGGGCAGCCGTGTGTTTGAGTCATGGAAGAGACCCCCTCCTCCTGTCTACATGCAGTATTTCTTCTTCAATGTAACCAACCCGGATGAGATTGCCGCAGGGGAAAAGCCAGTGCTCAATCAGGTTGGACCCTACACATATAGGTAGGATTCAAGAGCACGTCCATGCACACGCAGGTCAACAGGCTTCCACAAATAAAGCCACACATGTGTCTCTACTTGTTAGTGCATGTCATTCTCACTTAATCTGTGTTTACTGTGAAAACAAGAATAAGGCTTAGGTTTTACAAGACAAAACAAAACCTACAATTCAGAAAAAATAGGTTTTGACACAATGCCTTCTTACTTAATTGATACAGAGACAATGCATATAAAATGTATATGAACCAGACTATGATGCTGTAAACATTCATATGTTAACTGGCTTTGTGGGTTCATGTTCTGTATTTTCTCAAAAGCTGCAAAAATTAATCCATTAATCAATAGCAATAAGCAACTATTTAAATTTGATAATGGATTAAAGCAAAATTCCCCCAAAATTTCATTTTTTAACTAAACTAAACTTAATATCCTTTGGTTATGTTGGTTGGACAAAACAAGATATCAGAGATGTCACCTATGACGCTGGGAAATCACAACATCGTAATTTTTCTCTATTTTCTTGGAGAAAATAAGCAGCAGATTAATAAATAGTAAAGATAATCATTAGTTGTACCCTTAATTTTCTTGTCTCTAAATTTGGACTGCATCAGCCAGACTGCAACGCCACGCAATAAATTTGCCCTTTATTTATGTAAGGATTTTGTTTTCTGGGCTTCTAGCATTGCTGTTGAAACAGGTTGGTTATTTGCTCAGCACTTATGTAAACTGAAAAAGAACTTCTGCTTTTCATTTTGTCGTCCGTTAAGCCACATGTTGTGCATATTAAAAGGTGTAGAAATTTGCCAATTCAGTTCGGTTCATTTTGTAAACTGTTTGTAAAATGACCCTAAATATCAGTCAGTGATATACATACAGTATGTTGTTTCATACCCTAACAGGGAACTTTTTTTTTTTTTATTGATCATTTGAATCTCCTCTAATGCACCCACTGAAACCCTTAAATAAATATCAAGGTTCACTGCTGAAGCACTACAAATGTTACAAGTCGAGATAATCTACCTCACTTAACCTATATTCAACCATTTGTGTTACCTAATTTCAAACTGATGCTGTGTTGAAAGAGAGGATGTGTGTGATGAAATCCATTTGTAACATTAAAGTTCAGAGTTTTAAATTGGTGCGGGATGTCCAACTGCAACATGGAAGAGATTAAAAAAAGCTTAAAATGACTAATGTATTGAGTTATTGTGTTTGCACAGGGAATACAGGTATAAAGACAATGTGAGCATGGTGGAAAATGGAACAAAGGTGTCTGCATACAACACAAAAAGCTTTGTGTTCCTGAGGGAGAAGTCTGTTGGTGACCCAAGTGTTGATAACATCACCACTGTCAACATCCCTGCATGGGTGAGTCATGAACTTAAGGACGTAAAAAAAGGAGGACAGTGGAAAGCCAAATGGGTGAAAGTGGATTATGTGTTCTGTAACTTGCATCATTTCCTTCTACATTTTGTTGGTTGTGTCCTAAATCCCATCTCAACGCCCTCCCTCCACCCTCCACCTGACCCTGCATTCTTTTCTGTCTCTTCTCCACTCTGCTCTACTTCCTGTCTTTAGGCTGTAATGACCAAGTTGAAAGGGAATTTCTGGAAGGCCTCCATGGTGTCCATCTGGATGAACAGTTTAGGGAGTGGCATCTTCACCACTCTCACTGTGGATGAATTGTTGTGGGGCTATGAAGACCCCCTGCTGGCCCGCCTTGCCCCATCCTATCCAGATGTGGAGCCATACTTTGGACTGATGTACAAGGCATGTTCAGCTCTACAACTAATAAAATCTGATGAAAACCAACATGATTTGTTCAATCACAGCAGGAGGTATTTTCCGTGACAGGAAATTTGAGTATGTGTAACAACATTTTAATGACTTAAACATTTGGATCTATTTAGAAAAATGGAAGTAACGATGGGGAATTCATCTACCACACTGGGGAGCAGAACTACATGGATTATGGCCGGGTCGAAACATGGAAAGGTCAAAGGTAGCACTGATGCATTTCACACAAACACACACTCCCTTCCTGTCTTCATCCAGTGTGATGAAACTTCATTGTGTAACCTTTGGATTAAAATGTTTCTCAAAACTACTGCGTTTTGCCAACAACAGGGCACTACTGGCTGGCTGTATGTGGTTTCTGTCTGTCTGTCTGTCTGTCTGAACTGGAGCACAGAGCACAGGGCAAGATGTTTTAGGCAAAGGCAAAGCACCAGCATGAGGGAAGCCACAATTTCATTTATGCATACACTTAATTGTAGAAACCCCATGAGTCTTGCTGTCATATCATAAATTAAAATGCCACTTAATTTGTGACGCAGGCAGCTTGAGACATGATTCGCCAGATTAGGCTATTTACTATATGTCCCAGGCAAACTTCATATACCTGAATATGTTAAAAAAAACAGATCAAGATTTATAATATGCCCTGAACTAGAAGCTGATGAGTTGAATAGAATATAACAATAAATGTTGTAATGATCTACATACTAAAGGCTCGAGATGAGGGCCCAGGGTACGGTTACAAATCCAGATGTTTGTTCCTGGAATGATGGTTTTCAAAAACACCTACTTGTGCTCTGTGCAACACTGACTGAACAGCGTCATGAGCAAGTGAGATGCTGAGCCATGAAATAAATAAGATGCAGCCAGACATTTAAAGAATTTAATATGAATAGAAAAATAAATATCTGGACGAGGGCACGAAAATGCCCTGATGCAGGAAATGTTCATACTCAGAATGCCTTGCCAATGGCGCAATTTTTCTCATCCTGTATCATTGTCGGATTTTCGGCAGTCTCTAATGACTGTACCTGCTCCTGAGAAAAACTGCTTTTTTCAACATGACTTTCAGATAAAAACATCAATACAATCTTCAAAACATTTCATTGCAATTTCCTTTTATTAAGATGGATAAATGTGATAAATGGATTGACATTGGAAGTAGGGCTTTTACAGACAGCAATAAAAAAATGTTATTATCCAAACTTTAATGGGTTACTTTGCAGGCTTCATTCATTTCTTAGACACATTTAATCACTGTCAAAAGAGATGGGAGATTTAATTGCCTGGTTCTTGTCTTGATACAATATTAAATCAGCACTTACTGTTTTTGACAATATGTTGTTTTGCAGGTCGCTAAACTTCTGGACGTCCAACCAAAGCAACAGCATCAATGGATCAGATGGAAGTGCTTTCCATCCCATGCTGGAAAAGAACGAACGCCTTTACATATTCACTCCAGACCTCTGCAGGTAATGTTACAGTTCTTCCTGCTGCCGGCTACTCCTAGTGTTTTGGTGTTTCTGTTATAATATTAGATTTCTGTGTTAAACATGGATAAATAACTAAACTTGATCCATTTGCAAAGTTACCTTTACTTGCCGTCAAATGGCCGTCCGTCCTGAAGCTTTGGTTTTTAAGGTTTTTCCACGGGTTGTTAACGTTGTTCAGTCACATATTTTGGATTGGATTCAGGCTCTAAAATATATTTTAAAAGTTGATATTTAGAATAAAAAAACACAAAATGTAGCAATATCTAACTGCAATTGTTTGTGTTCATTGTGTACAAAGCTTCGATGAGATAACCAATCAGAACACAGTAGTCTCATCACTGGGGGCTTAAAGATATATAAAGTAAAACAGCCCATTTCAGACAGAAACTGAACTGAGGGGCTGCATTAAGGAGAAGTAGAGAAGTATGAGATAAATAAGCAGTTTTTAAAACTATAAATCATGCAAAGATAAACCAGCCCTTCAGTCACTAGTGTAAAATAAATATACTACTAGTGATGTTAATCTATGACATTTGGATGGTAATGTCTGTTGGTCAGACCACCACTGAAACATTTCAACAAAATGAGATGGACTGCAATTAGGGTTGGGCAACGAGGTCTGTACTTTTAGCGGTACCAACCGAACTATGTCGGTACTACCGAGAATTGATTTTCGGAACATTCAGACGCAACACTTTGGAACGAAATGTATGAGCTAGACCCATGCCAACAGAAACACATGAATAAATATGTTTAGAAGAAATATGATATAATAAAGGATAAATAAACCATGTGAATATATTTTTATAAATATTTTGCACTTTTTATATTTGTTTTATATATTTACTTACTATTCATATCTTTATTCTTTTGTTTAAAATGTTTTGTGTGTGTGTTAAATGTATCTTTATCTTTGCTAGGTACCACTAATATTTCACTACACATTGTACTGTGTATAATTCTGTTTGATAATTATAGACTATTTTTATATGTTCATATTTTCATACTTTTATATTGGTTTTAAAATATTCAAAGTAAATAGGCAAAAAATTTAAAGCAAGAATTTGGGGACTTTTTGGGTAGATACTGGGTAGATAAGTACGGATAAGTACTTGAGTACCGATACTGAACACAGGTACTGGTATCGGTTCAAATGTGAAAGGTACCGAACCCTAACTGCAATGAAAATGTCATGGTCTCCAGAGGATAATTGCCACTAATGTTGGTGATTCACTTAACTTTCCTCCAGCGACACCATGAGGTCGACATTCTTGGCTTTTAGAGAAATGTCCTGACAAGAATCGGAGGGACTACCTCCCAGTTTTCATGTTTTATTTTACCTGAAGATTGTGATGTTATAATACGTTGTGAAGCAACGTCTATTTGTGGTACATGACCAAATTGAAAATGCTGTACTTAACTTGTCACAGAGCTGGGAAAGGGCTATTATATCTGGTATGGAAGTCATGTTCGCAGTCCTTGGATCCCATGGATTGTTATCATAACACTCTGTTGACCTCTATTTTCTCACCGGGGCATTACTATGAAGCTTATTGAAAGACTTACACACCACTTTAGTTTTCAGGAAATACTTTATGGAAAGGCAAGTTTGAAGGCTATGGAAGGCAGGTCAATTAAGGACGGAAGGAAAGGAATGAGAGCCAGAATTAAAACGATGAAAAAGAGAGAAAAACACTCAAAGCATGTTATGGCTGTTGATAAGTATCAATTTTTGCGAAGGATATATTCAAAACAGTGAAAGAAAAGTGGTAGAGATTTCTGTTCTTGACCAGCTGGAATCAACAAGTTTGATTATGTTTTCCATATGAAATAGCCTGTATGCATCTCCCCAGTTTTTCGTAATACTTTTCAGAAATGTCTTTCCGCAAGTTCACTATTAATGCTCATAAAGACATTATGTTTTTTGGAAGCTCCTTTAAGGATTTTAAAAGCAGAATGTTTTCATTTAAATCTTGATGAATCTTTAAACAGGAACTACCTCCCACACAGTGACTAACTGATGAATAGCTCTTTGGGGTTTCATTTCACAAGTGCTTAGTCTTAATTAGTGCAAAATAAAAATGTTGTTTTCAGCACTTAAACTCTGCTCTTGTTCTTACTGACGATGTGAGCTTTTAATAAAGAAGTTAACCTTGACCTATAATACAAGCTGCTGCCGACATCTTCCCCTTTTTGTTTAGCATGGAAAGAATCTGTTCAAATGGCATGGTCCTACCTTTGACACTGGTTGGACGTGTGTCAAGAAAGCCCTCTCCCAAATGTTTTCAAAACACTTTCACCTAGTTATTCATTTGGCTGGTGACTTCATAGTGGACGTGTGTGTTATTGTGACTAAAGGGAAGGCTCCCTCCCTGTTTCCCATACTCTCTAGCCTGATCTAAAGAGGAAATGCTCCATTAAGTCATACACGTTAACCTTTCACACACTAGTTTTTTTACCCATAAGCCCCCGTAACAGTAGCTCAACGCTACTTTGTGTCTGAAACTGATCTGAAGGATTAAAAAGAAGTCCTATGATTCCCATCTGTGAGCTGACGGGGTAGTGATCCTTTGGTCCAGTAACCAACAGCTGAGCCACAAAACCCTCAAGATTTTGATGCATTGCAGACAGGTGTCATTGCTGAAATGCCGGATTGCCTTTTGGCTTTTGCCATATGTTAATCTTCCGTCTGGCTGTGGTTGTTCATTCAAAATCTATAAATATAGAATATACTACTATAAACTTATTTCTTTAGTAGTCTTGGCTGCCCCAAATAACAACAAAGACTTCTTTGCATCCGCTTCAATACAAACTTAAGTGAAAGTTGTAATATCCAGATTTAGTTATTTTAGATATTACTCATTATGCAAATGGTTTGGTGTGTTTTTATCAAAACAATACATTGACTTATCTCTCACTGTTTCATTTCCTTTAATAAAAAGCTTTTACACCTGCAATATATCTATATTGTCTGGTAAACTGTACCAAATTTTGGCAACCACACAATGAAATTATTTACATTTACTAGAAGCATATCTTAGCTTAATGTGTCTAAAATGTCTTAATATTATAACAGGATCCTTCCTCTTTAAAATTCTGCCAAGCAGTACAGGCAGAGGTTGTCAGAGTCAAGAGAAGAATCATCTAAGGATTTATACTTGGCTTTTCTCACCAGGGTCAAGGGAAAGGTCTTTATAGTATTGTTGCACACTTGGTGGGCTCCGTAGCAAAGGGCTGAATCCTCCCAGCCAGTTGGCAGATACTGTATGGACTTCTTTGTTCTCGCTGAGAATCATCAGGATTCCCTGGGCCGAACAGAGCAGATACATATAATGAGAGTGAACTGTTCACAGCAATGTAATTCTCTTGGAAGCTGTAAAGAAAACAACAATCTTTAAACTTTAATTGAAATATTATAGGATTTCTCCATTCCCAGTACAGACTGTACAGTATTGTCTCCTTGTATTCCAACAGGATTTGAGCATAATCATATAAATCCTCAAGGATCAGTCAAGAGTCAGTCGTCATTTTTCCAAACAAGTTATGTTCTCAAAACTTCGCTGGTGGCCCTTTTGATAATTGGTCTTCCATCAGGGAGATATTAAGGGGAGAAGAGAAGTGAGTTTTGGATCTCGTAAAATAAGTGTATTTGAATGCTGGACCATGTATTGTGAAGCAGGAGCTAACACCAGTAAAGTGTTCACCTTTACATTTTATATGAATTTATTCTGTGCAGCAAAACACTCCAGCTCAGTGGAGAAATCACTGTAATATTCTCTGAATTTCTGTTTTATGCACTGCCTGTATCATTAAATTGGCTCTAATACAGCAGCAAGGTTTTCATCTTTTGTTCGAAACAAATTATACACTTGTGGAAAAGCAATAAAAAAAATGTTGAGCAACACAATGGTAAACAAAGATGAAGAGAAAGAGGACGCAAGAAATTATTTTAAAAAACCATTCAATTACATCCTGTGCTGATGTGCGTGATGTGCTTGCTTTACTCTGCAGGTCGATCTACATGGAGTTTGAGAAAGATGTAGAGGTGAAAGGAATCCCAGCTTACCGCTTCACACCGCCACGCTCTGTTCTGGCCAGCAAAGAGGAGAACCCAGCCAATGAGGGTTTCTGCGTCACCCCTCAGGAGTGCCTGGGAACTGGCCTTCTTAAAGTCAGCCCCTGTCGGAAAGGTAAATGTCAGCATGTGCAGCCTATTTTCTTACCCACGCTCTGTACTTTCACATGCATAACTCATGGCACTCAGTTCTGTGCTCTTGACTCATGGTGTTTGTGATGATTTCAGCATTTTTCTGTTCTTTTCTCTTACGTTTGTGCATCCTAAACACAGCGTATGTGCTTCCATTCTGACCTCAGCCTCTCTAGTAAACATATATCTTTCCTTTACAGTCTTTACTGTTTGTTATTTCTTCAGTTTCCCCTGGAAAACTTTACATTCTTAAGAGCTTAAGTGGTAATATGACCTTTTTTAAGAGTCAAGTTCTCTCTCTCTTTTTTGACATTGTTTTCCCTCCTATTACCCCGACCTACTAATACCCTCTAAATGACCCATGTGACGAAGTTCTCCGGCCCTCATCATACCTCAGGCACCATCTGACCATGACCGGCCAAGTAACTGAGGGGGCGGTAAACCCTGTCACCTGATTCTGGCCTTGATATGGCCAGATATTACCCTATTGCCAGTGCTCAAAGCCCAAGTGTCTGTTGTTTTCTTTTTTTAAAAATGAATACTGCCTCTCTTTCTTTTAAATACCATACCACATTTATTTTAATGTAGTTTAAATAAGCAGCTATTAGTTTTTATTCATTTCAGCATCAACATTGTGTTGATTTAATTATGTTAAAGTTACAAATTGTTGAGAGGTAACACATGTAAAAGCTTTGATTAGTTTGACAAGCACACACTTCTGAAAAATGTAATGTTTACTTACTGTGTTATTATAATGTTTATTTACTGTGATGGATTAGTGTTTGGAAATTTTTTTGCAAATAGATAAAACATACGTTTTAGTCTAAGGTTTCATTTTAAGGATACAAAACAAGCAACCAAATGCCTTTTTTCTACTCAGGTGATGAGGATTTAAAAGGGCATGCAGAGGGTTAGTTTAGGTCAGGTTTCAGGGAACAAGGTCTTTTATGACTACGTGTACCAATACAAATATGTGTGTGTGTGTGTGTGTGTGTGTGTGTGTGTGTGTGTGTGTGCGTGTGTGTGTTTGCGCTATAGTGACCTTGGGGGTTGTGACGGGAACAACCTTTCAGGTGACTGCGGGTTTCCATTGTTTATGTCAGACGACTGCTGCTAAACATGAGAGTAGGAAAGCTATCACCTCTGTCCCACTTCATCAGCACTCCTAACTGTGCCACCATCTGACTTTGTTGTTGCTGCAGAGACACGTGGATCCTTTGTTGTTGTTGAAGCACATCCAGACATACTTAGTCCAACATTTTAAAGGTGGAACCAAAATGTTTCACAATTTATCTTGATCAAGGCTATTAGGGCTGTATTGCAGGATCACATTGTCTCCTGCTGACAATATGAGGAAGGAACTCAACAAGAGTAACAAGAATATTTGTCTGGATAATTAATTAGTTATCCAGACAAGGTCCATTGGTCCATTTATGTACCTATTGTTTGTTTTTGTCGGAACGGTGAAGTTGAATCGCATGCTGTCCGGCGATCTTGTCAAGAGATAAGATAACTTTGATATTTTTGTTCCACCCTTTGTTACGTTCAGATTAAATCATGCATCAAACAGCAGGAGTGGATCTGTGTTGATACAACATTAAATGTGAATATAGTATATATTTTTTATGCTGATTCTGTGATTATGTATTCAACTTTTTTGAAAGGAAAGTTGAGATTGTTATGTCATGATGCCACCATGCTGTTGTCTCTCTGTGTATATGATTGTGAACATGATTAACCCATTCTTTATTAAATAAATGTCCAAATTCTTTGGTTCGAGCTTATCAAATGTGAATATTTTCTGGTTTCTTTAGTTAGATAGTAAATTGAATATCACTGACTGTTGCCCAAGACAAAAAAAGACATTTGAGAACATAATTTTTCACAATGTTCTGACATTTTATAGACCAAACAATTAATTGATCAACTGAAAAAACAATCATCAGATTAATCGATAATGAAAATAACTGTTAGTTGAAGCCCTGATCATAATAACTCAAGACAATTACTTTATAGAAACTTTATATTTTTGTTCCCCTACCAGAGCAAAGATGTTTTGATCCAACTTTGGGGGTCCTTGTTGCCCAAATTAGCATATAAATTAGAAAATGATCATTTTTGAAAGCATTACAACTCTGGTAAAATACACTGTAAAGGTAATCTTCATTGCTTGTGAGTTATGTGGTATGTTTGCAGACATATGAATACTGGCCAGTAACCAAATTAATGAGTAACACCTTGTTATGGAGGGACATGTCAGCATGTCAAGTGTCTCAAGTGTCTCTTGTTATAACCACATTTCAAGTCTCATTAACCCTTAATGACAGATGGTGCAACATTGTCACAGAGGATCAAGTGCACAACTTGCTAAAGCTGACAGCTGCTGTACTTGCTTAATTGGAAAAAGAAGAAACTCTTTTGTTGTGACTCATTAATTTACAGTAGATATAAGCATCGTTGACTGGTGCTTTTCTTTGCTTAAACAAGTCACTTCCCTTATTGTTTCTTCCTCTCCTCTCCTCTCCTCACATAGGTGCCCCTGTGGTGGCCTCCTTTCCTCATTTCTTCCTGGGAGATGAAAAATATGTAATGGACATCGATGGAATGTACCCTCAAAGAGAGCATCACCAAACGTTCCTAGACCTTAACCCGGTGAGGCACCATGCATTTGCCTTAAATGCACTTTGTACTCTGTAGTTATTGTTAGTAACATTACTGTAACGCTGTGACTCGTCTGTCTCGGTCACACTGCTCATGGAAATATGCTGCAGCAAAGCTTTGTCACTCTAGTCTGCTGCTGATAACGATTGGAATTTGTTACAAAAACACTAAAATATATCTCTCTTTTTTTCAATCACTGCTTTTAAATGTCTACTTATGGATATTTTAATGATACTTGTAAATGTTTTATTTCAAATGTCTTCTTCTTGTCATTATACATAAGAAATTGCTACTAATGTCTTACTTGCTAAGATTCAGGATTCAAGAACTTTATTTGCCATTTGTGTTTGCACACATAGGAATTTTTGTGCGGTTTGAGTCAAGACAAAACATTTAAAAGACACAAGTAGGACACATTCATAAAACACATACACATACTAAAAAAAAAAGTGCATAAAAAACCCTGTGTAAGGGAAAGTTAGGAAGACAATATAAATAAATATATTGTCTGGTAAATAAGAGGTGAAATAAAAATAAAGAAAAATGTACAGTAATTGAATTGTTTGAAAGGGAATCCCATGCAACATTACTGTAGATGTACAGCTACACCAACTAGTGGCATATAAGTGGTAGTGGTGGGGTTTATTATTTTTTTTAAAGATTTGTTTTGTGGCATAGACACCTTTATAAGCAGTAGAGAGACAGGAAATCACAGGAGGGGGGGGGGGGGTGTGACATGCAGCAAAGATCCTCCGGCTGGGACTCGAACTTGGGTCTGCTACGTATGTGGCATGCGCTCTTAACCACTTGACCACCTGCGCACCTATTGTCTGCGTTTTACTGGTTAGACACTGTCATAGCTTTATTCATGTTGCTATGTTCTGCTCAATGCTTTACTTTACATTATTAACATCAGTGTCTTGTTCAATTTTCGTTCACAGACCACTGGAGTGATTGTACGTGCCAGCAAGAGAGCACAGATTAACATCTTGTTCAGCAGAATCTCTGGGTTCCCGTGGGTATCTGCATCCAAACACAAGCCAAACACTATTACTCTATAGTACAGATGCAGAGTATGTATGTTTGTATTGTATATGACAGCCTCACACTCTTTTTATTTGTAACAGGAAAACAAGACAGTTGAAGGAAATGATCTTTCCTGTCATGTTCCTGAATGAGGTAAGAACCATTAGAAGAACACAAACACTTCTGAAAGTAGGATTTAACATGTTATGAGTTAGTATCACTATAAATTATAAAGTAGCACTTTTTTTCAAACCATGAATGATCCAGTTTTGCTTGCTTAGGAAACCACATTTTATCAACACAAATCAGTACTACACCACTGTAAACAATGATATACAATCATCAGTAAAGGATTGTTCAACATTTGTTTGCTGAGAGTTAAATGGGATTGATAGTACTCTCATATCTGACAAATATAGGGCTACAGCGTAGCTTAGCATAAAGTCTGAAATAAGAGGAAACAGCTGACATGGCTCAGGAAGTCTTTTTATCAGTCGTGGTGGCTACTTGACACTTTCACGCTTCGGTTTTTGTACTGACTAAACAAACAAGATATGACCTGTTCATTAGTGAGGTTTAGCAGTGCGGGTAGGCATATTTTGTTATGTTCGGACAGAGCCAGGTTACCTTTTTCCCCCTGTTTCCAGTCTTTATGCTAAACTACACTAACCAGCTACTGGCTGAAGTGGCTGGCTTGTATTTACTGGACAGTCATAAGAGTGGTATCAATCTTCTCATCTAACTCACAGCAGGATAGCAAATAAGATAATTAAACATTTCCTTTAATGACTGACCTATCATCTCGTACTATATTTCCTCTAATCTATATTTTGCACTCTCTTTTCATGCACAGAGTGTGGTGATCGATGATGCGTCTGCAGCAAGAGTTCAGAAGCTGCTGTTGATCGTCACTCTTGTGTCCAACTTCCCGCTCATTATTGTGGGACTGGGGGCCATTTTGCTCCTTGTCTTGATCATTCTCCTCGTCCGTGCCCGCAATCAGCAGGTATGAAACTGGTTCTTGCATGATTTGATTCTAACAGCTTACAATTTGCTGGCTGTTTTCTAATAAGTTATGAGTATTAATTTGTGCAATCCATTAATTTTCTTAACCACACACTAATGGCATGTTTTTATCACTCTATGTCTCTGTGCAGAATGAAGTTAAGCGCATTGTGTTTACCAAGCCTGTCTATACTGTAAGTTTCTGGTTTTCTGTGCTGTCTTTGCTTTAATCAAACATTGTGTACATGCATTTTTAATGTAATTAGCAGTCAGGTGGCCTTGTCCTGAAATAATTCTGGTGATATACAATAGACTTAAGGTGCAGACACACCTCATCCATTGATGTATGTTACGTTGAAGGTTCCCATTCATTTACTACAAAGAGCAGGAGATCTGGCCGTACGGTGCATGATGGATACAGCACGGCGAGTTGACAGACCAACCGCTGTATCAGAATTTGCATAATCATGACTTGACCTCAGCTTTTTGCAAATGAGGTCTGTCCAGCGCAACACGGTCAGCTTGCAAAAGATCAAACTAAGCAGTGCTGATCAAATATGAATCAAGATTCTGTCATTGCATTGTCTGTTTTACACCTCAAATTTTTACTGTTGAGCTGTAAAATGAGAAAGTTAATAACGCAGCTGCCATGTTGAAAAGATCAAAAACCCAACTCGCAGTACTTCATCCACCATGTCAACCACCGGCCGGAGCGTCTGTATCTAACACATTAATACAATGTGGAAATTCGAATTATCTATTTAAGTACTGTAAAGAAGTTCATCTATTTTGTAAGATGCCACGTAAAAGTACATCAACCCTTTTTTGTTTATAGATATAATCAAACAATTCAAGTATAATTTGATTGATTTTTAACACTTTCTTATCCTCAATCTCCCACTACAGACCACTACTGCAGATGACACTTCTTACTCTGCAGTCAGCGACAAGGAAAAGGAAGATCCCCAAAATGGAACCTATATTGGTTTGACGGCTAAATCTGACCCACAAGATTGAAGAGAAGGGAGGAAAGGGACAGGAGAGGGTTTTTAAACATCGACAACCCTTTCACAAATAGGGATTTTGGTTTTCAGGAGAGAAAAAACGAAAAGCATCATAAAAAAATTGTCAACACCCCTGTTATAATTTGAAATCTTTCTATTTTAATATTTTACCCTGGAGAGGTTGGAGTAGGGGCAAAGGGGAGGAAATAGTTTTTGGTCTCAAATATACAGTACTGTACTGTATTGTTTTGTTTTTGTCATTAAGAGCTACCTAAAATCCAGGTCTATCTCACTGGATTAATTTGAAAACTTTGTATGTTTCTATGGCTGTTTTGGCTCCAATCATATTCAGTCAAATGTTCATATCAACCAGGATGCAGTCCTCTCATGAGTAGAGATGGAGAGCACAAGATGTCAGATGGTGGACAAACATAACAAAACACCTACGTGAACCCTGATAACTCAAAAAGGGTTAGGATCATTTTATTTTTATGCCGCTGGCCCACCTTTTGTTCTGTTTGGCTCAATTTGATTCTGGCCACGTTTTGGACTCAGTACTTTCAGATATCATCGACTGACTTCTACATAACAGGGTGTACCGGGCAATTGGGGACCAGGGTAATGAAGTTTTTTTTTTAGATATACTATCACTCTCAGGGGGTCTCTGTTTAGATATAATCAAACATTATTATCGCAAAAGTGAAGAGCAACATGTACAGCAAGTCTTCTGTTTTTGAAGACATTTAAATCCGTTCAGTATTACCATTTTTCATTTACATTTCATCCTAAACTAAATGTTACAAAGCATTTCCATGGCTTATTATTTTCTATTCGTGCACTGACTTTCGAGGGAGGCCTGTAAACATCGTTGTACATCATATCTGAAAAACCTTCAGAGTATGGCATATTTTTTGTATAGACATATTGAACTGCTTACATTCCTCTCAGTGTATGATGGGGGTGAATATCAAACAAAACGCTGTATATTTTGGAGACCTTTAATTTTTATGTAAAATAAGAAGTCCTTCGCATTTTTTGTGAATGTTCAAGTTGAAATGTTCGAACGGAGAACATGTTTAGTTCCCAAATGTGCCATAATGAGCTACTCTTTTATCTGCCATCTACATGTAACCCTTAATACGAAAGGATTTTACAGTTAAACATTGATTTACGCAGTGCTGACTTGTGTTGACACTATTTTTGCACTGTGTAACATTGTATTCTAACTGACATTTGCCATTTCAACACTTATGTTAGCTTATTATCATTTCAAAATGTGCTCTGGCATAGAATCAAATCAGTTTTTTGGATTTGCTGCTCAGTTTTTACAACATAATATATTGCTCGTATTGTTGAAGGTCTTGTAAGCATTATTGGTGCTGATTATGACACACAATAAGGCTTTCAATCTCTCAACTGCTTGTGAAAGACTTTCAGAGATTTTATGTCAGGCGTCCATCTGGTGGAAGAAATGCTGTTGTTGAGCCTTTATTAAAAGAATCAGTGTTACTGGATATTATGTACTTCACATATTGTGTGAAAAGAATGCCATGCCATACCAAGTCTTCTCTTAAGCGGATACCATTTTTTTCTACGGCTACCAAACAAAAACTGAGCATGAAACACTTTGAGGTTGATCGTTTTTGTATAGCTGGCAGGGTCAAACTGCACTTTGAAAAAGCTCTGCTGAATGTGATGTTTTGTACGGGGCTACAGCTTTCTCACTCAAGGCTGTTTAAAATTTTCGATTTCAGGTGCCATAGCATGTGCCTCTATAAACTTATTGTAAAGTAGAAAATACTACAAAATAACTCAAATTGAACACCGTCGAGCACAGCTTTTTTCTGCTGTTATTCTTAGTTGTAACATTTTAAGGGTGAATGAGTTACTTCATACAACCTCTTCATTACATTCACTGTAGCGAATGAATATATCATAAATTTGTGGATAAGTTGTTTCATTTAGAGATGTTTGCTTCCTTATTTGATTTGTGTTTGATGTATATTTTAATTTACTTACAACAAATGTAATAAAAATGGTGAAGATTAAAGGAGAGCGTTTAACGTAGTCTTATTATAAATTCATGAGATGGTGAATGAATGGGTAAATCAATAATGGTTGTGATACAAAAAAAGACACAGTATTAAAAAATATTAGTGTAGTGGTTAAAGAGGATAAATTATTTTGTTGTCATTGATAAAACCAAAACACAGAAAGCACCATATGGACTACACTGGGCTACGTTGTGCCATACTTTGATTACAGATTGTTGATTCTGAATTGATCATAACCACATATTCTTCTAATTGTTGCCTGTTTTGAAATGTTGACTGTTAATGCTGTTTTTACTGTGTACACAAAAATAAAATTAGTTTCAGTAAATGTGTCTTTGTTTCCTCAGTTTTACCTTTTTATGTGTTTGCCTATCATTTTTAGGCAAGTGAAATATGCCAAATAGAGAAAAAAAACTGTGTGTGTGTGTGTGTTTTGAAACAGGGTCAAGAATGGACCCGAAACAAAGACAGATTTTTAGGCCTCTTGAATTCATATTATGGATAATATAATAAATAATATGAAAAATACACAGGTATTTGGCATTGATCCAAACATGACCCAATGTTGAAGCTGTGTTTTTAATTGAAATTGAAGGACGAGTTCATAATTGTTCAAGTCTGTCTTAAAACAATTTTCACTTGCCCAAATGACATTGAAATATGTTTTTCTTGTAATCATTCTTCCTGTTCATACTGACCATTAGAGGATCCCTTCATAATGTACTTACAATGTAAGTGATGGGGGACAAAATCCCCAGTCCTCCTTTTCAGCAAATATGTGTTTAAAAGTTAGTCTGAAGCTATTGTGAAGATTCATACAAATTAGTATCTTAAATTAGTAAATATTTTTAAACATTAAAGTCTTTCTTTTTGTTACTATACTTCCACTGCAGCTCAACAGGGAAACACTGTCCAAGGAAACACAAAGAGGGAATCTAATGCTAAAAAAAGACTGGAAATATGGCAGATATCCACTTGATATGATTTACTCACTTGAGATGATTGCTGAAGCTTAGATACATTTTTGGACACACAAGATTTTGTCTCCCATCATTTACAATAAAAGCACACTTGAAGTGGATCTTTTAATAGTCAGTATTAACAGTAGGAATGATAACAGTGAGAAAAACCTTCAGTGCTCATATGGGAACCTGACTGTAGTTTTTAGTCAGACTTGAGATGTCATGAACCTGTTCTTAAGTTATTTTCCATGAGATGTTAGCAATATGTTGTCTAATCCAGAGATGTCAAACTCATTTTAGTTCAAAAGCCACATACAACCCAATTTGATCTCAAGTGGACCGGAGCAGTAAAACCATTGCATAATTACCTACAAATAATATATATATTATAATTTCAATATAATAAACCATTTATTTACAAAACAGGGGAACAGCCTGAGATGTCTTTAAAAAAATGAGTGCAATTTCAACAATATTATGTCTCCATTTTACAGATTATTTTGCACAGAAGATGCTGTGCACAATGTTCAATATATGAATGGTTTCAGTATGACCATAACCAGGGTTGGGAAGGTTACTTTGGAAATGTAATAGGTTACAGATTACTAGTTACTAAATTTGATTACTTTTTGATTACGTTTCTAATTTTCTAACAAATGTTTTCAGCTATTAGGGTAAGTGTACCCATTAAGACCACCAAAAGTTCAGGTGTTTTTCATGGATACTGACATGATTTATAAAGGAGATAATTTCTTATTAAACAAGATGTATCTCTCATTTGAAAATGTATTCATTAGTTCATGTAGATTTTGGAATATAAAATAAAAATATTTTATGAAAAAAGTCAAAAGTCTGGCATATGGGCTTAATTGGTACTGTGGCACTATTTAAGACCATGTGTGCTCCAAATAAAGGCCACGTCATGATTTATTTACAAAACATTTTTAAAAATGTTGACAAATAATTAAAAACATCAATATATGTATTCAGTAACATGTTAAATATTTACATTTTTTTGGGGGGGGGGGGGACACTCCTCCTGAGCAAAATCTTAAAGGTCTGACTTCAGATGTAACCCCCTTTATAATCATCAACATTTTCATAAGTAACTCTAATTTTATTACACATTTTTCCTTAGTAACTGCAACAGATTACAGTTACATTTATTTAGTAATAAAATTAAGTAATAATAATAATAATAATACATTTTATTTGAAGCATTTCTTGGCATTCGAGGACACCATACAAATAAAGAAAACAGTAAATAAGAAACAAAACAATAAGAAACAAAACAGATAAAATACAGTGTAGAACAGACAAAACAGAGTAAGGTGAGGTAATGCAGTTCGTGTTAAGTGGGGTATGCAAGTCTGAATATGTGAGTTACCAGTTACTTGTTACTCCAGTCCCCAGCACTGGTTCTGGCCCACGGGCCGCATGTTTGACACCCTTGGTCCACTCCCTGTTGTCATGGGAAACTAGCTGTCCCTGGTTCAGGCTGCAGGTGGCGATATTGCGCCGCTATGTTGGATGATTAACTTCTCAAGACGAAGAAGAAAAAAAGACAGTTAGCCAACATGGCGTTCAGTTTTGGCGGCGCAGCGACGAACACAGCGGCAAGTAAGGATATTTGTTATTCAACTTGAGAGTATTTTAAGAATGCTTGAAATACGCCACATAAATATAGTTCAAAACACCGTTACTATAGTGGTTTTACATCAGCACAATGTGTAAATAATCAGCTGTTAGCGCACACCGAGCTACCGCTATGTGAAGCTACCGGCTAACGATAAACCTCATGTGAAATGCTGCTAAACTTCACACGACAGAGGCAGTTTCTGAACAGTCATGTCTCATATTGTGTCACACAGTTTTAATGATACTGAAGCAGAGCTCAGTTGCGGACTATTTAATGTTAATTTCTCCAATTGACTTTTACTATTTCCTTTTTTTCATTTGTCTAGTGCTGTTATTTTAAAACAACGCACTTCCAGGTTAATGGGAATTAACTAAATAAAGTCAATCTAGCAAGGACATTTATCAAACTTTAACTGCATTAAAACTATTTTCGGGTTGTGGTAAGGTTAAGTGATGATAAAAATACTTAAAACATTTTAAAAAAATAATCTAAATCTTAACTCTTCTTACAAAAGCACCATCCATCAAACTAAAAAATTGTTTTAAACATCCCCACTCCAACCAGCTATATCTGTGACACCTAAACCCCAAATAAGTGTAATAATAATAATAATGTTGATGATAATAATATAAGCTTTATTCATGTACCACCTTTCAAAAAAACAGAAATACACAGTTCAGTCACGCAACAAAATAATTTCACTACAGTCAATAAATAAACAAAGATAAAAGACAATGAATAGAATAAAGAACAACATTAGTTGAAAGCCTACCTATAACAATACATTTTTAAGAAAGTTATCGATGACAACTGGTTTGGTTTAGGTAATAGATAAAAGGTAAGGCAGGACTACAGGATCTGTAGAAGTACCAGTATTAGTTTTGCAAAATGTGGGATTGGTATTATTATAATCTTTTCTTATACTGTGGCACACTTGAAATAGAGCATTGCTAATAACAAAACTCTCAAATAATAATATTAGCCTCACAAATTCAGTATCGGTCAAACTTTAACAACAGTGTTTTAGTAGTCAAAGTAACAATACGATCAATCTGTCATCATCTTGATTCTTACTGGAAGATAATTTACCGAAACACCTTATCAGTATGACACCTGTTTTTGCGAGTATATTGATCAGTCATGTTATGTGAGTTATGTAACCAGTATGAAGACAGACTGCTTTCTTTATTGAATTGGGGCTTTTTTACTCACTAAGACAAAGTGAAGTGATGTATAAAACTGTGTTGACTATATTTAGGCATGGGTCAGTGCTCCTGAAAATTTCAAATGGTGTAACCACAAAATAATGATAAATATTAAATATTCTATCCACCTGCAGTGTATTTAAGGGTACAAATAATTACTTCTTTTTTTTTAATTGGTTCTTGATTTACATGGTTCCCCAGATTAAATTTAATATTTAGAACGATTGTATTCCATTACCTTTATTTTATTTAAAAAAGTTATAATGTAAGATCATGCCAAACTAGTTGATATGATGTTTTATTGAGAATTTAGGGTTTTTAAGCAAGTTTAATTAGTTACACCACTTAGACATTTTTGCCATAATCCTCTAATATCTTCTCTCAAAATGGATTAAAAGCAGAAATGTTATGCTGAGTCCACAAAAAACGAATGTGTGCAAGGTTTATTTTCAAATTGTAACCCTTTTAAATTTGACTAAACCACACGGACACAAAAAACATTGAACTCTATTCAAATCTAATTGAACTGACGCCCTTTTTTCTCTCTGCTTGGTCTTTGTAGCTCTTACAGCTCCTGGTTTTGGGGCTGCCACCACCACTGCTACTGCACCAGCCACAGGATTCAGTTTTGGCTCCACCAACACTGGTATGACACACCTGTTATGCAAATATGAAGCAGTGTGTTGTTCTTTTCTTCGTATTTAGTCCTGGTTCTTTAAAAACACTTGGAGTCCGTTTTTTTATCATGAATAAGACCAAACCAGGACTTCCTTTCTGTATTTAACTCCTCCGTGTCGTTCTCTCTCTCTCGCTGCTTGCCCCCGCTGGCTGCAGGATTTGGGGGGCTGGGAGCTGGAAACACCACGGCTGGTGGGTTTAGTTTTGGGGGGTTTGGTTTAAATGCCAACCCAGCAGCAGTCAGCTTTAATGTGGGGTGCTTTGGTACAGCAACCACCACTGGCACTGTTTTCAATTTTGGTAATAGCCTGGCTAGCACAGGTAGATGACCTTTGTGATTGATTTTAATCAGTACAGTCTTGTCTGTAAACACACATTTTCATCCATGTTCACATCTATGTGGTGCAGTGCTTTTTTCTTCCATCTCTCATGTTGATTTGTCACACAAAACAAAATGCATTGTTGTTTCCATTTGCATGAGGAGACAAAATGTTAAATTATGCACTCATATCCTTTGATCCCTATGTAAGGCTAGTGCATTTTCACCTTTTTTTGTAAGATGGAGGAACAATGCTTGATTGAAATTGTGTCCCTTTTATTAATGTTAAATGCTCCATCAGTATTTTTGTCTTATCCTATATATGTCAAACAGTCAGTGCGTAAATTATTTTCCCTTTCCTCTATTTATCTATCCGCACCATTTATCTCATTTGTCATGATGTGTTCCTCAGGCACATTTGGCGGCTTTGGGACGACTACAACAACTGCTGCTGCACCGGGCTCCACTTTTAGTTTTGCTGCTCCCTCCAGCACCACAGGTCAGTAGTAAAACTCCTTCAGTATTAACAGAAAATATGAACTTAACCTTCAGACAACAAGCATGCACACAGCATTTACTTTAAAGCAGAAGTAATTCATTGGCAGCCTGGGCGACTAAACTAATACTAGACAGAAACTAGAAAACCAAGCTGAAATTAGCCTGTAGTTCTTCCTTGCCCCAACTACGTGGCTCACGTGTCAAATGATGGTGCTGTAGCCGGAAGGACAACAGATTTTGCAGCTACATCCCAGAGCCACAGAACATCTGCCACAACTGCACACTATATCCCTCATTTGTACAGCTAGAGATAAGGTTGAAAATCTGCAAAATGGTCCTTTATTTGAGTGTTAATAACAGTTAAAACAGATACAAATATTCAAGAAACATTCATTAATTTAACCCTTATGCTGCAGTCAGCAGCAATTTAAAAATTCAAAAAACAGCATTCAAACATGTTGTATTCTTATCTTATATTCTATAAAAATGTCTCCTGAGCTATAAAGTAGTAACTGTGAATGTCTGTTTTCACAGAAGGATTAATCACATATTTATTAGTGACTGATGGGGCATTAATTTGAATTGATGTAGAGACTAATTATGAGTCATAATATGAACAGTATGTAAGGGTCAAGAGCATAAATAATAGTAATTATCATTAACCACAGACCAGCCAACATTGTCCATATATCTACAGTGTAAACATCAAAGCAGCAAAAAGAAATGGTTAAAACAATGGAAAAGCAGGAAAACGTTTAAGTAACATTTATCATTCTTCTAAATTTTACTCACAAAAGTGTTTCATACTGCAGCAGCACACTCATCTTTGTGTTGAAATGCAAACACATAGCTGCCACAAGATGTCACTCTCACTCTACTATAACACAAGTCCTTCTTATGCAGGGATCTTTATGCAAAGCGGGCCGCAGTCACTTTACACTTTAAATGATATTCAGCAGCATTAATGTGGTTGATAATTCCTCACTGTGTTCTTCTGTTTAGGGGGGCTGTTTGGTAGCACACAGAACAAAGGGTTTGGGTTTTCCTCTGGGCTTGGCACTGGGGCCGCTGCTGGGACATCAGGATTTGGAACTGGATTAGGAACAACTGGCCTGGGTGGGTTTGGAGGCTTTAATATCCAGCCAACTCAGCAGCAGCAAGGTGAGAGCCAATGTTTCCAAATAACAGTTTTAGTGTTTTTTATTAGAAAACCATGTCTGGAACAAGACACTGGTTGTAGAACATTAAAGTTCATATCCAGGTTAACACCTAACAGGAAGTTACAGATTTTGACCTCATCACCAGTCCAACATTGTGCAGCCAAAGCAGGTAAACTGTAAAGACACATTCTGACCTCTGCTTCCCCCCCTCTCAGGAGGCTTGTTCGGTCAGCAGCCCCAGCAACAGGGTCAAGCTCAGCCCACGCAGCTTTACCAGCAGGTCACTGCTCTGTCAGCCCCCACCTTGTTAGGAGACGAGCGCGACTCCATCCTAGCTAAATGGAACCAACTGCAGGCCTACTGGGGCACCGGGAAGGGCTACCACAGCAACAACAACCCACCTGTGGACTTCACTCAGGAGAACCCATTCTGCAGGTTCAAGGTAACGGTGAATAGTTCAGTACAGTTGTTAGAAGTGTTGGTTCATTTGACTTTGAATATCAAACAGCTGTTGTCTGCGTCCTCCTTGTGTTTCCTAGGCGGTGGGATTTAGCTGCGTCCCAGTCAGTAAGGATGAGGATGGCTTAGTGGTGTTGGTTCTCAATAAAAAGGAAGCCGATGTGCGAGCTCAGCAGCAGCAGCTGGTGGAGTCTATCCACAAGATCATGGGGAGCAACCAGACTCTCACTGTCAATGTAGACGGTGTCAAAGCCCTGCCGAACGACCAGTAAGTTTCTATAACACGTCACACACAGCACTACATCTACACACACACACACTTTCCTTATGTTATATTGCAATAGATACTGACATGTCTTCTTCATCGCTTCTCTCAGGACAGAGGTGATCATATACGTGGTGGAGCGTTCTCCTAACGGCACCTCCAAGCGGATTCCTGCCACCACTCTCTTCAGCTACCTGGAGCAGGCCAACGTCAAGGTGCAGCTCACACAGCTTGGCGTGCTCATGTCCGTCACACGCACAGAGCTCTCTCCAGCACAGCTCAAGCAGCTGCTGCAAAATGCCCCTGCAGGTTTGTGTCATCCTGTTGCTGAATTCAACAGATTGGTGGTATGTGATGTAATTATCCTCTATAGTAACTGAAATGTTGTTGCTTCTCACTAGGAGTGGACCCCATCATTTGGGAGCAGGCCAAGGTGGATAACCCTGACCCAGAGAAGTAAGTTGGTTCAGAAAATCTGTTTTAGACATTGGGTTGCCATATGAATGATCTCATGTGGGAGAGAATAGTTACAAGAGACTTCAATTTGTGGAATTTATTAGCAAAGTAAGTGTTGTTACCCAGAAATAAATCAGCATATTTTCCATTAAAGACAATATACTAGACAGATGAATAGAAATTCCAGTGTTTTCCAACTCAGCTCTTATTTGCATAATTGGCCATTCTGATGGGCCGTGCTAACTTTACACTTGTCACCTCCATTTCAAAGATTTGAGAAATGTGACTCAGGTGAAACTACATGTATCGCAGCACACATTTCTCAAAGCACAAACACTTAGCCCCCTGGATTAGCAGCTGTAGCTAGCTGCATAAAGATCTGGGGCAACTTTTTGAGTAAAGATTGCATTCCCCATAGTCAGATGTTAACATAAAATTGTTATGTTCATTTTTGAATTCTCATAAAAACTGTATGCACTTTCTTGTCTCACCATGCCAGAAATGATAGTTGCTCAACCAAAATCATTACCATATCTCATGCCCTTTTAATACATTTTCAATAACTGGTTTTGATTAAATTATTATAATTAAGCTTGACACACTTTATTTTCTGAACTGATTTAGACATTTGACCACATTAAATTCAATCAAAAAGAAGAAGAAGGAAGGGAAAGAAGTTTCCCGAACAACGCCTGTTAAACCGCAGCTTTTACTGTCAGTTATTTGTTGTTTACAAAAGTCAATAAAAACTGCAGCTAAATTGTCTCTGGTGTGGGGTAAGGCATGCTATGATTAAGTTTCCCATGATTTTCTCCAGATTGATCCCTGTACCCATGGTGGGTTTTAAGGAGCTGTTGCGCAGACTGCAGATCCAGGAGCAGATGACCAAACAGCACCAGACCAGAGTGGATGTAAGTGAAAACACTCCTGCTGTTGTTTCTTTTCAGATCACTAATAGTACAAAAACACACAAAAAAAACTGGATATGGGCACAGTGCCTTTTTGATTATCAACATTGGAATTTTGAAACAGACTTTGTGGTGTCAAGGGCAGAGTACACAGATGTCCAATTTATGTTAGCTGCCAGCAGGACAGCTGCAAATGGATCTTTTTTAAAACCATCTTACAGTAGCAACATAGTTAACTATTAATACTCTTCATATTTACACTGATAGAAGTCATTTTCTCTGTTAAGCTTTGTTTGGATTTTTAGGTTACTTACACCAGATACATCACGTGCAGAAGACTTACTTGCAAAACATACACATTTCCTAATTGGACCTCCATTAAAAGCAATTCCCTAATATTGACATCAAATGTCACATTACCCCTAACTCAGGAAATTTAAAATCCTAAAGAACAATAAACTTGCCAGATGTGAAACTATAAATCTAGTCTTGTTATGCAAAATATCAAAAAAGCCCAAAATCATTTCTAAAGATTTCTATTATAAAGCAACACGACAGAAATTGTTTACAGCTCGATGGGTCCAAAAATAACCTTGAAATCTGTTTGTTTTTAAGGCGAAACATGTTAACAATTCTCAGCTTCCCTGTTTTCACTTACACACACACGGACTTGCAGATTGTTTCCAATGACATCAGTGAACTTCAGAAAAACCAGGCGACCACAGTGGCCAAGATTGCCCAGTACAAGAGGAAGCTGATGGATCTGTCTCACAGGGTGTTGCAGGTAACTGTATTGTAGGATTCATGCTCTCCTTTTTCCAAAAACAGTGAAATGATCTTTGATGAAAACCATTTTATATTTTGAAATTGACTTTTGAATGAACGATCTGGCACTGTCTGTGTCTTACCCTGCTTTATTGTTTCTGCTCCTGTAATTATTAATATTAATAAATATTTTTTTCCTGGTAGGTGTTGATTCAACAGGAGATTCAGAGGAAAAGTGGTTATGCTATCCAAGTTGATGAGGAACACCTCAGAGTGCAGCTGGACACTATTCAGTCTGAACTCAATGCTCCCACACAGTTCAAGGTAAGTTTGTGTTTAAACCACAACAGCAACAAGTGCAAGCTAATTAAAGGATAATAAAACTTGAAATCAGGATAATGTGGGTTTATCACACTTGAAATACTAAATTCATAGGATTTAGATGTTGATTAGTAATTCAGGAAACAAAAAGCAGTATTTAGAAACTGCATTTGTGATACACAATTATTTAGGCTAGAATATTTAAGTTTCACTACCCTTATGTAGCCCAGACTCATTGGGGTCTGATTGTATTTGCAATGATCATAAATTGTTTGTTTTTTTGCGTGCTGTTGAAGTGTAAAGCCTTCACTGAGTATTTTTTTGTATTGGTGTTGTCTTATCTCTCAGGGTCGGCTGAATGAATTGATGTCCCAAATTCGGATGCAGAACCACTTTGGAGCCGTGAGATCAGAAGAGCGTTACAGTGTTGATGCAGACCTTCTCAGAGAAATCAAACAAGTGAGAGCCTGCACGTTTACACATTGTATCTTATTTTCACAGCTTTGGCTCTACAGACATTAGCAAAGTTTCAATCCAAATCTAGCATACATTTTAACTGAGGGTCTGGAATATCAGCAAAAGAACATTCATATTAATGCACCTTTTCATTCACTATTCTTTTTGGGAATATTTGAAGTTGTTTCATTAAAGATAAATAGCTGGTGGCCCTAATTTTCCAGTCAGGGCCATTAAACTATTAAGATGCTGGTACAAAGATATGTCCTTAAAAGAGCACCAGTCAAACCTCAAACTGTGAAAAAACATTGAAATAAGAAATATGACTTTCTCGACATGATTTAACTGTTAAATCTGTTTCCATTGCACTTTTGTTGTTCTGTCCAACAAAGCACAAAAACGTTTATCGATTTATTCAAATTTTTGGTATTTCCGGGGGGGGGGGGGAAGATTGAAACATATTTCACTTTATTAAAAAAGATTTTTTGCCAATTACTAACACACCATTTCCTTCTTTCTCACTTTCAGCACTTGAAACAGCAGCAGGATGGTTTAAGTCATTTGATCAGCGTCATCAAGGATGATTTGGAAGACATCAAACTCATAGAGCACGGACTGAGCGACAGTGGACACCTGAGAGGAGGCATCCTGAGCTGAGTGTATCCTCCCAACACACATACATATGATGATCAGACTCTCTTATTCTCAGTATAAATCCTCTGAAAAGTGGCACCCCTGAAGAGTCAACATGTCCCTTTTAGTCTTAAAATTGGATTCATCTTGAAGTAATCTACTGCCTTTAGGTTTAATCATCTTCAGAGGGCATCTGAACATGTTGAATAAATACATTTGGGGTAATTTCTCTCATCACCATTTCGGCAGGTTCGTAGACTTTACCTCACTATCTGTACCAGTAAAACAACAACAATGACTGGTTAGTATGTGCTCTCTGGACTGATATAGAAAGCTTAATGCAAAGACTCGACATGGTCTAATAATAGCTTGCTTCCCCTATGTCAAATCAGATTATGAATATGAGACTGGGATGTAAACAAGTCGTGGGATTGAATGTGTGTCACGATTGAATACTTTGTAAATATATATTTGTATTTCTTTTTTATGCTGTTAGACTATTATTAAAATTTCATTTACATTTAAAAACAAGTCCCCCACTGCATCTCTTTACTTCTGTGTGTATACATTTATTTTTGTATAACTATATATATATATATATATATATATATATATATATATTTTTATATATATATATATATATATATTTTTATATATATATATATATATATATATATTTTTATATATATATATATATATATATATATTTTTATATATATATATATATATATATATATATATATATATTTTTATATATATATATATATATATATATATATATATATATATATATTTTTATATATATATATATATATATATATATATATATATATATATATATTTTTTTTTTTATATATATTTTTATATATATATATATATATATTTTTTTTTATATATATTTTTATATATATATATATGGAAAATAAAAACCCCTTTACAGTATATATATATATATATATATATATATATATATATATATATATATATATATATATATATATATATATATATATATATATATATATATATATATATATATATATATATATATATATATATATATATATATATTTTTTTTTTATATATATATATATATATATATATATATATATATATACTGTAAAGGGGTTTTTATTTTCCAGTGTTTGCTTTCTGTATTTGTGCCTGAACTTCTTGCCTGTCCATCTGTATACTGTTGTGTGTTTTTTACTTACAGGTTACATACAGTAGTACATAAATGGTGCATCTCAGATTTGCTGTGTTTACCTCTTCAGACAAACCTTTTTTCCAACATCTCATCAAAGCAGGGCTTGAGTTGATAGGATTCATGTCCTGGATTCACATCCCCACAAGGATGAAAGACTGATTGGCAGTTAAACTGATTAAGCTGCTTTCAAACAGATTATATCCCCTCATGCAGTAGGGTAACCCATATCCCAAGGGTCTGAATTATACAGTGTTTTTCAGGCCACAGGTAAAAGTAAAAGTAAAATACACTCAACTTTCCCCTGTGTGGAAGTAGTGACTGATGACTAATCGCTAGTTGTGCAGAATATTTTTAGAAGGATTTTTTCTAGCACTAATGCTGTTTGCACGCAGAGCCCCTGACTCCAGGATAACTATCCCAGAATTGTAATAGAAATATATTTATTCATGTTCACAGAGTCACACGTGTGTTAATTTAGGAGCTTTTGATACCACAAGGGCTCTGGAGGCCCAGATAGCTGCAGTTGTCTCACCACTAGCTCCCGTAAGCTTCTCAAAGCGGAGAAAGTGTGCATGGTTTGCGTTTGTCGTGATTACAATGTGAAACTTCAGCAGCAGTGCCACTGTTGAAAGCATATAGGAGAAACACTGTACTTTCCATGTTATGTTGCCAGGTAAGTTGATTGTTTTAGTTTGAACTACCAAAGGTCACCTTAAAAAGAAAATATCAACAGTATTGATTAAAAAAAACACCAAAAACGAGCATTCCACAGTATTCAGAGAATTTGACACGGTTTTATTTCTAATGTTTGTTGCCCGTTGAAACATTATGCAGATGATGAAGCTTTCACAGACCACTGGAAGTTTTGCCTATTAAGATTATATGTCCCTTAGATATATTCATACTTATATCGACATTTCAGATCCTCTTTACAGCACTACAGTTGTTCTGAGAGGTGAAATCACTCTGGACCTTTTGATTCTGAACTTCTATAGGACATGAAACAACATGAAAGGCCAAAATTCATCACATGCTTGTTGCATGTTGTCTTTATATGCATAATGTAACAGATGAGCATTAAATCACACTCAAAATATTACATGTTGAACTTCTTTATCTCCAGTAAAAAAAAGTTTTTTAAAAAACGGCCTGAAATCTAAGAGGTAGAAAATATCTGTTGCACCTGAACCTGTAACCCCACTCAGTCAAATAGATAAACTACTAACCATTCAAATGTCAACAGACGTGTATCCGCGTGAACAGGTCTACCCAAGATGGTGCTTGGTGTTTTCTATGCAGCAGATGAGCAGAGACCTCTAACACGGCGCTGCTCCAGGTCTACATGTGTGCGGAGAGGTCCACCAGACGGAAAGCCTCCATGAACTCATTGATGTCGATGCTTCCGTCTTTGTTGAAGTCGATGCTCTGGGCCAGGTCTGCGATGGCCTCGTCACTGATCTCTGTCTTAAGATGCGTGCTCAGGAGTTTCCAGGTTTGACGGAACTCCTCGAAGGAGATCAGACCTGGAAGGAGACACAAAAGAGGGTTGTAGACTGTTTAAATTACTGCAAAGGCATCGTATATAGATAGGAAAAGGGGAAGAAAGGCATTGAGCCAGTGTTTAGGATCCAAGCTAAGTTACTTCCTGACCTGAGTGATCTGTGTCTATGATACGGAAGATGGTTTCCAGGTTGGAATGATTTTTGTACATGGTCTCAAGGATACTGGTGTCTGAGATCTGTCAGGAGAGATGAAAATTCGGGATTTTCATGATTATAGAATAATCATAATGTTAACAATTGTGCAATTTTGCATTTGAGGGGTAAAAGAACAGGATGACGAGAAAAGAAAGGAAGAAACACCTCTAGTTTTGGCTGGGTGATAGATAACTCCCTTATCGACTGCTGGTAATCCACCATACCACACTTGGTGCTGCTGACGAGCTGCGGACGCAGCACCCTCCAGGGCAGACCCAGATTCAGTACCTTCTCTGTGGCACTGGCCCAGTTACTTAGAGAGATCATCCCTGAGACACGAGACATGAAGAAATATAGGCATTATCAGTAATTGATTCTGATACACTAGATGGTGAAAAATTCTTCTGTTGTGTAAAACAGGTCATCTAAACATGAACTGATTTGGTAAATGAAGTAATAGTTGCAACAGTGGAAAGCTGAAACTGGTGTTTGCATATTTTGCCATTTAAACTGGAATTTTTTTTTTGGTCTTTTATCAACAGCACAAAGTGTCAATAGTTGTCATTTCTCTGCTAAGTACCTGTGTTGTTGGGATCAAACTCCTGGAAGGCACTGATGAGATCTGACTTATGTACAAACAGTTGTTCCCTCAGGGCTTGCAGAGCGGATCTCTCTGTCCACCCGACACTGTCAGAGAACAGGTGGAGAAAAAACACGGATACTTTCGGTGTAAATCTGGTCATATTTATGAATTGGTTATATAACTGGTAAATTGTAATTTGTGTGCCTATTTCTGTGTTTTGTAACTCTTGAACTTGAACTACTGAAATGTTCTTAAAACTTAGATTTTAATGTTTTTCTTAGTACTACCCTTGCAAAGTGTGTACCTTTGCCTCAGGGTGAGCTCCCTGCATGTCTTGCTGGCCTGATACTGAATGAAGTGAGGGACCAGATCAGGGCCCATTCTGATGTAGGCTCCTCTGTTGCTGCCCACTTCATAGTAGTTAGATGCTGAAAATATAGTCAGCACCTGGATGTAAAAAACCAACAAAAAAACAAGACGGCTGGTAAGTGCTCAGACATAATTCACACATAATTATTTCAGTCTGCTGATTATTAATTGACGCTAATTGGGAGAAACACTAGTAGGTTGCATGCTTAAATGAGAATGACTGTTCTTCAGGTATCAGATTACAGTGTTTCTTAACAAAACTACTCAAAAGCTACAAGCACTTTTTTCCATAATTAAATCTTAAATATTTCTCTATATTGTTTTGTGCTCACCCTGCGATTGTGGCAGAATTCGTAGCCGTCCTGTTTGCACTCATGGGAGCGGATGAGGAGCTGGAGATTGTGTCTTCCCAGCACTTCCTCCGTGACATCTGGCCCCCAGTAGCAGCCGCCACCTCGCACCTCATTGGGAATGCAGCCGTTTTGGGGCATGGGGTCACTCCACAAGATATCCACTATCTGGGAGGATGAATGAGTGATTTACTGTTACTTAACCCACCAAACAGCATTAAATAACAAAGTCAGGAAATATTAAAATGCGTGTTTTGTCTATGTTGAACATCTACTAAAACAACAGCTACTGAGATCCAGTTTCTTCTCCATCGCCTACTTGTTTCCATTCATGCTCATCTGTCTCCGTCACTTCTCCAGGCTCGGGGTCAGAGTCAGAGTCCAACTTCTTCAGCTCTCTGTACGATTGGTCAAAGCCAGCCAGTTTGCGCCTCTTCTTCAGCTCCTTCTCCACTGTCCAGTTGAGTTGACTGTTCAGGGGCACATTGTGGAGCGAGCGGCGTGGGAAGTCGTACCTGTGAGGCAAGGCTGAGCCCTGGTGAGTCAGAGAAAACACTCGACGCCTTCCTTCCGGCGCTCCATCAGACTCCTTGTCCCTGTCGTCGTCTGTTTTACCGCTCTGCTTAGGAGGCCTGAGGGCCGACACATACTGCACCAAACCAAAAACACAAAGATGAAATATATAGCCTATATGCAGATGCATTTTGTATATTTTATAATAATTCTGGAAGTAAAATGCACCAAATACAGTCATGTCATTGATACTGAAGGCCACTCTTACTTTGTGTCTCTCCACTCTGGATATTATGTTGAGGTCTGTCGTGTCAGAAATCCCTCCATGAACAATCAGCACCTTGTGATCGATCACTGTGGCCAGAGGAAGACAGCTGAAGATCTTCTGAAGAAGCTTTAGGATCTTTTTGCCATGCAACTGCAGACCATTAATACAAAGTTGGTTACCCAGTGCAACAGTTATTGATGTATTTTGGAGCAGTGGAGCACAATGGCATTAAGAATAAATTGCATTAAGCTTTGGATAGTAGTACTAGGATCCATTTACAATGATTTGTTGAGAATATGAAAAGCATAGAATACGACCAGCTTTATCCTTTAACCCATAATCACTTGCCAGTTAATAAACATGTACCAGCATGTTTCATTCCCCATGCTGGGAGTCAGATTTGGTGTATCAATGTGAAGCTGGCAGACAAACCCTTTTCAGTTTTAAACATTTTTTCTCAAGGAGCAGCCACAACACGTGAAAATAAAAGGTTACAAGCTGACGGTTAGTTTTACACATGCTGGCTTGAATGAGGTAAAAATAGAAGTGTATGCGGTTTGTTAATTGAGATTAGAAATAAGCAGTGTTGCAATGTAATTTTGTACATTTCCCAAGGAGGGACTTGTACTTTTTTATTTAACTTTTTGCTCCACTACACTTATCTAACAGTTATAGCTACTTGTTTGTTAATAATGATTTTACATACAAAAATGTGATTAACTTTTTTTGTGAAATACATTGCTATAAGTTTAAAATCCAACAATAAATATAACATTAAAATGAGGCTGTGTCATGCATCATGCAAAGACCTACCCTGTATTTTCCCAGAACTTCTTTAGTGAAACCGTATCTGGAAAAAACACACAAGATTATAAAATTACATTATTAGCAGATTAGTGAAAAGCCACTAATGAGTATACTGTGACCAAATTTACAAAACAAAAACAGGCAGAATAAGGCATTAAATCGGACTTAAGTACAAAAAAAGAAATGTGCAGGCTGTGAACCAAGTCCACTTTACCTCAGGTTTACTATGTGGTCCTCGTGGTTCCCTCTGTTGAGATGGACATCATTGGGATAGACCAGCAGGAACCCAAACAGGATGAGCAGTATCTCTAAGGAGTTTTTGCCACGATCCACAAAGTCTCCATTGAAGACATACGGTTTCTCAGAAGACGGCAAACCATTCTGCACATGTTAAGTTAATGATGTCAGTTAAAGTGAATTTTCGTGATTGACCCTCCCATCAGGCAGGCTGAGAACCATCCAAGCCAGAACCAACAGACTCAACAGTTTTTATATGCAATGACAATAAATATCTATCTATCTATATTGTGAATACCTTGTAGAATATCAACAGCAGATCTTCAAGTTGCCCATGTAAATCTCCTAAGAAGGAGCAAAAAGGAGCATTTCACATGTGAAAAGAATAGACAAGAAAATATCAGAGCAAAATGGTGTCAGGAAAAGATAAGTGTTGCGTACCACATATGGTAATCTCCTTGGTATGGCAGGTGGTGACATGATTAATATTTGGAAGGATCCTTAAAAGTCTCCAAGTCTCTCCAAGAATCTGCAGAACATACCGAGCATGGAGCTGCGACTGGGGAAAAAAACAAGTATGAACAAACTGAGGTACATTTCACTGAGCCTTCCTCTCAGGAACTTTGCCTATTTTGTTTATCTGCCATCTGTGTGCTTTATGTGCCAAAAAAGCACACCTGCCTGTACCTACATGTTTGTGCTTGAAGGCCTCCACCAGCTTCGACACCCCGCAGAAGGTCATGGGGAAGGTCAGATGTGGGCCTGTGTAGCTGTCAGGCACCTCGATACTCTCGTAGCAAAAATACCTCTCCCATTCAGCGTCACGACAGATTTCATTCTCGCGAAAGATGTGAGATATTAGGTTTCCTAAATTAAAGGCAAGGCAGGGAAGTGGATCAGTATTGTGAGGGAAAGCCTTCACTACGTTTCTCAGCAGGGAGCATGCTGGGTGAGCTTAGATAAGCTCAATGTCAGTAATCTTATAAAAACCTACAAGTCAGTGAATTAAACAGGAGTTGAGATGTACTCTTACTTTCGCTGCTGGCTGGAGTGAAGTGGTCCATCAAGAAGCCAAAAAAATTGTAGAGCTGCAGGAAGGGGAAAGAGAAATTGAAGAAATGCCACGAATCAAGATTTGTTCTGTGCCAACCTTTCCTCTAAAACTGTATGACCTCACCTTGATCTGGTCTTGTTCTCCTGCATATTCAATAGACTGGAAGATGTTCCATGTGTACCTCCGTCTCATCTCCAGCCGTGCAACATACTGACGGTACCAGCGCTGGATCAGCAGAGCCGCTCTGATTGCTGAAGAAAGGAAGAGAAAAGGAAGTGCATGATCATAACTATGCTGAGGTACTACCAGTACATTCATTCTGTCTGTCAGATCAAGACCAAAAGACTCACCAGTGGCAGCTTCACAGTGTGCATAAGATTTAATAAAGATCGCAAGAGTTATCAAACACTGATAGGCTTGAACACAAGCTGTGAAGTGTAAAGATATGATGGAATAAAAAGGATATTTACCTGGAACTGAGATGCTCCCTAAAAAAAGACAGTGGCATTAAATTATTGCAATAATAAGGAGCATTTCTTTTGAAAACATCTAAGCTTGACTATTCACTCCAATGATACAATAAAGGCCGCACCTCTGTCACGTTTCTTCAGCCGTCGTTCTGTTTTTCCCATGCCACATCCCATGACCCTTTGCAGTTTTTGCTGTTGAAGACAAAGATACTTTCACATGTGAGTCTGAGATATCTGACCTTGTGTTTTGCAACCTGAGAATAATGCAATAACAGATATCAGTATAGAAAATAATCACAATTTAACACATTTGGCTTTTTTTTTTCATTGCACTACACATTCTACTATGCAGTCCCCAGAGATATGTGAAGAATTTCTTAATCACTTTTGTAACAAAATAGTGGAGATTTGGCAGCGTTTTAACACTGAATTCAGAGAGCTTGATGTTGACTTCTGCCCGCTTTCAACTTTAATCCACTTCAGTGAAACCTTAAAAACACTGTTGAACTTTGAAAATCATCCCATCTTTTATCAAAGATTTTAGAGAAAATTGTCTGCACTAAACTGATTTCTTTTATAAGAACATTTTTAATTTTGTTGCAAATTTTCAATCTGTTTTCTGCTTCCTACACCAGACCCTGACCTACTCCTTGTCGCTGACACAGCCCTTTACTCCTCTTTAATTCTCCTTGACCTCTTCTCATCCACAGCTCAGTGGTCCACTGTTTAGTCACAGTGGACCAAAATGTCTAAATCAGCCATCTGAGATATTATATTAGCATGAATGATGTGGCTCTGGTCGAACAGCTCCTTCTCCGTTATGTCTGGAGATGCTTCCTCCCCTTACGCTCCTCTGGGGTCCCCTAGGGCTTTATTTTGGGTCCCTTCTTATTCATTATATTTTATTGTAATTGAATGTCCTGTTAAAACCTGGTACCACCAATGTTTCTTGCATTATGTCCTGCCTTGCTAAAAAAAACACTAAGAGCGACCACATTACACCAATCCTTGCTGCCCTTCACTGGTTAAAAAACTGATTTTTAGATTTTACTGCTTGTTTTTAAAGTTTTTAAATGCCTAAAGTTGAGATCTGATAACTACCTATGAGCCTGATCGCTGCTTCAGGGCCTTCTAATGGTTCCAAAATCTCAACTTGATCAGACCTTCCTTGTTCAGACCCCTCAGCTTTGAAGTCCCTGCCTGGAGATCTAAGGCAGGTGAGCTCAGTATCCTCTTTTAAATCTCTTCTTAAGACTCACATTTATCTTATGGCTTTCTCTTAACTGATGTTAATCGTTGTAACTATTGAAATGATATGATAAAAGTTATTTTACATAACATATATGTCAGGTTTTTGATCTTATTTACTTTCATCTGTCTTTATTGTAAAGCACTTTATTTTTGAAAGGTGTTTTATAAATAAAGTTATTATTATTATTGTTGTATTTGAAAATATCTTGATATGTGAAAATTGTGTGAACATTTCTAAGATATATAAACAACACCAACAACAACATAAACAAATATAAATAATTTGGAAAATCTTATTACTTATAATTACTGAGCGTTTTTTGAATTAACTGTGTAAGTGTGGGTATAATAAGCACTTGAATTAATTTTAAAGAATTTACTGAAAGAATATGTTACCACACCTATTAAGCCAAATAAAAACAAAGCTCCAGATTGGCCCAAAGAAATCTTACCTGGACACGTTACCTTTCTTTCATTACTTCCTTTAACTTCTTCAGCACCTTTGAAGAAACTTTATCATTTTTTCCCCTTAAACTTGCCAGCCACAGTGTTACAATTTTCTCTCAGACTTCTCCATTTCATAGGCAGAGCAGCACATGTCCCAGTGGCTGTTATCACGTTGTAATTGGACTTCCACACCCTCTCACCTCCCAGCTACACACTCTCCGCCATCACTGAAGCGTTGTGAACAGCAGAGCCAAGTGTCTCTGACAAGGCCCCGTCATCACTTAAACAAAACAAGATGTAAGTGGATTAGGATTAAACCTTACTACGGGTAGCATCTACGCTGAATAAACAGATGAAGGCTCTGATAAAGGGCAGCAACTGTTTTGAAAGGAGGTTATGTTGTGTCATCCTCGTGACTGATATGACAATTAATAATGTATATTCTAATAATATATAATATAATATTCTCCATTAACATGTAATTGACCACTGGCTAGCCCAGATGCTATTATTCTCAATAAATACAAACATAAACATATATTCATATTAAATTAACTTACAAGTGAAACGTCAGATGATTCAGCTGAGTTTTCATTTTCAACTTTAAGCTTTTGAACAATTCACAGACCAGGTTACTGACAGGTTATCATCATGCTTGAAACAGTCCAAAAAGATGGTGGAAGTAATTATGTGAACATCATATTAACTCCCTACTTCGTGAATATTTACTTTATGATTTGGAGGATTAAAGTCTTCTGGTAATGTATCAGTCAAGAATTGCTCACACCACCTCAGCAAGGTGTTTGATTTTTGTTGTATTGAAGCAAAAATGTTCCATACGGATATAAAAACACCAAGAAACATATGATATTTGTAGGTTTTAGGTATTTTGTAGGTTATAGGTATTCTGTAGGTTTTAGGTATTTTTTATGTAAAGCAACATATGCATTAAAATGTTGTTAATATAATATACATATTGTTCTTAGTACAGGGTTCAATGTTAATGTTTTATTTGCACTTGCCTGGTTGGGCAATTGTGTCAGAAATCTGCTTGCCCCTATACAAATTGTTTCATTTATCAGTTATCAATTTACAATTTTTCAACAATAAACTGTCATGTTTAATCCTTATTTATGTAAATGAAACAGAACAAGGACAGAGTGTCGTAGACATGAACACTAAGTTCTTTTGATCAGCTAAGTTTTTTTCAAATGATGGAATAGACTCCCTAATCCAATGGCAAATACATTTTCTTAGATTAATTTCTTCCAGTCCAAGCATCCTGATTTCTTTCTTCAATGTTTCTCGTTCTCAAGAGTTGTTACTGTATGTCAGTGATCACATAATCCTGCTTTGGCCAGTGGTGCATGCTAATATTTTTTGATGGTTGCCAGGGGAATGGCTCTGCTGTGTGCCAGAGAACGAGAGCACAATTTATGATACAGCGATGATCAATAAAATTGACAGAAAAAGTTGAAAACACTTGAAAGAGTTGCTAGATTTACTTGCCCAAAGATCTGAATCAATTGATCCGATGCCTCTCGCCTATGTAGCTCATATAACCCCCCCCCCCCCCCCCCCCCCCCCCCCCCCCTGTATCCATTGTTTCCAGTGAGAATTACTGTAGTAGATTTCAAAACCAGGGTCATCATTTTACATCATGTTAACATCTCCATCACTGAGCATTATGTTGACCTTACTGTACTGAGTTAAAAAATGGAAAAATCGCAGTTTAGGGCGACATTTAAAAAACAAACCCTCTCATGTTTCTTTACAGATTCATGCACATGCTTGTATTTTTCTAAAAAGTAATCCTGGTTGTACAAAGTAGGTGTTCAGGAAGGAGAGAGATTTGTGTATAGTTAAATTAAATAACTGATACCTGAGATATATATATATATATATATATATAAGATCTGTAAAATTGGACAATTGTAGCATCAAAATATATATAGGCAAAAATATATGTTACATGTGACAAAATTACAAACACTGTGCAATATAGTGTAATCTAATACCAACAAAAGTTTAAAAAATCCTTCTTACTGTTTATTTGAAAAAAAGTGAACATCATAAACTTTACAAAGGCAGTATTCATGCAGGACTATGTCATTTATTATATTGCTGCAGTAGACTAATCATATTCACATCTTTGCAGACATGAAGTGTGAATTTTACTTTATAGTAGTATTCCCCACTGCTGAATCTCTGTTGATGTAGCCTCTCTGTCTTTGCTGCTGCTACATTTTTAATAAACTAATTGACACAGATGAAAAGTAACCATCGTTCATAAAAACAACCTGTACAACTCCCTTCATTTTTTTGTGTTGAAATATAATAGAAGACTGTTTCCTTTTTGTTGTATTTTTGTTGAAAATATGCACCATGCATCCTCCACAGCTTTTCATCTGTGCATAAAGGCTCTGTGTGATCCCGGCCACTAGTAGCTGCCAGGTGGTGTAACTCCCAGCGGTAATACAACAAGGAAGTGGTGAGAGACACTCAAGGACTCTGCTCATTCATGTATGGTTATAGGAGGTCTAAAGGTGTCCCAAAATGACCTCAAGTGTGTGTATGAGTGTGTTGATGTGTGTATTTGTTTGACCTTTTTCCAGTAGCCCCAATGGAGACCAAAGCCAGGTTCTAATGAAGCGAAATAAGGTGGGAATTGAGGTGAGGTTAAGATTTGTGTTAGGCATGAATTGGCTATGGTTAAAGTTAGGGTTAGGGTTTGGGTAGGTGTCCACAATGAATGGAAATTAGTGCAGTGTCTCAACAAAGATAGTTGCACAAATTTGTGTGCATGCATGCACGCATGCGTTTGTGGAGCTTGTCAACACATCTTGTGAAATAACCAAAACCAATAATGTGTTGAACTATTTCTCAATACTTAACGTGCGCCACACCCAACCGCCTATCCACACAAATATATACTTAATACTTAACAACAGGGTATTGTAGATTTAAGCAAATGTTACTCAAATAGGAATATGTATTGCATTAGTTTGAGACTACTTTCTATGGGAGTGTATTTCTGCCACCATGAGAAAGTTTCTCGATATGAAAAAAAAAACCTTTTCATTATAACAAGAAAGTAACTTGCGAAATTAGAAAAATATATTATCCAAGTAAACCATGAATAAATTATATTTGATAGCCTGGCCTCCATCCCGTTTATATGGCTATGGTACACACACACACACACACAGACACACACACACACACACACACACACACACACACATACACACGGACCCCATGAGGATTACTGGTATAAGGGCTGTGTTTATGATAGAAAAGGTCTCAATGTTGTAACAAACACACACGCACACGCACACACACACACACACACACACACACCAGACGCTGGTGTCCCCAATTGCACAAGCCCTCCCCTATTAACTCTAAAATGTGTCCCCAATAGTAGCCTAAGACAGACCACACACACAAAAACACTTACACACACACTTAAGATCATTTTGGGACAGCTTTAGACCTATAATTATTCGTGAATTATTCGTCCTTATACCTATGACAGAGCACACACAAACACAACACGGGAGTTCTTTATTGGATGGCATGGATAAATATTAATTGAGGAAGACTCTATGTCTTCTGAAAGATGATTTCATATTAAATATCCCTAGAAATAAAAAATACATTTCACGTTTTGTAAAAGGCCTTTTCTTAACAGAGTTAGTGGTATTTGAATTTGGGTTTCAGCCCACAGACAGCAGACAACTCAAAACAGTGGTCAAACTCATCAAGTCCCGATTTTATTAGGCAGTGCACAATGCACGTATACTCTGTCTGTTGCACACACGTGGACATGCAGCAGCACATACACATGCAAAACAAACCCATGATGCTCATGCACCTGGCGCAACGACCATTTTGTGCTATAGATCGTTAAAATAGGACCCATAAAGTTCACTGGATTAAACTATGCACAGTTTGTACAGCAGGTTTACTTTCTGCATCTTATATCTAAGACTCATCTTGTCATTTTATATTAACTGCAAAAGAAAACATTGCAAATATTGTACCATGCATTTGTGTGCCACAGTTTATGACTTATGATTTAATACCCACTGCACCAAATATGTATTTCAGACCACATGGGAAAGTTTTACTGTGACCCAGTTTAGGCCTCACAGACTCTGAGGAGAAGGCACCCAAGGACTTGAAGTTATCATTCCACGCATGTCTCTGAACCTCTCTGGCTCACACAATTATCAATGCTGCCAGGTTTTGTTTGTTTTGTTTTGTTATGTTTTTTTCACTAGGCTCTGATATTAACATCACCTGCAGTACCCGTTACTGCTCTGTGTTAAGTTTCTTCCCTCCAGATTCTGTCCTTGAATGACTACTGCAGAAGAATAATATTGCTATTATGTTTATCAATGGAGATTTCTGCCTTTCATGTCAGGCCAAAAAATGGGAGTTGTAATAGAAACTGATAACTGCTCCTGAATTGGCAGCTTGTGTTTTATAGTTTTGCGGACTACTACTGAAAACATGTTAAAAAAAAAAAAAGAATAAAAAAAAGAAAAGGCCTACAAAGCATTATTTTAATGTATATTTGGGAAAGTCACGAATAGTTCAGGTTGAATTCTGTGGAAATAAAATGATCCACAAAGCATCTAGAGTTTTCTCATTTGATGGAGCAGATGCAGCTCACAAATCTTGTATGTCACACAGTGTATGTTAAATCTTTCGGTGTGCACCAGACCAGTAGCTTACTGCTAAGTATGACGTATGCCTCAAATCCACAATGTCTGCAGAATCAGATTGATTGTAACCTAAGAGCTTTGTTGCATGTCATATATCTCTCTTTCCATATTCCCTGTGTCTCTACACTTTCAAGTGTTAAAGGCAAAATAAGTAAATTGAAAATAATTCCATAAAAATCTTAATTAAGTTTGATTGGCAGTGTGTTTACAGAGTATTATAAGTGCTTATATAGATGTTTTGTATCTTTTGTGAAGTTGATCTTGGTTTTTACATGTGTTTTTAGCCACATTGTGTCTATAAATAATATAATAATCACTTGTATAGTCTATAGTTGTAACTTATCACCACTAAAACCTGAACAGATGGTGTACAGTATTGCACCACAAATATACATTCTTTCCTCTTCTTTTTTTTGCCTCCCTCCCACCTCTCATTCTTGTGTGTTTGTCTTGTGTCTATTCATCAGTCTGTCTTTCTCCATTGGATGATCCTCCTTGCACTCTTTCACACAGAACAAGGGACAAGACAACAATGTTAACTATCTCAAGGGCAAGCTGGGGTACAGGATGATAAAAACCCAGGTTCCCAGGCCCTGACAAACAATACCTTGTACCGCATCCGTGTCTGGTCACTCCTATCTCCTCCAACCAGACCAACCACAACCAAACGCAGACTTCATCCGACCAGAGTCTGACTCAAAGCAGTGGATCTATAGATTGCCCATCTGGTTCATCCACCATGTCCTTAACATTCACTGTCATGATGATGATGCTTCTGGGATCTTCAGTGGTGATTGCATTTGTTTTGCAGCCATCCAAGGAAAATCCTGCAACTTCTGCTACCTCTGCTGTTTCCCATCACAGGTTAGTATCAAAACTTTTCATGCAATGCATGCATGCCTATATGAGCAGATTGTAACTTTTTGGATTCTTGTTATACTGTGTGCCTCTGTAATGTTCAGCTTTTGTTGATAAATACATTTCTTTGTATCCAGGTCACAGACATCCTATTTTAAAATACCCTCAGTGCTCTAGATTCATCAGATCACATTACAGTGCAGTAACATATCATGATGTTTGTGCTAAGGGCCTTTTCACACAGGTTAAAGGGAAACCATAATCTCTGTGTGTGATTTAGGGTAATTTTGACTCTTTAGATTTCTAAGAACGATGTGCAGAAATGTAACACACTGTTCTGTTTAATCTCTAGCAATGTAATCAATTACTCGTCATCCCTTGGCTAAGCCAAACATCTTTGAACTGCTTCCACAATTCACTGAGGGTATTGAGAGAGCATGTGCTTGCATTGATAACAATGACAACTGACAACCACATCTGTATTATATATTAAACAGACTAATCACCAATCAATGCACTTGTTTGTGTCTTGATTGTATTGTTATACAGTAAAGTTGACTTATTTTTGTGAAATATTGTCTAGGATGTCTATGTGTTTCTGTGAACAATTTGTGATATCATGCACTAATTCAATAACATGAGTCATATGCTATGTTCAGGTGCCAGGGTGAATCATTGCAGTCCATCAGGAAGGGTCTCCTCGGGGGTCTCAACTTACAGGCTGAGCCACTGCTGCCTGCAGGTGGGCTGGACAGTATCAGAAAGCAATGGAAGAGCTCCTTCAGTACCATTGCACAAAGTGCCCTGGACACTGCATGTAAGTTGGACTCAAATTTCACAGCAACTTGATCTACACTTTTCCAGCCTGAGCTTAATCTTTAGTGGCATGTTCAAAACCAAGCCCAGCCAAAAGTCACTCTCCTTTTACTGTATCTTTTTCCATGTCCTTCTAGTCCCAGCAGTGTCTGGCTACTCTGTGTCACCTGATTGTGGAAACAGTACAAGCATGAAGTGCTGTTCCATGGCCTCAGAAATCTTCATGAAAGGTAAAGTATGCAGCAATGCCTGCATGTGTGTGTGTGTGCACAGTACGTGCATGCAAATCATCTTGTACCTTTATATGAACAAATCTATTAATCCATTTAATATCCCTCCATGTTTGCCAGATCTGGGCTGGGACAGCTGGGTGGTCCATCCTGCTAGTCTTACCATCGTTCAGTGTGCACTGTGCAACCCTGATGTGAGCCCTGTGCAGTGTCCATCATCCCACACCAATGTCCTGGATCCTGACTCACAGGTATAATTCTCCATGATATGTAAATAGTGGAATATGTGTCTGCACACTCCAGTTAATCTAATATTTTGCTGTTTTAGTTTTTCTGATTTACATTTCCATACATTTAATGTACTTACCTCCCAAGCTGCAGTCATGCAAGACATGCAGTGAGGTGAACTGGAAAAAAGGGTGTGCGAGATATTTCTCTGCCCTTTTTCAGAGCACCAAAGAATCAGTTTGAGCTTGAATAAGTGAGTGAGCAAGTGACTACCTGAAAAACAAATTAAACTCCAAATTAAGTTGATGAGATGTGTCTGACTTTCCATGTCTTGGATTTATACCCAGAACCTAGTTTTCCTGAGTATGTTTTGAAATGTGAAGCAGCTGCCAATATATTAGCCTGTTCTTCTTGCTGCCAACATAATTGTTCTTTGCCAAATACAAGCTTAGGCACTCCCCAAAATTGTTCAACCACAACGAATGCCTTGTGGAAGCAAAAATGTGTTGGCACAGCAACAAATTCTAGGAGCGGTAGATGGTATAACTGTGGCCGAATCAGTGCAGAAAACTAATAGTGAAGTGTCTTGTAAAGAACGTTCTTACTTTAATTTAGGTACATTTAGAATGTATTCTGTTTTTACTCATATTGTAAATTAATTTGTTAATAAGTTTGTGCAATCATATGCACATGAAAACCATACTGCAACCTGTAAAATCAAATTTTGTATGTTTTGACACTAAAATGAATGTTTATTTATTCATACTTCTTGTTTCTTTATTTTGTATGTAGCATTGCAGAATGCATGAAACAAATGTTTGCACTTTTTGCAGTAAGAATAAATGTTTATTGTTTTTCTTCACAAAAATTTGACTGGAATAAACTGACTGGATATCTTAAAAGAAAATAAGCTTTAATGCTGTTCATTTTGTTAATGTTGTTATGCAGTTTCTGCACTATGAATATCAAATTGCGTTCCCATGTCTGACAGTGCCTGTCTTTGTCCTTCTCTAGGTCCAGATGCCATTTTGTCAGCCCACCTCCCAGGAAATGGTGCCCATCGTCTATGTGGACCAATACAGCACCCTCGTCATTTCATCCGTACAATTGACCCGGAGCTGCAGCTGTGGACCTGGCAACATCCAGCAGCCCAGCGCAGAGTAATTTGTTCATAATCTTGAGTATGTGACATCTGTGAGCCAACGGGTGCAGACGCAACAACATAAAATTAGCAAAATGTTGATATCATTATATGTCTTCTCTCACAAACACTTTATCTACTTTTTCCTCAACAGTTTTTTCTTTAATTGTAGATGTTATCTTAGATCCTTAGAGTATATAACACTTAGCATGGAAACCACTGCAAAGTCTGGTGAAAAACTAAGTTTTGCATTCCTGTTTCTCAGTTCTAACCAGGAAGAATCATACAAGTGCCAGTATTTGTTTGTTAAGCCAGCCAACCATAAACTGATCAATTATTGTTTTAGTGGTATAGGTGACTGAGCCTAATCATACCTTATTGCTCTAAAATCATAATCAGCATTTGTGTGCTATTGTGTTAAATCAACAGTTACAAACAATTAAGATTAGATAGATTTTGCATGTCTATAGGTAAATCCAAGTATTTCTCAAGCACTAAGAGCTGAAAACAGCTAAGTTGTGCTGCTGACACACTTGTGATAAATGCAGCCAGTTTATCTTCAAATAAATCTCATGAGTGCACAGCGCTATTTAAAGCCACTAATCGTTACTCAGTGTTCCCTCCAAAAATGTGTAACTGTCCAGAGCCAAATCCGCTCACAGCCCGGTTGTCTCCTATCTGATTTATGCAGCGACTATCTCCTCTTATGGAAACAAAGTCAATTCAATCTCAACATGCATACTTAGGTCAAATCAAATTGTATATATTTAGTGTGAAAATCTACAAGCAGATGTAAATTAAGTATCCTATATTGATTACTTGCCAATTTGATGCACATATTTTTGCATATAGAGTAATAAAAAAAGATTGTGTTCATCAGCTAAACCCTGCACCTAAAACTTAGTATTATTTATAATTTACTTCCATTTGCCATACTCTGTTTTCATCTGGTAGAAAAGATTAAATGCTGTCCTGCAAAGCCAAAACTTTCAAACTATTTTTAACTATAACAAAGACATTCTTTGCCATGCAATAAGAATAAATGATGTTGGCAAAACAACACTAATAATTTCATGTCATTAGAATTATATAAAAAGTATAAATCAACTAAAGAAATCTATGTACTTTCTCTTTAAATACTTTAAATCAAATCTTTTTAACCTTAATGTGACTCATAATTGTGGCCAGCAAAATGATTTTATTAAAACTTAAAAAGATCAAAATCTGATCAGACCAAATTGTGATTTAAAGCAAAAAGGGTCCGTTGATTTTTTTTATTTTCATACCGACAGACTGCAGAAAGCAGTCTGTTTCAGATTTATACTTTTTGAGCATTTCAGTGTCTGTTCTATTATGTCACACGTGAATAATTTTTATTTAGATAATATGTGCTTTTGTGTACATTTGCAGAGTTCCTGTTCTTTCTCATATGTCTCTTTAAACATTTGTCATGATCTGTTACAGCCCAGCTCATTTAATGTTTTGTTTTTTTTAAATACATATTTGTTTGTTGTTTGGTTGTATCCACCCACTCAGTGAATGGTGAGTTACCTCACATGTTATATTAGTTTGGTATTTTTCACAAGTGGACTACTTCTTATTATAGTAATATATCACCTCAACTTAATCATTACATTAAGATCAAATGAAAAATAATGTTTATGCTTATGACACTGCTTTGCCATCTTAATCATTTGTATTGATTTAATGATTTTCTTGCTCACAATTATTTGAATAAAGGTGATTTAAATCGACAGTGTACTGACCGTTGTTCTTTTTGGAGAGTTTTTATTTGGACAATTTCATGTTAAGTCTAGAGGGTGGGAAATAGCAGAGCAGAGGAAAGAATGCTGGCACTGTACTACATAAAACCAAACACTTAGGGGACGAGCCACATGTTGCGCACTTCAGAGGAGGCTCGTTTTCAGTTGCTGTGCATGCATTGTAGTCAGTGCGTTTGTAAATCTTTTCCTGCCTTAGGTGGAATCATAACTTATGATTCTTAAGCTGTGCGAAGAAAATATTGACCCTGGACTTCAATAAAAACAGGACTGCAAGAGGACAAGAAGATCGGGGCCTGTAGTTTAAAATTATTTTATTGATACGAGACAGAATGTCACAATATTTCACTGTGCTGGTGTCTTTTGGCATACTGTCCCCCTTTTTTCTGGCCGTAGGGGCATTTGAATGCTCAGAAAAGGAAGCATTGTTGCAACCGATCACCAACACTGAGATACAGGTATCGGACTGTTTAATGGAGTGTACTGGGATGACATTCATCAAAAAGATCCAGCTTCAGGATAATCGTAATATTCGGCTTAAAGATTCAACAGAAGGTAAGGAGCAACTCTGGGAGGATTTGCTGTAAAATCAAATATCCATCACTGCCAGACTGACATAGACCTGTTGTAAGTTGCACATAAAATGATCAGCTATGTGCAGTCCTTCATAAACTAATTTCTCTTCTCAGGAGACCTCGGTGAATACTGTTGGTCAACAGAGCTCAAGTGCACCATCGGGGAGAGCTTTCAGCATGCCTACGTGGTGTTGCCTGTGGATATATCTGCTGTTGGACACGAGCAGCTGGAAGTCAAATCTGCTGAAACCACCCTGCACATGCACAACAGCCCCACCATAGTTGCAGATAACTGCGGCTTCCGTTACGACATCACGCAGCACTTCATTTCAAATCAGAGAGGGACATCATTCTGCGTGCAAGTTGTCACCCAACACGATGTCATGGGGGATAAAGTTCTTAAATGCCCCCCCTTTCTTGTCACCCTCTGGCAGACAAATCCAAATCAGTCCAAGCATGGTGGTGGCGGATAGAAAACTGTTTGGCAGTGAGGTTGGTTTACCATGGTTTATAAAGGTTGTCACTATAGGTATAAATGCATATGAATGTGTCCAACTTTGATAATAACCCTAACACATAGAATTATTTGTCACTGTCTTTTACATCTGCTTCATAGTTACTGAGGAATCAATGCAAAGATACATTAATTCATTTATGAAAATTCTAATTTGGCTTTGTTTTCTGATGCTCTCAGCTCTCATATACCTCTATTACCTGAATGAACAGGCAATGAGAGTGCATAATGAACTCTGCAAAGTAAGCAACAATGTGATTGCAACACAATTATTCCTCATCTGCTCTTTTGAAGTTTGTTTGTTTGTAATAGGCATCATCTTTCAGAGTGTGAACTTGCCGTTTCTCTTGTTTGGCATTTGTATCTACTTCTTTTGTACTGGGTTTAATGGTTATTTAGGCTATATATCCATGCTGATTTAAGGGTAGCTCTCCTGATACACGAGGTGAGTCTCCCATGTTACAAATCAAATGTTATCATACATCATGTATGATGTTATACTTATTGTGTGTATGATACATACAATATACTTTAAGTATATTGTAAACCATATACAGTATATAACCTTTAATCTGTCTTTTTTAAATCATGATATGGTAATAATGATATGGGATTGTATTTTGTACAGACATTTTAGTATCTGTCTTTAGTCTTCCTTCCTTAGTTGTGAATGTCTTTGATGGTATTTGAGCAAAGAAGCCGGGTTGGCTTTCTCATGCACATTTATCGAAGTCTGCAAGATGTCATTCTGCTGAATTAATTCAAACACTAGAAGAATGATGGAAAAGTTCTCTATTAAAAGAAGAAATGTAAATATTAGCTGTACATGGTTGTAGTTGTTTATGGCAACATTAAAACACTTTATTTTCCTCACGTTTTTGTACATAAGCATTTGACTGTTTGAGAAGTATTTAGAGATATTGTTCTAATTGCATGTCACATTTGTAAACCAGAATTACAGTTTACTGCTGAATAGAAAACAGAAAAGTGATCCAAATTAGTTTGGATGAATTCTGCAGGTATAAAGGAAATCTACTTCTGCATGACAAATGTATGGTGTGCATCCAGTATGTGTTTGTCTGGTTGCTTGGAATATGTGTTATATGTCGATATGCATCAGTCTGGTTGTGGTTAATGTGAGCATTCCATCATTTACCAAACACAAACTTCTGGGAAATTTCTATTCTCAAGAAATGATATAGTGCCGCTCTGTGGTCATAAACTAGTGAAAGTACCAGAATGCAGACCTTTACACCACGCGGCCTCTGGATGGCACACTTGTTACAGGGCAGTGTGTGTGTGTGTGTGTGTGTGTGTGTGTGTGTGTGTGTGTGTGTGTGTGTGTGTGTGTGTGTGTGTGTGTGTGTGTGTGTGTGTGTGTGTGTGTGTATCATTAACCATTCACTGCCCTCAGTCAGATCCTAAAACACACTAAATGTAAATGTCAGTTTCTTTAACAGACACACAGACGTGTGCGCTATGTATGATTCCTACTTATAATAAACTTTATTTCACTCAGTTTGAGAAAATTATTTGACCTCTTAAAGAGTCTAGGTGGGTGTAAGTTGTTGCTTCAGGTATGCCCACCTTTCCTTTCCCTTCTATAATTTTTTTTAAAAACCTAGATAATGAATACATTCATTTGAATGCATGAGCAATCCCAGCACTAAAACATATTTTTACATGTGGATTTAGTCTTTTAATTCTCTTGTAATCTTGAATTAGTATATTTTGTAGTATCCAAAATATCATTATAATTTAGGCCCTGGTACTGTAACATAGGGCTGGGCAATATATTGATATTACATCAATATTGTGATATAATGCATTTTATTTAAAGGCGCCTTTCAAAGCACTCAAGGACACCTTACAAGGCACATAAAACACAACAACAGTACATCAAACAATATAAATCAGGTAACATTTAGTGCAAAGATAAAGAATAAATATGAATGTGACTACAAAGTGCATTAGTACAATAAATAAACAATAACGTGATTACATAGTTAGTGTGAGACAGAGTATGCCACTCTGAATAGGTGCGTTTTCAGGTGGGATTTAAAGGTGGAGACAGAGTCAGAAGTGCAAATGTCTGGTGGGAGAGAGTTCCAAAGGCGGGGGGCAGATCGGCTGAAGGCTCTTGACCCCATGGTAGTTAAGTTGGCAGATGGGGCAAAGAGCTGGTTGGCAGGAGGATCGTAGAGAGTTCGCGAAGGTGTGTAGATGTGAATCAGTTCTGAGAGATATGATGGTGCCAGGGATATGGGGTGGGGATATGAGACTAGATTTTGGATATTGTCATATTGTGAGTAACATGATGTAATATTCTGAACTTACCAGACTGTTCTAGTTGCTCTATTATTTGCCTTTGCCTACTTGGTCATTATATCCACATTGCTGATGATTATTTATCCAAAATCTCATTGTGTAAATATTTTGTGAATGCACCAATATTCACCCCTATAATATTGTTGAAGTATTTGGTCAAATATTGTAGTACTTTGTCCATAACAACCAGCCCTACTTTAACATCTTTACATTGGTCGTACCAACCTGACCTGATAACATAAACTAAGCAGGGTGGTTAGTATTTAGATGGGAGAAGATGGCCTGTCAAAACAAGCTGGGTTGTCCCTGAGCAAGTCACTGAACTCCAAATTGCTCAGTGTGGCAGTGCCTTGCATTGTAGCTCAGTGTCATTGATGTGCGTGAATTAGATATAAATCATAAATTGTAAAATACTTTGGATAAATGGAGTTTTTTTTTTACACTATTTCTTTACAGGCAGTTTGTCTACAATCTTACAGTCTCATGGTTCATTCAGCTGTCCTGAGGATCCAGTTAGGTCTAAATGGAGGAAGGTGGTGTCGGTGTGCTCTGTTGGCAGGCAGCCATTAGCAGCATAACTACCCAGAGTGAGTGTCCAATAACACAGGCTGTGCTCGGGCCTGTATTAAATCATACACGTGCCTGCGTCCATGGTCCAGGAACAGCAACACACAGACTTTATTTTCCATCTCAAGAATGGTTGCTATCATGCTACTGTACAGGTCTTATTGAAATTTGGCCGAACTAATAAATTAAAAGGTGGATATTCAATGTGCTGTATTTGGTCAAAGAAATGTTCAGTTAAAGGTGTTCTGTGCTGTGTAAACACATTTTGCCACATATGTGTCCACTTAAAGATTCATTCTTGTTCAAATCTGGTTTTAAATGGCACAAAACCATATCATGTAGTTACTTGACCACTGTGTTCAGAGCAGGCCAGAAACAATTTCCACACCTTGGATCCATTAAAGCGTTTTATTCCACAGACAACTGGTGGTCTGACAATTTGAGCTCATAGGGTTGAATGAGGATGATGTTGATCCAAACAGAGTACCAAATGTCCTGAAAATAATAACATAAATTGGCTTTAAAACAAAGGAAGGACATCCTGTCTAGTACCAGAATAAACATGCTTTATATGAAGGTAATCCAAATTGTCTCTGGTCGAAATTCACAGAACACATCCAGTCGTGTAAAATGGATTAAAACAAAGCAGCTCATTTTTGGTACATTTTGTACATGATAATCTACCTTTTGTTAGCTGGTAGTTCATTTAGACATCTATTCCTCCCCTGACTGATTAAAATCATGTTTCATGGAACTGCAGCTTATGCTGAGATATCACAACATTATCTGAACCACAGCAGCAATTAATTATCACATTATGTTTTAGTGTTCTTTTTATCTATTTCATCCATTTCTATCTCTATTTTATGTATTAAAAAAGCACTGATGATGTCTGATTTATAAAAGTGCTATATAAATAAATAAATTATAGTATGCTGCAGCTCATTCCAATACAGACAACAAAATACTCTTCATTAGGTAATAACGGTCCTCCTTTATTGTGGATAGGATACCTGTAATATGAATCATTTCATGCAAATGATGGGCGAAGAAATCCAGTGGGTCCAAAAATGTGTGAAAAAAAATCATTTAAAAGTTTATCTGAAGCTTATATGAAGCTTTTTGCAACCTGAGTTAGTCATATCAAGTGTATACCTGCCACATTTACAACCCTTTTTTTTTAGCTTTAAATTCCCTCTTTGTGTTTCTTTGGACAGTGTTTTCCTGTTGAGCTGCAGTGGAAGTGTAGTAGGGTGACAAAAAGGGGGGACTTTGGCATTAAAAAAGACTGTAATGTTAAAAGATATCCACTTGATTTGACTAATTTAAATGATGCTTCATATTAACTTCAGATAAACTTTTATACACTGAAAGAGGACTGTGGATTTTTGCCCCTATTACTTACTGTAAGTACATAAATTATCTTCTAACGTCCAGTATGATTATGGCTTCAATGTTCATTTGAGTATATGATTGTTGTTTTAAGACAGACTTGACAGAAAATGGCGAGCTCCTCCTTTAATCATCTCCACTCTGTAGTAAAACAAACATATCTAAACACACTTGACTGTACCATGTCTGTCACGCAGGGGTATTAGAGTAAAGTTTGGCTAAACTGTAATGAGGACGGGGAAACAGTTAATATTAAAGCACTCAGTGAAGGTGTTTGTTATATTTACGTTTAAAAAACTGACTTGAGTGATTTAGGAGTGTTTTCCTGTGAGTTTGAGCTGTATTGAGTGTATAAAGTAGAGCTAGGTCCCCGGACGGCTGAACAGAGTAGAACAATCCAGTAAGCAGCGAGACAGACGGAGAGAGAGAGACTGGACCACTGCAACACCAACCATTAGCAGACAACTATCAAACTACGGCCGTCTGACAGTCATTTTTTAAATCTTACACATCATCCTCACCGGTAAACAATGTGACCAAGTGAGGAGAACACCTTGGTGAGGACTGTCAGAAACACATGACAACCAACTTTGGTTGTTGTGAGAGGCTCACGACCATGGCATCCCAGCCGAGGTAGGCAGACCCAGCCGGGGCTAGCTGCTAGCAGCGGGGCGCTATGGTTAGCTCCGCAGCGTGACGTTCATGTTAATTAGCCTGACGCGTTCCAAAAAGTAAAAGTTTGAAACCTTTTGAAAGTATGTGAACGTAGCAGCAGGAGAGGTAGTCTCAGTTTGGTTAATTATGTGTGTGAGTGTGTGTGTGAGTGAGTGTGTGTTTTATGGTTTAAAAAAACAGTGACAGACATGCAGGGTTTTAGCTGGATAAGCAGTTCGAGTTGGAGGTGGAATCAGCTGGAAAGAGCAGGCTGCTGTGATTTCTACCAGCTGGTCATCCAGGCTGCTGTGTTTATATCAGATATTTTGCATAAATTAACCTTCACATGCTAATTGTTTTAAGCAAATGTTACGCCTATACCAATGCACACTTTAGTTTCAGTCGTTTTTAGATAGATATATATTAGATATTTATTCATTGTCATTGCATAGAAAACAACGAAACTTAGTTTGTAGCAGCTGTGACTGACTTTCTATTAATGTAATTGAACTAAATATTAAATATTATCACATGAACAGACAGAAAATGGTGACTGAAAAGTTAACCATTCAGTAACATCAACATGTAACTTGAGACTGTTTCCCAGTGTGTTGCTGACTACTCCTGCAGTACTTCAGTCTTTTTGGCTACAACTTTTCAACTTTCTTTTTTTTATTATTTAAAAAAAAAAAGGCATGATTATGTTCAGAACAACTCTCATGTACTCATTTAATGATCTGGCCTCAACTTTCCTGCAGGGTGCCCAGTCTTAATGCAGCACAACATTTTAGTTAAACTGCTGGCCAGACAGTCAATCAGAGCAATATGAAGATTAAAGCAGGCATTCAACATAAGAGACATCATTGGCATCCATTGCAGACCAACTAAAAGACGTGAGTCTTTGATTGTTATAGTTTTAGAGGCAAATAAACCTAGAATATAGATTTAGAGTGGTGGTTGTGTTGTTGCTTTATACCGAATAACAATTCACATTGTTATTCTCTCCTATTATATTTTATTATTGTCTCTGCTTATAAAATAATACTGTCTGGCATTTATGTGCCTGGTTTGTTTCAACTAAGAGAGGCCTAAAAATGTGTTTATACAAATTTAGCAAACATAACAGTGAAGAGCAAGTTGATTCCTTCACTGTCCAATTTGTACAAGTTTCATAACAGAGGAGCTGATTCCAACCCCAGATTTATTTCAAATATATTGAGCTCAGTAATCAACTAAATTGTGCAGCGGTGTGGAAAAAAGTGTCCAAATTTGTGGAAGTGGACATTAGACTCTAAGCTAGTTGCATGGTCATTTTACTCTTGCACCACTATCATTTAAGGACTGTAATTAATCAGCAATGTATGTGTTGATTGTAATGTTTGAGTCCACAGAGGCGTCTATTTAAATAGTCAAAACCAAAGATATTCCTTTTTAAAAAACACACAAAAAGGAATCAATCATCTAATTTAAGGGATGTTTTGCTTGATAAATGACTTAATCATTTTACTTTTCTGAGGAACATCTAATCAATTAATTGACTCATTGTGTCAGTAGTACTTTATTTTATTGCTCTTAGCTTGTTGCTGCTGGTGGAGATTGCATAATATATTGCAAGAATATTACAGCTGGTCAAAGCATTAAAAACTGAACTGTATTCAGAAAACACCCTACAGAGCACCAAACATGTCTCTCTCACTATGGTTGTGTAAGATGAGATATTGAATCAGGATCAGTCTCTCACCTTTCTTCCTGTAATGCCGCTGAACTATGTAGGAAGAGTAAGTGTTTTTTTTAATATTTTAAAACGTTTAAAAGTTTGCTTCTTGTTCTTTTCGGCTGTCAGTCTTGTGACACTCTTGGTATTGGAAGTCGAAAATACAATTTGGCATGTACTCGCATCGCCTACTTTTTAGTATAAATAAGAGGTTTGGTGCTTGGCTACTTTTATGACGAAGGAAATATTTGTGCCTCCTGTATAATTGGTCGCTTTGATGTAAGTTTATTAGAAAATGTTGGTGGTTTATGGCTCAAAAAAGAGTGAGATTGTCCTTGTTTACCATTTTTTGTATTTCTTATTGTATTATGTTGTTTAAGTGCGCTCCTCATGTCATTTACATTTTTACTACCGGCAGAAACTCGATCTCAACTTTGGTGTTTCCCACTCTGAGGTGCAATGGCTTCTTTATATTTTAAAACATGTTGGCTTTTAACAGGATGGTTTGATGTGCTGGAGTCGTATCCTGAATGGTGTTACCGCCTGCTCTAGTATGGGTGTGTCTCTTCAGATTGAGTGCCTGTCGTCTCATGTTTGATTTCTTTCTGAATGATGTGCGTTCTTGGATGGGCAAGCTTGTGTTTTCTCACTCGCGGAGTTGCGTTGTGCAGGATTTTCTGTGTAATTTCCACCTCTGTGAAAAACGGCAGGATACTTTTTCATTCTACTTTTAATTCCAGTTCTGGTTTGGCTGCTTCAGTATCAGAGCTGCTTTTCTCGTGGGTTATTCTGTCATCTGGACAGTTTTTCATTTCACCTTTTATTCAATCAGCATCTGGCGTTTTGTCATCTGTGATTGGGAAACTATTATGCTAAAGTCAGGAAAAATGGCTCGCCAAGCTACCAACAAGAGCTGCCAGACCACTCAAAATAGTTGACAGTGGTCCAGACGGGTAAATGTTGAGCCCTCCTGTTAAATATTGTTTTCATGCAGATGTAACTAATTATTTAACGATTAAGATTAAATCATTGGAAGTTGTGAGTACTGATTCTGGACAGTTTATTTTTTCCTTCCTTATAAATTCAACCAGTGCTTTTATTCTCAGGGGCAGCTTATAATTATTCATGTAGAGCACTCGTTCTGGCACTTATGAATCACTTTTTTTTGTTTTTACTGGTAAGTCATAGATGTGAGCAATCAACAAAAACCTTTGTTTCATGTTTTGTTTTTGGACAACTAGCGCGAAAGGTTATTCCAGACACAGTATGTTCCTTTAACATCTGAATAATACTGATGTAGGACCTTTGTATGTGTGTGAGTGTGCTGTCCAGTATTTTGGCCGGTCTCTCTGGTACATTAACCCTCAGAGACCTCGGCCGACATTACCATCTTTCACAGGCTGTAGCAGGCTTGCTACAGTGATACTGGTATCAGATGAAACAAGATGACCTGAGGTATCCACTGGTACCAACCGTGTCATGCCAGCTTGTCTGGAAGGGACTAAACAACACCCCAAAGTTAGGGTCAATTTTGGCAAGGAAAAAACCGGCATGGCTATTTTCAAAATGGTCCTTTGACCTCTCAGCTCATGATATCTGAATGAAAATCCTTCCATGGGTACCCACAAGTCCCCCATTTACAGACATGCCCACTTTATGCACATCCCATGCCATTTTTTTTTGCATGCAACATATACTAATATTTTTCACCTATTCTAAAAATTGTGTATTTCTGCATACTGGGTTGTCTAAACAGTCTTATAATTGTATAAATTGGGTACGAATTGAGAGCTGAGACTCTTTAGGATTCACTGAGCCCAATTGTATTCATGTATGATGGTGTTAGTCTCCACAGTAGCCATTTCATTGTAGTGAGGCCATTTTTTTTTTTTTTGGAAAGTTGACCTCACTGTATAAAATGACCTCTTGTGGTGTCTAGGATAATCACAGTCTCATGACACTTTACAACCACAAACAAGAGACCTACAGCATTGAGAGGATGTTTGGCTTTCAAAAGTATTTGGGGTATTTTGACTACAAGAGGGAAGGTTTCTGACCAGTTTCCAAAACAGAAGTGCTCACCATCCAATTGCTGAGTTTTTTATACCAAATCAAGTTGTTTCCTGTGTGTTTTTTAGTGTTCATCAAGTTATTGGTTTCTTAATGTGGTATGTAGGGAATTCTGAACATTTGTATCCATTTTCGAGCTGTCAAAAATGGTTAATTAATTTGCACCAAAACAGCGTAACAAATGGTATCAACTCAAAAATCGCTGCAACAATTTATGAACCATCATTGAGCTTGGGAATGGCATCACACATACTTCCACAATAATGCTCTAAGCACTTATACTCTCTAAACTTTCGAAATTGAATAGGCGGCTAACCATACCCCAAGGTTTATAGCAGATTTATGACTGGAAAAACTTGACACACGGTGCTGAGCATCTCACATTAATCTTAAGGCTCCCAGCTTCTATGTGTCATATACTATCAAGCTGCTGCCTGCTGTCTCTCCCTAAAATCCCCTGCCCCCCCCGCCCTTAAAAAAAAAAAAAAGAAGACAAAAATGGGTCTATGCTGGGTCTCTCAGGGTTAATGAGTAAGTGCTCATCTGTTTGGCTTAATCCCAAATCTGTGCTGCTCCACTTGTTACCATGGAAACGGCCCACTGGGGCTGCTGTCAGTGAAGATGATCAACACTATATTTTTTTGGGAAGACGACCACAAACTTCCAATTGTAGATGGGTGTCCAGAGTGAGTTTATTTTAATCTTGGGGGTTGACTCCATGTGGCCTTTTGTTGTTCCACAAAATCATTCATTGTAATAAACAATTGGGTTTTTTTTGCAACATATCATTACTAGCAGTCATATTTATCCATTTGATGTTTATATGGGCTGTATGTTGTCTTTGGGGATTACAGAGAACAGATGTGAAGGTTTTGGTCTATCCTCATGGCGTCTGTGAGTCTAATTACACTTGTCTGTTTATATAATGGGCACTATCTTCCATCTCCCATTAGACACTGCTGCATAGCCCCTCAGGTACATAAGCCTGTGATAAGATGCCATAAAAAAGCTTCCTCTAAATTTTGTGGTATCCTTAGCCAAAACTTATTTCATCATAAGGGTCAGTCAGAGTTTATAGGTGTATAAAATGGAGGCAAAAGAATAGAAAATCCAAAAGAAATGTAAAATACTGACTTAAGAAACTGGCTTTCTAACAGTCACACTCACTCATTTAGTAATGGAGCATGTCAGCAGTCTTAGTTTGATGGTTGGACATCCATTTTAGCATTAGAGGCAACTATATGTATACTTTAAGCATTTAAATACATTTAGTGACGCAGTGAAAATGATACACTTATACATGCAGTGTTCATTTAACACATGTTCTTTCTATGTAATGTTTAACAGTGTAAACAATGAGGAGAGGAATCTTCTTCGCCGCCAAGCATGGGAACAGAGGATCCAAGAAACAAGCCAAGCCAAAGAACTCAACCCTGACAATGTGCCACTCTTTGGAGAACCGTACAAAGTAAGGAGTCGCATATATATAGAGGGAGTGTAGCTTCTCGGTTGATTTGGTTCAGATAATTTTGGTCCATTTGTGCGTAACCACATAGTGTTGCCTTTAGCAGTACTTTTTTTTACTGTAGCTGTTATGGATAAGAAGTACACTGTGTGAAGAAACAATTGTAGAGACCAGATTTTAATCTTTTCAAGTCTATTTTAATACACTACTCACATGCACACTGAGAGAGTTATTGTTGCTATAATAATTTCTCCTGTCCATACTGGCCATGAACCAATTCCTTCTTGAGCTTGATTTATACATGGGGTTAAAGGTAGTCATATAGCGTTGATTTAGATTTATATTTCAGCGTTGGATTTGACCCATTCATATCGCAACTGTAACATTAGATGGATGTGTCATGCTTTAAAGGATATGGTCTGCAATTTCTTCTTATTGCCAACAAACCTCATGTGCACAGCCAAATCAACAATGAACTCATACTACTTACAAGTATTATGTGTGTTTCCAGAGCCTGACATATTATATTCCTCTGTGCTGAAGTCCAAGAATGATTAAAAACACATCAGTGAGGCACACAGTTGCACAGGCTGACATGTTCACGGTAGTTTTGTTTAGAAATGGCTGTATGCCGTATACAGAACTACTCTCTGGAGACTGAAAATGTGAACGCTGTTATTAGTCTATGGATTCACTTCACCTGCACCTCCAGTCAGGGAAAAACAAACAAAAATTCAAGTTACTCGAACATTTCGTATCATTTTTGTCCATAGTTAACATGGTAAAATTAGTTTTGTGTTTCTTTTTTCTCTGTTTTATTTTTTTAGACAAACAAGGGGGACGAGCTTTCCAATCGAATCCAGAGGATGCTGGGCAATTATGAAGATGTGAATCATCCCAGTCCTTTAACCATTGAGCCCTTACCCGTTCCTACTTATGTAACCTTCTCACAGTCAGATCAAGGTCATCCAAACACAGATAAATCAGCCAAACCTCCATTCCATAACCAGGCCCATTACATGTCCAACCAAAGCCAAACAGGCCCCTTGAGTAACAGTTACTCCTCTCAGCCCACTAGGGCGTCAACTGCGTCTGCTTCTCCCAACCACCATGGACATTCATCCACTTTGTCAAAGGCTTCCTTTAACCACAGTCATCTCAGCCACTCAACACATCAACAAAAGAAGAGTGAGTCCTTCTCAGATCTCAGGGAGCATGTCAGCCTTCCTCAGGAAATGTCTGCTCAGGCTCCTGATGCTAAACCACAACCCTTCCTACATTCCAGTGACCACAATAACACAGAGCCCAAAGACACGGACACTAAGGACACCTTTGATTTCCATCTTCTTCAAGGGTCCACCGATCACCCCTTTGCCAGCACCATGGATGTTTCAACATTAAATCTTAAGCAGTCCCCTAAAGATGCATGTCTGCCTCAAGCCAGCAAGGGTAACACGCTACCCTCGCAGACCTTCCCTCCACTCCAGTCGTCTAAGCAGCCCAGCGTAGTCATGACCCAGAAGCCAACAGCATATGTGCGGCCCATGGATGGCCAGGACCAGGTGGTCAACGAGTCACCTGAGCTCAAGCCTTCACCAGAGCCATATGTACCTCTACCAGAGATAACGGTCAACAAACCTGACCTGGGCAAAACAAAGATGCTGCCACAGTTTTTGGAGGTAAGTACATTATTTTAGATCTCGTAACTGTAATATGATACGATATGATATGATTTTTACATGTAATATAGGTTGTAAGATGAGATGGTAGCACTAAATAGCGACGAGATACAGTAATGGGGGAGAAATATTAATAAAACGGCAGAAGGATCAAATGAAAAGCTGACGTCTAATTCTGGGCTATCTGTGGCCACTCAACGGGCTTCAGATTGACATTAAACCATTGGTCTTGTACTTTGTAGGAAACATGTTGGCAATACAACAATAACAACAATATTAAACTAGCAGCTGCGTGAGGCTGTAAATTGGAGCTGCTGTATTTTGAAGTAAATGCTAACATCAGCATGCTCACATTCTCACAGTGACAATGTTAACAAGCTGATACTCAGCAGGTTTAATCAATCAATCAATCTTTATTTATATAGCGCCAAATCACAACAAAAGTAATCTCAAGGTACTTTACACATATAGCAGGTCGAGACCGTACTCTTTCATTTAGACCGTACTCTTTCATTTCATATATAACATTAGCACTAAACACAAAGTACAGCTGCGTCTGATGTGAATGTCATTAGTTTTGCAAGAATTTGGTCATAAAAGCAAGAACTGGACACATTAATAACAACAAATTTGTTGTTTTGTCGAACAAAACAAAACATTTAATGACGTCACCTTGTGCTATAACATTTTGTGATTGTAAACCTTAAAAACAATCATGAGTTGCAGCCCTGATATTTTCCTCCTCTGTAACATAAATATTGTGATGTATAGTACGTTATTATATTGAAATATAACATGTGCCACAGAATCTTGTGTGCAGAACTTACAGTGACTGCGGGGGACAAGCGAGGTCCTACTTATTAACTCTTTCTCAACGTTGTTGTCTAAGCTTTGATTAAACTGAACTACAGGCTAAGAGGATTGTACGTCTGCTGATCTCGGGATGTTCTCTGAAATCTCTTCATAGTTTTGATATTTCTGCTTGACTGTTCAGGCGTTTAAAAGGATCTTGGACTTTCTTTGTTTTGGAGAATTTGGCTGAACTCCATTTAAACTCTATTCATCGGTTTTCTGTCACAACCACACACACAACCGTGCACCTGCATCCCTCCACACCTCCCCCTCCCCTCCTGCAGCAGCACAGCAGGGCCGAATAAGCTGCCGTTTTCACTGCTAAGAAGGGGAGGGCTACATGATCAGTCGTTTCAGCACTGACATCGCAGTGTATGCATGTGCAATAGTCAAATTGTAGCAAGGAAGGCAAATTAACTCATCATGCTACAACTTTGTTTTCCTGCTTGATACAAAAGGAAAACTTGCACTTGTTCTCATTTGCCAAGAGACTACAAGAAAGTCTGGCTGAAATTACATTGTTCAGTCCCATTTTTAAGGGTTCTTGGATACAGAGTTTGATCAGTTCCCAATGTGCTCTGGTGAAGGGTTGCACTCAATTTATAGAATAACAGAAGCATGCCTCGCTGGTTGGCACAACTTGAAAATGAGCACAACCCGCTTTGTTTGTTTGATAAACTGATCAAGTGCTCCCCTTCAACATAGTATATAGCGAACTGATCACTGTGCATGCAGAGTCTGAGTGGCGTTGAGTTACATGAAGCTGCTTTTGATTGCATTTATTCAGCAGTTGTGCATAACATGATTCCAGTTGCATTTTATTCCCAACAAATCTGTCACTGGTCAGAGAGCAGACTTCCTTGTACACCAACAATTGAGACATCTAAATTACATTTGAACTGATATGACAAGTGAATATGTTGACTGTTATTTACATATGCAAACAAAATAGTCACACTGATGGTATTCAAATCTCTCAAAATGCAATGTGCATTTTAGAAAACGTAGCAGCGTTTCAGAAGTGTGTTTGTTGGAAGTTTTGTTGTCGTCTTGGGAAGTATTGTTTTACACTTAAGTGCCCCTTTCCTGTTAACATAATAGCGTGTTGTGTCATGTCTTACTCAGGTGCCTAGTATGGTGTAGGCATATGTGGTGTGCAGCCTGTAGTTTGTGTTCTGTGTGTGTATATTTGACCCTAGCTGCCTCTGATAACTTAACCCCTTAGCTCAGCATAACAATAAATGAGCTTTGTCACCAACTTACATAACTGCTCTGGGGGCCCATTCACTGACCTTATCTCAAACGCTGTCCATTCAGAAGTAAACACTGAAAAAGAGGCCTGAAAACAAACCAAACTGCAGCCTGTTGACTCATTCACACACAGACTGTTTATCGGACGCTGGGTCGGCCTACGCTGCTTCCTGATACTGCATATTGCGTCACTCATACACTGTTGTGTTTGTAGTTGTAGCTCATGGTGATGCTGAAAGGGCAGAAAGATTTTTCTAATGTTTTGTCTACCCCTGTTCCATCCTTGTGTGGGGGAGTGATGGCAGAATATAAAAGTCAGTATTTGCACACAGGGTGTAAGATTTTTTTATTTTCTTTAATGATTTCTATTAAAAAATAATTTCTCATCGTTTATGTCAAATCTGACTTTACTGTACTTGTTTTCAACACCCTACTCGCCATACCAACAGGATGTTAGCCACCTGGATAAGATACATTCTCTTGTAGTAGAAAGATGTGCCTCTATGGGTCTATATTAGCGAGGACCATATGTACTTCAATCAATATCAAACAACCTGAGATGTTACTTGAGGTAGGATGAAGGCAGTTTTCTTTTACCCAGGCACATACCATAAATGTTACAAAAACATCAACTCCTCAACAAATCCTCCCATGTTTAGTCTTCATTTTATAATTGCAACCAGGATTTTCACTGTTTTTCAGACATTTATTATTATTTGTTTCCTTTCTGCAGACAAGAACAAATGAAGCTCAGTGTGTGGAGGACATCTTGAGGGTAAGTCCAGCTGTGTCTTTTTCCCCATTTTAATCATGTAATGCATGTCAACAGATTACAGTATTTACATCTGACATTTAAGTTTAAAACATCTAAACCACTTGCTGTTTACACAAATATACATGATTACTGACTCACACATATGTAGCCCACCCAAGCAGCATTGCATTTCTCTGTATGTTGTGAGACTTTTGTCCTAAATATTTGTTTTTTTATACCGATATCTCCTGGAATTATGGTGTATTATAAAAACCATTAGACTTTAAACTATTGAGCTCTGAATTATTTTTCTTTGGAAATAAATAGTTTAAAAATAATTCTCATGACACCCCCCTACTCCTCCTCTTTCTCCTCCCTGAACCCAAAATGCCAAATCCATATGGTTGGGCGCTAGTGTATGCAACAACACACGACAATGAAGTCGTTACAACTCCAACAAGTGCCTTTTACCTCTTAATCTAACCACTTAACTGTGGATGCTGTTTCTTTTCCTGATCCTTTCTTGTCACTATTTGGTCACTTAATTGGATTTGAATTGCTTTCAATTATAAATTACAAATTACAATTACAAGGCTGCATCTCCAGTCCCTGCCTTACAATTAAAACATTGCAGTGGTTTCCTATTAAAATGGTTTTGACTTAACAGCAGCAAACTTCATTACAGCTCTCATGGGGCAGTAAGTGAGAGTGAAAAGGCCCATAATCAGGGAATGATTTACTTAGTCTCACTAAATTGGTCTGTGGTATCATCTTTAACAGGGTTTAGAGCATTTTTCTATCATGCTGAGATCCTGTTATCTTTCAGAGTGCAGGTTGTAGCTGATATAACAAAATTAAGCTGCGCACATGTTGCATTTTCAAATACATGCTTACTTCTAGTTGCCCAACGAGTCTGTGAACTTGAGAAACTTCTGAGAAAAACAGACTTTTCTCCAGCTTTTTGTCTCTTCTGGATCAACTTTGTTTTCTTTATTTCTGTGTTTCTGTGTATTTTCAATTGTGCACTCACTTCACAGCTCCATTGAGTCTCCGAAGATCAATGTGTGGGCCAATGAAAAAGTTCAAAGATTAAGACTGTTGTACCATTTTTCTTCCTTAACTATATTCGCAATCATTCCAATCCCTGTGTATTGTTTTTATAATATTGTTTTGAAATTATCTAGCAGCATGTTGTAGCTTTCAGTAAACTAACTATATTTATTTGTGAAAGGCGCTATATAAATTTAACTTATAATTTAATTTACAAACCGTTATCTGTTAGGTAGCGGTGTAGTATCGTGCCTCTTTTGGCCTTCAGAACAGCCTGGATTCATCCTGGTATGGACTAAACAAGATGATTGATGCTGGTGTAATAATGGAGATTTATGTGGAAATGATTGCATTTGCAGCTGAATACTGCGCAGCTGCACCGTGTCGCTGCCAACAGCTCTGTTAACCTCATCCCAACTATGCTAAAACAAGGCCATGGTACTTTGCAGGTCACGCAATCAAATTTTATAAAACTGTTTCATTTAAAACTTTTAACATTTTTAGGAATAACGTGTGCAGCAGTGCCTGTCTGATGCTTAATTTATTAGACATTCTTGAAATCGTATCAGAGGCTTGGATGTGTTTAAGGAACTTATTCCACACACTATCACACCGAACCAACGATTTATACTTTTTGACACTTGGACTCGTCTGAGCCACGTAGGTCATTTTCTGATGCTGCTGTGCCCTTTTAACTATCTTGTTCTTTGCCTACAAGAGTGCCACCACATGCTTTGACTTTTGCATGTTATTCAAGTCAGATTAATGTTGCATTTTGATAATAATATCCACCCCAATGTTGAAATTGGAGGTTTGGTTGTTGCTTGTCTGTTTCTTTGAAAGATTCTTGCTATTCTCTTCCGAGCCCACTTAACCGCAAGTTGTTTATGATGTTACAATACTGGTACTGTTTGGGGTTTTTGCACAATTCTCAGTAAAACTCTTGAAATGTTTGCTCATGAAACATGTTTCGGGGATGCTAGAACCGGTTTGGCTAGTGCAAATAATGCGCTGTGTTCAAAGTTAGAGTTCACTCATTCTGTCTGCTTGTTTTTTTTGTTTTAATTATGATATGCAAATGATTTATTTCATGATATCAAATCGTAATCCAGACCTATGCAGCTTAAGTCAAGATTCCTAAGACCAAGTTTCCTACTCATCAATCATAAGTTTTAGTGACGTCTTCCCCTCTGTATCTTCTTGTTGGCAGCTGACATTAATGGAAATTCCAGTGGCATGATCTTCTTCTGCTTTAAAGTGGATATGAAGCACGATTAACACGATTTCCTAAAAGGATTTCCACTCTGATTAACAATGTACATTTAAAAGAAAAGAGAAACCTTGTTTTATCTTTTGTGGTAATGGTGTCTCCATCTTGCAGTAGTATAACCTGTGATGTAAGTGTTGGTTCGACTGGATGAGTTCACTACAGATACAGTGGTAGAGATCGTGAAAGATTGAGACTGGTGAACCCTGAATGTATAAATGAGTTAAATAACCCAAGATTATGAAATGGAAAACAGTACTGTTGAACTGGCCACGGCACTAAAGAGAGAGGGAGAGCCCTCTGATGGGCGCTGTTTCCAGGGTTTGCAGTGAACATTTTTTGGAGGAAGATTACATAGAGGAGACCTTTTCAGTCTGGCAAGCTAGTAGCCTGACGTTACTCCGTCTGTTTTCAATTTCACTGCCTATAACGCATGCTCTACCCACTGACCAACATATTCTAACAATAGCTGTACAGAGTCATTGAACACATCTTTCACTCTAAGCAGCAGCACTCATGAACACCTGTTGCCCCCTTAACCCCTCCTCACCCCAACATAGAGTCTGACATATGTCCCCAAGGCTATAGATTTCCATAGTATCTCTGCAGCACTTGATTTATCTGTTGGGAGCTTGGCTGTACGATACAGCAGTCAAAATGACGGTCAGAAAGTCTCTTTTTTTTTTTAAACCACAACCATTATAAACAGCCAAAACTCACATCACCCCATGCCATACATTGTTTGATTACTCAGCCAGAGAAAGTCATGACAGTTATTGCAAATCCCCAAAGAAATATTTTTTTACTGTGACTCCACATTTTCCAAAGCAGTCATTTAGCTGTCACTTCAGACTCTCCAGACTTAAGACTCCAGACTTAATCCCCAATTCTTCATCATCATCTTCCTCACCATCATCTTGATTCTTCTTCTATCAATGCAGGGTTTTTTTTTTAGTATATGGGATAGCTGACTTTTCCTTCGCAGGGCCCAACTGCTGAAAGGTGTCACACATATCTAGTGGCAAACTAATACAAATAAAAAAACAATGTTAAGCACAATAATTTACTTTTGGAAAAATATCTTACTTTTTCAACCCAACCACCTCGGAACTAAATAAGCATTTTGATTGGTTGATGTTAGCTCTACCTGCACATTATTGCACCGATAACACTAATAAATCAACAATATGAACCAATAGCAGTGGCAGTAGGCCAAATATATTTATATAGTTGGACATTTCTCAGTGTATCGGTCTACTCTAGCTTTCGCTTTTTACTGAACATATATTTTAGATACTGTCAGTTGATAATCCGTCTCTCTAAAAACTAGTTTTAGTAACTATTATAACACCTAGTCAAAAACAGAAGAATCAAAGTAAAGACCAGAAGAGAAATTAGACATTAATAAAAAGATAAGATGTGAGTTCAGTCGGAGCCCAGAAACTCTGGCGGATGGAACCAACGAACCCCGTTATGTAGCCTGCTAGCTAGATCATGAATATACAAAGAGAGCTAGATATAGCATTGGAGGCGGGGCTCTGTTCCTTCCTATGAAATTTGATCATTGGCGCAGGACGCCACTTCATACTGGAAGGAAATTACCCAGATGTTGCTCATGCTTCCTGATCATTGGGTCCATAGAACATGAGCACCAGAGACTTCCACAGGCCGCAACCAGTTTAGCCCTCCACTAACTTGAATGGGGATAAAATAATTAAATTGTGTGGCTCTTCTAGACTTTCCAAATGTTATTGGAACAAATGGATCAAATTCTGATACTGCAACGAGTCATTTCGTGGGGTTGCGACACCCATAAAGATGTTTCCACTGTTTTATAGCCGCTCCTTTTCCCATGATTGTGTGCGGGGGAAAATGCCTTTTAGGCTCCAGGCTGAGTGATGTGCATTCAGAGAACATCACTGTTTTGTTTGGCTCATCATTTTGTACTATTCTCTTCTTGTTAATTCGAAGAAGACTTCAAAGACTGCATTTGTTTACTGTGTTATTCCTGGTAAAGTGAAGATACTGCATGAAAGTTCCAGGAGGCAACAACAACAAACAATCATGTGTTGCTCAGATCATGCATCTTCCTGATTCTACCGTGTCCAACAGTGACTGATGATGTTTGAATTCTTTATATTGAGTTGAAGACACAGGAGTCTGTGTTTAGAGGTGTCTGTGTCTGTGCCAGGAGCACCTCACAAAATGCCAATAAAAAGTATAAAAAAGTACAGTAAGTGTGTGTATACAAATCATGATGAGTTACACAGTAAAATTAGATACCATTACACGTTTTTTGGTCGTTTTTATATAAAAAGTAGATAAATGTTTCTTCATTCCTCGATCTTTCTATTGAGATATGGAATTATCTTAAATAGGGCTGCAACCAACAATTATTAGTATTAATTAACATATTGACTTAGTATTTGATCTATAAAATGTCATAAAATAGTGAAAAATGTTCATCACAATCGTTGCATGTTTCCATATGATTTTCAGTATACTCACATAAATTAGAGAAAAGCATAAAATGCAGTCAAATGAGAAGCTGGAACCAGGATTATCAAAATAGTTGCTGATCATTTTTCTGTCAATTGACTATTTTGTTTATCAACTAATTGTTGCAGCTCTAATCTTAAAAGAACAATTGGTTTTGTTTGAGACAGGACAGAATCCATTGAAAGTGCATCGATTTTTATTTAATATTGAGCTTGCATGTTTTGTGTCTATGCTTGACTTAATGGGCTCATTAACAAATATCACTTTTTTTTTTCTCTTTGTAGGAAATGACCCACTCATGGCCTCCTCTCCTGACAACTATACACACACCTTTCACAGAAGAACCCTCCAAGTCCCCTCTCCCAGCTAAGGTACGAGCTTAAAGGTTGTAAATAATTAAAGTGTTTCTTGATTTATGTTCACTGCCTGTATGTACACAAGAGGGGGGAGCTTTTAGTTACACTAATCTTCTTGCAAAACCTGCCCTGCAGCTTTAGCTTACCTTTTGCAGGCCACTGTATGAGAGGTAGATGACTAAATCCTGACTCTTGTGACACCCACACTTTTTTTTGACACCAGTGCTTTTTAAATTGTATTTCAGCTGAAGCTAATGCCATGCTTTCATGAAGTTACCAAACTCAAGGGACTGCTTTGCAAATAACTAACTCCTAAGTGCACATGTCCTTGTCTTATTTTGCAAAAGAAAGCGGTCATTTCTGTGGTGAAAAGATAATCACTGGCAGGTGTGTGTTGGCTCTGGTGCCAGAACCAGTCTGCCAGCAACACTGCAGCTTTCCCCCATTATCAGATCATTTACTGAGAACATTCATGCTTCCCGAAGGATGAACACTTTCGGTTTTGGATGGTTAATGAGGCACCAACTAGTGGTCATCCTGAGGTCAATTCGTCAGCTGTTGTTCCCAAGAAAAGGAGACACATATGAATGAATTTCGATTACATTTGCTTTCGATACTCATGGTACATAGAGGATGTGTTTGCTGACCCCTTGAACTTTCCTGTAACCTTTCAAATTTCTATTTTGGACACCGAGCTTTTCTCTTGCACCACCATCAGGTCAAATTGTCTAATTTTACACATGAAATTCATTATCTTATAATGTAACCAGCAGATTGTCATGAATTTTGATTATCCTCATAAGAGATAAATCCTTTTTAAAAACTCTGTGGCCTTTTTCTGCACACCACACACAGGACAAAAGCTTCACCACCTCAGTTGTGCTGAAGCTCTAAGATCAGCGAAATCATCAGGTTATAAGGCTCTAACTAATAAAACCTTAAATCTTGTTTCTTACGTTTTGAAGCATATGCCTGTTTTAGTTTGGTGTAAATGTAGATAAAATGTACACATATTAATCATGCAGAAGTGTGACCCAGATTAAAGTTTCTTTTTCTCTGTCCTCACAGGAAGCAAAAAACGTCTCTTCATGCACGGGACAAAGTGAGTAACTAGGGAATGAAGCAGAGTAGAAATGCAGCAGATGACAAGGATGATAATAAATGATAATAAGTTAAAAAAAAAAAAAAAATAGTTACATAGAAGTTATGTTACTGCACCATCATTGATGTGACCTCAATCACTCCTCTCCTCTCCGATAGCCTCTGTTTTATGTTTTCCTTTTTTTTCTTCAAAGCAATGTTTCCATGGCAACTTTTACAACCCCTGTGGCCTATTCTGCAAACTGGCCACAAAATGCCAGAGGAGAGAAACAACCCTACAATTTTCTCTCAAATTAACCTCAGCTAAGACCAAACTATGAGCATGTAGAGGAGAGGAATAGTAAACTCTTCCTAATTTCTATCCTGTTCTCTCACTGATGTAACATGTTTTATATTCTTTACATTCATTTATTTTAATTCACCTCTTCTACCCCTTTCAGCACATTTTCTTTCTCTCCTTTCTCTCCTTTTTCAATTTTTATGCTTCTGGCATTAGAAAATCAGTCAGTACTGCTACTGTTTATCACTGAATATTTACCCATTCACCAGACAAATGGTATACAGTGCAATCTAATAACAAAAGCTCATGTTTTGGTGTGCATTTTAAAATAATTTTCTATTACCACCATAATTGTATGTAGCAATTGTCATTCAGTCAGTACAAATTTCATCACCTATCAAGTGATACTGTTTGTCTGAACAGTTATTATCTCCCTAATGTTTATATAGTAAGTTTTTCAGCTGCATTGGCTAATCTAAGCATGACAAAAATAGTTTTATCAACACACATTGAGCAAGAAAAGGAGTTTTTTGTGCAAGAGGTGTGGAATTTAGTAAGGTCAGTAGTTTAGGAAATGCTAAGCAAACATTCTGGTTACTGTGTTACTATAATAATGCTCAATGACTACAAACCTACTGGATCATAGCAATGAAACACCAGTGTGATCTTCTTCACATGAATGATGTTGATTCAGGACTTTCGGAAAGTAATAAAGAACCGCTAAAGTTGTACAATCTCTGCTGCAGGAGATGTGGCTATAAATCATCTGTGTTTGTTTCCTTTCAAATGGATCAAATGTTAGATTTTATGTTGAAATGTATAAGGGGTCGACAGATTATTGACCAAACCGATAATCGGCCTAGATATTCATTGTATTTCTCAGATTATAAACATCGGCATGTTTTGGCAGATTTTTAAAAATTCCCCTTTTGTGATGCATGCGCTCCTCTGATGCTGCCACCACTCTCTCTGGCACAGCCTGACTCACTCTCTAAAATGGATATAATGTTGAATCTACCAGGAAACAAATGATAAAAAACAAACGACCCTTGAACACATCCCTTTTGAGTTTTTTTATAGTGACATGTACTGTAGTTCTATTTAATATTTGTTTTCTGTTGTTTCTTTCTAGAAAATTGTGACTACTCTTCTACACGTCCATCCCATCTCAACCAAAAGAGCTCCTCATCGTAAGTGACACGGATATTTAAAACGTCTGTCTTTTTTAACTTCAAAATATAATGGAAGACTTCAAAATATGACTCAACTGAACTACCAGTGGCAGAGAGAGGTTATTTTAACTTGAAAGAGCCTGTTGAGTAATCATTGATTTCCTTGCTATGTAATGAAAATGTTTGTCAGCTGGTTTCAGCGTGCTGTGAATTAAACTTAAACATTTTCACACACCACAAGCAGAGGGCTTTTCAAATAAAAAACTAAACAAAACTGCACAACAAATATTTTCATAAAAACATTTCGAGAATAACCAAATAATCAACTAAAAAACAAATTGAACCATTTCCCCCATCAGTTGCCCTCTTGTACATGATAATGATTTCCGAGTTTCTCATACATTCATTGTTTTTTATGGCGGCCTGCCCCAATAAAACTTTGCCCACCACAAATGTATTCTCTATTTTGGGAGCTGCTCACTCGGCTCCACACTCTGTCTCTTTGATATACTCCCAAACAGACATGGAAGCACCTGCACAGACACCCACTGCACACAAACACCTCTAAGCTTTTACTCTGCAGTCACGTCACGCAATTTACTCAGAAGAGGCGCGGCCGTTCTATCTCCAACTCAAACACATGATGATCCTTTTATAAAGTGCCGACCATAGTCTGTAAAAACAAGGGACTTCATGGTGCATTCAAGTGCACTTCGTAAACTCAGAAATTTGTACTCAAATGGCCACAAAGGTTGTTTAAAATAAAGAAGTTTCTATTTTTTTTCTTCTACTGCAGCATTTTGATAATTAGATGCTAAAATCGTAACAACAACATCATCCCATTCATTTTTACATAGACACATTTAAACACCCGCACCCGTCAGCTACACCACAAGTAGAATATGATTCACTATATTTACTGAGTGTAGTGTTTACCAACACATCTAATGGCATGTAGGCCGCAAAGTTAATTACTCAATTATAGCAGTAATACTACCATGTAATATCATTGTGGTGTTTTCTTGCTCTGTATTTGTGCTATAGTTCATTTGAAGCAGCACATTCCAGCGGAGTAGAGTCTGCAAGCTCCAGCGACTCGGAGAGTAGCTCAAGATCAGAGTCGGACAGTGAAAGTGCCACTGAGGAGCTGCCTCAACCCCTAGTGAGCAGCTCGGTTAAAATGGAGGTAATTTGCTGCTTGGTGCACATATTGAATAAAGTGGTTACTCTTCCTCTTTTCTTTTTTTTTAAAATCATAATTTGTGTCTATTTATAGCCTGATGCTCCAGCAGTGACCCATGGTGACTGGCAATTGGGGAACTGGATCAGGTCCAGCCAGCAGAACTCCAGCACTGAAAGCCAAGATGTCTCTGAGAGCCCGGCGCACAAACAGCTACAGCCCACTGACAGTTCCAAGCACTCAAGTGTGGAGGTGATCGGCCCCAGCAGGGAGTCTAAACCTCAGCTTTCTTCTCGCCAAAAAGACAACCTTCCCAAACCCAAGCAGTGCAGTGAAAGCTCTCAGCATGACTATTACCCGAAAAGTAGCCAAAAAGCCCCCTCTGTTGAACTTAACAGCTGTACCACTTCCAGGAAACTTTCGGGCAACACACACCCCTCCAAACCAGTGAAGGCAGCGTGTTCAGATCACACTGAAACAGCTCTCATTGTGAAATCTGAGGAAGTTGTAGCCACACGAGTCAAAGACCCGTGTTTCACAGATAGACCCAAGGTGAAAACGAAAACGGTTCATTGCAAGAAAATGAAGGTTAGCAGTGACACTAAAAGAGACAGTAAGAGGACTTCTAAACACACCTCACTTGACAAGCGAAAGGCTGAATCAGAGCCGCGGCCTGACATCACGCCAATCCCACACGGTCATTGTCCATCTTGCGGTGTGAGGTACCCTAACCCCTGCTCCTGCCCCACTCCTTCTCAGCCTGCTCAGCCTGACCAGCTGTTTCTGGCCCCTGCAGTCAGAATCAGTTGTAGCATACCCAAAACAGAAACTATCTGCCAGAAGATGCCTCACAAAACTTCATGCCCTGCAACCCACAAGCACTCAGAAAAGACCGGGCATGCTGCCAAAGGTTCTCGGGACCCCTGTAGGCCTCCTAGATCCCTGCTGGTGAAGATTGATCTAAGTCTGCTCTCAAGAGTCCCCCAGACCTCAGACACTCACCAAAGGATACCCAGCAATACAAAGAGACCAGCCCTGGTCGTAGAGCAAGAAGGAGGGGGTGGCGGCGGCTGCGATGCTCCTACAACACACAAACACACCAAAACCAGCAAAAAGAGTATACCTCAAAATGTGAGAAATATAAGAGTCACATATATGTGCATGGTGAAAGTCCTGTTTTTTATTTTAATGTGTGATTTGATGTCTTCTAGGTTGAGGTAGACAATAAAACTCTTCCCAGGAAAAAACAGAGACTGGATAACAAGAATACCTCATCAACTAATGCTTCCATCAAACTGGAGTAGGTCCATTAAATCAGAGCTATCCCATTCATTTATTTATCTCATTTATTTTAGATAACATTAACCTTTTTTCGTTGTGTGTGTGTGTATATGTGTGTGTGTGAGAATCAGTCCCTTCAGTCCAGTTTAATCAGCTCAAACAAGCTCTCTGATCTTCTCATCTTACAGAAGTTCCAGCAATCCAACAGAGGAGCAGGAGCGAAAGAAGGCCAAGAAAAAGCCTGTAAATTTGCAGCAGACTCAAACACCCAAAGACACTAATAAAGACTCAAAGATACACAAACGGTCTACTGGGGAGACCCAGGAGTCCAGTAAAGAGACTGTAAAGAGAAAAGACTCCCACAAGCACAGGAAGAGCAGCGGAAAACACACACAATGCTCACATGTTGAAAAGGTAACACTCACCCTATGCATTTTAAGTTAGTGCCAGCTTCTTTTCCTTAGATGTTAGTGATTGTTGCTGGTAAAGAAGGCTTATTAATTAACCTTTTAAGTACAATTATGATATGGACATGGAAGTTATTTAGATTTTAACCAAATGTCTGCCTTGTAATGCTCACAGAAGCCCCCAAAGAGAAGCCTACCCGTCCCACCATCATCTTCACAGTCCACCAGGGAAACTGTGACCAACAGGCCTTTGCTCAGATTTGATGACAGGTAAGATTAATTTCTGTAGCCGCTGTTCATCTAAATCAGTTTTTTATTTGTCTCTCCTCAAAGCCCTCCTTTGTCTCGACCTAGCTGAAAGTGCAATACTTCTTATGTTTCCAGACCTTTTCTCCTGGGGGTAAAAATCCTCAGAACACAGAGTGTTCTCACATCTTTCCAGACGTATATATATGACAGTGTCGTTTGTAGCAGTGTTCTCCAACCTTTGAAAACAAAGTTCAGTGCTCCATGCTGCCACCTAATGGGAATATAATAGAACAGCACTCCTGCTGTGTGCAGTAGGGGGTAGAACGGCTTTCATATTGAAAAAGATGATAAAATGTTTCCATGCCTATAAGTGAAAATATAATTAAATGTGTGTTGCTATAATCATTTTAGAGCAGTTCTTCACACTGAGCTGCTCAATGAATATGAGCCTCCCTTTATCTCCTGTGTGACCTCTCTCTCCTCAACTTTCTTTGAAGGGTTTAGCTATAAATACATTTTAACTGTTTGTGTGCAAATCAATATAATCAGACTCAAGGCAACGCCAGTGTTACACCTGTGTGTAAGTGTAGAAATCACTGCTGTTCTCTATTAGGCACATTTTTAACTCCAGAGTCCATATGCAGTTATAATTATGTTGCTGTTGAATGTCATGAAATTGAACGCAGCCTGCAATTTCTCAAATGTTCAACCAAATGGCAGAAAACCTGACAAAGCTGGTGAGTTGATGGATGATTGTTTTAAGGAACAGTGAGGTGGAATTATAAATCAGATGGTGAAGAATTAATAATTCATTCAGTCGTCTTGACAGTTTTTTGTAAAAGTTTTGACATGCAGCTTAAACACTGAAGTATGCCATAGTATGTTAGCAGGAGAATGTTTTAACCCTTTAGTCAAATACTGTTGTTAGTCACTGCTTCTCTCACCTACAGGCACTATCCAGTGAAGCATTACATAAAGGAAGCCAAAAGACTGAAACACAAAGCAGATGCAGAGGTAGGTCTCATTTGTTTGTTTTTTAAAATAGTTTAAACAGATATATATGTAACTTAACCAAATGTTACGTGTGTGTTGCTCTCTGGCTACAGATGGATAAACTCAGTAAAGCTTTCAACTACCTGGATGCAGCCATGTACTTTGTTGAGAGCGGCATTGCCATGGAAAAAGATCCACAGATTTCAATGTCTTCATACACTATGTTTGCAGAGACTGTAGAGCTTCTCAAGTATGAACAAACTTTCTTCAATATTTTCTGTACTACTAGTAGATTTTTGTAATTATTAGTTTACATATAGGCACATAAATTGCAGCTTATATAACATTTTAAGCTATAACATGATTCCTGCATTATTCTTAATGTATTTTCCACTCTCATAGGTTTGTACTGAAACTTAAAAACACAGTGGATCCCTCTGCTCCGCCTGCTGAAAAGGACTTTTTAGCTTTATGGTAAGTTGTAATCAATGATTTTTGTGCTCTTTTATAACTAACTCCTAACATTACCTGATCACTGATTACTGATTATTTTGGATTTTAAGCTTGTGTAAAGAGGGCAGACATTGGGGGCAGCATGGGGTTTGATTTTATTCATGTCACAGATATGTTGATGTTAATGATTTAACTCCGTGGTCATTGTGGAGGCTCTGTGTTGTAATGTTCTTAATTGTAGTGCATAACAAAGAAAACGTGTTAAAATATTAGAAAACAACAGCAGCTTATTGTTTGTGGGAGTTACCTCTGATAGAATTTATTTCAATGGGCAGTACAAACAGTTTATTTTAATGTTCATTTTTAAATATGTGAATCAGTTCAGTATATTGGATTTATACTGTAAAACAGTTTTATTGCTTTATCTGTCGAGTAGAAAACAGTTGCTACCTATCTTGCTGAAAAAGATACAAAAAGCAGCACATAAAGGAAACTCCAACACAATTGTTAAAGTTGACAATACGTCATTATTTCTGACACACATCTGAAATAGTTTAAATTGGAGAATATATAAAAGAAAAAAATGTTTGCTTGGCTGCCTGGGAAGCTTCAGATTAGCATGTTACATTTAACCAGCGGTGACTGATGCACTTGAACCAAATTGTTGTCTAAAACTGGTAAATTATGCTCTCATATTTATTTTTAGATTGGATTAGATTCAGTTTTATTGTCATTACATGCAGTAGGTACCAGTACAACAACACGCAGTATGTTTAACTTGCTATTTTTTTCTTTCATGAGTCATGTGAATTATGACTCATTGAATCTTTAATAACATTTGTGTCTTTTAGTTTGAAGTGCCAGTCTCTCCTGCAGATGGCCATGTTTCAACACAAACACAAAACTGCACTTAAGTATTCAAAGACCCTCACTGATCACTTCAATGTAAGTATGAAGTTTTAACCACAATTATTGCTTTTTTGTAATAGTTTTTAAGTAAATGTTAATTAAATTGTTGTGCTGATGGAGAAAGTTAATATTTATTTTTGTTGATTTAAATTGGGACTTTTTTCAGAACTCTGCTCAGGCAACACAGGATCCTTCTGTCTACACATTAAAGTAAGTCTGCTTTTCATTTTCCTGTATATTGCTTTAAGCTCTCACAGGTGTAGCTTCCTTTTAACCCTCTCTTCTTTTCTTTCCTGTTTTTCCTTTAGAGGCATAGACACCCCGTCCCCTACGCCCAGCATGTCGTCTCCAGCCAGCACATCCACCAGCTCAGGTCCTGGCTTCAGCCGCAGCGGGTTGGTCGTGGGCCCTGTTGGCAGCACTGTGGCAGTTCCTCAGGCCATTGAACAAGTGGCATTCACTTACGTCAACATCACTACGTTATTCCTGAGCGCTCATGACATCTGGGAGCAGGCGGAGGAGCTGGCACACAAAGGCAGCGGTAAGAGTGGATGAGAAAGGAACGTGTGGTTAAACCTCACAACTGAGCTCCTTTTTTATATTTATGGTGGCACAGCTTCAATTTAAAATGGATTAAAATGGCTGTCACCCTCCAAATAATTAAGGTGCATTTAAATTCAACACAAAAAGGCACTGGTTTTAATATGAATTAAATAGATAATATTAGATTATAAAGCATAAAAAAAGAGGAAACCAGAAATGACTCCATTTCTGTTTTTATCTCTTAATCTCTGTTGCAGACAGGAAATTAAAGGACAAAAATACTAGACTTTTTTTTCCTTGCACTTTTTTCCCCCTTGTCACAACCTGGTGCCTACATTACCCACAATGCAAGTGACATCACTTGAGGAAATTTGTGAGATGTCATTCAGCTTCCTCCTTAAACCCATGATAACTAAATGAAGCCAATAATGTTACAGATTCCACGTCTGAACCAGCGTTGCCAACTATTTTCAATGGAAAGAAGTTAAAGCTGTGATAATTTGCATATATGTGACTTTATAATTTAACTACATGTACTGTGTGTGTGTGTATATGTGTGTATATACTGTATGTATATGTATATGTATATGTATATATATATATATATATATATATATATATATATATATATATATATATATATATATATATATGTGTATATATATATATATATATGTATATATATATATATGTATATATATATATATATATATATAGGATTTAAAAAAATTAAAGTTAAGAAAATGAAGTTAAGCTAAAACTTAAATATGTCATTAGCTGTTATTGTTAAGATATTAGATATTATGTTATTTTAGATAATATTCATTTAAGATAAGAAAGATAGTTTTCAGTGATTTGGAGCTCATCCTCATTGTTCTGGGAATGAAAACAACATTTTTGCTCACTTATATCAAAACACATCTCTCTCCCTGTCTTTGTTCATATTGCTCTGCTAGCTACTATGACTCACAAATAGTGACGTGCACTTTTATATGTCCATTGTTCCTGGCTACTTATACAAAGTCACGTTTGACTGGATGAACTTTTGTAAATGTCTGTGAGCACATTATGAGCAAACATTTGAGACTATTTTACAGGAAAAGATGTAATGATATAAAAACACTGATTTTATGAAATATTTGTCATATAATAAGAGATAAATAAGCAATAAACACAGGGACACAGTATTAAAAGTGGGAAAACCTTTTTTTTTTTTTTACATTATGGGTTTTACAAGTAGCATCTTTATTGGTGGAAAATCTGCCCAAGTCTCACCTGATTTGTCACTGGACACCTTTTCAGAAAGGGAAAAAAAAAGTCTTAAAAAGTCACTAAGTTGGTTTAATAATTATAAAGACAGTTGATGGAAAATCCTGATAACTAATAATCAGTGTGTTGGTGCTGCTAAGAGGAGTAGATCACTATTTATGTTAATTGATGTTGTTTTGATTATTTCTGTATGTTTCAGGTTTGCTGACGGAGCTGGACACTATTATGGGCCCATTGAGTCTAACATCAACTATGAGCTCTGTGGTTCGTTACACAAGACAAGGTGTCCACTGGCTGCGGCTGGACAGCCAAAAGGTAAAGTGACCAACAGCCTGCTCCTCCCACTAGATGCCTTCAGACCATCTGACACCGACACCGGTCTCTCAACACCTGGTTACACATCTGCCGGCTGTGTTTTTCTAATTTCACTTGGACCTGAACTCATCTCGTCAAAAAGGGAGACACAGATGTCATCTCGGGTCTGTGGAGTTTCACACTTGTTTGTTCTTTTGTTTCATTTTTTGTCTCTCTCTCTGTTTCTCTTTTTTCTCTGGCACAAAAAGCAGGCTGCATCTGGTGCCTCGCTAGATTTAACACGCCTTCCTTTTCATTTATGAAGTGATGTCATTGATGGGGCTTTATTGAGGAGTCTTTTAACTAAATTCAGATGGAAACACATCAAATATAACCAACAGTGCCGTTTAGTGGCTCTACAATTCCACTCAGCTTTATCACGTGTTTATGGTGGTGCAAGCACCGACACAGATCTTATTTATTATTGTTACAATCACAACTTTAGTTTTTTTAACGATGTTGCTAATATGATTTGTAACTCAGACTTCTGATTAAGCCTGGAAAAGGCACTTGAATCATTGAATCATGTCTGAAAAATATCACCACACAGTTTTATTTAATATCTCTTAAAAAGAGATAAGGTTTACTTGTCTGAAAGATTGGCTTGATTAAGATGTTTTTCTTAACCACAAATCACCTTTAAAAAAAACAACATTTCAGTTCATCACAATATTGGTATCACAATGGTGTTTTTTCCTTTACAAGAACAAGGTGTGACATTGTCTAATCTTGACTGCAGGCAGTAGCAATAAATCAAATACAGGGAAATTGTTGCTGCTAAAAATTGAGTGTCCAACAGCACTAACTTGTAATAATACAAAACACATTTAATTTATTCAGTTTAGTGACTTTAAACTAATTCGGAAATTGAAAATAGAAATGTCAACCAGGAATTATTAGTCAGACTTAGAGATTTAATTCTGATACACATAAAGTTTGAAAGACTTTCTTTGAAGTTGAAAGAATTAAAAAAAAAAACCCATAATGTCCTTCTAATGAGACATTTATTTATCCTCAAAAGACAAAAACCATGTTATTATACATATATTATCCAGGTTGTCTCAAAGCGAAGATGAATGTGGACACAGTTTATAATCTGCTCATGAATAATGAGTAAGAGCAGGTACAACATTTTCAGACCGTGTAAAGGCCGTAAGAGGCCGTTTTTCAACATGTTTCTCATGAAAAGTCCTCATGTATCAGGTGGAACTGAAGCCTGAATAAATTTCATAATGTAACCATTTCTTAAGTCGTCTACAGTAAGAAGTTAGTTTGCATGCTGAAGATGTTTCAGACTCATGTTTCTGACGTTTCACTGTTTTGGTTTTGTGGTTGACGGCTGCAGCTCGGGCTTGTGGGAGAAGAGGCGATTTGGCCGTCATATTTTTGTGGCTGTAGCCGGTTTCAGACCAAAGCAAACTTGATTTTTATGCTCATCTTGTTATACATTTTTGCACTTGCGCTCTCCTTCCAGTAAAAATCAGACAACATGCAAGAACAAAAAGAGGGAGAACTTTTACACCCGTCTTTGTTTAAGTATTGTAGTAGAAGTTGTTCACAGTTTGAGTTACCTTTTCAATTATAGTGGGAGGACCACAGTCATTCAACAGATATAAAACTACAGTTATGTTCCCTTTTATGTGTTTTTGCACCAATAAGCTGCTTTCCTGTAAGTGTTTCTCATGCTTCTGTTCAGTTGCAAATTGTTTCCTAGACGAGTAGAATGAATGGCCGAACTATTAAGCTTGTTAAAAAAATGCACTTTGAGTATTTTCAGTTCATTTCAGTGTGCTTTTTGAACGAAAGGAAACCCAAGACCGACAGGACTGTGCTCTTGTACTCTTGTTTGTTGTCACTTTTAATCCAAGCAATAAAGCGTGCGTTACGTTGGCTCAGAAATTAAGTGAGGTGTTGTTATGACAGGGTCTTGTGCCGATAAATAAAATAATCAGTATGAAATAACGACGCCAAAAAGGAAACATTCGTTTGGATTAGCGCATTTAAAAATAAGCGCATTTCTTGAAATGAGTGCCATTGGGTTTTCGACATTTTTCGCTTGTGCTAATTCAGTTGGCGTGTCCGTGCAATTACGCGATAAAAGGGCTATAGAAGGATCACAAAGTGTTCCTAACTTTATTTTCTCACATAAATGATAAAGTGATATTTTTTTAAGTAAGGAGCGAGTACACTGGTGCCATGATGTTAGGGATTATTTTTAAGTACAGCAGGCTGCTATAGAAATGATCTTTAGAGTCTCTCACCACAAAGTCTTCACTGCACATGAGTTAAAAACTGCAAATTTTGGCATTTGACATTCATAATTAGTTAATAAGTAGTAAATGTGTTTCTTTTTGTCTCGTGTCTTCCAACCTGTGGCTTTATTTCCATCATCCTCGGCCGTTGGTGCTTTGTTTATGAACTACTCTGCAACAAGTTTACACTTCTTCTTCATGTCCAAATAATTATTTACTGGAAAAAAAATGTTCAAAAAGGCTTTTTGAAGGATGTGTTTTTTTCCTTTTGTGAAGTATGTAAAGAATTTGTGTTGCAGTGTACAGAGATGAATAAACACTGGAAATTAATTTGTTGTTTATTTACTTTTATTTTTCACAAAGAAAACAAGAATTACACATTTTTTGTTTTTGGCGGTAAAGGATGGTGAATGAATAAAACGTACAGTGAATAACATATTTAACATTTCTGAATTACTCTGACTTTATATCACTATGTCGCTGTAAACATTACAAAATAACCGGGAGATGCAAAGAAATTAAGTTTTATCTTAATACATCTTTTTTTTATTTATTAGTTAATTACAATATATACAAAGCTGATTAATCTTATAAAACTAGACTAGACAGTCATACTACATTATCACTGATTTCCTTTAACAACAAAAAAAAGCATCACATTTGACAAACTGTACAACACTTGGATGATGTTTTATGTGTCTGATTCTCCAGCGAAATTGGGGTTGATGAAAGCAGGCTGCAACAGAAAAAAAATGACACAATTGAGCATTTACACCCATTAAGAATTCAACCACGTCTTTTCACTTATTGATAACTTACCACATCAGTCGTAGCGGGAGCAGTGGGCGTTCTTGTTGGCAGGCTGAAGTTCGGTTTGTATCCTCGCACGCCGATGACGTAGTAGAGCATTCCTCCTATCAAGGTGACAATCACGATGGCTCCGATAATTGCACCAGCTATCACTCCTGCAGCTGTACAAACACACATACAGCAGATGCTTCAGTAGAGCTCATAAACAAATTTAAACTCCCAACATTTTTTTTTTTTAAAGCTTTCAAACATGTAATTCATTGTACAACTAATAACCATCAGCTGCATGAATGGGAAAAGAAAGAAGGAAAATTGAATTGAAATGTGTCTTTTGTCACACTTACTGCTGCTGCCACCTGGAGCATCAGTGGGAAAAATGGGATTTCCACCATCATCTGTATTATAGTCTGGGGAGAAAAAAAAAATAATTTTACATAGAGAAGCTGTTAATCTGCTCATCCTCTTCAGTGAGAATCCTTGAAAACTGAGCCTCCAGTTGAAGAAAATCCTTACACTGGCGGTGGCGGCATACGAAACCTCTCTTCTGCAGGCAGTTATTGTCGTTCCAGCGCCCGTCGTTGTACATCTCCACGCAGTTCTCCTCGGCCACATCCCCGGGGTGAAAGGCCAGGTTGGGCTCGCCTTGAGCCCAGTTGATGAAGCCCAGAGACGTCTTGTCTGTCCAGCCCCAGCCGACTAGAACATCAAGCCATATTTGTATGTGTAATATTTATCTCTAATATCAAAGCTAGTGTCTAAATGAAACAACATTATCAGTGTTCTTTAGTCAATTCTACACTCACAGCTGCTGTCCCTGGTGAGGCCGATCCAGAGGTTGTGACGTTTGGTGACGTTGATGCTTCTGATGAACTCCACCTCCGCTCTGCTGTGGATGGACGCCAGATCTGCGTTGGCAGACTGGCAGATAGTTCGGGAATCGGGCCAAGAGAAGCCCTGCGGACCGTTGTACACAGAGTAACAGTGGCGACCGTAGGGAATCCAGAACGGCAGACACTTCCCGTCACCGGGGGCGGGAGTGGATGGCGGATTCTCTGAGAGATGATATAAATTAATACGTTTAGCTTTGTGCTTTTGAGCCTAAAACAATAAATTAGTTAGAAAAAAGGATGAAAAAGTCAGTTCAGTTCAGTTTAAGTTGCCTTTCATACCAGACGAGATCTTGCAGATGTAGGCTTTAGCTTGGTCACACTTTGTGTCGTTCCAGGTCCCATGGAATGGCCACGCTGCGTGCATACTCACGCAGCCCTCACCCTTGATGTTACTGGGCTCTGCTGGTCCCCAGTGAGTGAAGAAAACTGGCCAGCCGTCTGTCCATGTGTAAGAGCCATTTTCCTGCATTAAACCATGACACAGTGTGAGCTTTCCTCCCTGATAACAGAGTTTTGGATGAATTATTTCAGGTTTCAAGATGTTTGTCTTTGAGATTTCTGCCTCTTCTGTGGAAAGTAATTCAAACTGTTCACACATTCAATGCTGGAGAGTAATAATAACATGTATTCAAGTACTCTCCATGTTCTGCTACTACACACAGCAGCAGTAAAACATTTTCTCATTCAAGTGAATTGGGAAGTTTTTCCATCTCTATTACATTTCAATGCAAAAACTACATTCTCCACTGCATATTATGGTCAGTTTACATAACATTGTACAACACCTTGTTACACTTTAAACTCCTTTAAAGTGATTAAAATAGGCTCATCTACAGCTTTTAAAGGCTGCATATGTCATAGAACATTAGTATATAATATACATGTATGGATATAATGAGTACTAATGTAAATTTTAATTCTTATACTTGGGTACTTTTACTTAAGCGTGACTATACTTTTGTAATTTAGATAGACCAACCCAATATTGCAAGTTTAATCTTAACTCTGAAACTGTAAAATAATTTTGGAAAATTGTAATATATGAATTCTGAATGTCAATTAATGTTTCTATCGTACACTTTGGCAGTTAATAGATTTTGCTTCAAGGTACTTTGAATATGTTGGTTGTTTAAGTTGACGATTGACTGACAGCACCTTGCGCCTGAGTCCGATCCAGGCGTCCCCTTTCCCCTGTAACACCGCTCCAGCGACGAAGGCCTGGTCGTAGCTCATGTCGATGCTGGCCAGGTTTCCTCCCTCCTTCCGGCAAGCCTCCTGAGCCGCATCCCACTTCGCCGGCTCCTCCACCAACTTGTAGCAGTTCCTGAACCAGGAGATGTAGCCATCAGGGCAGGGGCTCTTTGTAGGGGGAGGAGGTGCGATGCTGCTCGCTGATGTGGAGGCAGATGGAGAAAAGTCAGTGAGTCGGGCCTGAAGAGGGATGGAGCTTTCTGAAATGCTGGTTAGTAAAATGAATGTAATGATATTTGAGCAGGAAGAAAACCGCTGGAGGTTTTACTGACATTTCTTTCTGGAGCAGACGAAGCTTTGATCTTTATGACAGCCGTCGTCATTCCACTTGCCGCTCACCATGTGGGTGTGAGTCATTGCTACACAGTGTTCCTGTAAAGAAAAACAAGAAAGCTTGAAGCAATTTAACTAAAAATGTATTTGTCAGTCACAGTGTCTAGGTTTTATTACAAATCTCACCGCTCCTCCTGCGTTGTTGGGCTCCTTCTCGTTCCAGTTGGTGTACAGTACAGGACTGATCCCATCAGACCAGGCGTACTGATTCTCTACCAGGGTATCTGACAGACCGATCCACACGGGGCGCTCCAGGTCCCTCAAGTAACTCGACACAAAGTCTGAAAGAGAGGAGCTGTCGTTATGACCTGCAGCCACTGGACTGTTAAATCCTTTATAGATAATGTTATCTGCTGAGTTTACCGTTCTCATACTGGTCATCAATAATTGCCAGATTTCCTCCCTGCTGTTGGCACCAACTCCGAGCAAACGTCCAGTTGGCTTTAAGATCATCTTTCTTCCCTTTGAATAAGAAGCATTTATCCTTGAAACGCATCCAGCCTGGGGGGAAGGAAAGAATACACTATTAAACATATTAATGAGCCACACCAGACTGGTTATCAAGGTACTTTACCACACTGATGCAAATATCAAGTACAAATCCATTAAATCACTATGAAATAGTCCTTCTTATTGATTTGTTGTATTGATGTATGTAAAGGTCTTTTTTAGCCAAAGATATTCAAGTAAAAGCTTTATCAGTATTAACAGTATGGAAAAATCTGACAATTATTCATGTAAATGTTGAATTTTGAAATATTTTTGAATGATCTTACATATGGTCACTCTGGTTATTTGATATAAATGTAATTATTTTTCAGATTTCCTTTCCTTTCCAGGACAGTATATGTGGTATCAATTCAAAATAAACTACAGTGCCCATTTTCAGTGTGTTTAATTATAAGTTTTTGACAGCAGTGGATCTTTATAGCACAGAGGACATCACACATGTTGCTTCTTATTAGGGTCTTCAAATTTTTTGTCGGTAAGAAAAATACAGAATACAATCAAAGTTATCCTTTAAAAATACATTATACACATCTATCAATGTATAACCTCTATGTTTAAATAATTCAATCATTTTGGTGTGTGCTTATTTTTGTGTATGTGTGTGTGTGTTACCTTCAGGGCAGTTGCCCTCCCAGGGCTGTGTGGGTGGAGGAGGGGTGTGGACATCTCCGGGGAACTTCTTACAGACGTAACCTGCTCCAGCACGACCACAGTTGGCATCATTCCATGAACCTTAACAAGTCAGAGTCCTTCATAAATATCACAGCTGAGGGAGGAGTCCGTTCGGTACAAAGGAGCAATAAATAATCAGTTCATGTGATTTCAGTACCTTGATTTCTGTTCATCTGAACACACTGTTCCTCCCCGTTGGCATTGTTGGGCTCACCTGGACCCCAGTGGGTGTATGTTATAGGTGAGAAGTCCAACCACCTGTGAAGATAAAGCAGACGAACTGTGCCATTGACCTTTTTCATTGTAGTATTCACATCATTTTGAAATAGAAATTATTATAGACAAATAACCTCTCTTAGAATTGATGACACCATTGAGTTAGACATTGAGGCGCGATAATAAATAAGTGACTGACTCTGTGAAGAATTTAAGTGTGAGATGTTATATCTAAAAGTTTTGTGTGAATTGAAAAATACAAAGTGGTCTTATATTTTAGTTAAATCACTTTGGGTGCTTTTATAATGTCCAAGAACTTGTTTTATTATTTACAGCTCCAGGATTTGGTCCTTAATGACATCATCAACTCAGTTTGTTTGTCAGCTGCTCAGATTAAAGAAACACATGATCATATTTTTTTTTTTAAACTGCGTGCAACAATAGCATAAAAATAACATCATCCCTTCAATTTGACCTCAAATTAATTGAAATCCCTGAGAAATGAAGCAAACATACGCGTATTGTCCGTTTGCAATACCAAACATGGCCATTCCGATCCAGGCTGCAGAGATCTCGCCTGTCCCCACCTGGACGAGCAGTAAAACAAACATACTCAACTGTCACGTATTACAACATATTCTACACTGTAGCGGAGCTCTGAAAGTAAAATAAGCCCACCATGCTGTTAACGTATGCCTGTTCGTCTTTGTTGAGGATGGAGACGAGTCTGGCCTTCTCTTCAAAGCAGCGTTTCATAGCCGTGGGGAAGTCCACAATGTCGGTGTCGTTGTAGTAGTAGCAGATGTTGTTGTTCTTCCTCCAGCCCGGGTTGCTGCCACAATCAGGAGCTGAGGGTTGAGAAAGCAAACACAGCGATGATATGAGGGATTCCTAATAGTAACACAAAGCCTGATCTATATATTAATACTTTTCCATTAATTTCGCAAGAAAGTGTTTTATCCAAATGAATGTGAGGTATCCTGTAACATAATATTTACTATAACTCTTCATGTAATTGCACATTTTGAATTTAGGCTAATATTTGCTTCAGTTGTTCACTGTTTTTGTAATTAACAGTTTCTTTTAACTTAAGCCATCTAATTTGATCCCTGTGTCCTCAGCCTGTGGATGTTAAATTTCAAAATTGTTCTACATAAGTAAAAAAAAAAAAAAAAAAAAAAGCACTTCTACTTACTGCTTTACTTTCGGTGTACTTATAGTATTTTTAAGCAATTAAATATGTATTTACTGGCCTTGATTTAACCAGATGGACCCACCAAAATTAAAAAACAACTTCTTTTTATAGAGAAACATGGCAAAACATTCTGTATCAAAGGTTAAGTTTGACACTTGTACTTTTGAACATTCAAGCTCAACATTTATATAAGCTACCGTCATCAAATCTCTGCCACCTCAGGTCTAATCTTTTTCTCGTATAAATTGCTTTTATACGAGAAAAAGAAAAACACAACTTGTCCCCTCTGTAAAGGAAGGACGGGAGCATTTTGGGGACAGTTTACCTGGAATAGGAGGTGGGGGCACGGGGGGCAGAATGGGGTTCTTTCCTTTGGAGATCATGCATATCCAGTCCTGGTGAGCGTCACAGTTGAGATCGTTCCACCAGGAAAAGGTCCCATTGTTGGAGCTCACCATCTCTATACACTCCTCACGGCCCTCGTGGCTGTTTGGCTCCCCGAAGCCCCAGTTGGTGTGGGACAGAGCTGTGCCGTCACTCCAAGAATAGCCTAGAATATAAGAAAGAGTCATCAGGTTTTTTTTTGTGTCATCTTAATTTGGGGGTTCGGTGCTATGTAACACACAAATATTAAACTCACCTCCTTCTGTTGGGTTTTCCTTGAGGCCGATCCACTTGCTGGTGGCCTTGCTGTACAGAGCCAAGAACTCTTCCTCCTCCTGAGTGTGGATGCTGACCAGATTAGCTCCTCTGGAGACACAGTCTTCATGTGCTGCTCCCCAGCTCTTCTTCTCTGACCACTTCACATTGTGGAAGAGCTGCGATATATCAGGAAAAAAAATGAGTGGTGGAAAAATGGCCCCTGCAGAGATGACTGTGGTAGAGAATATTTTTAGATGTTTAATTCACTGCCTTAAATACCTTGTAACATTTCCTGAAGTGGGGCAGGGCCGTCCAGCCCTCCACACAGCCCTGTGACGGAGGAGGAGTTGGGGCCTTGGTGGGTGGGGTGATGTCAGGTCTGGGTTTCTCACAGATGAATGCGAATTTCTCCAAGCACTCCTTGTCATCCCAGAAACCGCCAATCTGACCAGATGTCATAGCCACACAAGTTCCTTCCCCGTTATCTAGAGATAAAAAGCAGATCAGTGTGATTAAAGGTGTATTTCGCGCTGAAATATGCCATTTGTGATGTGTGTGTGTGTGTATGATCTTCTCTGTACCTGGCTGGTTTCTGTCCCAGTGAGTGAAGGTGAGAGGTGAGCCGTTGTCCCAGATGTAGTCCACGCCTCCAGCTGTATCGCCTCGAGCACGAAGCCCAATCCACCACAAACCCGTCTTTCCTGACAGTGTCACTGTAAAATGCGCCTGCTCATAACTGCAGTGAAACAGAGAGAAAAGAGAATATTTAAAATCTGTCAGTGAAGTAGAAAAAGATTTTATATGCAGCTATATCAGATGTTCACAACAGAAACTGTAAGATGATAAATCTGCCACCATTATGAATTCATCCTGTCCTTTTTCCCACTTACAGTTCACATATGTGACAACCAAGGACAACATCACAAAAACCTTCAATTCCTACATATTTCAAATCACACACATCCATAAAGAGAAGTTAAAAACACATATTGTTTAATGTTATTGTCCTCCAGAAAAGCAGAGGATAAAGAAATAAAGTAGTTCAGATAATGAAGGAACTGAGGTCATTAATGAAAAGTTGAAGAATAGAATTCATTTAATTAGAGCTGCAACGATTAGCTGATTAGTTGATCAATAGAAAATGGATTGGCAACTATGATGATAATTGTTCATTCATCATTTTGAGTCATTCTAAAAGAAAAAAACCTAAAATTATGTCAGTCCATTTCTTATTTTTTTTCCTCTATTCTCTATTTTCTTGTTTCTTTAGTGGATTGTTAGTCAGTACAAATCAAGACATTTGAGGTTGTACCTGGACTATGGGAAACCATTTTTTAACCATGTTCTGACATTTTTTAGACCAAATGGCTGATCAATACATTGAGAAAACAATCAACAGATTAATTGACAATAAAAATCATCTTTAGCTGCAGCCCTGTATACAGTCTGGTTTAGAAAGTATTAGGAGGGTTGGGAAAAGTATGAAGTGTTCTTTGAGGAGATACAGGTGCAGGTGAATAAACGGAACAAGAAGAAATAGCAACAAGAAGAAAAGTACAGCTTCTTTATGAGCCTTGAAATCATAAAGGCAAAGATGAGTGCAATATACAGGATGTGTTACAGGAGATGAACTGAGAGACTACAGCTGGGAGAGACTGACACCAGATACAATATAAACTATTAAAACTGAAGGATCAGAATATTATTCAGCTTATCCCCATTAGTTTCTGGAGTGTGGAGTTATTCATACTAACAGAAGCCTCTTGCAGATCGGCATCTCTGCTACTTAAATGTCCAACTCACATGTCTCCAAGGTGCAGCAGAAAGCCCTTCTGACCTTCACAGAAAGCCTTAGCATCCGACCAGCTCCTGGGTGTTTCCTCCATCCAGTAACAAGCGTAACCGTACGCATCCCAGCCCTGACACATGTGGCAGAGGTGAGCTTATTGAAGTGACTTATTCTGTTGCATGCACCGTAGCTTCCTCTCAATAAGCATTAAAGGACAGATTCATTATTTTTCAAGTCTGTATTAAAACAAAAGTCAGGTGCCCATACGGACACTGAAAGAGGTTTTATATTTTAATTATAGTAATGGAAGGCATCTAAATTTAAAGTTGTCGTTTCGTTCAAAAACTTATTAAAAGTTTAAGATGCTAATGAGTCTCCAACAGCCTGAGTAAATCAAATCAAGTAGATATCTTTCAAGGTAAACAGTCCTTTTAGTACCAAATTCCTTCTTTATGTTTTTCTCTTGAGCTGTGCTGTAAGGATGGTAACAAAAAAGGGAATTTGGCACTAAAGAGACAGAAACTGTAGATTTTGTGCCATCACTTAAACAGAAAGTACAAGGTATGGTATCTTCTAATGATCAGTATGAACAGTACATTTGTTAATTTGTGCACCTGACTGTTACTTCAAGACAGACTTAAAAAGCATGAACCTGTCCTTTAAAACTTGTACATGATGCTGCTACATTTGCATACAAAAACATAGAAATAAAAAGTATGTTTGACATTTGACCTACCATTGGGCATCCATATGCAGTGGGTTTCACAGAGGGCAGTGGGTAATGTGCTTTGGGCATTTTGCATATATAGGTATTCAGTTCGGTGCACGTCACGTCGTTCCATCTGCCAGTCTGCAACAGAGATGAAACACAGATAAGAATTACCATCATTCACTTCATTTCAGCTCTGGATCTGTCATATAAAACAAAGAAACACAATGTACTTTATGGATGTGTGATATCATTGCTCATTCCTCTCACCTGATACAACATCTCCACACAGTCCTCGTTGAACCCATCGTGGTTGTTGGGTTCTCCCGGAGCCCAGTAGGTGAAAGTCGCCATGTGTTCATCAGACCAGGAGAACATACCAGGTATAGCAAGATCATTCAGACCAGTCCAAACGTCACTGGTGGCTGTAGAGGACAGAAAAAGTTATGCTGTCATTCATCTTCATTCATATACGCAATGTATTATTTCATTTTCAGTTATAACACCTGTGGAAAATGTCTCTCATTCCTAGACATCAAATAATAAATCATGCACATTTTTTATGTGATTTCTTTTACTTCTTTTGATGTTGCCAGCCGACCAAAATGCAAATTATTTAATTTAGATTTCAAATTTGATCAATACATTGATGCTGCACTAAAATAATGCAGTCAAATAATATTCTATCTGCATTATACTAATGCTGACAGTGTCAAAATTGAGTCAGTCCCTATAACTGTTTTATGTGGGAACAAATATGTAACCTAAACCTTACTTCTGCCTCCCTTCTGTATCATTAAACTGACAGTTTTGTGCTATTTTTGAGATCCGTACCCATGTACAGGTAGCTTTCCAACCAGCTTTGCTCCGTCATCGAGAGGATGGATACGAGTTCAGCACCAAGTTCCCGGCAGGTGTCCTGAGCATCACGCCATGTCTTTTTGTCTGTAGAAGGTTTGTAACAGAAATCTCCAAGCTCATACCAGTCAGGTCCTGAACATCTCAGCTCTGTATGAGAAAGTAAGATGATTCAACGTCAATGGGAAACTAAAATCTTTTTATTTTAAGTAAGGGGATAGGTTTAAAGTATTATATCTCAACTCACCTCCATCTGCAAAAGTGTAAGACACAGCATAGTCTCCATTATATCTGCAGAAATGAAATACATTATTATCAGCTTCTAACGTCTATTGAACTTCACAGGGAAAAAGGATTTCATTTAGAAACTCGAGCACTTACTGTCTCGTGGTGATGCCGTGTCTGCTGGAGCCAGCATAAAAATTCTGTCCTGGAGCTTTCAATAAAGTGCAATCTCCTCCTCTATCATTTAGGATCACTCCAGCATGGAGAGCTGCTGCACAGATGTTTGAATCCTATGAGAGGTGATAACAAGAAAAAATAAAGCATATATTAAAAAGGAAAAAAACATATTTCGTAAATAATCTGCAGAGATTGTGATTCAATTTAGACAATATATTCACATACCCCACGATATACTGAAGAACCATATACTATGTAATTTTCGTTAGCGCAGCCTGCTGGACAGTGTACACTGAAAAACACATTAGCATCAGTGTGTATGATGGATGGAATATCACAAAATAACATTAACCATTTCCAAAAATATGTCATGTCTGACTCACGTCATTCGGTCGTTGGAAAAGATGAAGTTGGGCTTGTTTGCACATGTGACTGCATCTGTTGAACCACAATTGTTCATTATTGACTATCAGCATTTATGTGAAAACATGTGAAGTTATAATATGTAACTTCTGGATTTCAGAAGTAAGCTTATTCTAGCTGTCAAATGTTTCCTTACAGTCAGGTGTGCATCCTAAGACGTCAAAGCGGAGGCCTGCTTGACCGTTGAACTCCTGCGGGAGGATGCGGACGTACTGAGCTGACACAGGTGTACCCAGCAGCTGAGTTTCAGGAGTGTCTCTGTCTGTGGCGCCGAGGAAAAACTGGAAATGATGGAAATCAAGACTGATTATTTAAGCCAACCAGACCTCCATTTTAAAAGTTTGCTTTTGAACCAGGGAAGTCTTCTTTACTCACCTGCCCATCAGCAGTGTAGTCAGTCCAGGTTGTTCCGTCCATACCGTGCTGGATCTTAAATTTGGTGACCCAGTTGTCTTGTTGAGGACAACCCTGGATTACTATCCCTGTTACTTTTCTGGTCTGGCCCAGGTTTACCTGGATCCAGCTTGAAGTTGCTGGAGAAGGGGACATTAGATATGGTTTAAGGTTTAACTCCAACATCAAATAAAGATAAAGGTATTATTTGTGGCAACAATCTAAACACTGTCATAGTTATTAACTAGTGATTAAAATATTATTTAGTATGTGTGACTGTTAGGTTGGTACATACCGCTTCCTGACGGCATCCAGCAAGAATTTCCAGTCAGACGGGCTTTGTTAGGAGTATAGGCACCAATAGAGGAGGAAGCAGAGAGCTGGGAGTCTGTGATGTTCCTGTCCTCGACACCCAGGCCGTGCAGACACACTGGGGAGGAGTCAAGTCACACAACATTTATTATTATTAAAACACTTAGGATAATTTTTGGTAGTACAGGAGATATGGAAGAATGTGAATAGAAGAAGAACAACACAAGCCCACCTTTCTGTTCACATGTGTGGATGATCTCGAGGTATTTGGAAACAGTAGGGCAGGGGTCCACCTCCGTGTGGGCGTACACAAAGCAGAAAGGACGGTTGTCACATAACTTTCTGTATTGAGGAAGGATACCTTCCACTGTGCAGCTTCCTACAGAACAATAAACATCTTATCGGTTACACATAGAAAAGCAATCATCGATATTTGTGATTTATTTTGATTTACACTAGTCAAAGATACACGCTGGTGAGTAACTGTGGATGAAGACTAGATGCAGACTAGATACATTTTAATCTGTGTTTGCATTTGTAATTGATGAATTTGACTGTGTGATTAATGTGCAGCACCTCCTCCTGATTCATCCAGGTGTGGACAGATGTCATCACTCTTCCGTCCAAAGAAAGCAGACTTGATGTTAATGACGCTTTCATGTGGACAGTGAAGGACGGCAGACGAGTCCTGACACACGATCGCTGTCATATAACCTGCAGCAGAGAGAATTCACACCATACATTTATTGCCGATATCTATTTGTAAATTTGCAAATATAAGTCATCATAACATCTATAATCTTTCTGTTGTTCCAAATATGTCACTTTGGAGGAAATAGTGAAGTTTCATCATTACCATCATGAGGTGGAGGAGGCTCGGGTGTATTTCCTGAAAGAGGAAACATGAGCACAGTGTTACCATCATGTATCAACACTCTAAATATTGTCTTCTTTTTGCAAGTGTCAAAAACAACTATTCAAGCAACATGTCTCACCTCTCCGCTTGCAGATGTATCCTCTGTCGTTCTCACACTCATCGTCGTTCCAGTAGCCGTTATTAATAAGTATAGACAGGCAGTCTTCACCGAAGTAGTTGTCTGGGTTACCTGTGTGGAGAGACGAGGCAGGGAGAGGGGGGTTCAGTGGTTTTGCCATCCTTATATGTTTGTGAATGAATTTGCATATTTGGCTTTAAATGTACCTGCATTCCAGCGGATGTATCTGAAAGGAGAGCCATCTGTCCACTCCCAGCCGCCTTCAGTGATGGAGTCATGACCACCCATCCACAGAGAGATCCCTGTGGGACTCTGCTGGATCAGACCTGGAGAGGACACAAAAAATACAAATTAATACAAGTCAAGCAGACAGCATGTGAGAATTCATTGGTCTTAGTATGCTCCTTATTGCAAGCCTTTAGCTCTTTAAGAGAAACTTGAACCAGCCTGAAAAGCACTAATTCACCTCTTTGGTGTGGTCAGAAGTGTGCTTTGTTGCACCTGTAAATATACCCAACAGTGATGTTCTGACATACACCTGTACACTTGCAGCAAGAGAAATAAAACCACTGGAGGGCAGCAAAATAAAATAAAAAAAAGTTTTTTAGAGACGCCATGTGTAGAATTTGAAATGTTTCCTTTGACACCCCCCAGTGGTAGTATCAAAAAAAGACACTTTGGTAAATGCCAATGTGTGCTTCTTTCAACTACACCAACAGCACAAAGAGTTTTTTCACCATAATAGTTTAAATTAAAAAAACAAAAACGGATGTCATCAGAATATTTTGTATATGTAACTGTACTTATTGCAATAAGGTCAGAGTATTAGGGCCACTGTGATGGAAAAAAGGCTGGGATTGTGAGAGTCAATATATGTTGAGAAAAAGGTCGGAATTTCATATAAAAGGAAAATTATTACTATTAATATTTTAAAAAGGACATTTTTATGGGAAAAGCTGTATTATGTATGATAATTAGGTGCCTATTGGTGAAACCCTTTAACTTCAGGTTATCCAATTTCCTCTTTTGGCATACAAAAAGCAGACAGACAGCTCTTACCTGTTTATGACAGTACTGAAATCTCATGTTAGCATGATGTAATCTGGAAATATTACATTTGAATTTTTGTATTAAACTTTCTTTTAAAAAGGAAACTTCATTCTCACAACATTCTGATATTTTACCCTAAATAATTCAAGTTTATTCCCAATGTTTCTAGATTTTGCCAAATATCTGTCATATTAAACGCATACTTAAGCACACACAAAAACTATACAAAATGAATAAGCCATTAATAATATAAATAATAAAGAAAATCAGAAGTGTGAAGTTAAGATGTAAAAATCCTACCTTGTATGAACGCCTGTTCAAAAGGATCAGTGATACTGACGAGGTCTCCACCCTGGTTGACGCAGTCGGCTCGAGCTTCTGCCCACGTCCTTCTTGACAGGTAGTTAAACAGGTAGCAGTAGTCATTAAACGGGTCAGACGTCCAAGAACCACATTTTTCATTCCACCCTGCAATAAATACGACACACACCGGTTCACATATGCATACGTCCAGATAAATAAACACATATTATCCTCTTCAGGCCATGCTTTAAGTGTAGAGATAAGTGTAGTATGGAATTAACCTGGTCCAGATGTTGGGGGCTGGGGAGGAGGTCCTTGTCCCTTGGCTATAGAGAGACAAGACGAAGAAAATCCATAAAACATAAGATTAATGTAATTGAAGAAACATTCATAGAAAAAAAACAACAGTATTAATTAGGAATATCAGACCTTTTTTGCAGATATATTCCCTTGCGGTGGTGCAGAAGTCATCGTTCAGTGTCCCAGGGCTAGGATGAGTTGACCCTCTGATGTGTACACAGTCCTCATTATTCCAGTTGTCTGGTTGGTTTGGAGCCCATGGGAGTAAATCCTGTGATCCAGAGAAAAGAAAAGTAGCTCAGTCTTAAAATGTTGCTTTATCACAAGAAGCTTTGCAGTCTGCAGCACTTTAAGGATAGGACAGGATCGTCTCAAGAATCCAAAGATTTCTAAATGTTTGTGATTGTGGAGATGTTAATGTCAGACTATTTCACAGTTATCTGTATCATGTAATATGTTAATGGTTTTGTTACTTACTGAAGGAGTTCCATCAGTGTACACAAACTGGTTTTCAACATTGATGTCGTTCAATCCCACCCAGGCATCTCCTGGCATGTGAGCTGCAGAAAAAAAGACAAGATTCAAGATGTAGTTTGTTGTCATTGCATACACAAAAAAAGTGAAATGCTCTACCTCCACGGCAGTGCAACAACAAGGATAAAGATACAGACAGGGGAAAAATTAAAGGAAAAACCGATACAGGTCTGAATGGGTGACAACTACAGTGCTCTGTTATGCTGTGGGGGCCATTTTGCTGGCATGGCTGGCGTATAATTCATATAATTTCTTGAAAAATATTTCATGATAAATTTGATGAACTAAAATGCTTTACTGGCTGCTCACCAATTAGGAAACTCAGCTCTTCCTGCGAGTGGAAGCTGGCCAGGTGACCCTGCTCACTGCTACAGTGAGCCTCAGCGTCCTGCCATTTTTTCGATGTCTCAGTCTCAAAATGATAGCAGAAGTCCCCGTACAACAAATATCCGTTGTCACAGTGAGAATCTGAAGCAAAATGAAAAATAAACCGTTAATAACACAGTAGCTTTAACTAGACAGTGTGTGATGACGGGATATTAGTCTGACTGACCAGGAGCTGAAGTCGGTTTCGGGTTCTGTCCACCCGTCATCTCACAGATGTAACCCAGGGTCTTGAAGCAGTTGGCTGTTTCCCATTTACCGTCATAATTTCCTGGAGGGAAAAATAAACTCACATGTTGGTTTTACAATGCAAACCTTAATTTAAAATATTTGGAAGTATTATTTTAAGGTGAGACTATCAGAATGTGGATCCTACCTGTGAAGATCTGTCCACAGTCCCAGACGCCTGCAGTGTTTTGGGGCCAACCGGAACCATAGTTAGAATAATTAATGTCTGTTTTATCCACCCATTTGAATTGGCCGTCCTGGTCCTTGTCTGGTTATATCACAAACAGGAAAATGAATAGAAAGTCACATTTGTCAAGATAAGCATTTTTTCTATTTTTCACAGTGAACATTAAAACGTACAGGCTGTAACATGTAATCTGTACCTGATAAACCAATCCAGATGTCGGGAATGTCCACTTGGTGAAAGTCTGGAAGGTACGCATTAATGAAGAACTGTTCTTCTTGACTGCAAGAAACACAAACATGACAGACAGTGCTGGATTATCTTCTGTACTCACCAGCATTTAAGTGCAGTGTTGATTTGTATGTGTTTAGATTGTATACGAAATTCCTTCAAGCAAGATTATCTAAGAATTTTAACAGGGTATTTAGGCAAATATTTCCCTCAGGAGTAGGTGGAGACCAACACAGAGCCAGATTATGAGTGAATATCAGAATTACATTTCTCTGTGTCTCCTGGATGTGTAAATAGTAAGCTGTTTGCTTAAATGTTTGCCGTAACAATTGTATAAGGTGATAATATGACAATGTTGTGCTGCCACTAAATTGGAATAAAACCATTTAAATGTTTATCTGACTTCCCAAAACATTACGTAACCATAGCAGAAGAAGAGAAGAGTCATGAAAAGTCTGACTAATAAAATCTTTGGTTAATAGTTGACATTAGCTACCATAAGTAACTGGTCATATTAGACCAATTGAAGCTGAAGCAGCAATACACCTGATTGTGTTGAATTTCACATGAATTGAGTTCTTTCATACCTCTCTATAATGAGCAAGTGGGACCCCGTTTCAGAGCACTTGGTGACGGCGTCGTGCCAGGTGGTCAATAGATTGATGTTACTGACCATCCAGTAACAATTGCCAGCAAAACTGACCCAACCTTTAGGGCATATAGCTGGATGTGAGATAGGAAGGAAATTGTTAGAAAAACAAAGAATCCAAAAAATAACATTGTTCTTTTATGGGGCAAGAGATATCCTCTGTGTGTGTTTCAAAAAACAATCCAGCTTACTGTTCAGAGGTCGTTTACACATGTAAGGGCGCTCATGTCTGCACACATGGGTCTTCCATTTCCCAAATTGGTCTGATGGATCTTTGATTATTGCAGAACATGTGCCGGCCTGTGTATCACTGTTGGAGAACACACGTTTAAACCATGACTGCACAAATTAACATTTAGGTCTAAATGATGAGGTAAGATAAGATATGATGTCTTACACTGTTGGTTGATCAGTGGCCCAGTTTGTGTACGACACTTGTTGAGCGTCAGACCAAGTAAACTGACTGTTCCCCACTTCAACTTGACATGATATCTTGGTGCATTTCTGTAGAAAGAAAGCTCATCTTTAGATTCACATACTCAATATTTATATGCAATATTCATGTAAAGGGAGTAAATGGGCTTCGACTCACCAGAGTGGAAAGGCCAATCCAGAGGTCAAACTGAGTCGAGTCCAGTGTTCCTGTGATGTACTGCTCTTCTGGTGCTGAGATAATAGACACCAGGTCTCCTCCGTCCTCCACACAGTCATGTCTGGCTGCTGCCCAGCTCTTTCTGGTGTCTGCCTTCAGCTTGTAGCAGTTTGAGCCGTACGATCTCCACCCGTTTGCTAAGTCACACTGTGGGGCAGGATTTGCTGAAGAGGAGGAAATAAAATATATTGTTAAGTGTAAAGTGTAATTAGTCCTGTCAGTATGTGGGGTCTGAGCTCATGGAGACATCATTTGGCAGGGTCAGAAATTATATTTCAAGGATTAAACATTACAGACATGCAGCTAGTGGAAAAGTTGTAACGTTAGCCTGATTGTGGTGATACTGAGTGCCAACAGCAGCTGTCACTTCCACACACTTCCACTCGCAACATAGGCTGTGAAGTTTGGCTGCTCAGAGACAGCTCTACAAAATAATGTGGACACTAGTTGGTGGACTTACGATTGATGTACTTGCAGATATATTTCCTCTTAACATTGCAGTTTTCATCATTCCACCGTCCACCGCTGCTTCCTACCACCTGACCACAGTCCTCACCAGGGTCTGCACCCCAGTTATCAGGCTGGTTTGGCATCCAGTATCTGAAACAGGAGAGAGAAGATCATTTTGGATACATTTGAGTAAAATACTTAACATACTTTTGACTCTTATCACACTTTGATTCAAGCACATCTTTAATAAATAATAAGTAATGTTTTCTAATATATGCAATGGCATCAGTATTACATACGATATTAATTCAATAAAAGGATTCCCATCACTCCACTCCCAGACACCTTCTATGCCTTGGTCATTCAGGCCGATCCAGTAAATCTCTTGGTTGACTTGTGTCCTCAGCCATAACTAGAAAAATAACATAAAACACATGAAGCCAGTGTCTGAAAACATAAGAATAATTTACCACAGGGTACAAATATTTACCACATCAGGAAACTCGTGTGTGTTGCCTCACCCTCTCATGAATGTCCTGAATGCTCATCAGGTTGCTGTTCTGCTCCAAACAAAATGCATTCGCCTCCACCCATTTCTTTGTATCAGTTGAGAATAAGTAACATTTATTCTCATTCTCCCTCCAGCCTTGCGGACACTGGCCATGGGCTGAAAATACATCAACACAGCATACTTTTATTTTGCACAAATATGTACAAAACATGATAATCCGCAAATAAAAAAGGACATTACAACAGAGCACCGCAACACAGCAAAGTAGTTTAACAGCACATGTCCAATACAAAAGAGAAGTTTGCATTTCTTTGTTGTTGCTGTGACCTAATTTATCCATGAAAGGGAAATACTTTTGCAACAAATATGTCAAAAACATCACAGCTCATCACTGAAGCAAACGCACAAGTGCTTTAAGATGCAGTTCCTCTAAAGGCCACTAGATGCCACTGGCAAAAGTAACAAGCAAAACCCTGAAGAAATTAGATTATCAAAAGCTAATGTTGCTTTTTCTCATGAGTCTAACGCATGTGTCTCATGGAAATATTTGACAATATTATTTTATTTAGAGTGGGCTGTGACCGTGACTGCAGCTGCAATTGTTGCTTATTGCTCACTCAGTCTTTAAATGTCAGTTTTATTGGATTCTTATTTCTTCTTTGAAACCCCAGTCCAAAGTCCTAAATTCTGGATGATCCTACAGATCTAACTTTATTAATATAATGATCATATACAATGATTTTGAAAGTTTGAAAAATAGTATTTGGCAGCAAAAGTAGGAGTTTTTGAGCAGATGCTTCCTAACACAAATTTTGAGATTGAAGAGATCTATACCTGCTGCACCACAATTTGTCTTAATAGATCATTATGTGAATTTGATAGTCAATTAAACACATATTAAATGCAGAGATCTGTTAAATGTTGTGTTAAATTCACAATATAAAACGGCTTTTAAATATCCTTTTTGCAAATGGAGATGTGTGTAGAATTGATGCACCATTCACACAGATTAAAACACATAATGGTGTAAAATCATTCAATCAGGAAGAACAGTACAATAAAAATGTACTGTAAAAGTACTCTGATTGTTTTGGTGGTTCAGTTTTTGTCCAGTTTCAGAGACTGGTGAATCATTTGAATGCACATCAATCATAAAAGTCCCATGACAGATCCACAGTCCAGCTGTGTCAGTCAACTCTCAGCACCTCACACAAAACTTTGGGTAATGTTTGACTTTAACAACTTCTACAGACTATATAGAATCACATGTTTTGCACACATCCTTAATGGGTTGAAAGACCACACAAACAACATCAGATACAGCCCTTAAAAGGCTAAATGATTTCATTCAGTTTGGATGTTCACTGGTCCTGGTTTTAAAATACACCAGAATCCTCTCTTTCTAAAGAGGACTGTCAGCGCAACAGTAGAGGAGCAGTGGTTTGTCAAATCTTTGTCACATCTTGTCAAGATGTTTATTGTGCCATAGAAAGCAGTAAATAATTAGTTACATACATTTTGGCCCTTTAAATGAATCGCACAAGATGGAAGTGGAAAAGGTGATAACAAAAAAAACAACCAAATGTTGTAAGATACATGTCAGATACATTTTGTGTAGGTGTAATCTTATAAAATGAAAAAAGGGTGAGGTTTCTGTTATATCCATATGTGAATACACCACTCAAATTACTCTAGAATTAAATGCAGGTTTTCACAGATTTGTCAACTTCCTGTGCTCTTCATTTCATTAATATTATGGCAAGTCTAAATATTCAAGATTTGCAGGTCTGTACATCAGGGGTGTCAAGCACTTGTACTCATTTCTTCAAACCTGCAGCACAGAGCACAAGTCACAAGTCTCACACCAAAACACAAGTAAGATAAAAAATCACAAATTTCACTCCAGATTTGAGATGTTTCTACCTGTTAATAAACTTCTGTCTTTAAGGATTGCAGATTTATGCTTTCTCCCTCTGAGGAGTCAAAAAAGCTTCACAAATAGTTGAAAAAAATGAAATAAAAAAGACTTACCACAAGCAAGAAGAGCAGTAAAGCTGATCAGCTGCAGAAGAGATCTTTGTCTTCTGTCCATTTTTACTTTTCTATGTTCACCTCTCAAGGTGTGATTATACACATCCTAATAGCTTTACACTATTCAGCAAACTCCTCTGAGCCTGCAGTGTGTGTGTGTGTGATGTGATGCTCTCTAGCTCCGAGTTCAGACCTCTGAGCATCTTCTCTGTCGTTCGCCTCTTTTCAGCATCTGTCCAGGGTCCAAAGACTGAAAGCAGTAAAACACAGATGACAAACACTTGACCTCTTGACTCAATTTCTACATTACAACTTACGATAATTTGTAACCAAATAAAACTACAATGTTTGTTATTTAGATTCCAACATGTGCAATATTATGCATAAATAAGAAAATAGCAATTAGTAATAACAAAAAAAAGACTAAATCTAAAAACTTTCTAAAAGGTAAAAACATTTTTGGAAAACTGCAAGACAGATTATGGTTAATTATAAACGTTTTCTTGCATTAACTATAGTCTTTATTTTTTTTTTTTTTTTTACACATTACTTGTTGCTGGTTGTGTTAAAACAATAAATAGACTTACCTAATGATGCATTAAAAGGACTGAAATATTCAATTTGATGCAATTGCTTCATGCATTTTCATTGTTTTTACTCAATAATAATAGCTGATATCACACATTAATACGAATGCACAAGATTTATTACTTTTTTTTTTCTCTAAAACATCACAAACCTTCATGAACAATCGATTCAACTTGAGCTACCTTGATGATAACTCATTAAGAAGTGTTCATCCCATTTGACAGTGAAACCACAAAGTCCAGGAGACTTTATAACAACCACATGTCCACTGTCAATAAACTTTATACAGCTACAACTATCCCTCAAACTATTACTTTTTAACTCAGTTTAATGGGATGTTACAAAACAATAAAGACAAATCTGCAATCAAATTCTCATTTACAATATATTGCTAAGGAGACCCAACTCAGAGTTGATCAATCCGACCTGAGTTTATGAAACGACTACTTTGCAGAAAAATATCATTTTATTAATCTTAATTGAGCAAATGGAAGAAAGAGAACCATAAAGGTAACTCCCACAAACTCCCAGAGCTTGTGGTGTATGTTGAGGGTGACTTTTCATAACTGAAGTGACTTTAAAAGGGGCATTACCACAAACTTGATTGCTGAAAGGTTTTTGTTTTTTTCTGGCCCCAGTTTATAGCAAAACCAAAATTTAATGAACTGTTAAAGGAAAAAAACAGAAGAGTCCCACCCATGAACTTAACATATAACTTTATTGTACCAATTTATACCAATAGCATGTAAATAAAAAGCACAAGATGGAAGCAGTCATAAGGAGGAAGAACAATACAAAGTACAGCAAGTTTACAAAAGACTCAGTATCTGGCTCATTTGCTAGCAAAGTTGGCAGCAACTTACATTTTAGTGTAGAGATGAAATATCGGTTGATATATGCACTAGTATTAGTGCAATAATATGTATCTTTCTTAGTATAAATGTAATTAACATTTCTGTTTTCAATCAGCCTAAATCAGCCAAAAATGTTCCTACATATGGCAGAAATAGGCATTGGTGTTAAATAAACATCTTTAAACGTATGACACGTATAACATGAAATTCTCTATTTAGGACAAAAATATACTCAGACTTCACATCTATTCTAGGAAAATAGTGCACAGCAATGGATTAGATAGTCTAGTAAAGAATAATAAAGAATAATACCAAAGATACACCTATTTTATAATACAAAAATGTCCATATATTAAAATATAAGAGAACCATCTGCAGATACAAACCTCAGTTGAATCTCATACACATCGGAAAGCACTCTGATTAGGATTTCTGACAGTCCAGCTATCGTCAAACACAAATCTTGGATTGGAAAATCTTTCCCTGCAAGTTTGCACAGATCTCTGTACAATATTGTAAAACTGAAAAAAGAGCTCAAGGGGTGCAGGGTAGCTCTGATCAATCCTCAGGTGTATAGCTTTTATCACTTCAAGGTGAAGGTGGCGACTTGGGAATCAGCAGAAGATTGGACCACATTTGCATCTGTAGCTTCTTATAAAAGACTGACACGCTTTGTTATGTTTGGCACTTGCAGCAGTTAAATTACTTGGACCTGCCATCCTAATATGATTTGTTTATATCAGCCTCAAATGATTGTTCAGACACAGTAACAGGCAAAACCCAGCTAGAAGAGGTGGAGTGCGATCCAGCACACAGCAGCTGGAACTGCTGATTGAGTCATTTTGACATGCATCTTTAAAAAGTCTAACTGCTTAAACAGACACTTTCACTTACCTTGGCAAAATCTTGGAAATGTATTTGGCATCTTGACGCCCTATTTCATATTTGTAGATGAAAATGTTAGTGTTCTAACTGCACACGCTGCACTGCAATAAAGGCGTTGAATCCAGTATGATTGTTTTCAAATTACTAATGCTTCACGTCTCTGCAAAATGAAAACAACCGCAGCACCAAAGAGAAATCCAGAGACAGTCTTAATAAAGAGACCTTTGAAATTCTTTCATACTGGCCCACGATACAGTTCATGATGTGCAAAGTGAATCTAGTAGCTCTGAATCGAAACTCACCTCTCACTCATTCTCAAGAGGTTAGTATTGAGTGCAAGGCTCAGCTACTTTTTTCCCTTACAGTCGGTAAACAAAAGAAAATACAGTACAAAATACTACATCACTGATCGCAAAATAACACCAGCAGGAGTCAAGAGTCTTGAATGTGTCATTTTGTTAGACAGCTCGGAGAAGACTTCAAATTTGTCAGATGTGCACTTCAAGTCACAAAAATATCCCCGCTGTTCCTCAGTCAATGTGCAGACTGAACATCAGCCTCACTCATCAGTCACAAACCGGAGGCTGCTGTTCAGACTGACAACAGTGACGTAACGCTGCTTGGGGAAGACACTGTCACTGTTAGTGTGCTTTGTGTCATGTGCTTGTGCAGTGATCAGATCTGATGGTGACATGGAAGACAGTCACCTGGGAGGTGGAGCGAAGGTCACATGCAGTTGACCACATTGCTGGACCCCTGGCCGACATCCCTGATGTGGCTGACGTGAGATGAACACACAGCCACTCCAGCTCCGGCACGGCAGTGAGACACTGAACCCACCAGCTCCCATCTGAACAGCAAAGAGATGCAAATCACAAGACAACATCTTATTAAATACAGACTTTAAAAATACAGCTTCTCTTCTGAGCTACAACAGAAGAATGTAAATTATTTTGATTAAAGCAGTGACCAGTTTTAAAGATCAGATAACATCATTCAGATTTTATTGGAGAACACACAGCCATCTTCACCCAAAAATATCATCTTTGTTATCTTCAGTGCTGTGCTGTCTGTGTGTGGCAGGTTTTATGTATTTGTTTGAATTTCTGTTTTTGCTTCTGAATATAGCACACATGCATTGGTGTCTCTGTGCCTCTTTATTATCTAATATTCATATAGCAACAAACAAAAAGGTAAAATGTGATTGTTGCACAATTTTTTTGTGGTGTTGTCTAATATATTATAGACCACTATATATTGACAATGTTCTATAACTCTTTTATTTTAAGTATTTGAACCTTTTTCCATTTATTGACATCCATTTCTCAAAAGGACTAAAACTGAATGCAAAGTTTTGTGAAGGTCAACTCTAAAATCATTGGCGGGGTCCATTGCACAGCTGATCAATGATGTACTTGCACTTCTTTAGAAAAAGACAACCAGCTGTCTTAAATATCACAATGTATGTTTTCTATTTTTTTCAGATATTCACAGCTGGTTGAAGAGCAAAGGGGGAAAAAAGAAGGGACACAAAGCCTGAAACTATCTTCAGTATGTCCTAATGGTTTTTCACCACAGAAGCATTTCTACTATTAACAAGAGCTGCTTAATGATGACACAATGCACCACAATATCATAGAAACACATCGCATTATACAGCCTTCATACATCTCTTCACCTGTTCATTCGAGGCTCAAAAGCCTCCACTGTGTTCAGGTAGATGTTACCATTGTGGCCTCCGACTGCAAACACTCTTCCCATCACAGTGGCGACCCCGACTCCACCACGTGGGGTGGTGAGTTCAGAGACGTACTCCCAGCGTTGCATTCGTGGGTCAAAGCACTCTACGGAGCTCAGGGGGGAGTTGTCATCAAAACCACCTTTAGGAAAGACATGAGAACAGAATTACTAAAAATGACAAAAAAATGAATCACTTGTATATCTCAGAGGCTTTGGTAAGAAAAAAAAACTTGCAGGCGTTCAAACAGGCAACTGGCATGTATGATATTACTGAACATGTTGTTACTAATGGAGCAGGCACAAGAGGATCTCATAAATACATAGTAAACCACAGCTACTGATTAAGCAAAATGCCACCCGCAACAGAAGCTTTAATGAACCTTGAATGACTCGTCAAATTCAAAAGAGGTACAATAAAAATCTCATCTTCCAACTCTGTAAATCATTTACCAGATAACTTTACAAAACATGTACTTTTGTCTTTCCTGATTCGTGCCTTTGCAGGGTGTGTACCTGTGGAGGCATGTGATTCGGGTGTATCAAAAAAAAAAAAACACACACGGAAGAAGGAGAAACACCAGCAAGATAATGACAGAAGTACTGTTTATGGCTCCAAGCAACAATATCTGGTTCTCTAAGTGATCAAATTAAAATATTATGCATGTTGGAACCCAGTGAGAAGTCTCGTCTGTCTAGTTTGCTTATTCCTCTCACCAACTACATAGAGGCAGCCATTGAGTTTGCTGACTCCATTTCCAGCTCGTCGTTGGCCCATCTCGTTGACCTCTGTCCACTTGTTGAGGTGGGGGTTAAACCGCTCCACACTGGACAGTGATGCCACGCCATCATTGCCTCCAACTGCGTACACGAAACTCTGACAAGCAGAGGAAATAATGCAGTGAACTGCAGAGTAGACATCATATCAGTCACTATTTATTGGCTTTCGTCTCTAGTCTTACCCCCAATGCCACAGAGCCCACTCCTCCTCTGGGTGTGTTCATCGGAGCTACGGCGCTCCAGCAGTCACTTTCGATGTCGTAACGCTCCACGTCGTTGAAGCAGGAGTTGTCATCCAGACCTCCAATGGCGTAAATAGGACCACCGAGAGCTGCCAGTGCTATACCCCTCCTGAGAAACAAAGCGGAGTATTTCTATTATTTACCAAACACTTTTACTAAATAGATACAGTAGATGGTAAATGATACACCAGGAGAAATGCATGTTATGGTATCAATTCCTGAGCATTTTTAGAGTTCTGAAAAACACAATCTTCTCTCATAAGGACATAATGAATTATTTATTTAGGTGCAAACTAACAAAAGGCTCAACACAGCACAGTAAAACTAGCAGCTGTCAGAGTGTAAAGAACAGCATGTATAACTTCTAGGCTTTCAGTATAAACATTACATTTCACACTTCAAATCACTTTGTTCATTCTAGTGGATTTGGCCTCCAAGATAATGCTACCTTCAGCAATTTTCTTTTTTTTCAGCCACTTCAGTGTAGTAGATGGTCTCAGTGCAGACTCTCCCAGAAAGTACCCATACATTTTCAGTATACCGTAGTATCTGTGTACCTCTTAGTGTTCATGGAGGCTTTCATCATCCACTTGTTGGTGTGGGGGTCAAACATCTCCATGTTGCCCAAGTGTTCGTTACCATCATGGCCCCCGACAGCATAAACCTTACCTAAGAAAACCGACAACAAACAGGTATGAGGTTCAGTCTTAATGATCACGTGATAGCAAACGATTCTCAGTTCTAGACACTGTGAGACCAGACTAATTAGGGCTTTTGACAAGTAATCTGTAATCCAAACATTGATTTAATCTGCTAAATAATCTCATCAAAACTAAAAGTCTATATTACATATCATACTTTAATAACTGAAGTGCAGAGGGAACTTCCCAACCTGCCTCATCTTTGACTTTCTGCAGTGTTAATTTATACAACACCTCTTACCTCCTACAGATATTACGCCCACGTGACGTCGTCTGCTGTTCATTTCAGGGCCAAAGAACCAGCTGTTTTTAGTGACGGAGAAGCACTCTATGCTACGAAATGGGTCACCAGAACCCCCCCGGCCACCCACACAGAACAAAACCCCTGAGAAAATAATTGGAAACAAAAAATAGTTGTCACAGTGAGAGAACATATAACTTAAAAAAAAAATTATAAATGAAAAATTATTCTATTGTTAAATAAATGTACTTATGTTATGAAGACAAGACTGTTACAACACATAAACACCCAAATAAATACCATAAAATCAGCATGTTCAAAACAGAGCACCGCCATATAAGTACAACCTGCAGTGTGTTTCCGGGGTATGGTGCGGACTGAATATTCAAAGTCCAGCACCACCTTGTTGCTGAGGTGTAGGTGGTAGTTCCTGGCTTCATCCATCAGGTCACGACAACTCAGGTTACCTTTGATCATGTCGTCCTTAGCCACAGTTCCTGTCAGGAACTCTACAGGGAGCAGGGGGAGCCGCACCTGAAGTAGAGAGGAACATACTGAATATTGTGGTTGTAAAAGTGATTACATAAAGCTATAAACATATATGTAACACTAGTTAGACACGCTGTTATGTAACTAAACCTACTTGTAGTTCATAAAGTGGTTCAGTCAGTCTAACTGCACTAAACACATACATACAGAGGCACTTCCTAACACAAACTCAACCAAACTATAACTCATGAAGAAAGCTATACATTCTCTAACCTGACACATGATCAGGTCCAGCCAGGCCTCGTGGTGTTGTGGGTTTGCTTTCAGCCATTTCACGGCTGCGTTGTACACCTGTGTCTCAGAGTGGATATTGAGCTCGTTGGAGGACAATAATGTGCGCAAGTGCTGGGGAGACACGCATGTGAAGTCCTCGCACTCCACCACCTCGGTGAAGTGCTCGCAGGCATAGCGGTCGGCCATGTCCATCAGGTCCACGCGATTGTGGCTCTCAGCAAAGGTGCGAACTGCCAGGCAGTTGGTGGGGTGGAAGTGGGCCTTCATGTACTCACAGCAGGCCCTTGCTACCAACTCCACCTAACAGCGTGAGGCAGTGATAAAGAAATGTACACATTATCTCAGCGTCTCAGATAAAACAATTCTCTTCTGTGTATAAATTGTAATAACATTTTTAACTGCTAAATAAAGGTTTTGGTATAACTTCACTGAAAATGCAGTTCATGTAAAATAAAGAGAACAAAATGCTTGCACTGCTTGTTGATTGCTTGTACTCGTGTTTCTTTACCTGAAGGATGCAGGCTGCATAAAGCAGGGGCTGCACATTATCTACAGTTAACGTGAGCCGAGAGGAGTAGGCAAAGTGTACCAGGTCCTGGATGGCATCACCATCAAAGTCCTTGATCTCTATCAGTTCCTGCTTGGCCTCTGACATCTCTGACAAGAACATGGCCCTGAGGGAAGAAACAGCCACTTAGACAAGAACCAGGAAAAAGTATTTCAAAGATAAGCTTCATTATGGCACAATGCAATCATGTAGATCATTTGTCACAAAAAATTAGTTTGTCCTCAAGTTGACTAGTAGCATGCAGTCATTACATGGACTTTCACTATAAATTAATAATAAAAATACTCAGAAAGGGTTTGAATACTTTAACTATATAGCACATATATAACTGATAAACACTTTTTGATTAATGAATCATATAATTTAATCTATTTTAAGCCACTATTATAGTATGTTTGCTTTTTGTTCTGTGTACAGTAGGTTTATCTGATGTACATTGTAAATTGCTGGATTTCATTTCATTTTAAATGGCTGTAAATGGCCTCTGCTCATTCATCTATTCACACTCACACACACTGATGGCAGAAAGCTACCATGAGAGGTGCTGGCATAACCATCGGGAGCGATTTGGGTCTCAGTATCTTGCCCAAGGACACTCTGACATGTGGACAGGAGGAGTCCAACATGGACAAACTGCTTGAATAAAAGTGGCAGGCTACTCCACGTCTTTTTCATTTTTCAAAATGACACTTTGCTTCAACTCAATTGATAGCAAACACTGGCTTAACATTGCCTTGCCATATTTTTGGAATTGTTAATGGTTTATGTAATTGCTCAGTCAGCTTCAATTATTGCCATCAGGTGATCACATTTAAAACTCTGTAAAGCCACTTTATATTCATGTTTGACATTAAGAAAATCAAACCAATAGACTAACTGTTTCCACGAATGAAGATTCACAAATAGCCTTTTATTTTACTATGGTGTACTGACAACCAGTATTATAAGCCTAAAATAAAACATAAAAATAGAGCACACCTGAAGTAAGGGATAACACAGGCCAGCACCAGCTTGTGGCATGGTATCAACCTGCTGCCAACCTACGAAGAGAAACAAACACAGAATACATGTCTTAAAAACAAAAAAACAAGGTGCACCTATATACAATATTGATAATCTCACCCCTGCTTCATTTCCACAGTATGACATGAAGATGGCATATCAGCAGCTATTTACAGATAGGTCGCATATATCTCCAACAGAATGACTGACCTTCAGAGTGACGTCACAGAGCTCTCCCACTTCGTAGAAATGCCGGAGTGAGTTATGGAAGTCCTTCCAAGCCTCATGAGCCTCGAACACAAAGGACCCGTCGGGCTCGCAGTCTGCTTTCGATGCTCTGTTTCCAGGCCGCTTGTCCTTGGACTTCAGCTGCTTGGCATTGTCTGGCACCACATCGCCTGGTGCCATAGCTGGCTACAGGAAACAACACCTGAACAGAGAGATAGAGGAGGAAATTTCTCTCTGATTGTACTTTGGACATGCAGGTGTGGGCAATATTGCATCAAAATTAATATTACGAACATTTACACATAATTATCTGTATAAATGATGGTAGTCAGTAGAGCTAAATTCATCAGCAAAAATTTTGATGACTGATTGATCATTACAGTCAATACAAAGATTTGCTACTATTCTGTGTTTTTTTATACTTGGAATTTGAATACCCTTGGGTTTTGGACTGTCGGTCAGACAATACAAGACATTTTAAGGGGGGGGGGGGGTTGGAACCGATCCCAGCTGCCATTGGGCGAGAGGCAGGGTACACTCTGGACAGGTCACCAGTCCATCACAGGACTAACATATAGAGACAGACAACCATTCATGCTCACATTCACACCTACGGGCAATTTAGAGTCTCCAATTAACCTACATTCATCAATTCACTTAAAACAATAATGAGAACTTTTGTTAGTTACAGCTCTAGCAGTTAAGTACCACACTAAATTATATGTTAATCCATTGAACCAAATGTTATTTTTAGTTTTTTACCAGAACAAATTCTGTACTGTTCAAAAAATAAAACGGCCTTAAGTATTTATCATCAAACTCAGTCTCACTGATCAAATTTAACTAATTACAGAACCACAATATTTGGATATATACTTTTTTTTTTTTAAGATTTTGTCTGGCATAGACACCTTTATTTAGCAGTAGACAGACAGGAAACATGGGAGAGAGAGGGGGGTGTGACATGCAACAAAGGACCTCCGACCGGGATTCGAACCAGGGTCGGCTGCGTATATGGCATGCGCTATAACCACTCGACCACCTGCGCGCCCTATATACATTTTCTTTTGATATAAATTATAAATGGTGTTCCTTATATTTTGTCCACTCCATTAACAAAAGTATAAGTAACACTTTTCAATATATGGCACTCCAGTTCACCACCACCACCCCCACTACAACCTCAGTAATAAACATTACAAATTATCACCTTTCTAACAATGCCAACAAAAACTGAAGATGTATAAACTTAATAAAAGAGTAGAAAAAAACAGTAGAGTAGAAATTATGGTTCATAATCCCCCCCCCCCCCCCCCCCCCCCAATCTCTCAGTGTCACTTCCTCTTTACTCTATTCAGCAGCGACTGGAGAAAAATGTGAAAAGAAAATAGGATAAGCAGATACTACGCTAACATAGCACGTTAAATCAAAATGCTACAAACACTAAGCGATCCGATCAATAAAACAAAAAGCCTACTTACTGCCGAGCCTGAATCAGAAAAGAAAATCTCCACTGTTAGTGTCTCTCTGGGTTGAAAACAGGGAAAACTGAGAGGAGACAGCCAGAGGGCCAAAGCTCCACCCACACCTTACAGATGATGCACTGTCTCTCTTTTAAGCTATGCCTCTGACGCTGAATAGACTCAGTGTATCACCCCCTCATCACCAGTCCCCTCACCAGTCCCATCATATGCACTGGTGATCAAAGGCTCCTTCAGAACTTGCGGAGAGGCTTCATCTTTTTAGAGACTGGATTTAGCGATATCCACTTAATTTCAAAGTCAGACACGAAGATCAGCTGGAACGCTTCCATGGCCTTCAGACGATAACATCATCAAGACTCTGTTGTGTTATTTATTAGGCGTAAAGTGGAGTGAGAGAGTCAATAATTTAACAACAGATGTGTTGCAACAACTACTCGACTCTACTGAAGACAAACTGAAAAAATGTGCAAACAGTAACCTCTTTCTGGCAACGTATTTCTATGCATCTGCGTTTCCACTATACAAAAAAAAACTCCCACTAGGCAACCAGCATGCCACAAAGACACAAAAGGTACAAAGGAGACGGGTTTGGTCTCATGAGAAGCTTCTGTTGTCATGCCAATTTACTTCACCCATTTCCAGAGGGCACAGCAACTATGCACAGTGCTGCCAAATGCTGTTTATCCTTTGATGAGAGTATTGTGACAATAATTTCCCACTAACGAGCTCACTCCCTGTAGCACACTGTATAACTAAATTCCTGTAACCACCTTTTAAAAAGAGACAGAGGCATATTGTGAAAGATGGGAGATAAAAGTCAAGCAGAGTATTTGTGAGGCAGTTATTTTTGTCATATATGCTTCTTTTTTTTAACCGTGTGATCCCTGGAGTTCACTGGATTGTTGTGTCCCTTCTCTACAACTATGCAATGGATACTTACACCAAGTCTAGCAGTAATCCTGCATGTTCATTTAATGTACATGACTGTGCAATATTCGAATTTCAGGTATACTACTACTTCAGTTCAACTGTGCAATATGTATATCACTTTAAATCTGTGCAATATCAACATCAAACTCAGGTATATTATCACTCAACACCAATATTACTCTTGCACATATTGTTACTATTATCATTATTATAACATTTGTACTTACTTATCATTTATTGATCTTTATTCGTTTTCATTGACACTCCTCTATTTTTTCTGTCCACTTTGATACTACTATTAATGTGAATTTCCCCATCGTGAGGAAAATCTTATCATCTTGCACAAGCTTAACCTTAGTTATAATTTACCAAAGTAGCTCTATTATGCCCCAGACATTTAAGACACTTAGGTATAAAAGTATGCAGGCTAAATCTTCTTGGATTTGTCTAAAATATACAGTGTAGTGAGTAATAAAAAGTGCTTTATAGTTACCCCTCCAGGATCACTTCATGCCAACACATCATGTACAGGGTTCCCACACACGTATTCTTTTCCATAACTTTTCCACAATTCATGACCGTGGGAACCCTGCATGTAGCTAAAAGGATGCTCATAATTAAGGCACCATCTTTAGTTATACTGTGGTATCAAGCAGTTAAAGTGTATATACAAAGTGGCTATCTCAAATTACTATTCACAAAGGGCCAAGGTTTTCTGCGTACCACACCAAAACGTACATAATACATTCATTGCAGTCGTCAAAATATGGGATAAATAAGGCAAACATGCAGCCACACGTCAACAGATTGTGAAGCAAGATGAGCTTAGGTATGAGAGGTTAACTTACCACATTCAGTATTCACAACATATAGTCGTGTGCCTCTTAGAAAACAGATAAACCACAACACTACATCTCTAATCTTCACGATAATGATGATATCCAGTTAGCTCCACGGTTAGCTTGTTGGCTAAACAGCTAGCATCGACACCAGAGCTAATCTTAGCTGGCAGGGAGCGAAAAAGTAAATTAAAACCCTGAATTTAACGAAAATATCATATGTAGACTGACACAAAAGGTCTGTAAAACATTGCTTGGTCGTTACAATAGGTGAAGTGTATTTAATATGAATACCTCATGTCGCAGGAACAATTGAAATGCCGGCTTGGTTGGGCGAAATATTTGGCATTTGCACGTTTGTTGTGATTCCAGGTGCTTCATGGGTATTGTAGTTCAAGGGTTAGGGTTAGCTACAAGCAAATACATAACCAAATAAACAAACAAATAAGTTATTTAAAAAGCTCTTTATTGTGATATTTATTTGTGGTAAAAAAATATCTTGTAAGTCAAAATAATGAGAAACTATCTCAAAATAATGACATAGTAGGCTAACTCAAAAATAATGACTTATTGTGATAGTTTCTCATTATTTTGAGTTAGGCCTACTAAGTCATTATTCTAATTTACTAATACATTATTTTGAGTTACCAAGTCATTATTCTAATTTACTAAGTCATTATTTTGAGTTACTAAGTCATTATTTTGAGTTACTAAGTCATTATTTTGAGATAGTTTCTCATTATTTTGAGATACTTAGTCATTATTTTGAGTTACTAAGTCATTATTTTTGAGTAACTATGTCATTATTTTGAGATAGAAGTCATTATTCTGAGTTACTAAGTCATTATGTTAAGATAGTGTCTCATTATTTTGAGATACTAAGTCAAGATATTGAGAAGGTTTCTCATTATAATGACTTAAATATTTTTTTTCTATCATTGGTAAAAATGGGCTTCCATACTTCCATACAAAAGTAGGACGTTTTAAGCTTGTCAGTTGTTTCATATATTTAGACAAAGATCATGCAGCAATGTTAATGTTAAAGAGTGTCAGTAAGTTACTATTTTATGCCCTTCCTAACTCAAAGCAAAATAAACTACCTAGAGTATGACTGGACCATGTGTGGTCAGTGTGTGAAATTGTGGCCAGCTTGTTAGAGGGATAGTCAGTAGTTGTGTCTATAATGTGAATTCCTAGATATGTTCATCTGATCATTTTGTATAGTGGTCCCAGTAATATATTGTTGTTGAAATGTACTGAAGTAGCATACTGTATCATATGACATGGTTAAACCATTTTTGAGTCAAAAGATGTTATAAATGGGGTTACAAGAGTAACACTCATATTTTGGGTTGTTTGATTTGAAAGACAACTTATTTTAATTATAACCGATTCTTATTACCTCTCTGTTAAACAAAAGTTCAGCCGACTGCACTCATTCACTAATTTCTATTATATGTTTGAGAATGTCAGTGTCAAAATTAATTTACACATCAATTACATTTTAACTGCACCTTTAGTTTCTTTGCTCTGAAACACTGGGAGTCTGTACAGTTACAAACTCTGTTGAAACATAGTTGGCAGGCAGAGATAACATATAACAAATACTGTCACATTTTCAGTTGAATGCTGACTTCAGATTGAGTTAACTTTGCTCTTTTTTGTCTTCCGTATCAGTGAACATGAAGCTTCAGCACATGACACTGGCATGATCAATATAATGCACAAAAAATGTGCTGAGTAAGGAAATGTTATACTGTAAATATGATTGTTATATGACTACCATCATGTAAACTATATTGGCTACTAAAAACTCTCCTCAAATTATACATTAACGACTCCTTAGTAACGTGATTGAGTTCCATTTACAGTACTTCTGTATTTTACAAACACAAGGCAGAAAAAAAGAGATTTAGTCTTAAAGGTACATTAAAAATTTTAATTATAAACCCATACTCAAATAGGATAAATGACATTCACACAATTATCAAAGATTATTTATTTCAGACCACTTTGTATTTATGCAGTTTATCTACCGAAAAATAATACATTAAACTGACAGAGTTTTACAGGCCACTTGAAGGATGTACAATAATTTGACATATGCAAAGTTCAGGTTAGCGAGGTGAGGCAAATAAACATTATGTCCATGTGTCCTACTTGTACTGCTTCTTCTTTTTTAGCAGTGAATCCCGTAGAGCAATCTGGATAAGGAAAAAATATATTTTAGTGGAAATGCAAAGACTGTTTACCAAACAGTATATTCAATAAAAACCAATTTAGCAACAGTTAAACACATCCTGTACTTCTGATATACAGTATGTGACTTGCCTGTTTCTCTCTGAAGGAGCGTTTGCCTTTAGTTCTGACACCCTGACTGTGTCTCATCATCATAAAGTTCTTCTTCCTCCTCTTCTCCTTGTTGCTGGTGCTGGCATGTGGGTTCAGCTTGGTGTGTTTCTTTACAAAGTCTTTACGGTCACTCCTTCCCGCCTAGAAAACCAAACACACCATTACTTACGGTCACAAGATGCAAACTGTAATGACTTTCAGAGTTTGTAGTGTTTCAGGTCTGTTTGGATTCTTTCATTTTACCCAGTCGGCACCTCTGAAAATGATTTAAATCAAATCTACAATTGGCATTAAGGTTGTACCATTGCTGTTGCCAGTCGTGTTTCCTTGTCTTCTTTTGGTTTCTTGTGTAATTTCTCAATATGTCTCAAAGTCAGCAGCTCCCCTCTGAAAGGTTTGAAAAAGAAAACATACACAATCCTCAGTATGATCATCTCTCTCAAGAAATTAAACATCACAGGGATTACTTTCTGATTCCAAGAAATCAACAACCTGAGTGTAAAAGTATTTCATACAAAAGGGTAAATTCATCCTTGCAAATGATGTAATGCTTTACTGTCTTGGTTCACACTGCTTTCTAACCTGTTGTCACCCTCGTCATCACTGTCCACTATCTTCCTCTTCTGGCCCTTTCCTGGTGCAGCGTTGACCTCCTTCGCCATCTGGACCAGACGGATCTTCTTAAACTCATCCTGTGTGAGGAGCCTGCTGCCACTGACCGCTGCTGCCTTGGCTTGCCTTTCCTCAAGTGGTATACTCTGAAGCTTTTCCGCCTTGCATACACACACACACACACGCACACAAACACAAATATTAAAGCAAAGTTACAACACGTAATTTAACCTTGCAAAATGTATCAAGCTATGCACATTTTTATTCTCACCACTTCTCCTGTGTCCTCATCAGATGAGTGGTGAACATCCACCCACTCCCCATCTTCATCTTCATCACCGATACTGGCACTCTCCCAGCCGCCTGTAGTGAAAAACATGCATATTAACTAGGGATGCACCGAAAATTCGGCCACCGAAAATATTCGGCCGAAAATGGCACAAAAGCGCATTTTTTTACGAAATACTTTTATCACCGAAACAACACGGCCGAAACAGCTAACTAAAGATATCAGCTCCTCTGATGCATCTGTAGCAGACGTTATTCCTTTAATTGCAGTACTAAAGTGTAGTACACTCTTAGAGTCTGTGAGCACACGTTTCACTGAGATCTATTTGGATCCTCTGCACTTCATCGCGACTGTACTTGATCCGCGTTATAAAGATCATTACCTGGATGTGGGATTAAAGCAGCGCGCACAAGAAATGATCCGGGCAGCGATGGATGCAGAGGACCCGTTTAGAGACGGAGAAGCGCACAGCACAGTAGAAAGTGTGTGTGTTTGTGTGACTATAAATGCAGCGCGTGTGAGAGTAAAGCGTGCTTATAGCTCTGTGTTGCTGCTTATTAGACCGATACCGATCGCAATCCTCCACCAAGTGTAACACTAAGTGATATTTTTAACTTAACTTAATTTAATTTTATATTGTGCATTGTTGTAATGTCATTGCTAAATAAATATTGTCATACTTTTGTAATTGATTTATTCTTTGAATTGCAATGCCTTGATTTTAGTGAGGTTTAGTTTCGGTTTCGGCCAAGAATTTTCATTTCGGTGCATCCCTAATATTAACCTATTATTGATAATCTATTATCTCTATAAGCACAGACTGTTTTAGCCACTGTGATCCCATCAATAACTGCTGACCATCGTCCTCCTCTCCTTCTTTCTTCTCCTCCTCCAGCACTTCAGCTCCAGGGATATAATCTTTAGCCTCCAGCTCGCCGTAGTCTTTGATCTTGGCCTCTGCTGATGCCTCTGTAGGTCTTCCCTGAACACAAAGAGGCAGAGTTTACATTAGTGACATTTTATGTGATGCTTTGTTAGTATTATATTTTTCAATCTATTGCCACTTCTCTCCTTTGTTTATTTCTGCTTCTGTAACTACATAATTTATTAGGATCCCCTCTTCAGACAAAACTCTAAACCATGCAACACCATGTACACAAATACTGTACTTTGTGGGATTATAACTCTTTTTTGTAAGTGACTGTCTTTTTTCCCTCATTCATTGTATTACATAAACACGAAGCTCGAGCTGTTGTTGAATGTGAAGATATCGTTTCAGGTTTTAAAAAGTTCAAAAGCTCACCCTGTCCCTCTTATGCAGCATCTGTGGATTAAGGTTCCTGAACAGCTGGATCAGACCCCTGGCAGACATCATCACATCTGAGGCAAATACAGACACATGCTTGTTGTGAGTGAACATACATACATGCATGTTTCAGTTAATAAGTGCATTCAGCATTGTGGTAACAGTACAGATGTAAAAAAACAAACAGACTGTTAGTCACTTACTCTTGTCTTTGTGGATCTTGTACTGGGCCAGGTCCTGCAGCAAGTCTTCATTAATGGCGAGCGGACAGCGGGCTGCCACCTCCTTGATGGCATTGATACTGAAGTACAAGGAGAGGTTAAATTTACTACATATAATATATTTAACCACGTATTTGGTTTGAACATTTTACTCCATATTAACTGCATCCAGAAAGCAGACCACAAAAACGTTGCCATGGCTGCCACTTACCCGACTGTCATGACCTCCCCAGAGTTTCTGTCCGTCACAAAGTTGTTGGCAATGGTCATGATCACAGGTTCGATGATCTACATGAGTGGGAATGTAGAGTGTTAATAGTGTTAAAGTGAAACTCCTGTGTTCTTCTGGAGTGAAATCGGTTGATCTTACTGTACCTCGGGGGGGACGAGCTGATGGGAAGACTGGGCAGCACACAGGAGAATCTTTGTCACCTCTACAAAGACAACAGATTGTCAGAAATGTGCAATTAAAACTAAAGTAAAAAGACTCAACAAATGACTTATGTTTACCTCTTTGATGGGGCTGAAGAAACCTCTGGATGAATGGATAAAAATTGAAAAGGAAGAGCTAAAGAAAAAGAATAAAAAACTTAATTCCCTCACATTGAAAATATTCCATTTATGCTGTGTTTATATTAAATATATTCAGAGTTCATGGCAGGATTCCCTCAGCACATACACACTAAAGACTATATGATGTTATGGACTACTTGACTCTTTACATTAGGCATCCATGCCTGCATATCATTATCTGGTAGAAATGACAACATCTAGTTCATTGTTCAAGTTGAAACAAATCTAAAAATTACCATAACTTCTAAATATATCTAAAGGCTGTGTTGGATAAAAGTATTTACATGTTTTATTTGCTGCGTAGCCTCTTGCGTTATTCTTTGAATCTGTCTATTTTGAATATGTGGCTTCACCGAGGCAGCAATTTTTAAGAGGGCACTTTCATCTGCCATTATGCTCAACCACCGTTCAGAGGCACATCACTTACCTCATGGATTCCAACCAGTCTGGATAAGAGCTCCATCAGCATAATCTTCACCTCGAAGCGCTCTTTAGAGTCTTCCAACTGCTTCAAGAGTTTCTCTGAGAAATCTAAAGACAATATATACTTTAAGATTAAACAGTCTGTTGAGTAGTTTGAAACAAATAGCCTTGGATAAACTATGTCAGCTGCAGTTGTTATGGAGAAGATGAGGGAGCCTACCTTGAGGATCATGAATGAGGTGAATCGCTGAGAAATTGAACACTTCCACCTTCTTCTTTTTCTTGTGTTTCTGCACAGAGAGATCACCAGTACAGAAAGTGAGAACGATAAACTCATCTGAACCTAAATGTAATAATACAAATCCCGTCTCCATCATAGAGGTACCTTGAGGACTTTCATTGCTTTCTCCATCTTCTTCTTGTTTTTGGTGGTTTTCTTGCCTGTGGAGTATCTCACCATCAGGTCTCTAGATGATGGTCCCTCCGCCTGGAAGATAAGAATGATTCTTAACAAAAAAAAAGCAGAACAAATCTACACCACATTTGTTTACTGGTGTTGCATATAAGTTAAAGCTTTACTTTAAACCTTCCTTTATCCACCTTTATCTTTGGTACTTGCCTCTGATTCTGAACCGCTCTCGTTCTTCTCATCTTCATCTTTGCCCAGGAAGAATTTAAGACCGGCAACAAGGATCTACACAGGGAAAAATGCAGGTGATGATGCACAGGTTTTCCATTTTTGCAACAAATTAAGCAAAACATGGCTGTCAAACAGGAAAAAAACATACCTTTGTCACCTTGGAGAAACACGCTGTTGTAATGACATTAACTGTTTTGGGGTCATTCCTGTGACACAGACAAAAAGACAACCACATTTTAAAATAAGACCTCTACTAATTCATGAAGTCAAAAGTATAAATCATGACACCCACCAGATGTTCCTCTTGTACAGCTCCACCATCACATCTAAAGATATTTTTGCTGCGATGGGATTACTGTCTCTCAGCATGGTGTACATGAAGTTCTGCAATGTCTGAAACACACAACATAACAAAACACACAGTGAGTGGCGACAATTTAAAGCTGCTGTATTCACACAAAGACTCAAATGTGAAGTACTTCAAGGAACAGTATGCAGGATTTAGTGACATCTAGAGGCAACCAACTAAATACCCCTCTAACCCCTTGATCAGAAGGGGTAGAAGAACCTACAGTAGCTGTGAAACTTGAAAAAAAACTAAAAAGACCCTCTCTATAGCCAGGTTTGGTTTGTCCGTTCTGGGCTACTGTAGGAACATGGTGGTACAACATGATGGGCACCATGGAAGAGAGCCTGCTCCCTATGTACATATAAAGGGCTCATTCTAAGCTAACGAAAACATGATTCTCATTTTCAGGTGATTATACACTAGTTAAAACATACTTATGAATATTATATTACATTTCTGCAGAGTCCTTTTACACTTTAGATGCCACTAAATTTTACACGCTGCACCTTTAATATCGTGTATATAGATGTACTTACCGTGTTAACCTTGTTGTTTTTGTGCTTAGCATTGATGTTTTTGATATCTGTTACAATGTGTGTGTACAATGTCTGCGGACAGAGAAAAAACAAATGTTAACCTCTAAAAGGCAGCAAACAACAAAATCAGACAGAACAGACAGAATGACCGCATGGTGGTTGGGGTAAAGCATAGGTTAGTATTTTAAAATGTAGATATTTTATTTCAGGGCTGAGCGCGCTAACCTTTCTGAGCAGTTTGTCTTGACATCGCAGAAGCTCAAAGAAGAGCTCCAGGAGGCAGGTGGGGTCGATCAGATCTTTATTCCTCAGAAGAATCAGAGCTTTGCACAAAGTCTGACAAGGATAGGGAAATTAGACAGTAGTCACATTTAAATGTTGTGTGACAAACCATGAGCATAAACATCAACAATCATGTGTTACGAGTATGATCAATGACTTCAATAAACTAGCAATTCTTGTTCTGACAGGTATGAGGCCATTCTCACCATTCTGAGGTCCGGTTCTATGACTGTGTGGTGACTCATTAATAACTCACACAGCTCTTGGGGGAAGGAGGACAGCTGCTGTAGGTAGCAGTGACCAACCTGTAGGAAAGAGAAGAGTTTTAACAACACAACATATAGATGGCACACGTAAAAAGTATTGGTACGTGGTGATATTGGGATGAGAGCCTTGTAAGGTTTGGTGAAAGGGTGATATGTTAAAGCTGTGGAATGGGTCATGACATGCCTGTCAATAGACTAACCAAACAAAGCTTTTATAAGAAATGTTCAAATTTCTAAAATGTCCATCAAAATTCATTTTAACCTATACAGAGAGAGATATTAGCTGTCTTGTAGTTATATTATAGTAGTTGTTTTTAGTCTTTGCTGTTTGAAAATGATATAAGAAATTGGTCAGAAGACATATATGTAATTTATGTTGTTAGATTACCCAGAAATATATGTTAACCTGAACCTGACCAGAGCTTAGAGATATATTTTTGCTCAGTTAAGATCTTGTATCCTGCCTTTACTTTGGAAACTGGACACTTCCATTCAGTCCCAGAGGAGGACGGAGAGTGTTACCTGTGTATTTTGGATGAGGTTGAGACTCCGATGAAATCTTATTTTCTACTGTCCATTTTATCATGATCTTATGCCCTGAAACTATCTGCTGTACTGTACATCCCATTCTGTTTAATATGACAGATGAATGAACGTTTACATACAAAACTTGGCAATAAACCTGGTTCTTATTCCGATATGAAACTTCAGCTATTTAGATTAGTCAAATCATGTAGATATATATTACAATGTTAGAGTGTTTTTAGTGCCAAATACCTTCTGTGGACACCTGACTTGTTTGAAGACAGATTTAAAAAATCTTTAGTACCTGAGCATCTATTTGGGTATATGACCCTTGAATATAAATATTAATCCATGTAAAAATACTTGCTACATAGTACTCATCAACATTAGACAGGCTCAGCAGATACAAACATGCTTGTTATTACCTGAGCAAGGAACATGACAAGTTCTGCCAGCTCCTTGTTGGGTTTGTCAGGCTGCAGTTTGAAGATCTGTACATTCGACTGGTAGTGCCGGTACTGCTGCAGAAACTGTTCAAAGATACAGACAGTGATTCATTACTGCTCTATATTGACAGTACTCGTGAGCAAAATTAGCGGCTAATAACTTTAGCATTCAACACTTACCTCATCCACGTATGACTGTGGATCTCTCTTGATGAGATTCTGCAGTTGTGGCAAATTATTAGGCAGTTTGTTGTTATGTCGCCCCGACATGTTGATAGTTTATTTTACGGATGCGTAGTAAAAAAATTAAAGATAATTTCCTCTTTTTTTTTTTTTTTTACAAAGCAAGCGTGGCCAATGTGCAGGCTGCCATTACAGTTTACAGTGTGGGATGCCCTAACCGTTACGTCACGTCCGCATTTGTTTTTTGCTACCCGCATTCCGCGAAAACCCGCTCTACTCTGCCTTTGATTGGCTAGATCGGCATGTAAATATCAAAGTGAGAGCCAATCAGATGCTGAGTACGGCGGGTCTTCTTAGAATGCGGGTGGGGAAAAGATAATGCGTCACATCCGGTCTTTGGGTAGTTTCTGTCGTGGCTTTTAAAGGACAAGCGTATTTAAATCGTCCGCATTTGTAACTTTTTCTATACTTTTAATTTTATAATGAGAGAGGCCAATGTATTTTGTATGTGTCCTGTGTGTTTTTTTTGCTTTGTACTGTTTGTTATTGTGTTTTAATATTGACCTACTGAAGGGACTGCAACTCTGGTGTATCAAATGCTAACATTTATGTTTAACACTGTATATGGCCCAAATGAACAAATGACTACCACTTGCCCTAAATTAGTTGTCAACATGTATTTCAGCGGATGCACTAAAACGTATCCATGACCAGGTGTCCACATTGTGATCTTACCTATCAAGCACATGACCTCCCACCTACCTGAAAACATTCACCTTATTACCCCTCGATCTGAAACTGTGTTATAAACAGTGTCTGGGGTATCCATGTTAATCTAGTCCAGATTTGACAAGTCTATTATTATAGATATTGCCAAAATCCATTATTCCCTTATTAAAATATTGTCACATGCTTTATGGTGCATACGCAGATTTTTCAGTCAATTTATTCTCTAGAATTTAGTTAAATATGCTTTATTTTAGTTCAGTTTTGATTAAAATGTTAAAACATTTGTATGTAATTCATATGTACACAGCTGCTTTATGGTTTGGGCAGTTTTATATTAGGCAATGTTACGTCTTTAATTTTCTTCAAAATGAAAATTAACTTATATTTAAGGTGTGCAAGAACAAATCAACTAAAGGAAAAAGGTGGAAGAAATTTCAGTTGAAGTATGACGAGAGAGCACATATGGTGGTGAGATGTTATTGAAATATAGTCATTCTTTCAGCACCCACTTAGGGAACTACTGCTTCTTCTGTATCAAAGCAGGCCTGCAAATGTCTAAAGAAAAAACGTTCTATCCAACATATTGAGCAATATGAACTTTTATTTGATCTAACCTGGGAAACTGAAAAGCCGGTAAGTTCCAAAGCTATCATTAAACATGTTTCCACACATGGTGGTGTTCCCAGAACAACTTCACACTGATGAGAAGATAATTTTTGGCACCACATGGTGGTGAAAATGGTGTAACAACCTGCCTGCTGCCACACCTGCTGCTCTCTGCTACATTTGCAGCCAAATACACTGTTTCCGCAGATAGCTGATGGGTGCGTACTTATCTAGGGTTGTTATACGAAATTAATACATACAGCGGATAAACACAGTGACAAATACCTCTACAATATTCATTCAAAGGGAATAGTTAGGCCATAAATACAACTGAATCTAAATGTTCAATCTTTGGGGAGACAATGAAGTGTGGGTGAATATAATGCCAGAGATCGTGGTCGTCTGGTTCCAAACATATTTAAATATAATGCAGAACAAAAGATGTAAACATTAAAAGCTTAATAATTCCATGGATTTGCATTATATTGTAAATGCAGTAACTTATGTGGTGTGCATGCAGTCATTTTCAAGTGAAGTAACAGTGACCTTTTTCTCATTGTGCACTCTTTCCAGTCCAGTATCAAATCTTCTACAGCTGCATATTGCTGCTTTTCTCCTTCAGGGAACAAAGTTTATATTCACAAACTGTTGCTTGTAGAGCATCCCACTCCTTCCCATTCTTAGTCATCACTCATTCATACATATCAGTGGTTTTCTAATTCAACAAGCTTGGAAAAGTTCAGACCGATTGCAAGCTTTTTACACAGCATGAATGCTAACAGTCAGACGGGATTTGACATTTTCAGAAGTTTAAAGGCGATATGCACCGAAATGACAAAAAAAAGGTTTGATTCATATCATTAAAAAAAAAGTTCCTTTACATTTAAAATGTGTCCAGTTTAATTTTCAGGAGATGAATATGTACACTTTTAATTTCATCATTTACCTCAGGCAGTGAGCAATTACTGTATAATAGATTTACAAAGCAAATACTGACATAGTATTCTGTCAAGGCATGTTCCAGCATCAAAACAAAATAGACAAGTACAATTTTGTTCCACATAAAATAATCATTGAAATCATTGATCATTTCATAATAATTTTAAAATATCCAAGAATCTGGAAAATAAAACATTAGTGTTCTCTTGTAGGTGACAATAAGAAATACAATCAGCAGTTCTCATTAATGCATTAAAAGCGAGTAGCAGCCAAAGAAAGTGAACTCAAAAAGCAAACAATAAAAATATAGACTTCTTTATAAGGATTTACTCTGAAGGAGCTGAATATTTTAAGGCATAAAAACATGTAGAGTAATTTGGCAATTTCTGCCTGTGTCAACTCTCCTCCATTTGTTTTGCTCTTTTTGAAACAGTTATCCAGCCTCTATGTGAACGCGATATGTGGTTTCTACTATCCCGAGATGTTCTCCTCTGCTTGAAGGCATCTGAGGACGTAGAGGATCACTTGATAGCAGAAAATATATTGATCCTGAAAAAAGAAAGGAAATTGTGTGGAAAAGAAAAATTCACCCAAGGGATGCTGAGTTTAATGTGTTCAAGTATATGTGAGTTAAAGGATTGATTCACAGTTTTTTATGTCTTTTTCACAATAGTCAGGTGCCCAAATGACCATTAAGAGATCCCTTAATAGCTTTGGAGACTAATGTGAGGCTTCAGCAGTCCAAATTCAAGTCAAGAGTCAAATCAGGTAGATATCTTTCAAAGTTAGTCATAGTGCAAAATTCCCTTTTATTATGATTGTAATCCTCTAGCTGAACAGGAAAAAACAGCATCCGTTGGGTCACAAAGATGGAATATCCTACTAAACCCACTGTAACTGTGAAATATCCAAATTATTTGAATAACTAAGAATCCTCATTATCTTAAAATAAACTTTTAAATACAGTTTTACTCAAAACGAGGACTGTGGCCTGGCCTGCCCTGCCCCCCCCCCATATCACTTATACTGGAAGTGCATTTTGAGGGGATCTTCTAATGGTCAGTATGAGCAGGAGGAATAATTACAACAAGAAAATCAATGTTGTCAATGTTCATATGGGCATCTCACTGATGTTTTAAGAAAGACTTGAACAATTGTGAACTTTTTCTTTAATATTAAAAGCAAACTTTAAAAGTTACCTCCGTCTGGACCATTCCCTGTCTCTGAAGTCTCATGTTTCTTACGACATCTGAAATATCAAACTACAAAAAAAAGTAAGTTAGTTAGAGCATGATCATTCTGAAGAAAAATCCTAATGATTCAGCCTGTTTAATATCAGAAGCTTTCATGTAAACAATATTTAAGATAAACAACGTAAAGAGTGTCATACTTACATCAGCATCTTTACTGATGAGACCCAGAACCACGTCTATACAGATGAGGGTTCCTGAACGACCGATGCCTGCACTGCAGTGTGTGATTATAGGTCCTGATCGATGAACGTGCCTCATATAGGAAATGAACGTGAGCAGCTGCTCTGGCTGTGTGGGCGTCCCATGATCAGGCCATCCCGTATAATTCAGATGAGTTACACGCTGGATTTCATTGGTCTGAAGATGATGAAATTGTCATGTTAATGTGCCCGTAACAGGGTGTGTAAAACTTTTACATATCATTGCAAAATGAGCATGGAATCTTTAATCAAATTCACCTGTACGTCTTTGACCTCGATGAGTCGGATGACAAAGTTGTCCAGATACTGGTCTTTAATCAGCGTGATCTGTAACCTGTCATCCACCATCTCTGCTGTCTTCGGTGTGTCTGGCCAGTACCGCTGACATTTCACTTTGCCTCCCTCCACTTCCTGTGTCATCATGGCGATCACATTAGACTTCTGCTCCCAGACCATTTGCCAGAAGTCACCCAGAGTGGTCGGTAGAGGTCCCTGACAGGCGATGTACATGAAGTTCTCGTCCTTCACTGGCATCTTGATGAAGTTGGCATTGATGTAGCCCCCGTCTTTGCCAAGCACCACTCGAGTTGTGTCAACTAGAAAAAGCATGTGCATACAAAACCTGTTTCAAATCTTATGTAGCTAACAATTATTACAATTATCGATCATTCAAACACTTTTTGATTAATCATTTTGTCTATAAAATAGCAAAAAAAATGATTCCCCATTGCCCAAAACAAGATCTACAGATATCTTGTTTTGTTTGAACAATGATACAGAAAAATAAAAAAAGGAGAAAATCTACGCTCAAAATTTAGAAATCACAATAATTGTAATAATTTGGAATTAGTAGAAAAGCATCTCTAAGTTTCCTGCTGTGACACATTTGTAACTTTTCTTACAGGGAACAATATTCTTGTAGCGGTTCTTCTTCTTGTTCTCCTTTGTCTGACCTATTAAACAGTCGTCCAACGGCTGGAGATTTTGTAGATTCTGCCAGGGAGGAAAACAGATGTTAAATCAAATGAATTCAACAGCATTTTCAAATTTAAAGTGGCTTGAGAAGAGATACTCTTACTTCAAACTCCTGCAGAGGGACTTTCTGCTCCAGAAGCCCCCTCATCATGCGGACCACGGTGTTAAGCTTTGGTCCTGTGAACTGACCATCAGGGACCACCTTGACAAGGGGCAAAGAGGTCAGCTCATCCTCTGTGATGATTGGCCCAACTGGAGGAAAACAAAATGAAGCAACAAAACATTTTGAGAACTATAAACATAAATTCTGAATTTCTAAAGTCAAGCCAAAAACCTTAAATCAGTTAATTAACTCTGTATAGTCTCAGAAATATGATATTTAACACTGTTTTACTGTATATGTTTGTCTTACTATTACACTTGAATTGCAATAACCTGTATGAAAGAAGCTACACAAATGAAGCTTGATTGCTTGACTAAGAAGGATAAGATGGACTGTGACCTATAACTTCCTTTTTGTTTAGACTCCATCATCTCTGCTCTCATTAACTAATTAAACATCAGAATCTACATCATGTCATTTTAACATTTTTACAGTCTAATTTCAAATCTAACATAGTAGAAATTCAGTCTTACCATCTCTTGATTTGGAGTTCATGTTTTCAATAGGCAGTTCATCACTTCCCCATGTGATTTCATCCTCCTCTGGCTGTCCGGCGCTCATTTGCAGATAACTGATGATTTCAAATTAACAGAGATTAGATGTGAATATATTTGCAATCCTAATCGTAATAGGTGTATATTCCAAAAGAAAAATCTCACTTTTCATTTCTGGGATCATCCACATTCTCTTCCTGCCATTCCACTTTCCGAGAACTCTAATTATGAAAGAATCACAACAAAACGCAACAAAAAGTCAGGCATAACCACCACATACTTTCCATGTTTTTATCGAGGGCGGAGGGTTTTATTTGTACCTCAGGGGAGTCTTCAGGTAAAGAAGAGCCATCACAGTCTGTGTCCTCTGAGAGCTCTGCGCTCTGCTCCGTCTCTCTTTGCTGCTCCAGTGGTGTGTCTTCATAGTCTGTTACACATGATTTACAATGAACAAATTAAGTTGTTTTGTTTTCACTGCATTCATGATAATTCTTTGACACACTAACATCGTCCCTTTAAGATTTTCAGCACATTTTGCAGCCTCTATGTTATACCTATTGGTGGTATGAAAGGGAAGCTACCAGACTTCTGCTCATCATTCAGCTTAGTCTTCACTCCACTGTCCTCACTCAGATCTGGAAATAAAGTGGATTGTTTGAGTGAAATGTATAATTATTACTAATGACACTTTTATGCCAAATAGAGCAAAGGTAGGCCTTTATAAGTTATTTAACTGAGAAAAAGCAAAAAATATACATATAAATGCCATAAATGCTTGTACCTGTGTTCCCATTGCACTTGTCAGTGTTGATGGGCAGATAGGCCAGGTATGTGCTGGGGTTCTGGTCTGGTGGTCTGGACACTATAAGGTGTACCAGGCCTTTAGCTTTACGGATGGTGGTGACAGCTTTGGTGTGGGACACACCCGTCATTAGTTCTTCGTTCACCTATAAGAAAAAGACAACGACAGCGTCAGGATTGCTGTATACAGATTGTGTTACAGGTTATATCCACAGCCTATTCAGTCAAAATCTACTAATGGAAGAACAGCCAAGTACATATATTATAGTAACCACAACTTCTGCCCAAAATGTAAATGTCACTCATTACTCACTTTCAGTAGCCTGTCTCCCACTTGCAGCTTGCCTGTGGACTCTGCTATTCCTCTTGGTGTTATAGACTTGACAAAGATGCCCCTCTCCCCTCCAATCACTGAGAAACCCAGACCGCCTGACTGGGGCTTCTCTAGATCCAGCTCTATGATCTCCTCCTGCATATTCAACAAAAAACAAATGTGTGTTACCTTTAATTCTTGATTCAAAGCTAAGTGCTAATCAGACATGAGCTGATGATGATGACAATATCATTGCTACAAGAATACTCCTGTACAGATGCGCGTCTCAACCTACATGTATTCATCTTTGCCGATGACAAACTTACATTTTTCTAGGTGTTTACTTGAAATTTCAATGCAGAAAATTTGAATACATTTGAATTTATTTATTTCGAACATAAGAATAAAAACAGATGAAGAGGATAAGCAATAGGAGTATACACTTACAAATTCCTACCCCTTTCTCACTTTTCCTCCATTAACTCACATATGATTTATAAACAACTATCCCAAATTGATTTACAACTCAAGTATTCACCCGCTGTTAAATGGTGGGAATATTTATGCAGGTTCACCTTTGATTATAGAGCACAAAAAGAAATCTAGAGCATGTATTTATTTCTTAACCTACCTCTAAAGGACAAAGTGTTGCAAGACACTCTGTACCTCTTGAATCATCTCCTTTAAGAAACCCTTAAACAGAACACAAATGGGAGCATGAATGTTAATCAGTGCAACAGTATCAGGACAATAATAAGCAACATAGTAGGTATAATAAAAATGTTCCACAAGTGGCACCCCTAAGGTCTAAAACATACCATTGATGCTGGATGAAACCTTGGGACTAATGTTGTTGTTAAGAAAAGAGACACTTTTCTGTCCCGGACAAACCGGCTTCCCATCCCTTTGAGCCAGAGAAAAAAGAAGAAAAATTAATTTATTGAAATTATTACACACATGTCAAGCTAAAAATAACCTTTTGTAATGCCACTGGGAGAAAAGACCAACAGGACGCATATGATTCTTCGTTAGTGCAGACTACCTTGTGGCCTTGAGAGTCAGGTCTTCGAGGGAGAGCTCCAGGAGTCGGGTGTTCTCACTGAGGGTAAGTTCCTGAGTGGGAGCGCCATTGATGTAGTGGATTAGGTCAAGTGGTTTCAGACTGCCTTCCTCAGAGGCCAGTGATTCTGGCAGGATGTCTTTCACAAATAAGACTCCATACATGCTGTCACTACCACCGTCCAGTAACAAACCTGGGGATTGGAGACAGAATAAAACTGTTTACATTTGACTTTGGGTAAATGCAACATCTGGGAGGGAAAACAAGGCAGGTAGACAGTGATTTTCAGGCATGCCAGGGATTTTTTACTCTTGTTAGCGAGGGATCTCTCTTACCCAGTGGTTCTTGGTTGCCCTTGAAAGAGATGTCAGGTAGCAGGTGGGCTTCTATGGAGGGCTTGGGAGCCTCCAGGACCCTCCCTACCACCAAATCAACCATCCGAGGGGCCGCTCGCACAAGATTGACTACCTCGGTGTGGCCCATATTGGTCACATCTGTGCTGTTCACCTGGACATAGAAAATATACAATTTGACACTGACCACAATCACTCTTTTGGTAGAATGAATACACCAAAGACTCAGGCTGTGAGTAGAATAAGGGATTAGGGATAAATTCGCACCATGATCATTCTGTCTCCGGGCCTGAGCCTTCCATCTCCTTTGGCTGGATCCTGGACGATGTCATGGATGTAACATCCGTGATCATTACCTTTGGTGAGGGTGAAGCCAAGGCTGCCTTTTTCAGACTTCAACAAGGAGACCTTTAGCTCTACTTCCTAACAACAGACAAGAATTTCAGTTACAGGAATTGCTATTATACGATTAATACTACCTGAATAACTCTTTAAAATTTAGATATACATTTTAGTGGTTTTCCTTAATTCAAAATCTGGAAACTTTCAGATCACTACATTTTTCATCCTGAGAAATTCCTAAGCGCTTACCGGGACAAATTCCTCCATATCCTGTCCGTTGCCAGACATGGTGAGGTTTAAGGGCAGAGGCAGAGGAGGAGGCAGGGGGTCTGGGCTTGGGGCAGTGTGGGAAGACACCATAGGCAGGGGGGATGATTCCAGATTCATGGGGGATGAAGGACACCTGTCCAAACATTCCAAAAGAAAAGATTATATGAGATAAGACATGGCAAAATATCTGTAATGCAGATGATATGATATTATTTTCACTCTGATCGGGTACCTCTTGCTGAGGTCCGATCTTGTCATCGACAGGTTCGGGGAGTAGAAGGCTAAGTTCATGGTGTCGTCCAGCTGACCGGTGCTGTCATAGCGTCCTAGTCCCAGGTTGCTACTGGGGGTCTGGTAGACACTCCGCTCCCAGGTCTGTCTGCTGTGCTCCAAGGTGCTGGGGCTGAAGGCTTCCTCAACCTCCTCATCTCCATCAGTACTGTCGCTGTAGCTGTTGTGTCGGCCGGGGGTTTTGAGCAGCAGCCTCTCCAGGGCGTCCTCCACAGCGCCCTGACTCTTCTTGCCTTTTGTACCTGCTGGAGAGGTTGTCCTGCCCAAGTTTAGGCTGGGCTCTGCCTGGGTCACTGGTTCCTTTCTGGGTGATGGCATGGGTGTCTGGGAAGAAGTAAAAATTATAAATGGTTCTTAAAATTTCCCAAAAAGAGTATTATTTGCAGTAAGAGTACTATTATTATTAGAGATTCCCACCAAAGCTGAAGTGTCCATCTCAGGAAGAATGCCGTGTTCAGGTCTACAGAGGAGCAAAGTCACTTCCTGTCCGGTTCCTCGCAAGGCTGATATCACCTCCTATGTGCACACAAGAGAGAAAACACACAAGTACAAATAAATGATGGTAACCAACAACATTCTGATCTGACTTAATTATTATTTCTTTCACATTGAGGCAAAGCACAAAAAGATATATATTTTCCGTACATGTTGCGAGAGTCCTTTGAGGGAGGTCTGATTGACCCGCAGGATGACGTCACCCACGTTGATGCGACCGCTCTCTGCTGCTGGTTGGCCAGGAAATAGTTTTTTAACCCGCACCATGCTGGATCCGTGGGGCTCATCAGGGATGTTCTCCTCTCGACTGAAACTGAAGCCCAGCCCTGATGTGTTCTTCATTAGACACACCTCAAACACATTATCTGTGGGGGACAAACACATGCAGGTACAATGAACTGGACACTCTTTAGTTGCCAGTATGTGATGTGTGTACGTGACTCTGTCCAGATGTGTTAGCCCTGTGATCTGTCATGGGTACACCTGCCTCTCACCCAATATAAGATGGGGATAGGCTCAAGCCTCCCGTGACCTTGTATAGAATAAGCAAATATAGAAAGTGGATGAATTCAACGGAAGGATCTGTGACAAAATATACGCCCATAAAGGATTCACTATTGATATTCTTGATATTGGTACTACAACCAATATAACTATTCAGAGATACTGGACTTGAGGGTGCAGATCAGCTCCTGTCTGAGCTCCAGATTCGATGTCAGAATAGGAGAAATAATAAGTTCATAATTTTCCAAAGAAAGAGTGAGTCAACGAAACTCAAAAAACATCTCTAAGAACACTGACATGGTGCCAATGTTTTCCTGAAGGCTTCACATATCCTTCCAAACACAAACCCAATTAGGAAACAAATCACTTGGGTGACTGAGGAAATCAAGTTACTGTACCATGTAAATGCTTCTCTCAGTCTATTACATCAGTCTGGTAGTCTGGTTATTCACAGTAATGCAATTCTAGTATTCATGCAAACTTGGTAACTCCCTGCACAGAGCGTACAACTCCAACATATCTCTGAAACAGAGGAAGAGGTATGTATGTATCATCCTTTCTGGAGAAACAGATGCTCCTTCTGACCACTATTACTAGATTTGCCATTCTGTCTTGTGTCATCAATAACTTTTGGTGTTTCATAAATAAGCAGGATCAAAAAAATAACACTGATAGTCACTGATGATCCTTTTTGAAGAGTTTCCACCATATCAATGTAATCAAGTGGAGGCAACCCCTCACTGAATAAAACACACATTTAGAAATAAAGAAAATGTTATATAGTCAAATCATAGATGTTGCTTAAACTATACACTGGGATAACTGTGTGTAAGGAGGAGACAGCGGATTAATCAGACAGGAGTACATCCTGTAGCTTTACATCAATGAGCAGTTAGACAAAACAAACATGTCTAGTTCCAGGAAAACAGTACCAGGGTTTTCTACAGCCACGCCAGCCAATGAGCTCAAAATAAGCAGCAGTGTGCAGCTAATGGGTTGTACTGTACACACATGCTTGTTTTCTTGCAAATGAGATTACCAACAGCAAGTTACTTTGTTTAAAGAGAACAACAGGGTTTAGTGTAACACTGGTAAGAATTATACGCCCTAAATAATCAGAGTGTTTTCCTACTTTCATTACCATCCTCGTGGACTCTAAACATTTGTATGGTACTGGATGTACTCCAGGGAAACAAATGTTTTTCACTAAAATAAAACATACACATAAGCTGAAAACAGATGGCTGTTGAGGTGTACTGACAACGGGTCACCTCTAAGTTTTTGTTACTTTAAAAAAATAATATATATATATATATATATATATATATATATAAAATCACACTGCTTGAGATTTTCTGTTTGTTGCCTCACCTTTTGTTAGAAAGCTGTACTCTGGTTTGTCTTTGACCTGAAGTGGCTGCTCTCTGCTCTTCATCTGGTATTGGTCCCTCTCAGTACACGGCGGGGTGCTCTGAGGTGTGAGGGGAGCGTGGACACTGTCTGCAGGCGGATGACCCTTCTCCAGCAACAAGTGCACTGTCTGCAGGAGGATGTGATGACAACTGAGTGTTACTGGCCAGCTGGGAAGCAACTAATCAGCTTGTCAGCAGGGTGCTCGTGGTAAATGTCATCCCTCACCTGCCCAGTGTCTCTGAGAACATCCACTGCTTGCTGATGAGTGGCGCCCTCCAGGCTCTTTCCATTGACGGCCACCACACGATCCCCTGAGGATATGACAAAGAGTGGTTAAAATATAATATAAAGTAAATCAAATGATTGATTCAAAATCTAATTGTAATGTATAATTCAGTTTTTCTGTCATATATCTTTACTTGTAACATCAGTATTTAGGCTAATACCTTTCTGTATCCTTCCATCGAGCTCAGCAGCTCCTTTTGGTATGATGGCTTTAACATAGATGCCTCCATGCCGAACAGTTGTGTTGACTCCCCCCTTAGAAATGAAAACACCTCTTAGTATAATTAGTCAAAAAAGACAGAAAATGGTGCATGGGTGTATGGGGGTTGATGGGAGGTGTGGAGGGTTTTTTTCCATTTCATTTTCAAATGAACTTCTACATGATAAATGCTTTATTCATACTGTAAACTCCCAACCTTCCCTACAAGTTAATATAACAGTATGGTGACGTAATATATCACACTGACTGCATAATAAAACCTGTAAGTAGAAGTATGAAGAGGAGGTTTGGAAGATTTAAAAGTGGAAGATTGCAAAATAACTGGCTCAGATTTAGCTTTAGAGTCGGTGTTGTCATTTCTGCCACACCCAAAAGTGTACTGCTATTGTTAAGTGTTGCTTTAAAATGTCATCAGATGCTATTCGAGTGGTGAAACCCAACTAAGCAGGACGGATTTGTATGTATTTAGGTTTTCAGCAGTTGCTTTCTGTGCCTGACTATTCCACCTATAGGTGTGAACATGTATGCTGTGTTCAAGTGTTGTGAGATCATTGTCAGTCGTGACATGATGCCTCAAAAAATTGCTGAAAATTGAATGAGAAAGTAAGAAGTTAATTAGCTCCCGTTCATTTTTATCAATTCATCCTCAAAATTACTTTTTGTATTTCAAGTTGTGTTTTTTATTTATTAGACTATTCCATATGCAAACAGTGCAAGGAATAAAGCATTTATCATAGTCATCATGAGTCATGATTTAGTTGTTTAGTTTAAAAATCCTCCACGGTGATGTTATTGACAATATAACTGAGGTTAAATGTAAATGATCAGAGATGATGTGAATTCATATTATGTGCCCATTTGGTAACGATAAGTCTCAATATCAGGTTGAGTATTAATAAGTGAATGTAATGGTTAATTCAATGTACATATTACTAAAAACAAACCAGTGCTCAATCAAGTATTATTCCAAACTTATATGACACTAACCTTGCGTTAAAAACACACACTCAACTGATTTGGTATTAAGTGTTAATTGTGCAAGTCACCCAATTTAAAAGGTGTCCAGTGGAAAAGTCATTCATCAGTTCTGTTTAAAATGTTTCTGGCACTAAAATTATAACTACTGTATGACATAACATTAAAAAAGCTGTTTTGATTCAAATTAAATAAACGTAGCATGCAAAGAGAGCGAGAAGGTGAGCAGTCCCAAAAGAGATTCCAAATTTGACGACTGACATACAGCGTTAGGAAAGCAAACCACACCAAACAACATATAAACACAAACGGATGACAGCGACAAGATGAGGAGGGGAAAGGGGGCAAAACAAAGAGAGGGTGAAAACCTTGCCGAACAGTACCGTGACACTTATGCCCAGGCTGCTGTCTTTTTTGGACAGCTCAACGTCAAATAGTTCTCCTGGACGGAGACTATTGACCCCTGGGGCATTACCATTTAAATTTTCCATGATGTACTCCTGCAAACAGAGAACAGGGTATTAAGGTGAATTATCACAGGCTAGAACATGCAGAAAAGAAAAAAAAGGGAGTGTGAGGAGGCTGAACTGGGTACGGCTGAGAAGAAAATTAGCAGATGACATGCAATGTACAGGTAGAAAACTGCCTTGCATTGACTCTGTAAATGCAATGATAGGCAAAGGTTATATACAACAGGCAGTTAGTTGTGCCAAGCATCTGGCTGGTCATTTGTAATGCTTGTTTATGGAAACATTGTCATAACATACACTGATTTCATATTCTTTTCTGTACCACAAATTGCTTTTGTGTTTTGTGAGATGTGGTGAGTACACGACTATCATGTGGGGTAATGTGTAAAAGCAAAGAATCCACGTACAACAATGGATTCATAAACATAAAGGCCGCACCTTTTTGGCCTTGAGTTTCTCTTGACCACTGGAATAAGTCTCCTCATCCATGTCTGAATCACCCCAGTCTGAATGCTCAGAAACTTTGGGAGGTTCGGTGACTTTAGCTTTCCGAGTTTTGGGTGGCAAAGCTGGCGGCGTGGGATCCAAACCCACATTAAGTTCTGGTCTATGATGTTGGGCAACGGGCGCAGCTGTGTTGGTGGCTGTGGCTCTCTCGAGACACTGCTGAACTCCATTAGCAGGGGGTTGGCTTAATCTAGCAGCACTGCTTGTCCTGGAGTCCTGAGAGCTGAGGCTGGCATTCTGGTGGACTGGGGAGGAGGCGGATGACGGTGTGCCAGTGCTGGGGAGAGGAGGGCTGGGGCTTCCTCCTACATGCTCCTCTGAAGAGGTATCAAAGTCTAGTTCCCGTCTTTGGCCAGAGTTATGCACCTTCAATGAAGACTTTGCCTGATAGGGAACATAGCCTGCTGAAGATTCTGCCAAAACACAAAAAAAGTGATATTAATCTGAGGAGCAAAAACAAAAGATGTGAATTTTACACATAGCAACTAAAAAATTACACTCATGTTACCTTTGTAGAGCCTCTCTTTGGGCTGTGACACCACCAGAGTAATGTCATCTGGAGCATTTTGGAGGATGTCAACAGTGGTGGCATGAGAGAGCCCTTCCAGCTTTACATCATTCACAGAGATCAGGCGATCACCTGCATCAACATGAAAACTGTCACAAGTGGTACACAACATAAAACATAAAACTGAAACTGGGTCAACAGAGAAACATCATCACAGCACTCAACAAATGAAAAAAACAAAACATTTAAGCACTTAATAGGAAGAGTGTAGCACAATGCGAGCCTACCAGGTTTGAGAGAGCCGTTGACATCAGCAGGACCCCCAGGAGTGATGGAGCTGATGATGGTGCCGAGGTCCATCCGACCAGAGCTCTCCCCTCCGACAACCTGGAACCCTGGAGTAGACACACAAGCATAAACCGATCTAAACACACGTATATATAAACACACATTCCGCCACGAAAAATCAGGGGAACACAAGTGCCTTAAATGCAATTTATAATACTTCTCAACTCTGACAGCTGGGACTTGGCCGCAGAGACAGCGTGAAATTGAGTTGTTATTTTAGGAAGAAGTATATACGCTCTTACCCAGGCCATATTTCACATCTTTCTTCAGGTTTACAGTTGTGATTTCTCTCTCTGGAGAAGGTAAGGCATTTAGCTTTTTCTTTAGTGAATCTGTGCAACAAAAAGAGACACTTATACTAACTGGAATATACTGTAAATACATGATGGCATCAGTTCTGTCACTTCTGACTGATGCATATTGCAATTTTGGTATTCAGAATGTTTTTATACATCTACACTGTGACTATTAATCAGCCCAGACAGGCCTACAGTATGGATGACGGACCCCTACTTAAGCAATGTTGGCTAACGGGCTAGACAAAGACAGGCTAAGCTAGGATGAAAGGGGAGGTCATGAGTTCAGTGCCAAGCATGAAGCTACTACAATGGTGGGACTGCAGCCAGAATAAAGTTCCACTGGCAGGCAGCACTGAGAGGACAGAGACTCAATTCACCTCAAACACCTACTTTTTTTTGGTATGTATATCCGTACTTTGCTGTACCACAGTCAGCAAGTGGTTCAACAGATTGATGGAGGAGGATTAAGATAAAATGAGAAATGCTGGAGAGTATTGGGATATTTACTGAGTTTCGACAGTGCAAAAGCAAGTGCATCCAATGTCTATGTGATACACACCATTAACAGAGGCTGGGGTAGACGGTGGTCCAGAGGAGCTGTGCATACTGACCCCTGCAAAGAAACATAAGAGATCAGTAAGGCTTTGTTCAGTATAAAGAACAATGGACACTGCTTTTCTGCTTCTCTGCCAATTTAGAACCAATAATATAGTAAAATGTTTAAAGAATAATGTAATATCATCACTTAATAACACATACAGATGCCCCTGATGACCATAATGTGAAGTACACGAAATTAACTTACATCTAGAACTGAGGAATATTATCAATGCATAACTGGTCTAAAATAGAGCATTAATTACAGTCAACCAACAAAAGATGGTTTTATGTTCCACTGCTCTTCTCCTGTAATTCAATGAGTAGCAGGACAAAGTTGATTCATATCTATTGTGCATGCCAAGCACAGCCTTTATGCTGGAACTATAAAAAACAACAATAAAAATCTGATCTGGTCTTTGAGGGAAACTTTATTAAAATGGTCTGATTTTTTCTGGTTTCCATTGTAGATAATGAGCATTCAAGCCGAACAATATGAGTATAGTTAGAGGACATATAAAGAGGGATTTCACTGCTTGCACTTTCAAAAAAAGAAAAATAAATGTTTTGTCATTTTAGGATAACTCCTAAATGTAATGTTCTCCATTCAGTAATTCTGCAACTGCAGCTGCACAAGTAAAAACTAATACAACTAAATCAAATGTGTAATGTATTGAAGGTAAAATGTGCCACCTGTTTTATTGCTGTTGATCTGCCGCAGTATAGCCAGACCTCATCTTATCTACTGCAATTATCGAGTGGTAAGTCTCAATGTTCATGTTTTATATATCATCATAACGACCTGCTTTGATACTGTTAATAAGAACAGTTTGTGATGGAGGCGTTCAGTAAATATCTGAACACATCTTCAACACTGAATCTCCAAGCTGAACAAACCATAGTGAATCACTGTTCTCACTGAATAGGTATCTTTTAGCAGTGGAGTTTGTCACTAGAGCAGCACAGACTTATTCACAACTAACTACTGCTGTTATATGATGTGTCATTGACTGCTCTAGAGACTCAGAACAAGAATTATGATGACATAGATTTATATGAGCACAGATTTATGTTTCAGATGAAAAACTCTGCACCACTGCTGTCATGCTTCACCAGTGAACAGGATCATCCTACACAGGTCATCATCCCTTACCTACTACATATGCTTGACCGGTATCTTCTATGGAAGACGAGTCTGATTCTTTTTTGGACCTACTGCGGCTCCAGGCTGGGCTGCTGTGAGACACCGAGCCAAATGATCTGTGTAGATGAGAGCAGAAGAAGACGATTTAGTATGGGGAATGGGGGCAGAGGAGTGAACAGGAGACTGCTCGGCTATACTAAACACTTTTTCATTTAAGGATACAGAATCCAAGTCAACTTAAAATCATATAATCTGTAAAGCTGACACGAGAGGGAGCAACTGGCCCTCAAACAGGTTTGGTACTAATTAAAATAGGAGTGTACACTGGTTGGCAAATTTCATGAAAACACAGACCCCCAGAGGGTTAATTAGAGGCTGGAGTCAGAGTTCTCCGTGTCCCTGTAGTGTTACGCAAAGCTATAGTCCCAGCAACAAGTCTTTGATTAGTAACCTCAGTCTGCCCTACAGTGAGCTTGGAGACGGTGAAGATTTTACAAATAATTACATGATCCCATTTCCCAGGTTGAATAAGATACTGAAGAATTAAGTAAAACCCACAAACATATCCCAGTGTCTGCATAATTTGACGAATAGAAGGGAAATTAAATGCCAAGAAGAAAGAAGTCTAGATTTACAAAACCCACAATACTTAAATTAATCCAGAGCTACTCTCTCACATACTAATGTAATAAAGTTCTCCGTCTCTTAACCAACTCACTTGTCCTGTTGGTGTGAGAGGGAGTCTGTGTCTGAGCTGGCTCGCGCCGGGCTCAGTCCACTTTGTGACTTTCCACGGTAAGACTCTGCCACGCGGTGCCCTGGAGACTCTGGCATCTGTGTGAGGTTGTGGTGGGAGCAGCTCATTATGCGGGGATTGGAGTGGACCATGGAGGCCGCTGGATTGAAACCTGGAAAGTGAAGCTCATCTTGGACTAATAGTGGGCCGGATGGTGCCTTGTTGAGGGCCACCTCCGAGTAGGAGATCCTCTTCAGGTGGTCTGGGTTGGAGCGTGTCGATAAGCTGGGCGCCAGGCTGCCTGAACTCACTGTCCTCCCCACTGCGTCTCCACTCCGAGGGTCAAGGGAATACTGCAAATTGCTCAGGGGGCAGTTTTCTGTTACCAGGAAGATCATGCAAAATGTTAATAAATGATTTTTGGTCATTTATAAATCAGAAGTACAAGACAAAATTGAAAAAAAGCAGAACAGGAAAATTCCAAGGAACTCCACCACAGTGATGATCTGTGTCATTCACACCCAACAGAAGTCTGGAGTAATTATTGTCTAGACGGAAAAGCAGTTGCTCTCCTTTGCACTCGCAAGCAAATCTTTTTATGTTATTGAGATATCCATCTTAATTAGCATAGCTAATGGTCTGGCAAGTCTTCTTGGCAAACATCACCTTATAAACCTAGTTGTGTTTTTGTCAACTATCTGGTGGGACTTTGGGGAGTGATGACATTTTTCTAGCCAAGTAAAATACATTGCGACTGAGCATTGCACCATATGTACATGTTTGATAGACAGAGTAGATAACAGGAAAAGATGTGTAGAAATGAAACCTCGCTGAAAGCAAAATAGCTTCATTAGATATAATTTGGCAATTTTATACATAATGTATCATTGTAACATGATATATTATCAAAATGTTATTTTACAGTAAATGAGAAATATGTCATTGGAAACAATCTGAAATTTTAAGAGCGGGAAATGAGTGGGGATTAGTTTTTATCTGGACACTGTGTGTGGGATGTCTGACACATGCAGCTGCTGCTGGAAACAGTGTTGTTAGTGTTGACATCATCAGGAGGTTTGCGTCTTTCTCATCAATGGGTCTTTTTTGTGACATGTTAACCTTTCTCTAACTGAGTATAAATGTAACTGCTGACAGGTCAGTTAGTCACAGCCGTTTGAGGTCATACTTTGTGAACATGTGGCTGCTCACGTCTGTCCTACCTAAGTCCTGCAGCTCCTGGTTGTTTTGGCGGGCCTTCATCTGCAGGTGGAACTTGTGCTGATCGGAGCAGAGCTGTAGCAGGTACTGACACGTCTTGTTGCTGTCTGTCTGAAACAGGTGCTTAATCCCATCTGATGTGTTCTGAAGGCATATCTTCTTTTTCTTCAGGACAAGTAAAACATTTAAGACAAACTGAGGATCACCTGTGCTAATTTATAGTGAATAAACTGTATTTACAATGACATGATAGTTTTATTTCTGATAATAAAGACACAAGTGCATACTGTAAAGGAAATCTTCTTAGTGTCCCTCCAGGGGAACCTCAGCACCGGCGTGCGATTTCCGTTAAGCACCTCAAAGATGAGCACACCCTTGGCGTAGACACCCAGCATGATGCCTGTCTGGGACCTCTTCTCAGGAAGCACTCGATGGAAATGAACCCCATATTCTGTCAGCCTTTGACTCACCTTGGAAACAACCAAAACAGACTCAAAGTCTAAAATTCTCAAAAAAAACAACATTGATATCAAGGGTAATGATGTGAATGTGTCATTAGACAGATTAAACTGTAATACTGGGCCTTTTCATGAAGAAAAACAGTACATAAAGAAAAGGGGGCTTTATCCAAGTCAGTGATCCAATATGTGTGCAATGTTATTTTCAATCATTGTTATCATTCAATCTCAATACAATATGACTTCAGTTGAGTGGCAAAAAGCAAATAGTGGTCTGTAAACATAGCTCAATAAGAAATATTACAATCAAAGAAAAATATACAATGGCAGAAGACAACTGCTTTTGTTTGTAGTCAACACTGCGAGTTGACCGTCATCATCATATTTATCCCAAAATAAACACTTGAGCTGCAAATTACTAATATATAATATTACAAATACCAAACGTAGCAATAGCTGAAAATCCTTTAGTACATCTGATTGAAACCATGAGTCCAATATACTTGGCTCTTGCTGACCTTGAGGAACTCAAACTCTGCCTCTGACTCAGATGCTCCATAGTAGTTGCTGTGAAGTTTAGGCAGCTCCTCCTTGATAGTCGTCTGGTCCACCTTATCCAGGACTGACACTGGCAGATAGTGCTCCAGTCTGAAATATGTCTTCCCATGAAGCTGAGGCACAAAGATCAACAACATTATTTTTAAGATGAATTTATTTCATGAAACATTTCATTTATGGACCATTGCATTATTTACGTATTTTTTGTTCCTAAAAAGGAGAAGTCAAATTCTGCTTTTAATGTGTATATTCAGGAATACTTTGACTAAAAAATGGTTAAACACAATAAAGAATAAAATAAATTAAACGAAAAGGATCATAAAAGTGGGAAATAATTGGAGAGTAACAATTCACCATACACCAATATTTTAAGTAAGAGTGTTGTTAGCTAACTGTATTATATAGAGATTCGATACCTCAGGTTGGTAGTCACTGAATTCAGCTTGCAGTGCTAGAGAAGCCAACAGCATGGCATCTTCTGTGTTGCAGCGCATCCTCTCCTCCAAGACATCCTTCCTCAGCTGCAGGTAGTACTGATGTTTGGTCAAAGTATGCCTGTTATCCACCAAACATAACACCAGTTATTTTTGGTTATCTTACACTTGATATGCCAACACACTTGTCCACTAATCTGTATCATTTTAGATTTTCAGCTAATAAACTACAATATATACTTACTGTATGAGGTTGACATCATCAAGGAAGAATTTGATGCGTAAGAAAAGGTTAAAAGGCACGTCAGATTTCTTCTTCTTGGGATCCTCCTTCCATCCCTCTGGAGCCACTTTGGACAGTTTGGCATCAGCGTCAACGAAGAAAAACTCATTATCTGTGTGTGTGAATTTTTTTTTTGGTGAGGGGAGAGTGAGGGTAGGTGACAGATGGAGGACGAATCTATCAGTGAAGTCTGGCTGCAGCATAAGTTTTGCATCTTTAATGAGACATCAAGTGTAAGAAATAAATTCACATAGAAATACTAATCAAAGCACGTCTAATGTGCTTGATGTGTTATCTGACACTTTAAATTTAACAGTCATTTCAAGTCTTTAATGAGCAACACTGTGGACTGGACTCAAGTGCATACACACACATCAAATCACAGATGTACACAGGCACAACACACTCTACCTCTGAGGTACGCTAGGCCGAAGAGATGGTGCTCCACAAGCCCGATGTGGGCAACCACCATATCGAGAACGTCTTTACACACTGCCTTGATGTCACAGCTCAGCTCCAGCTTTTGGCCATTCAGCAGCACCACGCCCACCTTCCTCTGCACTTCCTCCACCTTACCACGTTTCTTCTGGGCAGAAAGGGAAAAGTGCATTATAAATGAGAAATAAATCTGTTTCTGTGGCAACGCCATGGATACAAAAGCGGCATATATTTACATCCTCACCATGATTGAAGAGGGAACAGACAAGGTCACACAGGGCTCGCTGGCCATCTTCACAAACTCAGGCCCATGGAAGTTCTGTCATTGGTGTAAAGACAAACAGCTACTATCACAGAAAGGTCTTTTATTTTACCAAAATCTTAAGAGATCATTTTGAACCTGTGATTTTCGTTTTTGCATTCATGACAACTGGTTGTGTTTAGAATTTCATCACTTGCTTTGAGGGTTGATCTGTGATACAAAAACACCTGCACATACACACAAACACTTCCTTTGTACACTAAATATTCAGGTTCATAGCTGTTACGATCAGCTGCACTAATCATGAAATTTCGATAACAGCTCATGTGATGTACACACACACACTTCCTTGTTGACTGATGGTTTCCTGTAACCAAGCTTCACCAGAAGTTGAAGAGCAAGATTCTTTTCAGCTTGAAGGTTTTTCTTTACAAACTGGAAACCACATCTAACATTATATCTATTTAAAATGCACTGAAAAACACACTGAAACAATTTTATCGCCTTTACAAGCACAATTAGCTTATTTGGAATATAACTGATATGCAGTATTTGGGGTTTATTGTCAATGTGTTAACACATTTTCATAATTTGTGATAGTAGGTTGAATAGTCAGACCATACTCCTAAAAATCCCACATATCCCAGGCTGAAGTGAATCATAATTTTCCAGTCAGCAGTTTGTATTTAGGGAACATCCAATGAGAACAGCAACAACAACCCTGTTATGAATGAGCTCATAAAGTTAAATTGTACATCAGTCATCAAATATTGCAATATAAACAAGCTTCAGGCAATAGATAGTCAGACATTGGATGTAGGGAGTTCCCATCTCAAAGTGAGTATTGAAATAAAGTCTCTTAACCACTCTCTGGAGTCTGCTGTGTTGTGTTTTTGTTTGTGTGTGGTCCACAAAATAGTGAGAAAGTACGTGGGTAAAATGTGTATGTAATTAAACATAATGTTTGTAAAATGGAAAGTAAGGCCCAAGCGACTGAAATTATCCTTAAAACTAACAATATCATAAACACAAAATCATTTATAGCATATTCTTTGACTCTGTTAAGTCGTGAAGTGCAAATACTTTGGGTTTGCGAAGCGGTACAGAGGAAGGGTAGAGCGGGTCTCCAAGGTCGAGCATGGAAGTGCGAGATGGGGCCAGGGGGTCATCTATGGGGTAAAGGTTGGCCCTGGACAGCCTGCTGGCCAGGTGGGCCTGAAGACGCTGTACCTCCTCCTCTTGCTTTTGGAGGAGCAGCTCTGCTCCAGCCAGACCTTCATCACCTGCCCCGTCATACTGCCTACAGAGAAGAAGAGAAGAAGAAAGAAGAGGAGGGACGACATCAGAACAGTCTGTCAAAAAGCTGAGTAGAAAGTATAATCTGCAGAAATCTGTTGTTTAATGCGTAATCCATGGGAGGTTTGACTTTTATTTATTGACTTTATTTTTGCATTCTCCATAAAAATAATATCTGCAATGGGAACTCCCTACATAATTGTATTTAAATGTATTTTTATATTGCCATGTTTTGCTTTTATATCCTGTCTTTTATATCCTGTATTTTATGTTTTATGTAAAAACCCTTTGAATTGCTTTGTTGTTGAAATGTGCTACACAAATAAATTTGCCTTGCCTAGCCTAATACTTTAAAGAAGCTAAAAAAACCAAACACATTGTGTTTACAGATAAAAAGATACCAAATACTAGCTGATATGCTTTTCTTCTACCATCAGGGGGAAAGTGCTCTGTGCTGTGGGGCAGATTGAAAACATGGTTTTCCTGCAGGCAGTCACAGCAACAGCAGGCAGTTCTGGCCCGTAATGCCAGAGATTAGAGAGACAGAGATTGCTGAATGTGGATGTCACATTAGATGACCTCACTAGTGAAGCATGGGGCTGACCCTGCTGCGCCACACCAGCTGTGTGTGGCCCAGAGGACCAAACAGGACAGCTTCGTCTGTGGCTTCCCTGTTTAGAGGAGAGTTTGCAGTGCAGGTACCAAAATGCTCAGGAGAATAAATGCACGCTCCTATGCAGTCGAGCAGATGGTTTGATTCAATAATAACATTTCCCACCCAACTTCGGTTATTAAAACAATTATTAAATCACCTTTATAAATGCCAAATCCCAGCAGTGACAAGTAAACACCCGTTAAAGTCACTGCAAAGGCTTACCAATCAGATGGGGGGGCTCGCCGCCCCACACACACACACACAGTACATTTCCATGCACTGTAAGGAGTCTGTAACATCCCTGAAGAGACAGGATTCTGTATGGATCAACTAACTAGTGGATTGTTGGGGGGGTAACACTAATAAGTTGTTTGTTAAACCAATGTGTGTGTGTGTGTGTGTGTGTGTGTGTGTGTGTGTGTTACCTGTGTCTCTGTGTGTTGTGACTTGTCAGTGACAGGGCATCATGTTCAGAGGGAAGTGCCAGCTGGGAGCTGTATCTCCTCACCTCACCTGGTTTCTTGGCTGGAAGAGACATGGGAGTATTAGTTATCCACACACACACACACACACACACACACACACACACACACACACACACACACACACACACACACACACACACACACACACACACACACACACACACACACACACACACACACACACACACACACACACACACACACACACACACACACACACACACACACACACACACAGTAAATTTTAGTTTTCACATGTACATAATCAAACACACCCCTTCAGACGCAGCCACCTACACTGCAGTACAAATGTACCTGCCTGAACATGTGTCGAAGGAGGTGGAGTAGTTACAGATCCCTGAAATCGGGTCAAATCAGTGCCGCAGTCTGAGCCTGTTCGTAATCAAATCGAGCACTGCCCATCTTCCACAAGAGGAGCCTTTCCATGTCTTACTGTACGGTCCAGTTGGAGTTAATTCTAACAGCATTTCTTCTTGGATCATGTTTTATATATTTAAGCCGTTTCCACTTGAAACCGGCAGAGTTTCCACTATTATTTCTGAACTCTTCATAGCTGTCTGAGCTCAGTGTCAAACTCTTGTGCAACCCATGGAGATGGTGTTAAATGGAGTAGGGGTGTCAGGCCAGCTTGAGTAAATTTGTTTCTGACCTTTGGAAGCTCTGTCTCCTGCTGCACTGACAATTTTAAGTACATGAATCTTCATTAGTCACTCAACTGAAATCATTATAAAAACAACAGCACACCTAAAAACCACACTGCATGTAAAAACTGCCTACATGAGTACAGTAACTAAATATTATGAATATTTATGTCTAAGTCTACTGTATCCCAAGTCTTGCACTGCTGTTATTTTTTATACGTGTAATAATGAACAACATCTCTACACTAATGACGTGCTATAACTTACTGCTGTGACAGATCTGCAACATAAGCTCTGCTCTGACATGCTTTGACATGCTCACCTATCATCTACAAAACTTGTACTTTTCATTTAAGTGAATTTCGCTAACAGCCTGGAAGCCTAGACATGTTCACACTGACAGTCTATTAGCAACCACCTGCTCTGATATGTCATGTGTTTGTAGGATTCAAGAAGGTACACATCAGGCCTTATATTCATTGGGCTTAAGGCCTCTAGAATGAAATCAAAATGCAATGAAGATATCAAGTAGTGGAAAAAAAGATTGAGCATGATAAAACATCTCCTGCTGGCACAGTTATCTTCAGTGGTTTGGAGATCTTTCCCAGCCCGATAACTTAGCACACAATGTAGATAAATCATTGGTCTCTCTCTCTGTTCTCTCTTCCTTTGTTTTGTTCTTTTAAACAAGGCACTGGAATATGTTACATTCATTATCATCGGGTTCATTGGACAAATACATTTTGCAGTGACAGTCAATGTATATTATCCTACGCAGTTCTACAAAGCTGAGGCCATTATCTAATTCCACTGGCCGCTCGAGGTGAGTGACGGATAGCAATTGACCGAGCAGTTACCTGGAAACGGCAAAAAGACTTTTGTGTTTCTCGAAAATCAAGGAAGAGCGGTGCACCTCACGGCTTGAAGCCTACAAAGCCTGTTCTGTATGGTTTGGTCATAAGACAGCTGGGAATCTGGCTTTCAGCAGGACAGGCCACAGTCAGTGGTCAGTGGAGACAAAGCATAATTGATATCCTTTGCCAGTGGTTTTCAATCCCAAAGCTGTGCGGCCCTAGAATGCTGCTGGTTTTCTAGATAAAAGTATTCACTCGCCGTTCCAGGTGTAAATCAGTCCTTGATTAGATGGCTAAGGTGAAAACCAACAGGACTGAGAACCGTGTAGTCCCAGTGTGGCTCCTTCTTTTGTCCCAATAGCTGAATAATTTAGTCTGTAGTGATGGCGATTTCACTGGTGTTACTGCACCACAAAGGGTTTCACTTCTGTTGCATGCACATAACCCAGATGAGTTATGTGCATGCATTACCTGCCACCTGTTGTTAAACAGTTTATACACGCATCACATTGCGTAGTCTACCATATAGCTCCACCACACGAAAAATAACAATGGTGGTAGAAAAGGTTCCTCAGAGGCCTCTTTTACCTTGTCTGTAGTCTGGATCAGAGGAGGTCACTGAGGGGCTTTCACTGGAGGAACTGTAATCACTGTGGTATCTCTGGTGGGTGTGGACTGGGTCTAAGGAAGGAAAAAAAGAAAGAAAGAAAAAAGACCATCAGCCGATGTTATAAAACCCTGAAATATGAACCATGCAGTAAGTGAATTGATGGAATCGATAAAACACAACATTCATGCACATTACACAATGTAAAAATGGTTATTTCGACTTGTTTGTGGTTTTGTTTGTGAGGGGTGTTAAGTTGAAGTTGTTTATTGACTTAAAAGGTATACTATGCAGGATTTTTACAAAAAACATTGTATAAACTCATGCAAAACTAATCCTGCTCAATCATTACTTAATGACCCACTACAAGTGTTTGGTGGTATGTGGTATACCCTGCCTTCTGCCTGTAATTGACTATTTTCTTATCATTTTGCTGTGTTCAGGACGCTTCTGGTCATTGTGATGTCAGGACTCATGGCGACCATGTTACATCGCTGTGTTTTTATTTGATTCGTTGTTTCCCCTGCTTCTCCGTCCCCTCCCTCTCCATGTGCTGAGTGCTGCTCCTCAACTGTCAATGTGTTTGTTTGACCGACACGCACACATGCAGAGCAGAGAGTGGACGTGTTTGTTTATGCTTGGATGTTTTAGAGCGTAACAGCTGTGAAACAATCAGAAAATAGCGTTTTATTACTATGACTCACGGCTTTGTTTTTGCCAGCACTGCTTGCTCTCTTCATTCACTCTCTAGCTCACTTGACCATTTTTCTCTCCCTCTCTCTCTGTCAGAGGGGCCAACTTTAAATGCAGCATGTTTACAAACACCAACTGAAGATTCCTGCATAGCAAAGAGTTGTCAGTATCATTTTTCCTGAAGCTTGGATAGTAGGTGTACTAACAAGCTTTCCTTTAAAAGGACTCTCTCCAAATCCTGCTTAGACCATATTCAGACTGACTCTTTGCCATGAGGGAGTACTAAGATATTACTAGCAGGAGGGGAGGACATTTCACTTCATTTCTAAAGTAAAGCTAGGCTTTGCTGTCTGCTTTCAAAAAGATGAGAAAACGAGAGAGAGATAGAGATAGAGAGAGGGGGAGAGAGCAACAGCGAGCAAGACGGACAATAGCAACTGTGGTCAAGCGAGCTAGAGAGTGAACAAAGAGAGCGAGACAGACAGTGAATCAGATCAATAAAATGTTATTTTCTGATTGTTTCACAGCGGTTACGTTCTTGAGCACAAATAAACATGCCTGCCCACAGACACACACCTCCGTACCACCCGGTGGTGGTGCGCCACAACGCCTGATTTGGTCTGAATGTGGCCTTAGACTGAATGCAACCTCAAACCAGGAGACTGAGATACACAAAGCAGGTATTAGTCATGCTGTTAGTAAACATAACTAATCAAAGACATATGTAACTACGCTGAAACGTGTTTGCGTTCTGTCAGGTTAGAGAGCTTTCTGCTGAGGGCATAATCTTTTGTGTTCCTAGACTGGGTGAACCACAGCAAGTACAGACCGGCTTACCGCATGTATTTACTTTTGTCTAACTAGTGCCTCATAAACTCAGTGATGAATTGCACAGGAAACAACATAAAGATTCATTTAAAAAACAGTCTGAACTCTAACCTAATGTGTCATGTGTTTCTCTGCCATGTACAGAGAACTTGAAAGTCCTGCTCGTCAGTATCTGTCTCAGCTACATAGCTTGAATGAATGGCATTCCCCACTGCCAAGGCATTTTAGTTCAAGAGTAGTTTCACAAGAAGTACAACACAAAGACATCTTTTCCTTCTAACAATGTCTGACTTATGTTAACACATTAATCATTGTGGCCCAGCAGCAACTATAATATCACTGAGGAGGAAGATTGGTCAAACTGTCACCTAAAATAGTTTCCCTGGTTAGTGAGTCATGAGTTCCTTTGGAGAGCGGTGTCATCTGCGTTCAGAGGTACACAGGAGGAGCGATTTGCCATCTTAGTTTCACCCATGCAATAACAAAGACTTACACATCGGCTCAAACACAACACACTGACACGTACATGCTCGGATGCCCACACTCATGCACTGTCACCTGTCCTACATTGTCTGCTATGCTGCTATATGTGCAGTTATGATGCACATGGAGACCTACAGGGTGAAGTGAAGAATATAATGCAGAAAGGAATAAAACATCAAACCCAAATCAGCCCATTATTGGCCCAATTTTCCAAAAGGAGCCCTTTAAGAAACGTTTATGATCTGATTACAGCTGATTGGAAAAGGAAACAGAAACATTTGAGGAATAAAACAGTATTTTGTGCTATTTATTATTGAAAAGAAAGTTATTGCAACAGAAAAAACAAACACACATATATTTAAATGTCAGGGCAAATGCATTTACATCTACTGAACTGATTTAATTTTAGATTACCCCGACTAAAATCAAAAGAGCATTAACCTCAGTTTCTAAAAAACAATATCCACACATAAAGTCAGGCTAGTCTCCTGGAGGCTGCCAGCTTCTGTTAAACACAGTGGGTCGGCGAGGTAGACGAAATAAAAACAATGCGATACAACTGACCTGTGGCAAATACCAATATGCTGCAGCTCACAGAGTGCTCTGTTTTTGTTGAGACTGTAAGGGGTATTGATTCAGTCCAGTGGTAGTTTTTTGGGGCTGCAGTGTATAGCGTTAAGTAGATAACATGTTGCAGATATTACTCTGCAGCACTTAAGAAGCAATGCAGTCCAGAAAAGGAATATTATCAGTGATAAGCACTGCAAAAACACAAGTACCCAGCTGCCCTATTATATAGCATTTAGTGCAGGGGTATTTATTGCAGGGTTGTTTTTTTTAACCACCCCAGTATATCTGTTGTCTACCCAGTTTCTATCTACTTCAGTCCAAAGACTCTCCATAAGTCCAGCCATCTTAGTTCAGCATTTAGTCATTCAGCTTGAGTTTTACAATGTAGAGTAATTTTAATCTGTGTGCCATATTCAGGTTTCTGGTGAAGCCAAAAATGCAGTGGTCAATCACAGTTAACCTGAGGGGGCGAATAATCACATTTAGAGAAATCCAACACAGACTTGGGATCAGCATTTCATGATGACCTCAAAAAAATACCTTCTGCACCTCAAAGATAATGAGGCCAAAGATAAACGGAGAATGTCACAGTTACTTAGAGAGATTAACTGTGAGATCTTTGCAGATAATGTGAAATTTTCAGCGAGTGAGCGAAGCAACAAAAGAGTTCGGCAGAGTGTGACTCTGTGTTTGTGCTCCCAGGAAACAGAAAATATTGCAAAATGGAGGGGATCAAAGGAGGAAAAGAGTGAATCCCTCCCCCCTACAACTTAAAGGAGTACAACCAGTAAGAAGCAAGCATGCACACGTACAGGAAAGGACGACAGAAAGAAAAGAAGAAAGAATTTCCATCGCTGTCAGCAAGTTTTAGCAGTAATTAAATACTGTAGGTTGAAACGCACTGAAAATGCCTGAGTTGCGCACCTATTGTTTTTAAATGGCTAAACGCTCACCAAAAGCATTATGAGGCGCGTCAAACTGCCTTGACACCCCAGCTCTGACTTTGTTTTGATTTTGGAGAGTTAAATGAGAACCCACCAACCAAAGCTGTTTTTTTCTGCAGCTGAGAAAGAAAGAGCGCGGTGGTGGAGTGAGGTGAGAGAGAGGTGGTAATGAGAACAAAACAGTGAATGAGACATAAAACGTTACTACACACATAAAAGTTATATACATAGAAGTTAACACTACGCCAAAGGAGCATTAAATGATGTGTGTCATTTGATTATCGCTTTCGATGGTTTTGAGCCTTGTGTGTGCACCTACTGAGGCTTAATGAGTGTACAGAGTATGATTTTTTCAATGCTCCAACTTACTTCCTACTCAGCCATACTTTCTCTTTGTCAGTAAAGGGAGACAAAACAACACTTGCTGGAAATACAGTATATACATTTTAACTGGAAGAGCATCCTCTCCAGGGAAGAATTAACTCAATCTGGGTTTATCTGTGTGCTTCTCTCTCCTCCCTTTCCCTTATCTTTTCATTTGCTCTCCCACGTCCCTGCCTACCCCCGCTTTCCCCCTCCCCTCCACTTCTTGTCTCCTTGCACAACTGGCACCTCTGCACATGCTCTCTGTGAGTACACAAACAGCTTCTATAGGCTATGGCCTTTGGGGGAGCTCAAGCTGAGAAGAGACACAAACTCAGGCCGAGGTTATTTAAAGTGTGGTGGTCCCTGGAAGAAAGGAGGAGCTCCCTTTAAAAGCACAGGCTACAAAGGATAATAGCTTATTGTACCCCTCAAGTTAAAATGACTCAGAAGAAAAACATTCAGTGTGGGTGTAAAAATAGAAAAGTCGGAAATTTAATTTCAAGTTTCACTGTTTGTGAACCTCTATAGTGCTTGTTTCAGACATTATGCATAATGTGAAGAGGAAATGAGTCTGGCAGAGGATTAAAACTGATCATAAACAGACCTAATGGTAAATGGCTTTTCATGAAAGCCTTACAAACAGCTCAACAAATATTTCCCGCTGCAGCCCTTGAAGTCAACAAACTAAACAATAATAGTATTATGAAAATTTCGGGGTTGTACTTTCGTCTAAAACCTCCCCTTCCCCTGGGGCGGTAGTGTTCTGTATTGTTATCCAAACTGGATCCGCCCCGGTCCGGAGCCACATGACCTGCTGCCAAGTGCCGGAAAAGTCCAATAATGTTTGGAATTCCCTCATCCGCTACACATGACTCCAATTACAGCCTGTAGGTCTGCTAGGAAAGTCTCTATTGATTGAAGCACCTTGGCACCAAAAAGGGAGAAGGGGTACTGGGTGAGACAAAGGGGAGCAGGTATAATCATGCCCATGCACACACACACACACACACACACACACAGACATGCATACACACAATGTTTACTTGTGTTCATGTAATACATATTCAGTCGAACATGATTTGCAAACACACACTCACAGAAAGCTTAGAAACAGGACTTTATGCACTGTGTAACTGAGTGAAACCTGAGAGCACTGACCACTGCTGCGCCATCACTTTCCTGCAGGAAAGAACAGAAAAAAAGTGAGAGAAAAAGAAAGAAAAAGGAGCTCTCTGCCAAGTAACACATCCACGAGGCCCCGCAAATGGTCTGTGCTCAATTAAGCCCCCATTCATACTACGGTGAAATAGCTCTGGGATGGAATACAAAAATATTTTGGCTCAGCCTTCATAGTCACTCCACAGTTTTGATGGGAGTAAACATTCCTTTGTGTCAGCATAGTGTCTCACATCAATCATAATTTTATATGAGTTTGAATATACTGACATAAAAATACACAAGGATAATCCTTGCTGGGAAATACGCCCTCTCTGTCAAGCACACACACTCAGTGTGATAGGTGGGTACAATAAACAGGCCGCTACCCGCCATCCTAATCTTCTTATTCTGACAAACTAGGGGAACTAGACGCTCAGCTCCTATCTTCACACCGTCGTATGAAATAAAAAGTGCAAAAGGGAAAAGGAGGGGAGGGAAGGGAAAGGAAAGGCAGAATTTGCTGGGGATGAAAAAGCCACAGTCGAGGAAAAGAATGCCGTTGGTTGGTGGCTCGGTCAGCATTAAAAATAGCTGCCAGAAAAGCAGGGAGGCTGGAGGTTGGCGGGGGGGAAATGGAGAGTAGCGAGCATGGAAGAACAGAGGTAGAAGACGGTAGTTTATTATATAAAACCATTCATCCCTCATGCTTCTCCACTGTCCCCAGATGGCTAGCACACCCATATAGCTACATGTGACTCATTGCATAAAACTAGCCTGCCTATGGAGATTTTACTAAGAATTCAATAAGCTCCTGAGGGAAACTTAAAGCTCTTGAGGCTGACTGCTGAGGTGTTAAACAATTGTGTTGTGTGTGCTCGGGCCCAAGCATGTGATTATACAAAGACTGTTTCTTTGGAGTCGGTGAATACCTTGGGTGTTTGCATTATTAGGCTATTAGCTATTTTGCATGTACATTTGCTTATATTTGAGAGTCTATAGTCATATGTAAGAAAGGAGAGAGGCACATGGCTATATAGCATGTGTGACAGTTAGCAGCAGGCTAGAATTAAGCTGGCCTGTAATTAGAATCAGCCATTTGGAAACCTCTGTACTAGTGACTCATACATTCTGTCTAAACATTGCTGCCCAGCCACCACCAATGATACTTCATTCAAGCCAGCACCCACCTCTGATCCCACACGGTAGTTACAGACGGACACACAACCTGTAACTAGTCCGGGTGTCTGTCTGCTCACGTCATCCCATCGTTTTCACATTTTCACCTCCCCAGTTCAGCCCAGCTGATGCTGACGTGCAGTCTCTTCCCCCAAGCAGCAATACCCCCCCCCTTTTTATTGCCTGATAAATTCACTATACCACCCAGTCTGACATTCCTATATATGTGGATGAAACAGCTGGGACTATAATGGCAGGTTTTACAGGAGATTACATTCATTGTCTCAGTAGCAGACTAAAGCCAGGAAGTTTTTCAGTTCTGAAGTGTGGGTGACCAAGCACATAACAAGCATTTTCACCAAAGTAGTAGCCCACACGCTACATGCTCTGACAAAATATCTGCATAAAAAATTACACAGCTATGACACAGGACCAAACTCAGATGTGTCACCTTGGGTTGGGCATCGAGAACCAGTTCCGAATTAAAACCGGTTCCAAAGGAATTATTAAACAATATTAATTTCAATACTGCTTATCGTGTTCCTAATTGCAATATAACCATTTACGATTGCAGATAAAGGCTACATATCTGCCAAGACCTGTCTACATCATGCATCAACAGCATGTCGATTTCTTTAGATAGAAGCTAGCACGCATGGCTAAAATCACATCAGTAGTGAAAGATGGACCGCTCAAAAGAAAATCATGACAAGCAAGGCAAACCGCTATGCATTTAGGAAGCTTATTAGCTGCACGGCAGGTTGCACATTAACTCTGATCAAACATTTAAGGGTATACGGCTTTGATCTGAAACACTTAACAGTGTTTGATGTCTTTCGGTCTAAGAGCCCGAGTGAATCAACAGTCAGTAGAGCCCTGGACACCTAGCCGCGATACACACCATGTTCACATGTAAGTTACTGTAGTCCAATTGTCATTAAGCTGTTCAGACTAAAAACAAACCTTTGTAAAATAATACAGGGGGTTGTGTTGGTGTGAAATACAATCCAGCAGGTCCAGTTTGGAGTAACAGATTATTGTGTTTAAAGGTTTAACAGAAAAACACAGAACAGCAGTTTTTAATAATCACAAACTGGATTTTACAACTCTGGAAAGTTATTACACTGCAACGCTGTGTGCACATGTAAAATGAGTTTGTGTGAACTGGTCTTTACAGTCACTGAGGGAAAGATGAAAAAGTTATCGAAACAAAAGCAGAATGTTAAGTTAAAAAGACTTTGAATTTACTTATTTTAATGAAACAAATAAATGTTAATGCTTAAAAGAGTAAAAGATATTTTTGTTAACTAAACATTTGACCTCTTTTTCCCCAACCATAGTGGAATTGAAACTGGGAATCGATAGGAACCGAAATTGGTAAAATGTATACGATACCCAACCCTAGTTATACCAAATTTGCATCATCCTCTAACTTATGACCAGTTACTTGTTATGTGTAATCTGATGCAATGCAAACAAAAACACAGAGACATAACATAAGATTTTCAATGGAAGTAGAAGGTACTTTTCAAAATTACGACATTGTGTCTCACAGGCAGTTAAAAATATCTCTATAAATGACCCTCACTCCAACCACAGAAACTATGATATTACACAAACCTGTACACATCTCATACTACAAGACAATCAGTGAAGATTATTCTTTGTTAACGGGAATTACTCCCCAACTGTCAGGAAAAGCCACAATCACAGTTTTTCTTGGCTGGTTCAAAAGTGAAGATCATCCACATTATGTCATGTGCACAGTAGGAGGCGAGTCTGAAGCAAGCAAAACTTACCATATTCATTTACAAACTTCTGGCATGAGTCATTGGACAAGGAACAAGGAACAACATGAAAACACCTCACCTAACCTAATGGGATTAAAACTTAAAATATATCAGTTATGGAATTTTCCGTATTTAGGGTTGCCCAACAAATTCTCCATAACAGCATGTGAGATTTGGGACTGAGATCAGCTACTCAACTACACTACACTTGTATGTTAAGAAAGTAAACTCACCGTCCACTGCTTGTCTTAGCACCTGAAGTTTCCTCTGTCTCTCCTTGATCCTGTCATAGGCACCAGGGAGGCCTGAGCCTACAGACAGGGCTGAGTGGTGATGAGGCTTCCTACCCTTCAGCCCACCGAACTCTGGGTAGCGAGAATCCCTCTCCCTGGATGCCCTCAAGGGTGATTTGAGCCTTCCTATGGAGTGGGTACTTAAGGCAGTGCTGCCTCTCCGTGCATCCTCCAAGGCCCCAAAGCGAATAGCTTCTGGGTCAATACAAGCCAAGTCCACAGAGGAGGCCCAGGTCTTTCTGGTCTGACTTGGCCTCAGTTCTCCACTGTGGAAGGGTAAAGACCTCCGGTCCAGTTCCACGGGCCGGCCCTTTTGCTGGGGGTGAAAGGGGTGCAGATAAGGATAGGAGTGCTGGTGCTGGAGTGACGGGGGTTTTGGGTAGAGTTCTGTGGGGGATTCAGAGTTGTGGTGATAGTCAGATAGGGAATACTGTAGGGCTGACCCTTCATCCCCTTTCAACAAGTCCTGGATTGGCAGGGAGCCCATGGAACGACTGAGGCCTCGGTTGAGAGACGCCTGCTCCTGAGTCCTGGCTCGGTAGCGCTCTAAAACCCTGGGGGCGGCACTCCTCCCTGAGAACAGGAGAAAAGCAAAGTTTAGTTAAATCACGACCAAACCAAATCTTAATCTTGAATACTTACAAAGTAAAATCACTTAGAAGGTATTCAAAAAGAAAATAAACCTGATTGCAAATGGATTCTTAGATTATTTCATCCATGTTTTTCATTATTTAACATTTTGAAACAGACATTATGAGACATAATCTGAAATATAAAACCAGTCCCAGGGGATAATATACTACCCTTACATGGCGTGGTATTTATGATGAGAGGAAGGATTAACAAGGATTTTGATTTAAGTAAATGCAGTACGCTTCATTATGCCTAAGCACCTCTCCAACCTGGCATCCAGTTCTAACAGCATCAGCATGTCATGGCTCGTTAACACGCCACTGCAGACTTTCTCTGCTTTGCTCTTATATCCCAGCTTGGCTTTAAACAGACTGAGCACCTGCAGCAGGCCTCTCATGGCCTCTCCAAAGAAATACTTAATGCTGACAACCAGAAACAGCTACTGAAATTCAGTAGCTGAAGGCCATATGTCCCCACAATAAGAGATCTAGTACATACAATATATAATGAAATACAAGCTGGACATGGCTTGCCTAACATCTAACAATCTTGTGCAGTTTCCTTCTGGTGTTGTGATCTGTTCTACACAATGTGTCAAAGCCAGGTACCTTGTTACAGAAGCTTCCTAACTTTGTTAGATAGTTATGGAGGATTTCTACATTTTCTTTATACTTCTCAAATTCAATTCAATCCATTTAACAAAAAGCCAGGGTCCAACTGGATTTTCCAAGGTAATTTAATGGTCCAGATGCCATTCAATTAGAATTGGTAGCAGCAGTAGGATGTTTCTGTCATACAGCCCAAGGAGTGGACATGTAACAGCCATTAATGAATAAAAGTAATTAGTTTGTAAAGTAAACCAACAGCATAAGGAAAAGCAAGTTAAGAAACATGGCATGCTGCTCTTGGCACTTACTATTTTTGTCTGATTTCTTTAGCAGCCTCTTTTCCCCATTAATTACAAACTGTGTCACAATAACTAATGATTTCTGGCACACGTGTCCAGCCATCTATCACCATGTCTTTCTGAAAACTGAATAATAAATGTTGACTTTTTGACTGTCTATAAATTTGAAATGTCCCTTTGCACACAAGCTGTCACTGGTAGAGTTCAAACATGGCATTTGTTTTTGAGAGAAAGAGATAAAACACAAGGCAAACATGTGAACAAGAGCAAAAACAACAGGAGGAGATACAGAAATGAGAGAGCAGGGGGAGACGTGAACTCCTGTAAAAACGCTACATGTGGCGGTTTAATGTACAAAGCATATGCTCGGTCTTAACAGGGAAACACATCAAAGACAGACAGTCTGTCTTCCAGGAACTCAAGAGAAACATACAAGAACTAGCTTGAGCAAAAAATGTTTTTTAACCCCTGACAAGATGTCATTTATTTTTCTTTCCAAGTTTTTCAGCTAAAACTGGTGTGTTGCCATTGAATGGATTACAACAATGAAGAAATGGTGAGATAAAATATCCAACAACAACAACAACAACAAAAGACAATGACTGAGTTCCCCTAGCACCAATTACAACTTGGAAGCACTGGAATACAGGAGGGAGAGAGCCGCTCCTTAGGAAGAAAGACGCTTAAGAACTGAGTAATACTCTTTGCATGTACTTTCCCTAGGGCTGGCTGGCGCTCAACAAGGGAAACAAAGCACTGATACAAACAGCAGACCAGCAGCTTCACTGGTGACTCCAAAATATGCATCTGTAATCAATGCCATTCCGTGCTTACATAATCGGGACGATGGCCATGTTTGTGCTCTCCTCTCCTTTCCATGGCCTGGAAAAATGCCGGAGTTCTCTCAGAAAACCACTGGGAAGATTTGGTCATATTTTCCTGAATTAAATCCGATCCGAGGTTGCTGTGTGTTGCCCCTCGTCTACTTTCTGTTCTTTTCCCACACACTCAGAAAGTGAGGATGTAAGTGATGAATGGCTTGGTGACCAGGCAAGGGCATTTATATCTAATTAAGTGACTCAAATGTAAACAACTTCGAGGACATAAACAGAATATCTAACTACACTCAGTAATTTCCTTGGTTTATCATCAGAAAGAAAGGACAGATAAAGTACTCTTTTGACCTAAATATACAAACTATTTTCAACAGTATTATCTTATACTAATCTCGGATCTAGTGATTTGTCCTGGTTCCGGACTTTGTTTTTATTAATACACAGAAAATGGGTTAAAATACGTCATAAACTGGCCTGATTTTACCAATTTAAAGGCTAATAAAAAAGCAGACCCCTTTGTCATGAGCTGTTGGCAGCCAAGAAATCTGAATCAATGCGTAAATAAATGACCTTTTCTACACCACTGAGGAGTTTCTTTGACAACACACTGAGCAAACACAGCCGTAGTTGCTCTGTGTTCAGAGAGTCAGTGTCAGCTCGTCTTACCTGAAGGCAAGCCTTTGCCCCTCAGCCTCTCACGAATCTCTTTACTCCGCTCCGGAAGAGACTCTCTATCAGTCAGCAGACCGTCCAGCTGGGAAAAAAGACAGAGGGAGTGGAAGTAAGAGAGAAAGAAAAACAAAGAGCGAGGGTAAAACATTTTTAAAAAGCAATGGGGGCGAGAGGAGGAGAAAAACATAAGTTAGAGGGTCATTCCTCCTGAGAGTCATCCATCCTGAAATCATGTTCTATCAGCATGAGACCCATTATCTGTTGTGTACTTCAACTAACGTACTGTGCTTTGACAGAGCAGATAAGCCTTTCATCCTACTTTTAACTGGAAAAATGAAATGAAGGCTTTCTGGGAAACATCTAAAATAAAAACAGAGAAAAAAATAGACAGGAATGTTGTATTTGAACTACATAAGTAAAATGTGTACCTGGGAGAGGCTGCCCAGTACCAACCGGACAAGTTTCCTGATATAAGAGAAGGGAGGGTCACAACTGGAGTTTCTGATGTGTTTGCTGCAGATGTCCAGCACCGTGCGCAACGACATTCGACTCACTGTAACATCATCACACATGTTGAGAAGCAGGCTGTTCAGGTGTTCCCCCAACTTCATAGGCTATACAATAAACAGAAAGAAAAGATAGTTACTACATAAACAATGACTTCTCAGATTAAAAGGCTAAAGGGAAATCTCCCATTTTCATTCAAAGATATACTAAATAATTGGCTTTATACATCATTAACAGGACATACACTGACATTAAAACAAATACATGAAATTTGTAAATTCACTGGAGAACACAGACTTTTTGAGCTAGCAGTGTGACCAAATAACTGCAAAACTAACAGTAACGCCCATCAGTCTCAGCTGTACTTTATGTTTACTGCTAATGAGCAAGCTCTTTCTCAAATATTACTATAATGCATTGGTTGAATTTGTAGAGTGAAGTGGACGGAATCAAATTATTTGTTTTTGCTTAACAGTGACATCATTTTTGTCCATATTACATAAAGCAGGCTGTGGATGTAGAGTTGGCACTGTGAGTGAAAACAAACATGGTGGGTAAAGGGTCATAAAGTGTCTGTCCAGCCAGTGTGTCCTCTTTATTTCAGGAGGAAGTAACTGTATTTCATGACCCTTCATTTTCATGCAGCAGAAACACTGACATGTTTTTGGCCCCACATTTGTTTCATTTTTTTCAGCGGTTATAAGTGTTACTATTGCAGCTCCTTCATGGATGAGGAAAGCATTATGACTGGTGAAAGTGGATGGAGCGTGAGCCCTTCAGTGAAGCCAAGTGGATGACAAACTTGAGTGAATCATCATTTCTCTAACCAGTGGGCAGTACTTTCTCATGAATGTGAACACACTGTACAGATAGTGTTTACACCTGGCTGACTCCTGTTGAGATATAAACGCACTGAGAGCGAAACCATCTCCAGGGGTCTGGTGGGTTTCTTACACATTCCAGACAGCATTTAGAGCTTGCACCATTTCTAATCCAGATTAAATTATGAGATAAGAATCTCATTTTAAAAGGCAGATTCCAATAAAATACAAAATGTCTGTTGTGTGGTTATGAGGCATTAAGGCAGTAAATTACCATGATTGAAACTTTAGATTTACAATACCAAAGAGTAGTAAAAGTTGTACTTGACCCCATAGCCTACTAGTTTCTGCAATGGCAAAATGCATCTTGTGATTGTGCAGCTGTTACTGGTATCTTGATTTATGTGTGATGCCAAAACTACTAACATAGAAGATCCTGTTACACCTTGATAAAATTTACTCTGGGTGTGGCTGAGTGTGAGCAATATTAATTTAACATTCTGGCAAGAGTTCTAGTTAAAAACTTGACAGCAGACAGGACTTAGTATTCCCAAGTGATGTTGATATGTTACCATCTTGTTTCATAGTGTCTGTCTGTTTTGTTCAGCACTGTTTGAAATGCCCAATGTAGTGAAAAGGTGAATGTAAAGGCAAAGGTGATAGGGTTACTTTTCATAAAGCCCATCCATGTGGAAAAAAGTATCTGTAGTAATGAGTTTACCTGACTTTGGGGAATCTCATAGTCTGCTCCCCAGAACAGGGTCATCCCCAGAGAGTACATGTGCATCTGTGGAAAAGAACATCACTGAATACAACAACATGAAAAGGGAAAAGCAATGGTGAAAAGATGAAGATAAAGAAGGGGAATGTAAAGGTTTTGTTTCACTGAGGCAAACTATGTATTAAAACTTACTGAAATAAGTCTCATTATGTCCAGTATGCCTGATTCTATTCTGAGAAGGAGAAACCGAGACAGACTAAAAGGTAATAACTGCTGTAGTGAAAAGTTGAATTTGTTCTTATTTGGAAAGGAAAAAGACAGGGGCTTTCAGCCTAAATCCAAGAACATTTTTCCATTTTCCTTTCCTTATTACTCTGCTCTCATTTCTTGGGAGAGAAATCACTTCCCCTGAATGTTGGGCTTGGTAGAGGAAAGAATAATTCAGGGATTGCCAAAGAATGCAACATAGCCTTCAAGGTCTTTTAGGAACAGAGCTCAGGCCCAAATTTAAAGACACACTCACACTTTCAGAAAATGTGGAAACTTAAAAGCCGCCCCCTTAAAAGCAAAAATAATACCTCATATGTTGAAAAAGTGAAAGGAAAACTGTGGCACTCGCAGCTGACGTATATTTACCCACAGTCTCTGATAATGACAGAAACAGATTATATTTTCTACACTGAAATAACTCAGCTGGGGAGACGGGACCAGCGCTGGAAAACTGACTCAGCACAAAACTGTGTTGAGGTCTGTGGGACCGTGCCAGAGGCGAGAATCCAGTCATGCAAGCTTTTAGCTCTTATACCAGAGGGCTACAGTCGAATAGAGGGGGTGTGGCTCTGTATATGTTAAAATAAAAATAAAAATGGTTGTGCATTCCAGGAGATAATAAGGTTGCTCACGACTTCAGTTATGAATTGTAACTGGACAAGGACCACAGATCAGTCAATGATTAATATGTATCATCAGAGTTTTGTGTTTTCCTGTTTTTCAGGCAATTAAACATATTTAACACCCCCCAAAAAAAACAGCAAGAGAAAGAAATGACAACAGTTTCATTAACGTACTCAACTGTACATTTCCAAGACATGAAATCAATGTGTGGTTTAATCTAACCACCAGGATTTTTGCTGAAAAAGTATGCAAACTGTATGTAAATTGTCCCACTGTTTGGGAAAAGGTGATAAAACCTAAAACACCAGTGAAGCATAACAAAAACAAACATTTTGTAACTTTCTGCTAACCCACAGAGTATCTCAGCATTTATACCTTCTCTATGTCAGAGATGGAAGTCAGGGAGGCCCCCTCCAGCACCTCTGGAGCTGTGAAGGCTCTTAAGTCCTGCTGGGTGACATACTCATCTGTGAATGAGATATTGCCAGAGGGCATGAGCAGGAGGGACCAGGGAGAGATGATGAAGCCCATGGCTGCAGGGTCTGGAAGGGGAAACAGACAATTTAACCACAGGGGATAAGATCAGGAACCAAAACAGGAAAACAGATACATCTTCATCTTGGACTTACATTATTTAGCCATTGTCACACATGCACACACACAAACGCACACACATTATTTAAGTTGTTACAATGCTCGATACTGGCATAAAAGTTCCCCCGAGCATTTACAGTCTTAATGCAGCGACTATAGACAAATACCACCGCAGTGGATCTTTTTCGCTCAGGATTTAGCGTTTATGGAAATTCAAGATGATTGAAGTAAACAAAAACATATGTTGCTTTCTTAGCCTCGCAAGAAAATAACTGTTGGAGGCAAAGAAGCAGAAAGGAATGGCTACACAGCGTAATTCTCTTTTCCTACAAAGCCACAGCCAGCGCTATGGTCAGGGAACGTTTTAAAAATATACAAAGGAATGTTTGAGCAGCGCTGCAAAATTCTTTTCTTTGACTGATATTTTAGCTCGGAGAGGAGCAGAGAGGACGTACAGAGGACCTGAATTTGAGGCACCAAATATCTGCTTTCAAAAGCTGGAATTTACTAAGTAAATATAAGTTTCCTGTTTAAAAACTTCAGTGACCGTTGTGGAGATCTTACTCGAAAGTAGACTGGGTTACAAGGTGTATCCCACACAAAACAAAAACCTGTATTATTCTGGAAAGGCAACAATAGAGCCGAGCAGGAGTGCATGACTCAGCCTGAGTAAATTTGTTTCTCGACAAATTAATCAACAGTTTCAATAAACTGTAGAAACCATGCCAGCTGGAAAATGACTCTTCAACCTGATATAAATTAAAATATAACTTGGGAAAGGCACTATTTGATTACCTGCTGACTTCAAAAGGACAGTAAATTGTACTACTGTGAGTTCTTTATACTATAACAATGCAGTCTGTAATTCTGATAAGCTATCTGAGCTATCAGGGACAGGAATAAAAAAACAAATTAAAAAAAACAGAGGCTGTCCTCTAAAAGTAGATGCTTACAGACTGTGACAGTGTACCATGCATTCAATTCCACAAAATACATGCCATTAGAGCTACAGGCTGGCAGATGTAGAGCAGTAGATGGCCTTGGCAGAGTACCAAACACAGGAGCAGGCAGACAAACAGCAGACAGAAAAACATGCGAGTGTCGATGATGCCGGTTTCTATATAAACTTAAGTTATCTGTTGATGGAGGCCAGAGAGGGAATTACTTTAAGAAATCAGAAATATTCACACACTCCTTGTTCAAATAAATCACTCTAATGCAAACATAACCAACCGCTACTGTTTACACACAGGGAAAAGAAGTGCTGGCGGTTTACTGTTTGACAATGTTAGTCTATTCACACTGTTTGAAAGGTCCTTGAAACGCCTGTCATGTAAAGGTTGTTTGAGTCCATTTCTCATTAGGAAACAACCTGTTGTTCAATTTCACTGCATCCCAGAAACAAAATAAATCTACGGTATAAAATGTACCCCAAATTTTCAAATCTGCTCCAGCAAAACAAAGCAACTGAACTTTATTTGTTTTTCATCCTTTTCTTTTTTTTTTAGTATAACCAATTTTCTATAATCTTTAATACCTGATTAACAAATTGTCCAAAATCCACTCTCTCTTGGTAAACTTGCTTCTTTACATAACTCAGTGACTACAGTATATAATCGCCGGTTCCAACATCTGCTCCTCAATTTTTAGCTCCACTCAGCCGTCTAAAACTGTACATATGAGACCGCAGTTTACTCAGAATGGCAACACAATTACACACTCAAGTAAAAAGAAGAATGTGTTAACAATCACAGCAGCACAATGCCAGGTAGGGATTAAAATAAAATTATTTAAAATACTTCAAGTGTGAAACCATTCACCTTGTCCTTCAGTATGCTATCTCAGAGGTGTTAATGACTGAGATATGAGAGCACAATCCTCTTGTTATAAATGTGACCTCAGCATTTACAGGCCAAACTGATAAAAGCGAATTCCTACAGCATGCCAGAATTGTCTACAATTAAACCAGTCAGCAAAACTGGAAGTCAAACTGGTTTAAGCGAGAATGCATACAACTTAACCTGGGTAACCGCTTCATGGAAATTCACACAGCCAATAGCGAACTATTTAGTTGACACAATTATGGCCAACGCAAGCAGGTACACTGAAGTTTCGCATGAAATTAGACACCGCCCAAACTTGCTGACTCACATCCTGTCCGATGTCTCTGGGGTTAAAACCCCCGTTAGTCACTCGTTGTTTCAGTTTACCTAAGTGACAAAAAAACTTAGGAATGAGGCAGTTTTATCTCTTTCTCCGCCTTCAAGGACAATCAGACATCAACGGGTGCAAATGACTCACAAAAAACTATGTCAGGTCACAATGCGACAAACTGGCCACTACCATAAATGGGTGATTCAATGCAACCAAAATGTTGCATATTCGCCGGGTCATTCATGTGACAGAATTTATAAATTAAAATGCTAGATATGAGCCAGTGTAACATTTTTTTATCTTTGTTTTTTAGTACTGGTTTTGGTCATCAATCCACCGCAACAAGCAATTTTTTTTTTTTTTTATTCACAGAAGGGGCAGTGACAGACAACATGGCACCTGCAAGACAAGGAATCTGGATACCATAAGACTCTTTCCCAGCTCCTTCATTTTACAAAAAGCTGTGGTGACAGATTAGAGAGCAGGCTGTTTAAAAATAGAGCAGGTAGGAATAAGAAAGTATGCAAGCGTATAAATGTGTACGATAATGTGCAAGGAAAAAATATCATCGCAGACTTGTTCCACATGTTCATACCTTTGTGAAAGAGTTCTTGGAGGCTCTCCGCGCTCTGACTGAGCACTGCCCACACCTCTTCCTCCTGGAGCGGGCCTCCTCGGACCTCCAAGGCTTCTGCCAGAGACACATGCATCTTCTCCTGTGAAAGCAGAGAAAAAGAAGTATGTGAGAAGTGATTTACAACAGAGAAATAAAAAACACTGAAATCCAGACTCACGAATTACCAAAATAAGCTTTAGTGCAGATGCTCCTCTTGACCTTTATTGTGCGTTTTGTTTGTTTTCTGTTTTGAATTGTTTGAGTTGAGAATTACAATCATAACATAATACGGTATGAATCCACACCCTACTTGTCGTGACTGGCCTGACTCTTTAGATGAAAGCAAATAAGCCCACATTGCCATATCACTAAAATAACCTCGAGCACTGATGCACTTAACACTGGCTCTGATCAACATTTCGTGCGCTCTCATGCCCTCGGGGCAAACTCCCACATCCTCTAAAATGTAAGCCATCTTATCATACTGTGCAGTGGACACGCGCATGCACACACACACACACACACACACACACACACACACACACACACACACACACACACACACACACACACACACACACACACACACACACACACACACACACACACACACACACACACACACACACACACACACACACACACACACACACACACACACACACACACACACACTTTATTACTTTGGGCCTCCGCAAGTTCCTCAATGTCTCTATAAGACAGCAGCTTCTAACTCCAATGGACACTAATGAAGAAAAGCACAACACCACTATTTTTGGTGCGGCCTTAAAGCTGCTAACTGTTGTGAACATAAGTAATAACACGAGCTTCTGTGTCCTGAGCACACGTCATAAAATTATATCTGGGTCAAGCTCAAAAAAGGTAGTTTATATTACCTTGTGAGCAGCAGTGATACACAGTTCAGCTTTTGATGGAGAATTTATGAAAAATCATAGTCCATTATCACCCAGCAGTGCGTCCAAGTGCACATTCAGATTACACACAAACCGTGACAAGCTATGTCCGTGGGAGAAAATTTGACTTCAGCCATGTGACCCACAGGCTGGCTGTCTTACATGATTTGATTTGATTATGATTTTCATATATTTTGATACGGAGTGGAGTTGCAGCTGTTTTTAGGCTTTGGTATCTTTTTTCACAGCTGTAACTGTCTACAAACCACACAAGGCCAGATTAAAAAATACCACAAGTGTGCCTCACATGTCCCCGAATGAGAGAGGTGACACATGTTCAGATCATCTCATCTATCACTGTTTCTCTCTGAACTCCAGCTCCTGTGCTGCAGCGGCGATGAGCGTCTGATTTTCCTGATTCAGCTGTGACGTGATGCAAGTGAAAGCAAAACAAGAAGCTCCAGAAACGCAACTTCTACCTGAGCAGAGACTACTGACACCCACAGTATATAGAAACACACAGTACAATAGCTGTGGGTGCTAGACGTAGGGGGGTGAGAAATGCAAAAGAATGATTTAAACATCTATTTTGGCAGCACGGAGAAAAGCTTGTGTGTGAGGGTGGCTGTAACTCTGCATGAGAGAGTTAATATTTCTCATTAAAAAAGGAAAACTGTGATGATTTCAAGGGGGGAAACTGCACTGTCATAGCTTTTTCAAACATAGCACTGCCAACAAAAACAGGTGCGGCCCGACAAGTTACTCATCGTTTCGCAATAGAGTATGAAGAGCATCTCCGACCGTAGTGAGTTGCTGGATTTTCTATTTCAAAAACAGTCCACCAAACAGAGTTAAATAAAAAATGATGGATGATGGTTTTTAAGGTTTTATTTGTTACATACTCAGGCAGTCAAATATAGGTTAGCATACTCTTAAAGCTATTGTGTGCAATAAATAATACTTTGAGTAAGAGTAAAAATAAGAATTAGAAAAAATATTTCAGGGATAAAAACAAAAAGATAATTTAAAAGTGTATATTGGCCTAGTATATGAGAGGGCTGTACAGATTTTCCTTCTATATATAAATATGAAATGCTCATATGTTAAAGTTGTAAAGCAAACTATACAATAAAATTGTATCCACACTCAAGTATTTACAAATGTGCAGTGTAATGCAAAGAATTCCCTGAGGACAATGTGCTAGAAAAGACTGAATATATAGAGAAGAAGAAGAAGAAGAGGAAGAAGAAGAAGGTGGTGGTTATATGTAATTTGTGCCAAAACAGTGGGGGAGTAAGAAAGCCAAAGCACCAATAACACATTTCTTTGTGGGGCAGCCACAACGGCGTCTGAACTATGTTACCTCTCCCCTTAAGAAGATGGTTAATGTGCTTTATCCACCTCACAACATGAGACCTGTGTTCTCTGATGAAGACAACTCACGCTAAGATTGATAGTTCTTTGAGCTTATATTATAGCAATTTAAAGTCTGTCTACTCTGCAGTCTGCCTAAAGGCTAAAAAATGTTACTGCCTAACCACGCTTGATTTTGCAGACAAATCTAAGATTGGCTAAATTACTTTAGAAATATTTTTGTCTTGCTGTAGAATTGTATATGATAATGATGTTGTATGCAATAATGCTAGAAACCTGTTGTTAGTGATAGCCTTTGACTTCTCCACCCTTCTTCTTTTGATCTAGACCTCAAAGATTAAAATTGGGCAGCCACCACCTTTCCTAACACATAATGTGGCGCTGACAGTGCATTTCTTATAAGAACAAAAAAAACATGTTTTTTTGCCAAAATCTTGTGAAACACAGTAAAGATAATATTTTCCCCCATGATTTCATGACTCAAAACAAATCCCTATTTTCAACACTAACAGCCTTTCTGATGTTTCGAACGTCTTCCCACACAGTTGGGCAAACTGACACTAAACACAGCAGCACAGGGTATATTTAGACTTGCTAAATCACAGCTTTTATGCAGGATTTTCTAGATCAAAAGTGTTGGTCCGTGACATAAAAGCGAAGCTGATGAAAACACGTATAAACAGGAAATGAAGCAAAATTCCTATGCTAGATCAAGCAAACATCGCTCATGTTTGGTTTGATGTGTGAGACCAGATTTTATCACATCAGTACTTCTGTCCTTTAAAAAAAACGTAGTTTTTCCCCAAAGTAAAATCAAATGCCAAAATCTTGGATATTTCCCAGAGCTTGGCATGACAAAGAAGAGGTCAACAGCAAAGATGCCCTAACCTCATGTGACAGATCAGATCTGGTTGTGCGACGTTGCTATATTTCAGTTTTGCTGACTGTGTGAGGTATCACTCACACACACACACACACACACACACACACACACACACACACACACACACACACACACACACACACACACACACACACACACACACACACACACACACACACACACACACACACACACACACACACACACACACACACACACACACACACACACACACAAAGATTTTGAAAAAAACATCTAATTGTGATTGTGACTGATATTACAATTGCAATATGATTTGCAATATTGTGTATTATGGAATTATCATTTTGACATAATATTTTCATTTACATTTTCATAAACATATTAAAATGGGTGTGATTTTTCTGAGGACCTGTAGCAAACAAAGATGTTTTCTATGGAACATGACGTGTAGGCTCAGACATATATGCAGCACCACAATATTTAATTTATAATGTTATTTTGACACCCAGCACTATTGCATATTGCAATTTCGATAACATTTTGACTGAATGATCAGCCCTAATACACACTGTCATTTTTATGTGGGGCACCTGTGCAACCTATGGCATCTTTTTTTCTTTCTTTTTTTTTTTTTTTTTTAAATCACAGAAGTTAAAATTTCCCAAACATTATTAAGAGTTAGTCATTTCAGCTAAAATAAAAAAGTGCCAAGTTTGACTCAACTTTTCTAGAAGCTATGCACCTGCTTTGTTGTGTTTGGCATCATGAGAACATTTTCAGCATACCACTTACCATACCAAAAAATCTCCTGGCATAAACTGGGTCGGTAGCCTCATTAGTGCTCTGCTTTATTTCTGTAAGTAATATGTGAAACAACATTCCCTCTATGATTTCCAGTGTGAAAAAAGAGAGTTAATGAATAAGCATGTCACAGGCCTGCATGTTTAATGCAGGAATGCAGGTTAACCATTCTAGTCAATGGGAGGCGTGAAGTGTGAGGCGAAGTGGGTTACTAACCATCTTGCTCATTACCCATGAGAATGGGGAGAGCGGGTGCTGTGAAGACTGATTGTGTTGTGGCCCTTGTTATTTCAACAGAGACCTACAGTGGAATGTTTTTTATCCACACTGAGGCTGCTGTGCGGGCCAGCTCCTCTCTCATTGGACTGTGGTGCTGCTCATTATTGAGGGGGGCTTAGGAGGCAGCGGCCCAAAATAGCGAGAGCAGACAGCCTTCACCACTTGAACGTTTCATTTTCTTTCTCTTTTTCAGACAGTGGGGATGTTTGTTCCCAGGTATTGCCATTTATTTCCACACTGTAGGCTACAAAGGAAAAACCTAAACAAGGTTTGGCCTGCTGCTGCTGCTAAGTGTTAGAAAGTCTTGGCCACAGTCACAAGGACTTTAAAGAAAATAATCCTGGAAACGTGATAGCGCTCTTTTCTCTGCACTTAGGTGAAGCTTTTCCTTTCCTCCCACCTTCCTGTCTGTGACACAGATACAACCCACAAAATGGATTTAAAAACAATCCCCAGAATAAAAAAAGTGCACTGTATCTGAGTAACCCATACCAGAAAAGCTCAAATCATTTCAGTTTCTGCTGCCTTCTTTGGATGCTCATCCTCTATATTTGCAGGGAACAAAAAAAGAACCGAAAAACACGTACATCAGTGTCTCTTTTATTTTTTAAATCTGAAATCTTTTGAAAACCTGAGTAGCTGTACTTTCAAAGCAATCACCCATAAAAAAAATCATATTCCACTTTCATTTCCAAAAGCATAACTCATAACGTAAGATATGAGAAGGAATTTGTTCATATCCTTTAAACATTAGAGCTGTGGTCTCAGCTGGCAAAGACATTTGGAACAGAAGCCGGTGAGAAGAGGCACTCTGCGCCAACGTTGAGGTGAAAGTCTTCCTGAAGTCATTCATGCCAGGAAAATTCAACAACAAACTCTGACTGAACCTCTTTTTCCCCGAATCATACTGTATAACGCAGCCTGTGAGCATGAGCTTTAAATTTGAAACACACAATGTCTATGAGAATCTGGAACGGAGTGTCTTTTGAACCAACATGACGGATGATGTAAGGACTGATGTTCTCAAAACGCATGGCAAAGCTAAACATGTGGACTGTGTGCTATTAAATTTAATGACAGCTGAAGACATTAGAGTTAAAGGATCTCCTCCAAACAGTGTCTGGTGTATTCTTGTAGAGCTGCTACGATTAGTCAACTGACAGGAAATTTATCGGTGACTATTTTGATAATCAAATAATCATTTTTTGAGCAAAAAATACCAGAAATTAGCTGGTTTTAGCTTGTCAAAGATGAAGATCTGATGCTTCCATTTTATTTTGAACTGTTGGTCAGACAAACTAAGATATTTGCTGACATCACCTTTACCTGTGAAAAATTATAACTAGCATTTTTTTTATTATTAACAGATATTTTATGGGCAACTAATGGAGAAAATAATCTGCAGATTAATTGACAATGAGAATAATTGTCAGTTGCAGCCTTATATTCTACCTTCCTACGAAACTGAAACGTGGGTAAAGACATCGTGGTTTTAGTTGTGAGGATTCACAGCTGTGTTGGTGCACTTCTGAGGAAAACAGTAGCGTGAATGGAACAGAAGTGGTGACTCACTTTAATAAAAAGGGAAAACCCAATTGTTGGTTTTCATTCGTCGTAACCTACTTTTTTTTACAGACGTGATTCTCCAGATTTTCTTACAATGACTTAACACAGGCCTGGTGATGGACACTACACATTACAGCACTGAACGTGGTATCTACCAGTCACAGATCAGTCTCCCTAACCAGTAAGCCACCCTGGATGTTGGTGTTTTGTTTTTCAGCTCAGCTCGGACCAGAACCAGCCAGAAGGATAGCCATGACTATTCCATTATTATCAGCCCAGCTCTGGACTGACGGCCCTCACTTCTCATTTTGGTCTCGACCTCATCCGCTCCATTTCTGTTAATCACAGGGTTGCTATGAGTACTGTGACATGCAGAGCATGGTTTTTGAGAAACCTCCCCTGCAACCCCCACCTCCTCCCAACACAAACCCAACCCACTGGCTATTTTCCCCTTCTTTCCTATGATGATGCACACACCGTCTCCATCATAACCACTTTTGATGGGAATGCTCATCTTGCTCAATTATACTGCCTCACCACTTTCCTCTTTAGTCGTGAGTGACACATATGGCACTCAAAACACTCATGACCTTTGACTTTGGGTAACTTTACTACTTTTCTATGGTAATGAAGGGGGAGGGGGTAAAAAAAACTGCCTTCCTACAACCCCCATAAAACCTTCAGTCTGTGCTGACACATTATAGCTCCAAGTGGCTTTGTTAAGGTTATAAAACAGGAAAAACTGCAGTCTAAGACGCTTCTGCATATACTGCATTTTCTAAAAAATGCAGGTGGATAAGCTTGAAAGCAGTTAGCAAAGTTAGTTAGTTATTTTTGCAGTGGTGTCTCCTCTTCCTCCCCAAAACTTAAAATATACTGTTACTGGTGTGTTCAAAACCTAAGATGCCCAGTGACAGACACCACTATGAGCAGTGTTGTTGTGAGGATAATATAACATATAGCAATACTTTCCCTTCGAGACACCCCAAATATCAAGAAACAGGCTGTGTTAAAGCAGGACACTAACCACTAGCTAATAGTTTTTCAAGGTTTTCACATAAAAGCAGCATCGATGTCTTTCAAGCCTCGCCTTAGACAGACTCAATTCTTCAGTGTTTTTTACCCCGGTTCCGCTCAAGTTCGCAACAACGCTACAAAGTTGCTTCCCATTACATTGTTTAAGTGGTTAAAAGTTAACTTACCGAACAAGAAGTGCTACAGGATCACTCGGAGGGGAAATATTGGTGCTCCGGCGAGGCTATGAGTGCGCACACAAACGGGACCAGACGCCATCCCATCCACAAAGCAACATCTTGGATAGTAGTTGTGAGTATGCGGCGAGGCAGGCACAGGCAGGCAGGCAACAGGTTTACCTTTTCAGCAGCGATTAAAAAAAAAAAAGCGATACAAAAAAGAAAAAAAATCCTCCAACCCGCGTCGTGGTAGTTATAACTAAACAAATAAAAAAAATGTCCTCTTCGGGATTACTTGGAATTCCTGTTTGTGGCTCCACTACTCGGCATTTGCTCTCTACCAGCGAAGCCAAGTTACCATAACTGCTGCAGAGCTGAATAACCCCTCCCTTTGCTCAGCTAGCGTGGGTTGACTGGGAGTAACCAGACACCTTACTATGGCCGTCCATTGGCTCTCTGCTAGGGGACTGTCATTTAACCGTTTCTATGGTAACACACAACTGGGAGTAAAATGCACAGAGTGAGGATCATTTCTGTGGAGGAGTGACTTAAGTAGATTATCAATAAATAAAGAAAGAAATGAAAAATAAATACATTTTGCTAAAAATAAAGGATATAGTTAAATTGTTGCCTTGGATTTATTTTCTGCTTTTCCATAAAGAATCCCCCTTTTTAAAATGTACACTTAAAGGGTAAGCATGTAGGATTTAGTGGCATCTAGTGGTGAGGTTGCAGATTGCAACCAGCAAAGGGCCCTTTCTAGAGTGATGGTGCATTTCAGTTGTACTCAGAGAAGTCTGAGTTTCCCAGTTCAAGGATGTATTATAAGAGTTGGATACTGGACCAAAAAGGGCACCTGTTAAGAATTGCTCCCCTGGCCCATACGCCAAAAAAAGTTTCTGGCTTCCAGGTTTGCTTCTGGGGTGTGCTGCCCACTGAATATGTGCACGACTGGCCTCGCTTGCCTCAGCTTGAGGAAAGTTTAACAAATATAAAACCTCCATGGATCCAGAATTTATAATAGAAAGAGTCCTAATTGACAGTCATCACTGATTGTTTGCAGTCTGAGTCTGTCAACTGTTTTACAAATGTCTCTTTTATAATAGTGGTCTATGGGGAAAAAGCTTTTTGGGCTGGAGGATTTTTTTTTTTTCTTTTGCTGCAATACCACTGGGCCACTGGGAAAAATAAAACAATGGATGAGATCCATGATTCCATGAGTACCCATTCCCTATGAAAATATAAAGGGCTAACATCAAACACAACAACACTGATGGAGGCGGATTCTGGTTTGTAAAATGTTGTATATTTGGCTCTATAACATTTGTGTAGCCCCAGACCTCATCCCCCAAACCCATTAATTGCCCCCATAAAAATGTGTTTTACTGAATTTCCTCAAATAGGCTACAGAGAGAGTAAACTATTATTTCATGTTAGTCTGAAATGATGCACCAATGAAACTTCATATTCATATTATTACATTGTATTCGAAAGCTGATTGCCACAGCCTATAATGAAAGCAGAGACAGAAATCTCTTTACACAGATTAGTGTATGTTTCATGTGATGTTTTGAGCACCCTGGCATCCTGTGTGGAAGGCTGCCATTTTACAAACTCAAAAAAAAAAAAAAAAATCCAGATTAGCCTATATTCAGTATTTCCCACAACATCAAAGTTGCCTGAGAGTCATCCAAGCAGTCAGGAAGCAATTCACTGCTGAGTACTTCCTTCCTATGGTTCACTACAAAGCGGCACCATTTATGGTCTGTATTTTGCCATCTAGTGGTGTTTAGTTATCATTACATGTTTTATTATTTAAATGGCTGTGGTGAAAGGGCTATCTCTGCCTGCCTCTGCCTGTCAGAACTGAAAGGCGTGATTCTTATCACCAGCTGTGGGCTGGGATGACAAGACTCAATTACTTGATTAACACTGGTTTTTGTCTTCAGATGAAGACAGTTGATTTTAATGCTCTCCAACAGTTGTCATGTCAACCATCTTATATTATCGAGGCCAATATAAGCTTCAGATACTACAAATAGCAACAGGAATTGCGTAATAAGACACATGTAAAGGACCTGTTTCATACTTTTATACTTATACCAGTATGTTCATCCTAAATCTACTTTTTCACTGCATTAGGAGATGTCTTAGCAACCAATATGGAGCAAATTATGATGATATTTGAAGCTCTGCTGACAGAAATGACAGCTGAAAGAAATTACAAAAATAAGGTTAAGATCATAGCAGTTTTTTTTTTACACGCTTGGTTCAAGTGTAACCTTTTTTTTAAAAGCCACTATCAATCAATCTAGCACTAGCAGTTCCATTGGTGCCAATTCTTCATTGTAAAATTGTACATTTACATTATCAGGTACTTAATGAGCCAGCCCATCTCTTCTTCTTGTTTAATCTCAAACTTTAATGTTCCATTTAAACTCAAGAAAATCTTAAGTGACTGCTGTTGTATACTGGTTAACAAGCCAGAAAATGAAACAGTTTTAATGATGCCACTGCACTTTTTGATTATATTAGGACTTTAGTTTAAAGCAAGTTACTAAATTAGACTGGTGAAATCAAATTACAGAGCCTATCGTGTGACCCAGAATAACCATTTTTGTTTCTTAACACTGTCTGTGAACAAAACATTTTTTTCATTTTTTGCCTAAGAAAGACCTGTAAGTGGTTGAAACGTTGCGCATAAAAATAAGAATATTCACTAACGTCTGTCTCTAACTCTCTAACTCTTATGAGACATTGAAATAGCCTGTGTGGTCTCACAATGTGATGTTGAATGTATATTCCTACAAGAGATATGTGCAGATAGTAATATTGTGTGTTTGGCATCACATTGCACTATTAGTACAGGATAAAGGGTTAAAATGTAGTGAAAATTGATGGCTAAATAAAGGGATTAAGACTTACATTAAACTGCCTCTTAATTTGTGGGTTGTCACATTTCCAAGGAAAAGAGGAGAAGAATTATGTGAGTCATAGGTTCTGCCTTTATGAACTGTACTGTCTATGTTGAACGCTTGTATAACCTTTTTTGTTGGCCTGCATGTTACTGCCAGTGATGTTCAGTCACAGAAGTGTCTCATTTGTAAGGTACTGGCTTTTATTTTGTAATTTTTTCACTTTTGGCAAGCCCTGAAACTTACTAGCATTTGATAAAATGCTGCCATAGTGATCTATTAGCATTGTGCCTCACCTTTAATCTCCTACTTTTAAATCTTTGTATATCACCTGGGGCAGAGAGCCCCCATTGTGAGACAGATAGGGGTAACGGGGTTGGGAAATGTCTCATCAAGTTAACAAAGGGGTTCTGAATTTGGGATTTCTTCTTTCTATTTCTGTCAGTGCTGTGCCCTTAATGCCTTCCCATCAGAGCTGGTCTAGGCCCTAAGGGTGATTTGCACTTGAAAGAGTTGATATGCCTATTCTAACAGCCTTGGAAATGTGGGGCACCTGGTAGGTTGATGGCATGTGGTTTGCTGACTTAGCCTTTGGGTTCAGCTGGAGAGCATTAAAAACTTTCCTGGTGCTCTTTTTTCATTGCCTTTGAAATGAGTCCCTCTGTCTGCCAAGAGTTTAAAAAAACTTGCCATGTCTGGTAATAAAGTTTTAGAAATCTATCAGAAATGAGTCTGCTTGTGTGCTCGTTGGTATACATGTAATTCCCCCAGCTGTTCATAGGCTTGTTTCCTTCCTTCAGCAGTCCAAAGCAGTCTAACTATGTATCTAAAAGCCGGATTTCATGCTAATTAGCCCAGCAGACACTCATAGATCTGGACATCCTAGCACTTAGCAACCCAGCTGATGGCAACACACCTTCTGGTACATGATGATGCTGCTTTTTGCTGTAATGTTAAATCATTGCCTGGGTAGTGGATGATGATGCTTCTGTGCTTAAACCATCCTCCCACAATGTCAAGTGACACAGAGTCATATTAGGTGAGCCGACTACACTGGCTAGAGTGTTTTACCAGTTTTACAAGAAGCTAATCTCATTGGACAATGAGACTACAGAGGCTTAGATCGAGACAGCAATTTAAGACTCCAGTTCACTGTCAGTTCATCCCATAGAGCCACTTCATAATAACATCACTTCTATCCTGGTGGGATTTTTTCATCGTTCAGGCAAAACGTCTTAATTAATCAATGCCATTCAGAAGTCCTCCACTTCTACCTTTATATCATATGTCAGAGATATGACTGCTATTTCTGCTATGAACGCTAACTCTGGTCCATAATTCAAACCATTCATTCAATATTGTAACATCTGGGTGGTTCGTTAACCAACTGGGCAGTGGTCGACACTATCTTGGCTAAGCAAGAACAGTCAAAGTTATAAAAAACATTATAATAAACAACAACAATGGCATAGTCCAAAATACATCATCTGTGTCTCTCAGTATTCTTTTAGAGCCATTTCTCAGGTGTCCAATAGTGTTTGATCGTTCACTCACAATGAATCAGATGACAATACTGACTACTCAACGTGGTACTCAGTCTGATCTTGGCAGACTTTACAATTTTGTCTTTCAGGCAGATGTTGCTGTGGAAGGTTGTCATCACATTTTCCAAAAATCTCAAAGTCCAAATGGCTGTGTCATTGTTTTGTGTGACAGTATGGTAATGTCCATAACTCTTGTTGGGTGAGGACACGTGTATGACTTGTTTTGGAAGTACATAATGGGGTGTCCTTAGCTAATATTTTGCATTTGAGATTTTGTTGACGAAGTACTACCAAGGAGCTGATCAACTGTACTTGCAAAGTACATATAGTATATAGCATATATAGTATATTTCCTCAACTAATAGCAGGATGTCTGGTATACGTATTATTTATCAATATTAATAATCTCTTGATTTAAGAATGTATTGTCTCTGATAAGTATAAATTATTTCTAATTCATGACCAAACACAGAAACAGGAAGACTGAAGTTATTCGTTTCATTTATGACTTAATAAATATTAATTTTGTTTTATTTAGTCATTTAATTATTTTTCTTTTATTTATTCTTTCATTTTTGGCAGAATAGATGGATAAGAAATCACTTTCCCTGGAAGGCTGGTTTTATTTTGAAGTCAGTTCTCGCATGTTATTATTGTTATTATAGCTCCAAATATTTTAACTACAACTATACTTTTACTACCACCGCCACCACTACTATTACTACTACTACTACTACTAGTGCTAGTACTACTACTACTAATAATAATAATAGGCCTAATAATAATAGTTATTATATGACCGTATCTCAATGCTGCAGGTATACCTTTAGGGTTGAAATGGTACAATTTTTTTCTTTCTTTAGTTTTAAGTCACTTTGTACCCTTTCTTTCTGTTGGTCAAAAGTTGCACTTCTTGCCTCTTAAAGACGAGAGAACATTCTTTAAAGTGAATCTGTAAGTACAGAACTATTCTTGTCTTGTACCTTTTGAGTGTGTTGTTAAGAGTGGGAGAGCAAAGGTCTGTTTTGAAGAAAAGCAAGAGCTCTACTAAACTGAATGTACAGTACACCACGCTCCACACTAAACAAAGGAAAATCATTTAAAAAGCTACAAATCCAGATATTTTTGATGGAGAACTAAAAATACACAGTATATTTGACTTGCATTTGCCATGTTTCACCTCTTACAGTGGCTAAAAAAATCAGTCTCTGCAGCTGTAAAAATCAATGTCAGAATTAAATTTTGTATTCATTAAAGGCTACCATGTGGGTAGACAGGTCTTGTTGGACCATCCGCATGTGACCTGAGGCTTTAAGGCTCATTGGCATGTGCATGCTGCCATTAATCCAGACACATTTACAGATGGGGTAGATGATGCCAAAACAATCTTAACCCATGCATGTGGAACATATAAAGCATTTTATTTGTAAAAACATCTTTTATAAATTATGCCAATATGATAAAAATAGCTCGGTTGTAATATTGTTTTTATCTTTTAAATGCACACATCATAAAAACAAACATTCCATTGTTGACTAACTTCAATTGAAAAAGTAAAATTTTAACTGATTGATTTGGATTTTCTTATTGTACTATGCGTGTGAGTGTGTGTATGGGAGCTTTGTGTGTAATGATATAGGAATAAATGAGAAAGAAAACTAAATAAATGCTGTATATATTTTAATGTATACCCTACTGTCTATGTCGATTGTATCCTATTGTGTATACTTATATACATCAAATTTCCTCAAAGTGCCTTGCCTTATTTCACCATCAAATCCACAGAAAGAGAAATTAGAATTAATGTTATTAGACAATGATAATAAATAAATGAGTAATAATGATTTGCTGATAGCATCTGCAGACACTGCATGCGTAATGAGTCGGTCAATGAGACATGTGGGCATGTGGGCAGCTCAGTAAGACAAGCCTGACCAATAACACTAGGCTACATAATCTCATTGATCCTCATGATCGCACTGGTGGGACGGTACAGGATGGGATCAGAAGAGATGCTGCTACATGCCCCTCCCATCAGGGAGACAGCCTCCACGTGATCTCGATCTTTCTCTTTTTCTTTATTTAATTTAATTGTGACAATGCACAATAGTCACAACAGTTCATTTAACAAAAGAACAATCAAAATGACAGTAACAATAGTTAAATAAGAAAATCATAGAATAAAAAAGAAAAAAAGAAAGGAAAGTAAGACTCATTTTGTTGACAGATGTTGACATACTTCTTCAGACAAACATTTCTGAGTACATTTTAACATGCATTTCTTTTTTGTTACAAATTCCTCATAATAGCATTCAATTTCAATTAGAAAGAACTTAAAAGATGGGTTTTAATTAAGAAATGTAGCTTTATGGATATGAAATTTCCCCAATAAAACAAAAAAGTGTATAAATTGTTATCAAAATCTAAACATCTTGACATATACATGTTTGTTGGATATATGTTATGTAATATTTTCAGATGTGTTACTCGTAACTGAGTTTGTTTGTGAGCCATGTCTGTAATGTAATGAGAGTTACAAAAAAGATTTTCCACGTGGTGTTGTTTTCCTCATATTGTGGAGGCATTCTCTATTATGTCTATTGGTGCTCATAATATCAGTTTCACAATATCATTTATATAAAGCCCGCATGCAAATCTAGGAACCTCCTGTTGCTTTTCATAGCTTTTCATTAATTCTCTCTCTCTCTCTCTCTCTCTCTCTCTCTCTCTCTCTCTCTCTCTCTCTCTCTCTCTCTGTGCTCGTCGGGGTTTGACGTCAGACTAGCTCCTGTTCGGTTGTTATGGTAACATGTTTCCCTATACCCCCCTTCCTCTGTTCCCTCCCCTCTTTCTCTGCTCTGGTAGGTCCACAATGGTACAGCCAGCATCTTGCAGCACAATGGTTGCAAGGTGGTGAGCTGAGTGGAAGAGTGATTCAGCATCAGCAGTCCTCGGTTCCGTCCACCTCTGCGCTTTTTTTTTTTTTTTTTTTTTTTTTTTTTTGGATTTCCTCATCGCTTTTTTTGAGTGGTGGTGGTGGTGGGGGTCTTTTTCAACCCCCCTTCGCCATCTTTTAAATTAAAGCCTTCAGCTATGGTCACTGCAATGTTTTCCCCCGCCGGGGTGTTTTGAAAAGGACTGTCACCAGGACTGGGATCGTCATCAGCTGGCACGGAATGGTAAGAGAGACCGGGGTGGTTTGTTTTAATGTGGATGCGATGCTTGGACCCCAGCTGCCTGGAGGGTGGAGTGATGAATATTGATCGGAAGGGAAGGTTAATGAAGTCCACTAGCGATGCCTCGGTGGGAAAGAAAAACAATCAACCCCATCCTGACACATTCACAGCCGCGAATGTTGTTTTATAACAACTATAGCAGCAGCAGCAGCAGCAGCAGCAGCAGCGAGGATTTCATTATGGCGTTAGTCTTGAACTGACCAACAATCCGCTTTCCTCTTCCATCCATACAGATATCCTGCTAAAAATCAGGTAGATTAATCATTAGTTTGTTTCTTAATGGGCACTGAGAATAACATTGCATAATCCTGCTGCTCTGTAGGCTGTCAAACTGAAACCCAGGCTACTTCTCTTTGTTGTTCAACATCAACATTTGACTTTAATATCTGTAACTTTAATATTTCTGTGAACCACAGCCTAATATTTTGACTGGTCTTGGGGGCAAAATTAACATACTTGATTGTTGCTGTGAAGTACATAGGCTGTTTGGTTGGGAGTGCAGGAGCAGTGCAAATGGATGATGGATGAATGATGCTCTTCAAAACAGGAGTCTTGCAAGGGCTACATACTGTAGGCCTACATGCAGAGTTTGTCCCTCCTCCCCCTCAGAAGTCAGCTGCGCACCTTGTGCATTATGCAGACCATCACTACTTCACAAGGGATACGGGACCAGCCTTAGTCCCTATCATAAATCAACTGGAAAAGTAGATGTTTTCAGTCAGTCTGAATTACTGGTGATTTAATGATAGATTAGGTTTTTTTTGTGGGGCTTGGATGCTGTGGTGTATATTCAGGGAATATTTAAGTGATTTTTGGAGGCCTTGTCATTAAAACTCAAAGCAGTCATAATGCAGAGGGGACTGGAAGGGATTCACTCGAATGTGAGATACACTCTGTGCGGGACATGTCGGATTAAAAGAGATGAAGCTACAGAGGAAGGTAATTTATCTAAATCTGCTTTTGTTCGGAGCATTCTTCTCCACATTGATTATTTGAAAGACATTATTATTATTATTGTAAACCCACCTTGCCTACTCTGCAACTATGCTGACTGCACAGGTACGTGGTAAGTGTACAGAGATGTTAAGAATGCATCACGTTGAGCTTTCAGGTATTTGTGATGACAAACAATTGGTTTTGTTTGTTTTGTCTTATATTTATGAATTCAAGATTCTTGTTTGGTGCACGCCTATATGGACTAATTATTGGTGTGCTGAGCCGGGGGTTGGAGGAGGGTCCGGGAATGTTAAAAGGTGTCACTCACAACAAACTCTCCATGCTCAGGGAAGAAAATAGAGAGGTTTTAGCGCTGTGACCTTGGGTACTGAATTATTCAGGAGCAGGCTTCCATGCTTGCGAAAGTGCTGCAGGGGACGCGCTTAACAATTAAACAAAGCTTTTTATGGGTGTTTCTGCAGCGGTTGAAGAGACTGACATCTTTCTTTGTAGCAGATAAATAGGTCTATCTCTTCATCCTCCTACGCATCATCAGCTGGCGGAGAATCCGGTGTTTTTGCAAAAGTGCTCAATTATTTCTGGTGAATTGGAAAAATTAGCTTTCAGTCTTTGTAGAACAACCAGTTTCATGTTAGCATGTTAGCCATTGCAGGTCTACACAACATGATAATCACTGATATTGATTTGTAGGTAGGCGGCTTGTTTATCCAATGGAAAATCATCAATGGAAATAGCCACCGGCAGACTAATGTTATCTTGCAGCAGATGACGCCTGTATTTTAATTCCATTTTGTTTTGCAGACTTTGGAGCATCATTGGACTAATCCAGCGTTATGTAATAAAATAAGGCTGTGTATTAAGAGGAGATAATGGTGAAATAGCAGGAGAGATTAATCAGCAAAGTTATTTGGAAAAGAAACCCAGAAAAGAGGATTTAATGAGAACATGAAAGGCTACATGTATTGGAAATTGATAGAGGTAAAAAAAAAAAAGGGGGGGAAGTAAGTGATGAAGTGATTAAACACTAGTGACAGGAGTGGTCTACTTCTGGATTTGAATTAATTATTGTGCTGGAAAACACCAACAAAACAGGACAGTTCCTGCATTTAAAATGATGAATTAAGAGAATTTAGGGCATCAACTAATGATCATTTCTATCATATATTAATATGCTGATTATTTTATTGATTCATTTATTAACCATTTTGTCTTTAAACTGTCAGAAAAAGATCCCTATATGGACATCTTCAGTTGTCTTATTTTGTCCAACCAACAGTCCAAAATCCAAAGTTTCCTATCATTTATGACACAAACATTTTTAAATCCTTGACTATAACAATTATAAAGTGATGGAAAATAGTTGCAGATACATTTTCTGTCAGTCAACTAATCGATTAATCAACTTATCTCAGCAACTCCAGGAGAATTAGAAACATTCATGACAATATAAACTATTATAGACAATTGTATGGTGGTCGACAAGGACAAACACAATACACCTTAAGAAAACCCATGCAAATAGCCAATACACAAGCAAATTAAGAAAACATCTTCATCAATTTGACAACACAGGCACATCATTTAGAAAAAGACCTTCAAATGCCACAACACAACACATTACAGAAACGACAATTTAAGTAAGCGAAATGATGGAATTGATGAAGATGTTTTTATTTGCACGGGTTTCCTTAAGTTGTGGTGTGTTTGCCCTTGTCAGCCACCATACTAGGGGCACCAAAGCCAGAATTTCAGGAACAGACTTTTTTTCTCAAAACAATCCTTTCTGACCATCAATTACTTAAATATCCTCATCAGTCTTTTTGGGGCCATCACTGCCATATATATTGCCATGATTATATGGAAGGTCAATGTCATCATTAGGAGGATGGATTACTGAGGAACACTGGCATCAGCACCCAAAGACCCTGTCAGAGATTGTGGTTTTAATAACCCAGCCCTTCAGGAAGTAACGATAGCTCAAGTATTAACCATGCCCAATACAAGCAGGCAAGAACAGGTGACAAAAGGAAGGAATAACAAACATTTCAAATATGACTGATGTGTTAATCACCAGTGTGTTTCTCTGTCACCAATGTGCCTGGTTTGGTTCATGTAATCACGCCAAGATTTATATGGTTACCAGAAGAAACCGATGATTCAGTATTAGAGCTTCTCACAAATCTGTATTTTATTTACTTTGCTCTGATGCCGAACAGAATGTGCCTCTAATTCTGTTATTGTTGTAACTACGGGCATTAAATTATACTATCATTGTTGCACATAAATATCATTACTGCATTGGACAACTGCTGTTTTAGTATGTTACCTAAACACATTTAGATATTTAAGGAGCTGAAAGCTGCGTGTGTTTTTCCTTGTTTAAAACTGGGGTTTTTTGTGCCATATTCTCATAAATAAAATCATATTCATGCTGCATGAAAGTTTATTCCCCCAGGCTGCAGTATTGCTTGCAACTACACACAAACAGAGAAATGTGCCTGCAGAGTGACATGCATAGATACATAATTGGATTTGATCTGACAAATCTACAGCTTTTATTTGCCTTTACAGATAGCTGCATGCAAGATTTTAAGCTGTGATAAAGTCAGTCTCAATCTCCATAGAGGATTTTAGAGGGGACATTAAGTCCAGACTAATGACAATGCTGAAAACTTCTCTTATTGTGCTCTTAACAAAGCTTAGTGTTATTAAATGCTACTAGATGCACGTTACCATGTGACCAGGTAAGCAGATATGAGCAAATTTGGTATTATGATGCTAAGATTAGTGACTTGGGCACCAGAGTGAATGTTAACACATCAAACACAAGATGTGACGTTTGCACCCGTGTACTATTTTAGACAGCATTATCTACTGTAACCATGGAATCAGAAAAGATAATGTCCAATGAAATATTTTTATCATCTTATGTGTTCAGAGTGTTCTGGTTTCACAAAAGGCACAGTATGCTCAGCAGAGTGCTTCATCCTCTGCCACATGTGTTTCAGGTTTTATAAGTAAAACTGTAAATCAGATGAAGGTGTATATACTGTCACCATGCAGTTTATCAGAAAACTGCAGTGTAAGCAGGTTTTCAACTAACATGTTGGCTGTTTACTTAAGAGGAATCAAGGGATGTGAACGACAACTGGGAGGGAGACAACAGACGAGAGACAGAGTGGATAAGTGTATTTCAGCTCTGAAAAAACAAATCAATAGATGTCAGTGAACATTCAGATTCTCACAGCCTGAAGATGAGCTTGGGAGTCAGTGCTGTCTTGTTTTCCTGGCTGGGCCTGCAGTTTGAAGTGCTTCCCCTCCCTCCCCTGAGCCCAAATGGGAGGCTGTACTGCGTTTGGCACGGGCTGCACAGTAAAGGCAAGGCTGCGTACTGCAGGAGAGGCTGAGGCTGCTGAACCAAGCACTCACAATGGAGCTGCGAGGGAGGGGGAGGGGAGACTGTTGCAGCGAGGCTGGGAGCAGGAATGGTGGGAGCGAGGGAGGGACAAAAGAGAGGCAGGAATGGGAAAACGCAGGATCTCATCAGGGTTGAGGATGGAGGGAAGACTGAGGAAATAGATGGATTTTGTGACATTCATGAAATGTGTTTAAGCTTGAAAGAGTGAGAATAACAGAGGGAGGAAGAGTGGTGAGAGGACTGGGAAACAAAGATGGATACGACAGGAAACAATAACACTGGTGTGTAGTAGACATTGTGCTCTATCATTACCTCTGTAGTGTTGTAGCAGTTAATCAACCTCTAAAGTGCAGACATAAAACATTGTCCATGAATGCTTTATGTGGCTATACCAAACAAGGATTACAGCTACAGTGAAGACTAACTAACATGTCTTGTATATGCTGCATTGTGGGCTATGCTAAGTCAATACCAGTCTAGAAAATGGATGTGGGGAGCAGTGTGGAAACTGGGACTTAACTGTTGTAGAAAAGATGAACCTCTCTGTTTCAAACACCTGCTGTTGCCACACGGCTCATTGTTTTTCAGCAATTCATGTAAAATGATCGACGTATTCATTTCGGAGATTCTTCAATATAACGGTTTATATGAAATTCATTCTCAGTCAAAGACAGTTTTCAGTCAACATTTTTTAAGAGATATTGGCGTAGCATGTCCTTTGGCTGCACTTCTCCAACTAGTAATGAAATGGACTTTCATGACAAGGGAAATATGTTGTGTACTGTCCTCCAATAATAGTGTGTAGGTTTTTAACCTTCGCACAAAGAAAGGCTCAGAAGCTCAGATGAGTGTGCTCATGTATCTACTGCACCCAAAAGCTTTCATCTTTGCCATATGAATTTCACAAAAAAATAGATCAGATAATGAACAGTTTGCCACATTATTGATCCATATGATAGGCATAATTTTGTGTGATGTCTTACAGTTTCTGCTGATCACACTCACAGAACACATACTTTACTGACGAGCTTAAAACGGACATAATAACATTTTTATATGGGTGGTGTTTATTTTATTATAGGGTTTGTTGTTTCGGTTGAAGGCATGCTGTGCAGGCTGTCAGAGTTGGTTAATCAGGCAGAGGGCTTCATTATGTGAAAAAATATAACAGAAAAAAATTCTGAATACAGAGATGGTAGACACACTACCATCTTTGATATTTGGGAGGAATTTCTGATTATGCTGGATTGATCACATGAACAGGTGTCACTGATAACATTAATTATACTGTAATTAGTTTCATTTACGTGAGCCAACATGCACAATAGACCTTTTTCATAGGCATAGCATGACATAGCAGATAAAACCACGCCTGCATTTCCTTTAGGTTGTGCCTGCTGACTCACTGATTCGTCGTACAAGAACAATTAAATGGAGTTGATCAATCATTGCCATTACTTATACTTGTACTTCATCTGCTGTAAGTCAGAAAAAGGACAGTTTGTATCTGGTTTAACGTACCAGCAAACCTTTAAAAATGCATAACACAACAAAAAAGTAGCTAATTTAGACTTTTTATCTTGTGTGAATACAAGGCAAAAAGTCAGTAACCATCTTAGAATAATTCACAAACACTCTCAAGTCAGAATAACATGAGGTTTTCCTGATCTTCCCATTCTGCTGACATGCATGCAAACATCATAAAGGTTTGGGGAACTATAATGTTTGCGTCATACCAATTTAATTACATTTGATCACTTGATTATCAAATTCCTTAATAGTACTATTCAATCTTGGTCCTGTAGCCATGTAAACAGAGGCTGATAGGCACCTTGGCTGCCAGTTGTGTGCACTAAAACCGGTGAAACAGAAAACCAAAAGTATTTTAGATCATGATTCAAATGTATTATTGTACAATGGGACGCTGCCTCCTAAGTATGCAGAGTGATCATTGGTTTGCCTGAGGCATTGTTGTGCCCATGGGGTGCGGATGTAACAGAAGGCCTAGGATCCAAATAACAAGCTCCGGCCACAACTGCAGAGAACAGACACACACACACACACACACACACACACACACACACACACACACGATTCAGCATCAGCAAGGCCAGCACTAGATGGATTAATGGCCTGCTGTATCAGTAATATGCATTAGCCCATTCAGGATAATTAAAAACCCTTTTCTGTTTTTTCCACATTATCCTTTTCGTAGTTTCAGCCTCAGGTTTCTTTAGTTTTTTGTCATCTCCTCAGTGCAGCAGACCCAGTCTTTTGTAATTGTGCAGTAGTGTTCGGTGAATGTGTTTGAGACAGACTGTGACTGTGTGAGAGTGTTAAGGGTGTTAATGTGCGTGACACAGAGCTGAACAGCATTCGTGTGTACCTTCTGGGGAGGACATGATACTTCACATCTTTTCATATCTCTGACTCATCGTAAAAAGGCTCATAATTACTTTGAAAAAGTGATTTAATGTGGTATAATGTGTTCCAATGGCCTGCTTATTGTGAGAGTCAAATCAGTATTTGCTGTTGTGTGTTTTAAAACGGTATGTTTAGAACAGTCTGGTGGTTTTCTTTGCCATCACTGTGCTATGTTGTTCACCAATCTAATGCTAAACTAAAATGGTACTGGATGTTCGTCCATCAGTCAAAAGTTTAACCCCAGAATGGCACAGTAATTATATGTGGGTGCTCACTCACTTGTCTCCACTGGTCCTGCATGAAATTGCTTTGGCACAGGGTCTAAGTTGTTCTCTCTTAAACCGAGCAGAATTTGTGATCACAGGCTGGAGAATTCAAAATACAGTGACGGACATCAACAGTTAATTCCAGATAAAGGGCATGGCAGCACTGCTAACATCCTGCTGAATGCTACAAATTGCCGATTTTTCACAATCTATACTGCAGAACTCATGAACATCCTACAGAAACGCAGTTTATTTCTAAACTTTGATGCAACACTTAGCAACACTCTTTAGCAAGCCTCAAGAGCAGTACACAGGAGGGAAAACTTTTAAAATATTGTGATTAATGCGCATAGCATGCAAAAGTTTTTTAATATATTTCTGATATATTCCTTTGATTTTTTTTCCTTTTTTCTCCAAAGACCAAGTTTTCATTATTAAAGGACATTATCACACAACATGAGAAGGGAATGGAAGTGTTGATCTTAATGGTGAATCTGCAGATGGTTTTTACTTACTGGATATTAAAACTCAATACTTTTCTTTAACTTCCAACCAAATTGTGGCTGTTGCACCAAATACTACAAAATAATGAACATTTTGCTACTTGTCTTAAGATGCTGCTTATACTAATTGTTGTCCTGAAGTAAGATATCAGAAATAGTATTGTTGTAGCAACAGTGCAGGCACTGTTATATCATTTCATTTCATTTATTTTGTCAGTCATGTCAATGCAGAGTTCCAGATAAAGATGCAATTCATGAACAACCAGGGGAGGAAGAAAATCTCTATTCATACTGGCATTAATAAAAGGGAGCTGGCAAGACCCACAGAGTTAGCAAATGCTGTTTTTTAGGGACCATATGGAGGTGGACAGCACTATAGTTTTATCACACATTTCAGTAATTGTAACTGACCCTTAAACAATACAGACTCACCATCATTTTAAAAGAAAGACTTTCCACTTTTGTCATTATGGATTTAACAGTAACATTTAATTACAGTGTATTTCCTGTTAATGCAGTCCTGTAAAAAACAAACAAACAGCCATTTTGTAGAATCACCATCAGTTAACTTTACTTTATAAAAGAAAAAGTTTTGAGGCATTAAACTTGTCAAAACTAATGTTATATGATCACTGGTATTGGCCCTATTTATAACCGAAAATCTTGCAGGGTTTTTTTTCATTATGAAATTTGAATGTAAAATCAATCAAAACCTTGTAATAAATAGTCATGCTATCAAATGAAAAGTATTAGTCATGTTTTTAAAAGAAACACTGTTTTGGGGAATTATACAATTTAACTGTAAATTGATGGAAGAAAATCTAAAAAACCCACCTAACAACTGTAAATGTATAGACACTCAGCATTTCTTTTGTTTATACAATGTGTTTCATTAACTCATTTGATATCTTAAGAGCATACGCCACACCCCTGCTCTTGGCTTCTCCTTTCAACTAATTGAATGAAGAAACTTACTGAAACTCCCTATTTCACTCACAGTCATTAGTGTAGAGCGAAGCTGCAGCTGAATTGTGCTGCATGTTATCTTTTAGTCTGTCTGAAAACCCCCATTTTTCTTCTCCTATCTTACTTGAATAAGCTGTAGTTGAAAAGTATATGGAGTATTTTTTTTAAAATTCAGCATCTCAATTAACTGACATGGGGTTGCACTGATGAGACATATTGCAGTCAGGATGATATATGAGCATTTTAAGGAGCTGTGCTGAGCGTAATCTTATCTACAACCAGAGGAGCACTTCAACCATGACCACTATCAGCACCATATGGAGGTGGACAGCACTATAGTTTTATCACACATTTCAGTAATTGTAACTGACCCTTAAACAATACAGACTCACCACCATTTTAAAAGAAAGACTTTCCACTTTTGTCATTATGGATTTAACAGTCAAATTTAATTACAGTGTATTTCCTGTTAATGCAGTCCTGTAAAAAACAAACAATAAATAGTCATGCTATCAAATGAAAAGTATTAGTCATGTTTTTAAAAGAAACACTGTTTTGGGGAATTATACAATTTAACTGTAAATTGATGGAAGAAAATCTAAAAAACCCACCTAACAACTGTAAATGTATAGATGTATATATATATATATATATATATATATATATAAATGTCTGGTCAGCGGGTTGAACAAACAAGCGCAGAATCTGCTGTGTTTCACCTCCTGTCGGCTTCAGAAAGGAAAGGATTTTTCATTTTTTGCTTTGTAGCTTCATGATTAATTGTTCCTTAATCACCTTGTCTTTTTTATTGGCGTTACAGTAAGCCACTTCCTGACTCGTTATAATTTACTTGTGTATAAATTTGCAAAAAATGACAGCTCCAAGATAAATAGTTTATAGTCTTTATCTAGTTAAAATGATGCATAGTTTACGGCTGTGCGCCATATTTTCTGGTCAAAGATCACCATGGTTGACATCACATCTGAAATAATCCATCATAAATATGAAAGACTCAGTCCATTTGAAATGGGAAGCATATAAAAATGACTCTGAGATTGATATTTAGTGCGCACAACACAGTCATTGTCATTTTAAACAAACAAACATAAAAAAAGAAAATATATAACCATCATGATTCTGTTTTTCTTATGCTGCATTTCCCCCTCAATCTATGATGTTCTCTCGTTCTCATTAAAGGTTCATTGAAATATATATATATATATTTGATGTTTTATGAAAAATTGTTGTTACATGAGTAAATCTAAGCAGGGTTCATTCATTTGAGACCACATATTCACCATATTGGTGCTAAAAGGTCTGTGCTAATCTGTTTAGCCTCATACTAAAATATCAATTTCATTTAAAAAACAGACACAAATTGAACAGCAACATAATGACCTATTTCTACATCCATGTAGTTGTTTCGCAGTTAAATGATGTGATTATATTGTGAAATATACACTCAAAGTATATTTGTTGAGTGTAAATGTATGTGATGAAGCACGTTCCCCCACACAAGCTAATATCCCATTCAGAGATGTTCCAGGTGTGAATTATTACAGTGTATGTACTGCTGAAACACAAACATTTGGGCCTTTGAGTGGTTTAATATCTTGTGTACACAGATGGCTAAAGATTAGAGTAGTGCAGATATAGCTAGCTAGGTGGCGGCGCTGATTCAATGTTGACCCGATAGATTAATAGCAAATATTGTGCTGGTTGTGGTGGCAGTAAAGTCAAACATACAGTTGAGATGTGGGATTACTGTATTGGTTTGAGGGATTGCAACTCATGTATGGATTTGAACTAACACCATCTCACCTAATAGCCTTCCCTGCACATTATTTCTCACTTTTATCTTTTTATTCCTCTCTTTTTCTGCTTCACTTTTAAAAAGTTCAGTAGGTGAACAATTATTCTGGTTCAAGTGATGCAGGTCAGTCAGTCTTCAAATTATACTTTATATAATGGCACAAATTGCTATAGTGCCATATGACTCACACCTAGTGTTAAAATGCAGACAGTATGAATGTGAGCCATCATTTTCTTCTGTGACACTACATTGGGCAAAAGTAAAAGGTCAGCCTAAATAGGCCAAAGCAGAAATCTCCTGACTTTGTGTCCCACATCTCTTTTTTAAAGCTGCCCTGCTCTCTTTGGATTTAGCAGGGACAGTAAAGCTCTAAATGTGACATTATTAGAGGGCTGGTGGAGCTAAATGATACATTTGTGCCCAGAAAGTCTTAGATTTACCTTTTAAAGGGAAAATTGCAAATCCTCTGCACTGCTATTTTAGATTTAATAAAGATAAGGACACACCAAAACCATTTGGGGACATTTGCAGGGGATATCATAAGTATACACCCACGCTCTTTTTTTCCCCCTATTATTTTTAATGCCAACATGAGCACGACCCATATTCAGGAGACATGATCATTAGAACAATGGAGGCTTCATTGGCTGGAAAACCCTTGAAGCCAGAGTCATTGTGGGCGAGTCAGTGTGGCCTATGTCGGTCCAGCTCAACGTGGGATATTTTTTTCTTAGGCAGAACTGTAATGAAGTCCATTCCTCCTATGCAGTGTTTTAAATGTATCTGACGACAGTTTCTGCAGTTATTTATTCCAGAAAATGTGCAAATTTATATTTAAACCATATTGACCCATTAGCTTTTTCTTTACAGTGAAAGCCCTCCAAAGTACAACACTATTTTTATGGAAATGCAACATCTGGCAGCACTGATAGCTTTTTTGGAAGTGTGCTAGGACAAAAATAAATAAATACAAATCCTTGTGAAACTGCGTGCATTATCTCCTCAGTGTCTCACCACTGTTAAATCTCCTGAAGGTTGAAGACATTAATACGTTCAATGTTAAAAAGATGTTTATTATTTTGGTCCTTGACTATAACAGTGTTATCATTTATATGTTCATTCATAGTATTATGCACAGATTAACATATGCTAATCAGTTCACAGTTATTTAGCGTTGCATGACTCACATACTACAGAAAGGATTAATGTGAATAATCAACATAAACTGTGGAGGTAAAGGCACACTTTTTTTTTAAAGGGATACATTTTAATGCTCTCAGTTTTTTAAAAGGGGTTTCGATATCAGGTCTAAAAAATAAGGCAAGCGCTGATATTTTGAGACTATGTTAAGAAATGGAGCGTACGAGGAGGAGAAATAACTGGCTTCAGCTCAACAGGAATAATAATAATCATATCTTTATTTATGTAGCACTTCTTAAACTCATTCTTTACAAAAGGCTTAATGTCGTCTGCACATACATTTTATTTCTTGATGACACTGGTAATTCATGTTTTTTCTTAACCTAAGCCACACCAGCATCTTGAAACATATTGTGGTCATTGGTCATTCTAGCCATGCTGTATTGTATTATACTGAAGAATCAATACATTGGTCAGTTCTTGCTCAAAGAGTGACGACTTGTTGTTTTTCTCACCTTTATTGAGAATGATAGGGACGGAGTAGAAAGAACATTTTCTGGCAGAATTCAATTCAACACCAGGAGAGGTGTAAGTGATTGCAAAGACGAAGGTCCTAACAACTCTTCCATCACTGTGTACATGTTGAAGGATGACTCAATGAGGCCATGATAGATTAAACTCCTCTATTCTATACTGCATCTATTTTGTTGCAAGTCATTCCTTGATAAATCCAAATAGAAATGAACCACTGTTACTCTATAGATGCCCGAAAGGTGCTAGTTTATTTTCCATGTTTTTATGCAACATATTCTGTTACTGATGTCCACTCTCTCTGACGCCTGCTCTCTTCTGTTTATGTCTTGCAGGTATTTATGAGCAGACATTTCTTATATAACTGCAGCCAACCAATCCTGGATGTGAAGATAGCCTTTTGTCAGGTGTGTGTCCCTTACAGGTAAAAAAGGTACAGTATTCATTCTGTTCCACTTCCCCTTCATTGCCTTGTATGTTGTGTTATTGTTGTGTTTTTATGTGTGATAGCTCAAGAATAGCTCGAATTTACAAACATTTGCTCAAGAATAAAGACAGAAAAGATATTTGTAAACTTCCATTTGGTAATTAATTTTATGCAAAGCTAAAGTAATAATTTAGGTAAATTCTATTTGAGTTTAATATCTTGAGCATTTATCTGAAGCTGAGACTCAGCTAAAGACAAGTCAGTCAAGTCAATTTAATTTATATAGCACCAAATCACAAGTTATCTCAGGGAACTTTTCATGTAGAGCAGGCCTAGACTGAAGCTTGATCGCCTGTCTCCCCTTGAGTTGCAAAAGTATAAACGCAACACTCCTGTAGGGATGTAACTTATTAAACTGTACATTATATACCTCTAGTCTGCGTGTGTGTGTGTGTGTGGATTATATGTAGGTTGCTACAGGCGATTTCGTCTGTGGCTCAAATTATTCAGATGCTTTGGATGGGATGTCTGCATTACACATGCATGTGCGCGTGATCAGTGCCTCGAGCAGTAGCCACTATAGGGACTGCTGGCTGTAAAGTAAAGGGTACAGTCCAATGTAATGAAATAACTAGATCATAGGTCTGAATGACTTGTCGGCCATCTTAATTTTAAATGTATTACATCATCACATTCATTAATTTTTCATGGCGTTGGTGTGGAGTGTTTCAAACTCGTGCCCAGCAGTAATACACAGTGGTGCAGCTTTTTTTGGGTTTGTGAGCTGTGTTGTAATTACCCAGTCTGTGATTAAGTGATATTTTTGTTGTTGCACCATTTGTAGTACTGCTTTGCCTAAGTAATTATAGGCTGATTATTGTGTGCACAGTCACATTTTTTTTTAAATTATTGTTATTTATTCTTTAGTCTAATTAATAATGTAAAGACATTAGTAGCATGAATGTCATTACATGGCTAGTTGAGATAAATGCATGGAAACAGTTCAAGTGTGAATGTAACTGTACTGTTTGTCTTCTCATGTTTATAGTGCTTCTCCAGTTTTACTAATTATAGCACACACATTTTGTTGTAAAAACATACTTTTAAAGACTCATATCAAGTACTGATCTGGAGTTCAATGGATATTGTTGACTTGTTAATTGATTATTAAAAAGGGGACATACTTTTTGTGATTTGCAGTTATTTTTATACTGTTATAAGGTCAGATGTCTTTTTTGGTCGAAGTTCTAAAACCTGATGTGAACGTATGTAAAAATACTGCCTGCAAGTCAAAAGCCTATGTGTATACAAGCCTATGTACAGGAAATTAAATACGGACTTGTAAATGTACATATGTCCCCTTTAGCAATAAAAAATGTGTTGATAAAAACAATATAAATATTAAAAGTACATATCAAATGACATATTACTTAAAGTTGGAGAATTGATGCTTCTCTTCCAGATGTTTCATTACTTTCCAGGTAAGTAAACAAACAAATCACTGTCAGCATCACTTACAGAGCTTTTCTGTGTTTTTGCTTCATGCAGGGTTTTGGAAAACAAGTGGATGTGTCATATATTGCCAAACATTACAACATGAGTAAAAGCAAAGTGGACAACCAGTTCTACAGTGTGGAAGTGGGAGACTCCACCTTCACAGTTTTAAAACGCTACCAGAATTTAAAGCCCATTGGCTCTGGAGCTCAGGGAATTGTCTGGTAAGTATTCAATACTTTGTTTCTTTTATGTCCTCTTTTACATCACATCATGCTATTTGATGTTATTAGGTGTTTTTATATAATATTTAATGTGTGATACTATCATTTAGCAGGTTAATTGTTGCTCTAATTGCCTTGTAGTTTATTGCTATGGGAGATTGTTAAGGGAGGAGAATCTCTGCTTATTGTTTTTCACCGTTGGATTGAAGGGGTGAACAATTTACCATGATTTAAAAAATCTGTTAAATCAGTTTAGTCAGTTCTCCCGAAAACAGTAGGTTCCATTTTGCCTCGACCGATCATAACATTTGAAAGCACAGCATGCAGCCATGTGGCTAATCTTTGCAGAGGTGTTGTGATGAGCAGAGTGGAAAAGAATAGATTAACTCAACATTACTGTAAAGATTGAAAAAAGTGGCTGTAGAAACATGTAATTTCAGCATATTTTGGTCTGTTAATTGGACATACTGTACTTGGGGTTTTAATCTTATAATGGCAAACAGGTAGAGGTTCCTTTAGCATTTGAACTATTAATGTTTTATGATGTTGGTAAATGTTTATATCAGTACTGTTTGTAAATGCAACAGTAAAACAGACAAATATGGGGCTGCAATTAACGATTAATTGACGTGGTGTCTTACTTGGTGACTTTTTTTGTCCTTACCAACAGCCCATAACCCAAGGATATTTATTTTACTATAATACAAGACTAAAGGAACTAGAAATGTTCATATCTAGGCAGCTGGAACTACATAATTTTGTCTTTTTTTCTTTAAAATGAGTCAAATAGAAATTATATTTGCATTAAAGCAACTAATTATCACATTTCTTGAGCAATATTTATTATAAGTATAATCAGTTGAAAAGCACAAAAATTATTATAACTTATAAGTAGCAGTCTTCAATTATTATTATGAATATACCTGTGATCAACACTGTTAAAAAGCATGTAACCATGTTTTTTAGCTGCGCCACAATATAAGGAAGTGGTGATATATTAATTCTCCAAAACAAATTCAGAAAAAAGGCAACAATGCAGTGGAAATAAAATTTTCTCTCTGTGTCTAATTGTGGTGAATTCATTTTGCGATTGATGGAAGACTGACAGATGGACTCGAGGCAGAGCACCCAACTGAGAGGAGCATCTGCTTTCTCTTATGAACTAATGAAGTAGTCATGTATAATATTTGAATTTTGTAAATAATAAGCATTCAATGAGAGTGAACATTAAAGCCCTTATTTCTGCCATTTAAAATATAGTGAAGATATCCAAAGCAGTGTTTCTCAGTAGAAAACATTCAAAACATCTAACAAATAATTAGAATCACTATATTTAACAAAAGAAGCAGGCTCAGCATTTCTCAGGACTAGTCTTGGTATTTGAATTCACCAGGCTTGTAACCTTTGCAGAGCTGAGCTGATTATGTACTGTCTCTGCTGTTTAGAATATGGATGTGCGGGCCATAAGGGTCTAACAGGATGGGCACTTAAGAGAATCCTTAATCCGGATTGCAGAGAGAGCACGTATTCATTGTGATTCATCTCACGGCAGCCCTGTCAGAATGCAGAGGAACGACTGCCAAGGCTCCACTTAAAGAAATGCATCTTACTTTCTTCATCAGATGACCGAACCGATCTATAAGTTATATTCATGTTAATGCCGTGTCACTGTGGTGATATACCTGTCTCACAGAACCTCCAGGCAACGACACAAGTTGACGTATTTTTATCTCAGCGTGTCCAATATATTGTTGGAAGATTCAGTAGCTCTCAACACCCGAAAACCCCCTGCCCTCCACTTGCCCTCTTTCATTGTCCTTCCTTTGCTTCCCATGCCCTCCGCCTGTCTCTGCTTCCGCTCCAAAGCAATTTTGTGCATTTGCAAAGGAGCTTGGGCAGGCGGTAACTGCTAATGCTGGGATTGTGCCCATTTGAGGGATATTGGAGCGATGGATGGTGGGGAGACAGTGCAAATCTAATTTAACCTGCTCTGCTGGGTGCTGCTTGGCTCTGCCCACAGCTGTCATCTGGTGTCATATGGTGATGGTAATACCACAACCAAAGCACATAAAACCCCATAGATTGATATAATATCCTACTGATTATAGAGATCAAATGGGATACACTATGAACATATATTTCTCATTTACAATAGATGTTAACAATTACATCAACAACTTACCACACAATGATGTATTTATGCTGGAAAAAAATCATAAATACTTTACAGTTTGTCATAAAATCATGACAAGATAATTGGAGGGATTTGCTTAGAGTGCATTATCTTCAGCATAATCCTTATTTGGATGAAATGGTGACATTTACATAAACATCTGTCGGATTTTTGCACAAATAGACAGACAAAACAGCTGACTAAAGACAGAGAAAATTACAATATGCAGCAAGCAATCTAAAAGCTTATCTGTAAAAAGCAACAGTAAGCATTCTGTTTTCTTATGCAATCAGGAGACTGCTGCCCCCGTAAAGCCAGAGAACATGGTAATGAGGGAAAACTTGTATCACTGGCGCAACTAAGACTCACTCTGCTAGTGTTTGTCGCCCACAGACATCCCAATCTGTGCACATCTATGCCCTTATGACTCGTGCGCCTGGCCAGGATGAGCTTTCAGAAGCATCTTAGGAGGGATGAAGGCTTTAAGTAGTTGAGCTGGTCATGACATCATCTTTCACTCAGCTTGAAATGTGATGACTGGCTTAAATCCCTATTGGATCGATGTTTTTTTTATGAAGACTCCACTGTTTCCATGGTCACACATCATCTCTGGCCTGCAGTCTCCACAGAGACACGGCGAACCACAGTGAATTCCACCCAGCCGTCCTCAAACCGACACACAGCATCGTCTTGATTAGGTCTGCAGTAAGCCTGTGCACAGACGCCATGAAACTCAATTTGTAGCGTCTTTCAGGGAGAATATGTCTGAAAAGGCACACTCTAAAGATCTTGCCTAGCAGTGATATGCATGGCATTTTTTTATGGCTCCTTTTTTGTGTGTTGCTGTTCGCTGAAAATTAACACAGACAAAATCCCAGAGGTTCTCAGAGGTTGGGATTGTGCTGAGCCAGCAAGGAACTCATTTTACCATAATGACCTCCAAAATGGGTTGAACCACTTTGTGGAAAGAGAAGCCATCTACTTATAGCTTACAGTTCCCATTTCTGTTTCTTTGCATTGTACATTTTATATTTGTTTAACATAAATAATTTGAATTATGTTATAAGCAACTATAAACACATACATTGATATTTATAATAATAATTGGGTCTGGGTATGTTTAGGCTGTAGCGTCTGCATGGTTGTAAGCATTTTAGGGTGCTTGGTGTGATTATTCTCTTTTACCTTACTGAGAGTTTGATGAAAAGAGCGATATCACTCTCATATCTGTACGATAAACATGAAGCTGCTGGTTAGCTTAGCTTAGCACAAAGACTGGGAACAAGGGGAAACTGCTAGCCCTGCTCCATCCAACTGTAAAACATTGGAGTGATATCAACCTTCTCATCCAACAGTTGGCAAAAAAGTGATTAAACTTATTGCCCAAAATGTCTAACAGTTCATTGGATTATGTGATTCAAAAAATGCTTATGCCATTTACCTCTATACAGTCACTCTGAATATGAATTTTATGCTTTTCTGTTATCGACAAGGTCATACCACTGAAGACCTTTTTTTTTTTTTTTTTTTTTTTTTTACAGATAAATGATTTTTACAGAAAGAAATGTAGTTCCATGACTCTTTGTTTGAGATGTGAAAAATCAGCCTTTTGATTGTGTAACTAGTGACATTCGCCATTGATTGTCACAGTGTCATGCAATCACAGACAGTGATTCATCCAGCTATGAATACTAAAGGAAAACTCTGCTGCTGTTCTCTGTGGGTTTTTTTCTTCTGCAGTGCGGGCTACGATGCTGTCCTGGACAGAAATGTAGCCATTAAGAAGCTGAGCAGACCCTTCCAGAACCAGACTCATGCCAAGAGGGCATACCGGGAGTTGGTGCTCATGAAATGTGTCAATCACAAAAATGTAAGTGATTCAGCTCATTTGAGTTAGAAAGAAATGCAGGAAGGGAGGAAAATGTGACCATTGTAAGAATGAAGCGGACTTTCACACTGTTACCCCCATTAGTGTCTATTTTTGGTTACTGATAAATCCCTCTGCTACAAAACGGAGACGAACGAATGTGATGTTGTGACCGTGCTAAATTCCATGCCTCCAGAAAAGCACCCAACTGGCAGGAGAGTGAAACAGAGAGCACTTCAAGGCATGAATGTAATCTCCAGTGCTGCAGTTTATGCTCTCTTCTCTTTCTCTCCTCCACATTTATCCCCAATCTTTTGTTCCGTCTCACTTCTTTGGTTTACTTAGTCTCTCACTCAGCAGTGCCCTTCAACTGGGTCATTTACCAGTCCCCAGCTTCTTGCTGTAACTCAGATGTTTGTGTGTATATTTAACCAATGTATGTTAATCCTTTTCCACCGTCCTCTCTCTTTCAGATCATCAGTTTATTAAATGTCTTCACACCACAGAAATCATTAGAGGAATTCCAGGATGTGTGAGTATAGTGAATCCTTGTTTGCATAATTGCATTTCCATGAAAATGATTAATTTAGCTAATGCAACCGGCAAAGGAAGGCTACTTGTATGAATTAATATGTGACAGCGAAGAGAAAAGGTTTGATTTTATTATGTGCTCATTACTCCCTCGCACCTGCAGTTGTGAGAACAGAAAACGGCTGGAGTGTAGTCAGTGAAAGTGGGTGTAATCTGAAGCTGCTGCGGGTGTCTTGTTCTCATACTGAATGATGAATGCGGGTGTGTTCACTTTAAGAACAATCTCTAGGTAAACAGTGCTGCAGAGGGATTTGTGCGTCTTTGAGGCACTTTTCATTTCCTGAAGTCTTAGAGGGGCTGCAGAATGCTTGATATGTTTGGAGAGGTTTATGACTTTCACTGTGAGATATTGTTTGTTCAGCAGACAACTACGTACAATACACCAAACAATAAATAATCAAACAACCAATATATCCTTTTATTTTTTACTTTTTGTTTATAAATCCTAAGTTCTTTGTATGGCAATTAATTCCATGTTGTTTATTCTGCACTCTCACCAAACTACAGGGGAGAAAGCAATCAAAAGAAAGTTAGTTAAAAAAATAAATAAATCAATAAATACACCTTTTTCCAGGTACCTAGTGATGGAGCTGATGGATGCCAACTTGTGCCAGGTGATTCAGATGGAGCTTGACCATGAGAGAATGTCCTACCTGCTCTATCAGATGCTGTGTGGTATCAAACATCTGCACTCAGCAGGGATTATTCACAGGGTAAGAAAGCAAGACGCCTCCGTTTTCTTCTTTCACTACTGAATATTGGTATGTGTGTGTGTGTGTGTGTGTGTGTGTGTGTGTGTGTGTGTGTGTGTGTGTGTGTGTGTGTGTGTGTGTGTGTGTGTGTGTGTGTGTGTGTGTGTGTGTGTTTAAATATGAGTCGGGACACAAAGTAGTAGTGTAATATCAGGAGGTACCTTATGTAGCATAAACCTTGCCATCACCCTGGTCGCTATTTTGGCAATCAAAAGACACCCAGGCAGTACAGAGGAAACACTACATTGACCTCTGGCTTCACTGGCTGCCCAGTCCACTTTAACTGGCAGTGTTTGTGTGGTGGGAAGCCAGTGAGGAATTATGTATGGAAGTAGTGGGTTGGGAGCTAATGACTCACTGCAGGTGAATGAGAATTAGACATTACCACTACACGTTGAGAAGTGGCTCCTCCATACTGAGAGAAAACTTTGTAAAAACAACACAAACAAGAAATTAATTTAATTAAAAAAGAAAAAACACAAAACAAAACATACGTACTGTACATACATAAAAAGATGAATAAGATGGATGTTAAAAGAAAGATTACATCTTCTATCATTAAAAACAGCTGTGTACACTCAAAATATTAGTTTCAATGTTTTCAGTTTCTGATTAGGTAGATAGATAGATAGATAGATAGATAGATAGATAGATAGATAGATAGATAGATAGATAGATAGATAGATAGATAGATAGATAGATAGATAGATAGATAGATAGATAGATAGATAGATAGATAGATAGATTAAAAGGCAGAATTGCAGGTCTGCATAACAAGACACAATAGATAAATATTAGTTACAGTATGTGCAATATATACATCAAAAACTAAATGAAATGAAAGTTAAGTACTAAACAAAGTGAAAGTAAAATGAATACTAGCTCAAGTGTTCTGCCAATAGACATAAACTGGAAGACATTTTAATTTAACCCCCTATGGAAGCAAATCCTCTTGTTTTTCATACTGCCTCAGCCACATATACAGTATATCATGCTTCCCTTTAATTAAGCATATTGGTTTGGTCAACATGCACAATGTTAATGCACACATAAACCAGATTGAATGCAAGAAGTAAAGACTGTCCACTGCAAACTTGTCAATGGGAGAGAAGGTTTGTAAATTACCTAAATATACACAGTTCCTCATGTGAGTCTTTCCCCTCCTCTTTAGGACCTCAAACCAAGCAATATAGTGGTGAAGTCAGACTGCACTCTGAAGATCCTGGACTTCGGTCTGGCCAGGACTGCAGGGACCAGTTTCATGATGACCCCTTATGTGGTGACTAGATACTACAGAGCCCCAGAGGTTATCCTGGGCATGGGATACAAGGAGAATGGTGAGAACTGATGAAAACGGAGTGTGTATGAGCATGCAAGGATCAAATTATTCATCAGTCATCTTTAAAGGAAAAGAGTGGAGTCATTTATTATCCTTTATTAATGCACACAGCTGATGCATTTGCCATCAGCCCACAGAGACTGAACAATATAAAAATACCTCCAACAAACTCATTTAGTGATATACCATAATAGCAAATGCTGCAATATGTAGTTTTCCCAAAATTACATTCATATGGTGGCAATGATGAGGGGAAATGTAAATTAATATAGACAGGAAGCAACATCTACCTGTAGTCAATTCATAAAATATTTGATACAACTGCGTTACAAAGCTGTTTTAAGAAACAGTATGGCTCTCTTGGCTGTATTTATTGCATTTATAAGAACAGTGGGACCCAATGACTTACTTGCAGTAGACTATAACAGACAGCAGGAGCTTCTGCCTTTAGCACATAATGTGTCTGTATGTCTTTTTATGAGCATTCACTGTCAGGAAAACAAGATAAATTTACACTAATGTTATCCTTTTATTATCAGAAGTATTGTGGAATAAACTGTGAAACCTAAAAAACAATTCTGCTTGAGTCGCACTTTGCAAATGAGTTAAAGTGCACTGAAGTGTTGGAAGTATGAGTCACTGATCAAAAGCCCCCAGAACATCGCACATGTAATTGAATGCCAGCCTAAGTTATGACTCATTAGCCATATTCTCCCCATTAGCAGTGTGTATACTGATGGAAGCCTGTGGACTCCAAGGCTTTGAATTTCCTGCCACTAAGTTAGTCCACCTAATGCTCTGCTTCTCTCCTCTCTTGCCTTTCTTCTGCGTTCTCTCTCTAGCTGTATTTTATTTGAATTCAACCCCCATGTAACTTGCTCCTCACTAATTATTTCTCCCACACTGAATAACAGCTACCTTCTAATTACTGTTGCCTCTCACAGATGGCTTAATGTGTCTAACACTAACCTTTGCTTTGCTCTCTGTTCTTTTGCTCCCTGTTTGTGTCGCCATCACCTCTGTGCGTGCAGTGGATATATGGTCGGTGGGGTGCATTATGGGAGAAATGGTGCGCCACAAAATCCTTTTCCCTGGGCGGGACTGTATCCTTGTTAATACACTGCAACTTTATCTAATGGTACCACTATTTATTAAATCATTCTGTGCCATTTATGTTGAAGGTTTTGAGTAAAAATGGATTTATAGTGCCCTTTAAAGAACTCCTAGAGTCAAGTGCTTGGAGAGTTTGTAAACTGAAGTAGCTACAGGCATGTTGTCTGTTATTCTTTAAAAAGTGTAGATGTATAATTGGTACAGTATTTCATTGGGTTTTGTGGTAAAATTTTGCTTTGATTACATAATTTTACATTTCTTGCTTAATTTAATTTGAAGACTTTTCTGTACCTTGCCTGATGTTCTCTGGATGTTACTGAGGTGCAGATTCTAACCAAATCACACTCACATCTGGCTGGCTTTATAACACGTCAGTTTCAAATGATCTTCTTTTAACACTGTTAACACCTTGTAATAACATCATTAAATAAGCACCATCAAATCTTCTTCTCTCGTCAGTATGTCAGGCTTTTATTCACTCTCATATTGTGGCAATATGAAGTACCCTCTCTCTCCTGCTTTGAATATTTAAGTGTGTGCTATTTTGGAGTGTTAATGGAGTGCTACCTGGTGTGTTCCCCTGCAGTGAGGGGGCTGTAATCATGTCCTCAAGATGACTTCTTTCATTAGGATGGATTTGGATAAATAGTCCCCATGCTGAGCATGTGCACATGCATGCACATGTGAAGTACATCTTGCCATCTGAGAGTGCCCACATATGTGAGTCAGACGTAGTTATTAAGAATTCAGCGAATGAATAATGAATGATTAATGTATTCATGTTGAGGAGTTAATATTAGCAGTTTAGTTGAACTCGCTTGGCACTGTGAGGAAAGTTCAAAGGTTAAAGATGCAGTCTGTTAGCATGTTAGTGTCTGCTGCAACAATGGGGGGATATTAAAACTAGGATGATGCAAGGTGTAAATCATTGATATATGTTAAAGATATGATTTAAAGTTCACAGCTTAAAGGCAGACAAGCAGTAAGAAGCATTGCAGGTGCTTGAGGCTGCTGTTCGGGTCTCTACATCCCTGAACGTGGAGTCCCTGAAAGATTAATGTTTTGGAGAGCTACAACACCTCTGCAGTGAGCTCTGCAATATCTCTCCTATCCTTCTGTCTCTACGCTCACAATGACCTGAAGTTCTTATCATCTAATGCTCCATCCTTTCTTATACTGTAGATCAATGAAGTGCAATCACGCACACTTTTGTTAATCTACAGTTCATAGATCAGCTCAGGACTCGCACCCCTGCCGCTACTAATCTTACCTCACTTCATAGACTTTTTTGATCTGAAGTATTGACCTGGTTGAAGTTATCTGCACCTTCCTGAGTGTCTGTCAGATGATGATATAGAATTACATAGTCTGTCTACACAGGTCACCGCACAGTGGGTCTAACAGTGACTGTTTGATGCATTCTGCAGTGTGTTGAATATGTATGTATGGAGTGATGACGAATGAATGGAAGTACAAAGCTGTACTTTTGTTTGTGGCATATAAAAGAAACTAATAGACAATCAATCTAAAGTGCCTTAAATTACTTATTTAGGAAGAGGAAGTGATTTTTTTCTTTTCAAATTTTAGTAATGCGAGTGTGTGTGTGTGTGTTTGTGTGTGTGTGTGTGTGTGGCCCCAGTGGACATGTGGTCAGTCGGCTGCATCTTTGGAGAGGTGATAAGAGGGACGGTGTTGTTCCCTGGGACTGACCGTATCCTTCTGACCTCCTGCTCCCTGTTGTTTCACATGCAAATCTGAATATTGTTGAAATCCTACAGCATTTTCTCTTGAGAATGCAGAAAATGTGTATTCAGTTGCATGATGTCCTGTTTTTGAAGACATGAATAACTCCAAAAACAGTGGAACGTCATGGATTTTGGCACTGACACACCAAGCAAGACACCTCAAACTGTCTGAGTGAGTCTAGCAACTTGCTTAAGAGCCGTGGATAAAACCTTAGTATATGAAAAAGAAAAAAAAAAAGCCTCTCTGAGCAGTGAATGGATCGTGGCCAATGTGCAACGGAGACAAAGAGGAGGTGGAAGGAAGTGTGTGGCGTTCCAGCAGGATGAAGTAATGGGGATCTCTGGTGGCCCTGGCAGCTAACTGCCTCAACTGGCACTCTCTGTGAGGACATGGAGAGGGGAGGGGGGGTCATTCAACGTGTGTGGAGGGATAAGAGAGGAAATATTTGTTGTCAACAGGAAGTTGCACACGCACAACAACAACATTTACAGGATACATGTCTCTTGTTAATCAAAAACTCATGTTCTCATCAGGAGGTTCATCAGCTACCCGCTTTTATTCCCTAATTCCTGCTTTATAGGTACCCTCAGAATTGTAGGATGAATGTACAGAAGATGTTTTGAGTATTTATTTATTTATTTAAGATATCAAAGCACCTAATTACTGTAATGTCTTCCAGAACAAGTGATCTCTTGTTGGAAATTGATTCAAACTGGAGACAGATTTGGAGGAAGGTAAAAATAATACTATACTTAAATTGCAAACAATATAATAAGTAATGAAATATTGCTAGGATATTCTACACATTGAGGCCTTGTCAGAATTACCTTAGATAGATAGACTTTATTTAATTACACTCCAGGTCCATTTAAGAAGAGTCAAACAAACACACACCTTACTTGATTTAATGTAACAAAACATGACCTTTTTGTCACTGTATTTATTTTGGGGTTCAATGGGACACAACTGTAACTTGATGATTGTTTGTATTTGATTTGATACTTGTTTATTTTCCTTTGTTTTATTTGGTTTCATGTCCTTCAAAATCATTAGTCTAACCTTTTTAATGAGTAAATCAAAAGATAACCAATCTTTACTTGACACACATTTGGGACATAAAGTACTGGATGCTGCATATTCCATGTATGTTTCCCTTAATCCTGACCCACCACACCAGACATCGATCAATGGAACAAGGTGATTGAGCAGCTGGGCACACCTTTACCAGAGTTCATGAAGAAGCTTCAGCCCACAGTGAGAAATTATGTGGAGAACCGGCCAAAGTATGCAGGCCTCACCTTTCCCAAGCTCTTCCCTGACTGCCTTTTCCCTGCTGACTCTGAGCACAACAAACTCAAAGGTGAGGTAGTTTTACATAGCAAAGCTGTAAATGTTCTGTATTTTAGCTTGCAGTTGTGTCCTGCCCTGATAATAACTATCAAATGTTATGTCTTTATGCTATGTGTCCTTCATTTAAATGCTTATGTAGTCTTAAGGATACACTTACTCTGTATGTGGTTTTGTGGTCTAAAGCTCTGCAGTGTTTCCAGGAAGATCTCACAGGACAGTAATAATCCACACTATAAAGTTTCCTTTTGATGCCAACATCTTTCTTAACTACAGGAGCTCTGACACAAACAAAAAAATATTTTTTACAACTTGCACCACACATATCTGAGCACATAAACAACACTGGTTGCTGTGACGGTGCGATTAAATCCTTAATGTCTGTTGAAAATCACTGCAGAAATCTGATGTATGTCCGATAAAGGGACAGTAAAGCACTACTTAGCATATGCCGAGTAGTGTGGCAGTGTCTCAAGGGAAATTACCGGTAGTTCATTCTTACATGACAAGTGATGCGTAAAAAAGTGCTGAAAGTGAAGAATAAGACCCATTTATAAAGCAACATACTCCTACTTAAAGTAACCCTTTAAGAGCAACTCTTGAGTGATCTCATAATTAATCACATGTATATTCAGAGCAGGAAGAGCCAATCAAATGCAAGGATTTACCCTAATCAGCCATATTGCTAATTATTTAAAAATAATTCTTGCATTTTACTCAGTGATGTGTAATTGAAACAATAAATCACCCATCACAATTTATAGTATCTGTTCAAAAAGAAAAAAGTATGTTGAATTACTATGTTATTTTAATTTAGTAAAATCCATAATATCTGCAGTAGCAGTGAAAATGTGAAATTGACAACAATCTAATTTATAATATATCACAGGGACAAATTCAGATGGATTAAATTAATAACAGAAAAGCTAACTAGAGGAGGAGAGAAAACTAAATAAATCAGAGAGGGAGAATAATTTACTCCCATATTAACAATTCAAGTTGTATATAGGTTTTTTTGCACTTCTCACAAGTGCAAAAACAAATGTTAAAATAACATATGAACAGAAGACTAAATGTCATGTTCTCACTTTCACTGTTTCTCTACTACAGCCAACTACAGCCACACATATTTTGATAAATAACTTATATTCTTGAGTTTGCAAGTAGCAAACTCAAGAATATAACTCAATAATATTAGTATTTTTACTTTTATCTTTCACAAATGTCCAAAATTTCCCTTTAAGCTGTTATGAAATAAAAATGGGCACAGCGGTTGCAGCTAGAAAAATGTTTTTCTTCAATATATTGGTCATTAAAAAGAAAGAAACTGACACATATGATGTAATGGCACAATTTTTATTTCATACAGATAATAAAACGTTAGCTTTTGGGCTCCACATTAATCTGAAATATGAAATATGTTCACATAAATGTATTTGAAGCCCATTTTGTTAGTCTTGTTGAATTAAATCTACTCATTATGCAGAAGGTTAACCAAGACATCACTTCTTTTTTTCTCAAGTGCAACCTTTAAACCTCCTATGAGATTTTTTTTTTTTTTGTATTTTTGGGTCGCACTTCTCCTACATCAAAGCTCCTGTCCGGAAAATTTTCATGAATCAGTTTTGTATTCCGGCTGCTCCTAGCTTGAAGGGACAGTGTCAAAGGAAATGCACCCAGAGAGAGAGAAAAAAGAGAGTGTGAGAAGGTGTGTGGGAAATCAGGTTGAAGTGCTGCTGTTTTGCATGTTTTGTACTGTCACAGGTAGAAGTGAGTCAGACATAAGAGAGACATCCACTAGGAGACAGACACACTGTCGGACAGAAAGAAGGAAAGAGGAATAGATTGAATAGGAATAGATAGAATAATGAAAGGCGGAAGTACAGTGATGGTGGAGTCATTTTACAGATTTACCATCCTTCTGTTATTGACGTGTTGATGCTGAGGCTCATCTGTCTTTCTCTGTTGTCTTAGTGCTTTGCTGCTGTAGAGCTATTTATAGCGAAGGTCAGTGTGTGTAGGAGAGGGATGGCGTGTGGTTTAAGGGTTCTCAATTTCAAATCAGTCCAAGAGTGCCTGAGGGAAGAGAGACTGACCTGCTGATAATGCTGCTGATTCCACTTTAATATGCTGAAAAGCTGAATGTTTATAAGACTAATGGTGCATTCTGCATTGTGTTGACCTCATTAAACTACATCCAGAAAGACACAGAATGTAGGAGCATGTAGTTTTTTCAGATTTCAGGCATTATTTCAGACCAAGCGGATCAAGTCAGTCTGTAGCAAATAGTGCTAGTCAGAATATTTAACCAAAAGTATTATAGAATCAACATTTTAAAGTTTTCATATTAGTCAAAATAAAGTGAAAACACTCCTTTCTGAAGCTCTCACTCTGTAAAATCTGTTAATCCATGTGATTCTTATTTCCTTTGACAAACTGCAGTTGTTTATTATTCCCTCTAATCCTCACCATCTCTTTATCTCTCTTCTTTATTCGTTTCTACCTTATTGTGATTCAAATATATTTTCTTGTCTCACGATCTCAACCAGATGTTGCTGTATTTTCTTTCTTCTTTTTTCCCCTTCAAACCACAGCTAGCCAAGCCAGAGACCTGCTGTCTAAGATGCTGATCATTGACCCTTCTAAAAGGATATCGGTGGATGAGGCCTTACAGCACCCCTACATCAATGTGTGGTATGATCCAGCTGAGGTGGAGGCGGTAAGTAGGCCTTTGGCAGAGCCGTATATTGATTACCATCCCAAACTCAATCCCTTTTCTCTGTATTTGATTGCTCAGCATAGTTTCCTGTGTCTCACTTTGTATTTGCATTGTAAAAAATAATATTTATGACCCTCTTTGCAGTATTATGTGTTTGCTACTGTAATAATGAAAATAGCTGGTTTGGTGCATTTATGATTGTGTTTTATATTTTTGGTTCACATCTCATTTTCATTTTCCTCACTTATGGTTTTATACTTTGAATATTTATATTTGAACTGAAATATTTTTAGGTTTAGTAAAATAACACCCAGTTTTTGCTACTTCATAGATTAAGAAAATAGAATTTGCTGCTATAAAACAGTCCATTGTTGTTTTGTAATGTACTGTTAGAGTGGTGGTATTTCTGGTGTATTTGGTGAAGTCTAATTTCTTCATCAGTGCCTCATTAGTATGAGGTGACAGTGAGATCGGGGAAAAAGAAGCCATCTGCAGTTTGATAGACATGTACAGATACCACTTTACTTGCAGCAAAACACTAATGAGTGCATGAACAGCTGATGAATTTCAGTCTTACTGTTTGTTTCATGACATATCCTACTGGTTGACTGCAGCTTTTGCAGAGACTCCATATGACACACACCTCCATTGCAGTTATGAATCATTTTTAGACGGTTTTATGACTTGTGTACTTGTCTAAGTTGTCTAGTTGTTAATATTAGTGATGGTGTTTTCATGATGATGCTGTTGTTAGAGTTGATGTGGTATGTATAACGTGGCTGTGAATGGCATTTCAACACATTTTCTGCTGTTTTCCCTTTCTCTAATGTCATCTCATGCTGATGAAGGCCAGAGATCTCATCCAAATATCCATGGTAAATAACCACCGCCCTACATCGAAGAAAATTGCTCTATGGGACCTTTGTTTAAGGAGATGCTTGGACACATTTGGTTCACTACTGTTAACCATTAATCATATCAAAAAATATTCATTATGTGCATTTTTATATGGAACACAATACAATTTCTAAAGGGTATCCTACCAAAATGACATGATTGGAATGAAGCTACGTTTCTGTAGCTGCAGGTAAAATCTATCCAGACCTCTGCATGCAACCAGACAAGAGATAACTCCTATTTAATAAACCTTTTTTTTTTTTTTTGGAGGCAAATCTCTGACTTCCACCAAATTTGCTTGATCACCATGTATGTCCTGCTGTGGCTGCCGAATGCTGACCTGTAACTGTCCCTCCAAGGTCATAGCAGAGAGGTTTATGGGTGGTCCTGTCACCCGCACTGACAGAGAAGGAGCATTATGGCGTCAGAGTCTGGGGCAGGATCACTATGAATGAGTTATAAGAGGGCTTGACTGGATGCCAGACAGCATGTTTGTGTCCTGTTACTGTAGATGAAGTGACAATCCTGTAGGAGAAACGCACAGGCACCATCTCATATTACTCCCGATTGTCATTATCTGAAACATATGTGCATAAAGTGGAAAAAATATGTATTATGATCTTAAATGTGTAACTCAATCACCATAACATCATGTATGATTAAGTTTAAATGAAGTATTGATTGTTTAACTTCATCCACTTTATTTATTTGCTTTCTTTCCCACCATGTTCTTTGTGCACATACATGTTAAACTGTCAAATTATGTTTATCATCAGAGGTTTTGTCAGATATTTTTCCATCCCCATATTTTCATTATTTTGTGAAAAAATTCAAAAATATACGCATTATTATCTAAACTTGTCTGCCATAATTACTGTGAAAACTATTTTATTGTTCTCCAAGACCATAAAGGATGCTCTAACTTGATATCAGCCATATAAATTTAATATTTAATGAGTCTTGTCGACTGTCCTCTAAACTAAACTGATAATAAAACGCTCGTGCTCTCTCCCCCTTTAGCCTCCACCTCAGATCTACGACAAGCAGCTGGATGAAAGAGAACACTCAATTGATGAATGGAAAGGTGAGAATTAATCACCCAAATCAAAAATAGACATCTGATTTACTATTATTACTTATTGTGTTTATTCTTATTGTATTTCAAGAAAGTATGTGTTTATGTTTTTAAAATTGTATTGTACTATGTATTTACCCAAGCATATTTGACTCTGTTATTATATTTCTTTCGTTGAGAACACTGCCCTTAAAGGTGCAGTCTGTAAATTTAGTTGCATCTAGTGGAACGGACTTGGCAGAAATTGAATATAATATTCAAAAGTATGTTTTAATTTGTTTACAATCACCTGAAAATAAGAATTGCTGTCTTTTTGTTTCCTTAGAAAGAGCCCTATATATATAGGGAGCGGGACCGCCATGTTGCTACAGTAGCCCAGAACTGACAAACAAAACACTGGCTTTAGAGAGGGTCTTTTGTGTGTTTGTGAGTTTTGCAGCCACTGTAGGTTCTCCTACATGTTTATAAGTGGAGGGGGAGGGGATTTCAATTGGTTGCAATCTGCAACCTTGCCACTGGATGCCACTAAATCCTACACACTTGTCCTTTAAAGCCAAATATGGAATAGTCATCTCAATGTTAAAATGAGAATTAAAAGGTCAAGATGTCCAGGAAAAAAACAGGATCAATTACCATCTTGTATTCGTTGCCTTCTATTTATACTGTATATATTTTTATTGACATTTCTTTCCTTGACAGAACTAATCTACAAAGAGGTGATGAACTTTGAGGAGAGAACGAAGAATGGCGTTGTGAAGGGACAACCTTCACCTTCAGGTACTCTCAGTGCATAACCCTAATCGCTCTGTAAGTGAATTTACTATACCCTTACTGGAGTTCCCCTTGTAAATAGAGAAACCCATTGTGCTGTTGACCATGTGTTTGTCTCTTGCATCTTGTTGTTAAATGTTGTTTACTGTTGTGGTTTTTGTGTATTTGTTAAATGATGCTAAAGTACAGATAATATGTAAATACTGAAATGTCCTTTTCATAGACAATAATTAATATTTAAGAGGTGATGTGTGTGCTTTAATGTATGTGTATACGTAAAAACATATCATGACTTAAGATTTGGGTACTTTAGAATCAAATTACAGGAAATTTCAGTCTTCAGCTGCAGTTGACCTTTTTTCCCTCTTTTGTTCTCTGCCAAACCCTTTTTCAAGCACATTAGGTGATGTTCTCATAGTTTGCCACAGAGAGGCAGTATGGAGTCATGTCAGTGGTAGCACCTTGGTCAAGCCACCTAATAAATGTGAAAATAACTCAATGCCAGGTTAAAACAACCATTTGCTATTATCATCAAAACATAAAAAGATGACATGAATTTAAATCCTGAAGAGACAGCAGCATCTGCTGACCAGGAGAAGTAACTGCCACATGAATAAGTGAAGAAAAATGCATCCAAAACACAATGAAGTCTGAACATTGTCTTTCCCAATTCCTTCTGATGGACTCAGCAGTGTATACAGTAGAAAATCTTCTTCTTGTAGAGAGTTTATAAGCCTTCTGTCTCACTCAGCTGAAGCAAAAATGAGTATTAATTTCTCAGACCGCTTACAATAAGAAACAGCACATTATCAGTGTTGTCTTGCTTTTTGCAGAATTTCAAGCTAAACATTACAAAAGAAAAAAATTACTTCATACAATGAATTTTAACCAAAAATGCACCCTTTCATTCATCATCTCTTCTTTTTCACTCTGCCTTGATCACTCCGTCTCACAGATTCACGACCTCCATATTTCTTCTTGTCTCCATCCACCATTAATTAAGCAGATGGGCTGGCCTAGTGTCTGATGCTGAGTGTGGCAGACGCAGTGCAGTGCAGGAGCTGCAGACGGCACTGTTTTACTGCAGCAGGAAAAAACAGAAGAGCTTAAAGCACACGTGATGCCTCAGTTGTAAAAACAGACAGGCACAGGAGCTCTTTTGTTTGGAAATTTATAGGAGAACAATTTTAACACCCAATCATTGTTAGTAGTATTGCATTAAGGGGTTGTTGTTGTTGTTGTTGTTGTATAGAGATTATAAAGTGTCAGTGCTAATTGTTAATGGCATACTGTATATTTTAAGTATCTACAGTGTTATCAACACATTCATTCATTAATTCATTCATTCCTTTAGACCTCAAATGAGCCTTTCAGGGAAATATAAAAAACAGAATAATACATCACTGAGGCTATAAGGTGGCAGCACAAGATTCAGAAATGGACATGTAATCCTATATCATAGCTTTCATCAAAGTTTCTTCCAGAGTTACATTTCTCCTGTGTGGGAACTTTGAACAGATATTTCTGATATATTTACTGTAAAGTAAATGTACAAGTGCAGTGACTGCTGGAATCAATGCCAGCCATTAATCCTGCTTTGTTCTGTTTTTATTTTGGGTCAACTCAAGTGCCTCCCAGCCTCCATTAAGCAATTACCTCCCACAGAGAACAGACACAAACAGCAGATTTAAGATTTGCCTGCACTTTACTTGTCTTACATACACAACACTGGAGTACTTGTCACTGGTATGCTTGGAACTGAAGTGGTTGTTCTAGTAATTTCCTCATTTTGGCAAACCATTATAGTCTCATCCCTATTCCCCTTTTAATCAGGCTTGGCTAAAGAAGACTGCATATTTTTCTATTGATTTTCTCATAAAGTTATGATTATAGAAGGTACTCACTGAAGATTTCATGACAGTGCTGTCTGAACCCTGGGAGGCTGTGCAGGGTGGTGCCTTGACACCTTCAGATCCCTCCTTTTGAAAATTAAGATTAACATGCTTGTCTGCTAGTCCTCAGCTAATATACAAATCCATGCAACATTGGAGGGAAGTTTTATCCCCCAAGAGTCAAATAATGTTCAAAACCTCAATCATTTGTGGACAAAATCCAATCCTCCACTAATACCATCTGTCTGACCTTTGCTAAGAGAATGGCTCTCTATCTCCTTGAATGCTTGACTGTATCTGCCTCCTAACTAGTTGGCTTGCAGTTGCTCCTCAACCTTCTTAAAAATGTCTTTACTGAGAACAGTTTGGGCAAAATCCTACTTTATGTTCTTCCTCCAGGATTTTCCTTCTGCAACTTCTGTAGCTGCAGCTTTCGTGCCTTACTGATACCTAGTACCTGAGACAAGATTTTTGACTCCATGTCCTCAGCTTTCACCCTGAAAAAGAGACTGTTTCTCACTGAGGTTTGTTGTATTCCGCTTTTTCTACAGTTAAGGGAATAGAACCCGAAAAGTGGGCTACGATGAGTATAAATGATGAAAAACTAGAAGAGCAACTGTGCTGTAGCTGCGTGCTCTGTATTTGTTCAGATGACACAAGGGGATGGGATTAATGGAGGGAGACAGTTAAGATTAAGTTTGCCTTTGTTCATCCTAGTGATCAAATGGAGGATCATGTCTTCACCATGGCACGTTAGGTCTAGAAAGAGTCACCAAGTTTAGCAAATATATTTGAAAATCAACAATCATTCAACAGTTTCAAGCATATTTTATGACGTGTTCATTTTATTACTAATGACAAAACAGGAGTGGACTGAATAACCTTAATCTACCTTTGACATTAAAACAAGACCAATATAACACAACAGATTATTTGAAAGAGAGCGAATGGCTGAGCAAAAACATGACAAACTATTTCATTCAAGAATGTGT